>NC_064619.1:101830504-102455504 GCF_023898315.1 Schistocerca nitens
GTTTCACTTTAGAACACAGATGATAGGCTTGTAAATCGTGTTACATCGTGTGATAAAACAGGAATAATTCTCATTCTGGTATAATTATCATTATTGCACAATTCACGTTCGAAATGTTTCAGATGGTTAACAAAGCGTTTAGAGATAATTAGGCTGGTGAACGAGAGAGGTAACTACTACCTCAAGGGCTCTTAAAATGCAACACGAGAAAAATTAAAGCATCACTTAGACAACGGTGCGGTAATGAACACGGGGAAAGGAGCGAAACGCGACACGCCTCCCTTAGATTTATGCAGGAGGCGGCAGTTAGCGTTGCGTTTTATTACCGGTAAAATTTATCAGACCGCGGCCCGAGGCCACGATAAATGCTCGCCTTCTCTCAGGTGACGGCCGGAGGTGGTGTGTGGTGGTGGAGGCTGTGGCGGCGGAGGCGGGGGCGGCGGGACGGCGGAGGGGCTGGCCGGGCGTGATATACCGCCCCCGGGGAGTGCGGCCTTCTTTCTCCTGAATATGCTGATTCTGGCCTGCTCGCATTCTGTTCGAGGGCCATTCGTTTTGTTTGTTTCCCAGCGCTGGCGGCAGACTTTCCGCTCCGCCTGCCTGTGTTTTGGAAGGACGGGCTGACGCACACCCAGGTGCACACAGAGCCGCTAGTGGAGTAGGGGACCAGGTAAGAAGATGAACTGCTGCAGCTGCTGCAAGGAATCTCCTAGAGTGTGGATGCAGCAGTAGTTTCAGTAATGCTTTGAGAGGAGCAGTGGAAGTAATGATTTGATAACTGCTTTGTAATAGCTATAACATTGTGGACAGGGTAAGGGACATAATGGCGTCTTCTTTCGCAGCGTGAGTCGGTTAACGTGAATGTTTTTTGGGTTTGGTCAAATTATTAAAAAAGGTGTCGCTAATGTATCCAACATTGGATTCGTCCTTGACACCCTCTTTTCCACTTTTAAACGGTACCATACCTAGGAAACGTTAATGTTAAGTATAATGGGCATCTCAAATCTTCAATTCTGCTTTAACAGAATCTGTATATTTCAAGATGTATCATGCATTAAGATTTCAATTCTGCGTGACATATACGAATCAAATGATGTCACCAACGAATTACATTTCTAGTGTTCCGAAACAAATGGAACCCTTATATGGTCACTTGGTTGTGCATTGGCCTGTTTAGCCGACGTTTAAAAATCTTTTTTTCTCAGGAACGGGTACACGTATCATGTAGAAGTTTGTATCACATACTGAAGTGTAGGGTCCCTTGAGGTGTAAAAAACAAAAACCTATAACCTATTGCAGTCAAAAGGTACGGCAACCTGTCACACATATTTTGATACCCAACTCACTCATCAAAATCTGGGGGTACTTCCCGTTGTCCTTGAATCGTGAAATTTTGAGAAGAAGCAAGGTTTCTACAGTACAAGTAGAGGGACAAATCCACATATTCTTAAACTGTAATTATGTCATACGACAAAAAAATTATTTTGTTATTAGTTTTCCTTATCCACACTTAAATTTAACACATTGTCGAAATCTTGAAATTCCAGGGATCGATATCTTGCCATTACCAGTATCTTTAAAGAGAAAAATCTGCGAGATTCTCGATTCTCAGGATGGATGAACCGTCAGTATATGAGTACGTCATTAGATTTGTAAAGAACTCTCAGAGCGCGAGTCCTACGCACACCTGTTCGACTTTTTCTAAGTAATTATGATGATATGAGAAATATATGTAAGTCCTCAATACAGCCTTTTTTCATTCTTCTGACTAGTTTGATTCTGTCAGCCACAAATTCCTCCCCAGCACCAATCTCTTCATCTCAAAGTAACGTTTCCAGTCTATGGCCTCAATTATTTGTAGGATATATTCCAGTGTCTGCCTTCCTCTACAGTATTTACCCTCTACAGCTCCCTCAGGAAACGTGGAAGTTATTATCTCTCCGTTCTTCTTCTTTTCACTGTTTTCCGTATGTTCTGTTCTTCGCAAATTCTGCGGAGGAGCTACTCAATCCTTATCTTGTCAGGCCACCTCATTTTCAACATTATTCTGTAGCATGACATCACAAATGCTTCTATTCTTTACTTTTTCGGTTTCCTCGCTGTCGTATATTCACTGCCATACAACTGTAGGTTCCAAATGTTCATTGTCTTAAATTTCTTCATGAAACTAAGGACTATATTCGATACCAGTAAGCTTCTCTTAGCCCTTTCGTCTTGTGCTAGTCTGCTTTTTAAGACCTTGGTCTGTCCGTCATGGGTTATTTTGCTTCCAAGTTAGCGGAATTCCTTAACTTCGCCTACTTCGTAGTCATCAGTTTTCATATTAAATTTAACGCTTTTATCATTTATGCTACTTCCCTTTACCTTCATCTTCTTACGCGTTACTGTCAATGCAAATTTTGTTCTCATTAGATTGTTCATTCCGTTCACCAGGTCCAGCATATCTTCTTCACCATCACGTCATGTCGTCAACTTATCACTAATACCCTTTCATCCTAAATTTTAATCCCCCTCTTGAACCTGTATTTTATTTGCGTCAGTGGTTCTTCTATATGTAGCCTGAACGGTACGGGTGAAAGGGTGTCCTTCCCCCTTTTTAATCCAAGCGTTTCGTTTTTCGTCTTCCAGGCCTATTGCTTACTGTTAGTTGTAGCACGTTTTGTATATTACCCGTCTTTCCATATAATCACTCCTATTTTTTCATGATTTCGAACATCTTGCACCGTTTCACGCTGTTGAGTGCTTGGTCCAGCTCGATGAATCCTGTGAAAGTGTCTCGATTTTATCTTCAGTTTTGTTTTCATTATCAAGCGCATCGTGAAGGCTGCCTCTGTGGCGCCTTTACCTCCCCCAAAGCCAGAAAACTACGTACAGCTTTAGTAATTATATCACATAATAAGATTGCGATATCACTAAACCTCCATATTATTCAGTCCAGGAAGTTCTCAAGAGAACGATTCATAAGTTCAGAAATAAACCATAAAAATTTCACAATGGATGTTTTTGTTCGCGCAAGAGTGTTTCTAGCCTCTATTCAAAAATAAAAACCTGAAGTGGATAATGTCCAACTAAGTGAGATAATCTTGCTGAACACAAATGAATAACAACTAATAACGTGACATTGCTTAGCTTTCCTCAGTAGTCTAGATGGATAAATGAAACTTCTATAATTGAATGGACTAGCGCAAATGTTGGTTGAATATAGAGCCGATCATGTTGTAAAATAAATTCTACCTTATGACTAGAGGGGGTTAACTACAACTGGACTGTGCCCGTGGTCTAAATTTTATGCTTTTCATCCGGTGACTTGCTTATATATATATATATATATATATATATATATATATATATATATATATATATATATATATATACCACTTGCCACGATCCTCGCACACTTTATGGGCTATGTTCAACGCCCAAAAGGTACCTTAAAAATTGATCTCCCATGTAATTATAAAAAAAGCACGAAGTTATCATAAAAGACAGAAGCGAATTCAGACACTCATTACAGCTGCTTTAAGTGACATATTCTCCCAAACGCAACACTCATATAGAAAACCTCTAAAAGTTTTCTATTGTGGCGGTTGTACTTCAGACTTCGGCGACGGGAGCATAGCAGAGAGCAGTCGGTAATGATGACGTCAGGCACCGAAATATCGTTAAGTGTAATGTGACAGTGTAACACCACTTCAAAACGAATTTTAAACAAAGATCGGACAACCACAAACGCGATTAAACGACGGTGTCCACAGTGTGCGCGCAGTTTGAAGCTTCATGGTGCCTCTGCAAGGAGAAATCAAGCGGGCCGGTGGATAGGGGCGGGGGGGGGGGGGGGGGGCACTGAGCGAAAAGACGTTTGACAGCGTGCGCGTGAGTTTCCCGTGTAGCCCACACAAGTCGAAGAACAGGACAAGGCGAGAGCTAACATACCGAACGATCCTGAAGGAACGACTGAAGATGAAACCACATGGTTTCCATGACTGAAGCTGAAGCTTTAGCGTTTGCAATTGCCACAAGCTTTTAACGTTCCAGGCTTATGGTTACCACCCCGGCATTATGTATTACTACATCAATACTCTTATATCTCCAGCTACAATTAAATTGAATTACTTTTCGATAACAGGAAAACGGTTGTAGAACAAGCAATCAAAATCAGATTCAGGAAATTAATACATGGAAAATGTTAAGATAAAAGAATAATAAGTTTCGTTTTCATCATCTGTAAATAGTAGGAATTAAATCGCGAGCCTAGTTAACAAAATACAGATAATTGATCTTTTAGTATTGTTAGAATGCCTAATTCTGCAATTTCAATATTCATGTCATTTTTATGTGTTTAGAAAGTGTCTTGAACTTGTACTTGCAAAGTAGGGAATATTATACATTGTTTGATAATGTCGTTAAACTATTTCATATTATAAATTATGTTTTGCATTATTATAACGAGTAGTACATTGTAGGTAGAGTATAAATAGTCGGCGTCGAGTATTGTTAGGGCAGGTGAGTGTTGGACCCACTAGTGGACAGATCTGTGCGTACAGTTGAGGTAAGTTCTTGGTGCATGACTCAGTTTGGATCTACAATAGAGCAACTCGTGTGTTTCACATTCTCTAAAACAGTATATTAGTGCAGTGACGCATTATTTCTGAGTGTTAAACAGTATGATTTAACGTCGCAAAAGGCAGAATGATACGTGACTTTATATTCGTACTTTGTTGAGTATTAGTGTTGAACAATGCAATGGACCACACACACGCATTTCTATCAAATTACTGCATTTCGACTATTTATTATCGCCAGTGTAGTACGTGCTACCATCGGTAGTATCAACAACGGGCTTATTATACCGAAGATTGTTCATGAGCTCATAAGAAACAGGTTTTGAAGTGAATAAATCTACGTACTTACTTTACTTCAGTTGCGGCCTATACCATTGTAATGTAATCCATTATGGTATACTGTATTTACTGAACAAGCATATTTTAGCTCACGTATACAGTCGTCGAAGGACACTGAAGGCAAGATATTCACAGGTATTTAAACCATTTTTAGCTACTCACTAACCGGCGGGACGTTACAAGCTCCGACACCCGATGACAGACACATTGAATTCTCGGCACTGTTGCAACAGTTAATGGAAGTGGATGGGTTTTGTGGGAAACATATCTCCAGTGATGAGACAAAATTTTTTGTGGCAGGTATTGTGCACAGGCGCAATGTGTGATTCTGGTGGATAAATAATTCGAGTTAAGCCAAACGTTATTGTGTTGCCTGCAGTCTCACGGTTTAAAGTTGACAGTCCCTTTTTCTTCTGCTAAAATAATGTTACAGGTCACATGTATCTGAACATGACTGAAAGTCGACTCAAGCCACAACTGAAGATCGACACAATGGACTTCTTTGGCCAAGAGGATGATGCTCCACCCCACTTCCATCACGGTGTTTGTAGATTCTTAAACAGGCAACTCATAAACCGATGATTCGGTCGTAGCTGGTTTGATGATCAGCAATTCGTGTCATGTTCTCCGTGTCATCTTCCCTGGATCTAACCTCGTATGTCTTTTTCTGTAGTGTTACTTAAAAACTTCAGTGTTTACACCTCCTCTGCCAACAGACTTACCAGATCTGCGAGCTAACTTCAACAGATTGATAGTGACATGCTGCGCCGGACGTGGGAAGAGCTTCATTGCCGACTTTATATGTGTTGAATCAGTAGTGGGACATATATGGATCCCTAACACGTCAAAAAAAAAAAAAAATTCTTTGAAATATGTTTGTGTGTGTGCAAACCCCTGTGACAGTCTGTCGAATAACAGAGCTACGACAGATCTTTGCAATCGTTTTAGTCATTTAAAACAACTTTCTGTGATAAATGAGACCAGGGTCAAATGCAAGGACTAAAGAAAGCAACCAATACTTAAAATAAATATTGTTAGAAAATATAGTGATAGTTTCGACACTAGCCAGTCTGCTGAGGTAATCATGTCTGTGATAGTGATTTGCAATTGTGATCACGCTTGTGTACTCCACATTTGTGAACATTTTAGAATGGTCGGTCCTGAGTGACTCAGGCGTATAGGAGCAGTGAGTTACTCGAGAAATGTTCAGATTAACGGCGTGTAAGGTAATGGGTCAGGGGCAGCACTACTGTATCGAAACACGGAAGAGAGCTCAGTCATTCATCCGTTACTGCTATTTATTGTTTCACAGTGAGGTACAATCCGTATGTCCAAACACTGTGAACTACAGTAGAACAAGGTAGCCCGGATGCCTGACCAGAAAGAATGCATTCTGCATTTTGCTGAAGATTTAGCTGAAAGCATACGACCTTTCAGTGTAGCATCTGATATATCATAGCACTACATGGTGGATCCTCTAACGGCAGTTCATACAAGTACATCATCATCAACGTGTGCAAAATAGTATTCAAGGTTACCACCATGCCGCAGTTTTTTTCGAGAAAACAAGCAAAAAAAATGGTTCAAATGGCTCTGAGCACTATGGGACTCAACTGCTGAGGTCATTAGTCCTCTAGAACTTAGAACTAGTTAAACCTAACTAACCTAAGGACATCACAAACATCCATGCCCGAGGCAGGATTCGAACCTGCGACCGTAGCGGTCTTGCGGTTCCAGACTGCAGCGCCTTTAACCGCACGGAAGAAAACAAGCACCTAACGCCTTTCTACGCCTCTTAAAGCTGAAAGGATGTAATACTTCCCTAGCACAACTCAAAGAAATGAAAGTTACTGGCAGTTATACTTAGCATGAGAAGAGTAATCTGACAAGTTGCACTTGTCACATGATGTATGAAACTGGCAACACATATCGAAAGAGCGAATTTTCCTGTTACCTGAAATGGAAACATTTCACATTCAATCTAAGATAGAAGACGGTCTTTCGTAATGGTAGAAAACCGTTCTTCACAAGATATTGTATAATTTCTCACCGAAAATTTTCGGAAGCACATTTTCGACACGAAAATTTGTCAACATCATCATGCGTGGCATGCAGGCACAGCTCACAAACTGTCTGCAGCGAATGCCTAACAGAGACTGTTTCGAATCTCTGCACCATTCCTAGACAAAATAGTGGATTGAACCACTTGCTGAACATCTACCTAATGTTCGGTGAAGACCACACTGCTCTGTAGTAATTGCCTCTAGTTGTACATTAAATTACTTAAAGTTTCTTGTATTCAGACTTTGTAGAACAGGAGACATACAATTCCCTGGATGAGTAAACATTCTGCGAGCTAACATCCCATAGATGTTTCGGTTCACATACCGTTCCTCTTCGTCTAAATTTCTTGGCTCAAACTCGTGTAGGAGTTGAACCGCACATGTCGCATTACACACCATATATTAGACACTTGTGACCCTTAGGTTAAATTGTCTGGCTGATGGCATGTTTACGACATACAAGCTTAACATGCCATATAATAACCGTAATAATAATATTGGGAACTAAATTAACGACCCGTAAATGATGTAGGCCACACAGTTACGATTTGGTTAGAATAATCTTTATTCAAAAACAAACTAACAGCGAAAATGGTCATATTTAGAACTACTATTACACTCGAGCACGCATCAGTTAGATACAGTTTAACCCCTAGACGAGTTTGAGCTAAAACATTTCGACGAAGGGGAACCTCATTTGAGCCCGAACACCTAAGTGATGTTAGTTTGCAATTAGGGGCTCGTCCGGGATAGGAATTCGGGATGTGTTAGTTGAGGGATAAGAATCATGGAAAGTGTTGGAATGGGATAGGATTTTAGAAACTGTTAGTTGCGAAATATGAATTCTGAAATGTTTAGAATTGGATTTGAATTCTGCAAACTTCGATAAGTAGGACCTCTCGCAGAAGTTAAATGTGAGATCGGTTCTGGACTGAATATTAGGTTCCTTTAATAGTTGTGAAATTAAAATGGTAGCTGTCACAGGTAACGACATTCTGTGATCTAGGTCCCAAGTCTGTGGCAGTTCAGGCAGTTTATGTGGGGGCTCTGAGCTACGAGTTTTGCGACATTTGTGCGCACGAAGTTATAGCAGTGGTTAGGAGTGATAATAAAGCAACGCGGAAAAACAGGTTACATCGAAAACACGTAGTTCCAGCCAGCAGCGGCATCTTCAACGGCGATGCATCGCCCAACGGCGGTTGCAGTACGAGATCTTCAGCGTCTTCTTTAACTGCAACATAGGCAGCAATCCCATGGAAGAAGGATCCAGCACTACAAAGGAAAGTACTTGCACTGATAGCGAGATTATGTATGATTCCGTAGTTCAATCGCCCATAATAGACGTCGAAAATATTAAGCAGTCGGCCAGTTTGTGTGGGTCCGAAAACACTTGCGAGCCTGTTGGCACGAATTCAGAGCGGAAGGGCGTGATCTGCGGTGAATTTAGTAGGGCAAATATTCCGAAACCAGGCAAGTGAGAAGAATTTGGGGGACACATAATGTCGCAATGAATGCAAATGATAAGAGGATTGGGATCCAAAATAGATTCTGTTAGAAGCGAAATGGGTGACGTAAATTTAAAAATTGACTCATTTAAAACTGTAGGTGCTACAACAACGAAGGGGTATATGTTGAGAGGCGAGACAAACGTGTGGTTCCTGAAGAGAGGCAAAAGCCTTTTCAATAGTTGCAGGGGCAACAGTCTGTATGATTGACTGATCTGGCCTTGTAACACTAAGCAAAACAGCCTTGCTGTGCTGGTACGGCGAAAGACTGAAACCAAGGGGAAACTACAGCCATAATTTTTCCCGAGGGCAGGCAGCTTCACTGTATGGTTAACTGATGATGACGTCCTCTTGGGTAAGATATTCCGGAGGTAAAGTAGTCCCCAAATGGGATCTCCGGGAGGGGATTTCACAGGAGGACACTGTTATCAGGAAAAAGAAAATTGGCGTTCTACGGATCGGAGCGTGGAATGTCAGATCCCTTAATCGGGCAGGGAGGATAGAAAATTTAAAAAGGGAAATGGATAGGTTAAAGTTACGTATAGTGGGAATTAGTGAAGTTCGGTGGCAGGAGGAACAATACTTCTGGTCAGGTTCAAATCGCACTGAGCACTATGGGACTTAACATCTGTGGTCATCAGTCCCCTAGAATTTAGAACTACTTAAACCTAACTAACCTAAGGACATCACACACATCCATGCGACCTGCGACCGTAGCGGTCACTCAGTTCCAGACTGAAGCGCCTAGAACCGCACGGCCACACCGGTCGGCTTCTGGTCAGGTAAATACAGTGTTATAAATGGTTATAAATATAAAATCAAATAGGGATAATGCAGGAGTAGGTTTAATAATGATTAGAAAAATAGGAATGCGGATATGCTACTACAAAGAGCATAGTGAAAGCATTAATGTGCCCAAGATAGATACGAAGCCCATGCCTACCACAGTAGTATAAGTTTATATGCCAAAAGGCTCCACAGATGACGAAGAGATTGATGAGATGTATGATCAGATAAAAGAAATTATCCAGATAGTGAAGGGAGGCCAAAATTTAATAGTCGTGGGTGACTGGATTTCGATAGTAGGAAATGGGAGACAAAGAAACGTAGTAGGTGAATATGGATTGAGGGGAAGAAATGAAAGAGGAAGCCGCCAGGTATATTTTGCACAGAGCATAACTTAATCATAGCTCAAACTTGGTTCAAGAATCATGAAAGAAGGTTGTATACATGGAAAAAGCCTGGAGATACTAGAAGGTATCAGATTATATAATGGTGAGACAGAGACTCAGGAACCAGGTTTTAAATTGTAAGACGTTTCCAGGGGCAGATGTGGCCTCTGACCACAATCTATTGGTTATGAAATGTAGATTAAAACTGAAGAAACTGTAAAAGGGTGGGAATTTGAGGAGATGAGACCTGGATATACTGAAAGAACCAGAGGTTGTAGAATGCTTCAGGGAGAGCATTAGGAAACGATTGCCAAGAATGGGGAAAGAAATGCAGTAGAAGAAGAATGGGTAGCTTTGAGAAACGAAATAGTGAAGATAGCAGAGGATCAAGTAGGTAAAAAGACGAGGGCTAATAGAAATCCTTCGGTAACAGAAGAGTTATTGAACTTTATTGATGTAAGGAGAAAATAAAAAATGCAGTGAATGAAGCAGGGAAAAAGGAACACAAACGTCTCAAAAATGAGATCGACAGGAAGTGCAAAATGGCTAAGCAGGGATGGCTAGCAGACAAATGTAAGGATGGAGAGGCACATATAACAAAGGGTAAGATAGATACTGCGTACAGGAAAATTAAAGAGACGTTTGGAGAAAAGAGATCCACTTGTATGAATATCAAGAGCTCAGATGGAAACTCAGTTCTAAGCAAAGAAGGGAAACAAAAAGGTATAAGGAGTATATTGGGGGTCTATACAAGGGTGATGTTCTTGAGGACAACATTACAGAAATAGAAGAGACTGTAGATGAAGATAAAATGGGAGATATGATACTGCGCGAAGAGTTTGACAGAGCATTAAAAGACCTAAGTCGAAACAAGGCACTGTGAGTAGACTACATTCCATTACAACTACTGACAGCCTTGGGAGTGGCAGACCTAACAAAACTCTACCATCCAGTGAGCAAGATGTATGCGACAGGCGAAATACTCTTAGACTTTAAGAAGAATATAATAATTCCAATCCCAAAGAAAGCAGGTGTTGTAGATGTGAAAATTACAAAACTATCAGTTAAATAAGCCATGGCTGCAAAATACTAACACGAATTCCTTACAGACAAGTGGAAAAACTGGTAGAAGCCGACCTCTGGGAAGATCAGTTTTAATTCCGTAGAAATGTTGGAACACGTGAGCCAATACTGACCCTACGACTTACCTTAGAAAATAGATTAAGGAAAGTCAAACCTACGTTTCAAGCATTTGTAGATTTAGAGACAGCTTTTGACAACTGTTGACTGGAATACTCTGTTTCAAATTCTGAAGGTGGCAGGGGTAAAATACAGGGAACGAAAGGCCACTTCCAATTTGTACAGAAACGAGATGGCGGTTATAAGAGTCGAGGTGCACGAAAGGGAAGGGTTAGTTCGGAAGGGAGTGAGACAGCGCTGTAGCCTTTTTCCGATGATATTCAGTGTGTATATTGAGTAAGCAGTAGAGAAAACTAAAGAGAAATTCGGAGTTGGGATTAAAATCCATTGAGAAGAAATAAAAATTTTGAGGTTCGCCTATGACATTGTAATTCTGTCAGAGAGACCAAAGGACGGTGTCTTTAGAGGAGGATATAAGATGAACATCTACCAATTCAAAACGACAATAACGGAATATAGTCGAATTAAATCGGGTGATGCTGTGGGAATTAGATTGGGAAATGAGTCGCTTAATTAGAAAATGAGTTTTGCTATTTGGGGAGCAGAATAACTGATGATGGTCGAAGCAGAGAGGATATAAAATTTAGACTGGCAATGGCAAGGAAAGCATTCCTGAAGAAGAGAAATTTGTTAGCATCGAGTATAGATTTAAGTGTCAGGAAGTCGTTTCTGAAAGTATTTGTATGGAGTGTACCCATGTATGGAAGTGAAACATGGTCGATAAATAGTTTAGACCAGAAGAGAATAGAAAGTTTCGAAATGTGGTGCTACAGAAGAATGCTGAATGTTAGATGGGTAGATCACATAACTAAATAGGACATATTGAATAGAATTGGAGAGAAGATAAATTTGTAGCACAACTGGACTAGAAGAAGGGATCGGTTGGTAGGGCGTATTCTGAGGCATCGAGGGATCGCCAATTTAGTATTGGAGGGCAGCGTGGAGGGTAAAAATCGTAGAGGGAGACCCAGAGAAGAATACACTAAACAGATTCAGAAGGATGTAGGTTGCAGTAGGTACTGAGAGGTTAAGAACCTTGCACAGGGTAGACTAGTATGGAAAGCTGCATCAAAAACAGTCTCTGGACTGAAGATCACAACAACAACATGGTTGAAGTAAATTTATAAATTGATTCTGTTCAATCCGAAATAGCTCCGGTTGCGAAAGACGAAGTAGTATAGACTGCTAGTGGAATGTAGGAATTGATAGACGGGACATCGAAAACCATTCGGGAGAAATGGGCAAAATTTCTGATGAAGTTGAGATACTTAAATCTAAGGCAGATCAAGCGGAGAAAATTTTCAGTGATAAGGTTGTGAATTTGCAGGCAGACCTGGGAGGTAACGTAAGAAATTGTATAAGTAGGTAAGCTGCCGTAATGACTTAGACGACAGAGGCTGTTAGCAACTTATCCGTTCGAATAGGCAAAGGGGAGAAAGTAGATAAAATTAAGGAACAATCTGGCATTAAAACTGAAAATTGTGAATTTAAAAATCAAATCAATGAAATAAAAAGCGAACTGAATTCATTAGCTGCACATCAAACCAGTACATTGATCACTGTTCCACGGATAAACTCGGGATCGGTGAAATGTTTTGCAGAAAACGGGAAATATCACCCAATAAATTTTTTAGCAGCATGCAGGGATGGTTTTTAAGGGGAATGTCCGACGAGGCGAAGATAAAATTCGTGAAAAGACATTTGGAAGGTGAGCCGCAACCGTGGGCAATTACACAGAGATACGTTCACTACTTAGGAAATAATTGAAAACAGTTTCCTAAACAAGTTATAGAGTGAAGCGAGGCAAGCCCGACTACAAAATGAGTTTCTGAACGGGCCGACCTTTAAATATGGGAACGGGTCAATACGTGAATTTTTTAACCGTGAACTTGCGACATTAATGCTTGTGAAACGTCCGTTGGGAGTGCTTACTGAAATTATGACGCTGAAAAGGTGGTTACCGGATAATATACAGTGGGATCTAGTGCATAGTCCCAGCAACTCAATAGAGGAAGTTTTGGACTTTCGTATAAAAATTTGAAAGAGCGTTGAAATTTAAACCGTAATTTAAGCAGACATATAGTTTTCAGAGTGGAAATCAAAACTAGAGTCCGAGTAACTGCTATGGAAGACATCTTGGAAGTTACCAACGGAATGCAAACAACAGTTTTGATACGGGAAACGTTAACAGGAATACATCTAATGATAAATTTCAAAGGGTTTATACTTCCACTACAGGGACCGACACCAAGAACTTAAATTTGATGGACTGGCACCTGGCGAAATGAACCAGCGTAATGGGACATCGGGAAACTAGGTTTCGCCGCATCTCAGGTCTGGAGATGGCAAAATACACCGGCGATTAATAGGGCGCGAGTAAACGGAAATGTGATAGGTGTTAATAAATCGGCAGAAAGGCGTCAGAATTTTGAAATGAGATTAATAAGAGAAGAGAATCAAATATGTAAAATTTCAAATCAGGTCGTACATAAAAGGCGTAATTCTAAGATAATGAAAGATAACTATAACCACGATGACGATGATTTAGGACTAAATGTGAAAAATTCTAAAGTGGTGCTAAGCAGTGGTAACGATTATAATGTTGAAGGTGTTGATGTTTCAGGTGATATTTTGATGGCGAAAGTTGTTAAGGTGGTTAATAATGAATTAATGTGTGTATCGGCGGATACTGGTTAATTATTTTTGAAGGAAGGTAGTAATGATGTTTTATGTGCTGAAGTTACGAAAGTTGAAGCTGCTGGTATCGATACTTCAGAGGAGGGAATCTGTGCACCAATGGAGGTGAACCCAAAAGTCTGGATGGATCTGTTGATCTTGAATGTATGTTTCAGAATTAATGTGAATCTGAATTTGATGTGCTCTCTGAAATTAATGTGGTGCAGGAGCGTGTAGGCGAGGAAAAGCTATTATGCTCAGGTTTAAAACAAAACGCAGTGGAATTTAATGGTATTGTTGATTCTGAAATTGCACCATGCAGTAGCTACAATTTATGTCATGTAACGACAGAGGATGGTGAAACTATGAACGATTCTTATATTGGTGATTTCTCAATGGAGGTAAATGAGGTTTTATGTAGCGACTTGTGTGATGTATCAACAGCTGTTTAAAGTGCTGTTTGTGAATGTGTTTGTTATGACGTGGTTTTTTATGATAATGATGTTGTAGCTACCAATGTCGATAACTTTAAGGGAGAATACAGTGATTTTAATTCTAATATAGAAACTGATATTTGGACGGAATTGTATCTAAAGGAGGAATGTGATTTTACTGTAACTGAATGTTGATGGTATGGTAGAACATTACGACCGTTATTGCCTCATTTGTGGGCTCGATAGATGTTTAAGGTAGTGAGAGGCCTAGAAGGGAGAAAACATGTAAATGAGGCGAAAGAAGCAGTTAATGAATTATTTTGGGCCGAGTACGAAATTGAGGGTTGGATCGAACATTATATATGTACTCTACAGATGGAACAGAAGGGAAAAGTAGGTTAAGAAGTAAGTGAATGTGTGTTTAGATTATAAGATTACTTGGAGGAGTAATTTGCAATGTTTTTTCAATGGTAGAAAAAGTAAAATTATTCTCCACCAACTCAGTGCATTGACCAGCTGCAACAACGTAGATTTAAATGAGCTGATGAGGATTTTTAATAATCATTCTTTCCTGTCATAAAATATTTTCTTATGTTGAGATCAAGATTTTAATAATCGTCATTTCAGTATGTCCAAGAATTAAATATTTTGTTACTGAGTGTAAAACGTAATTGAACATGATTCTTGTGTTTCACCTGACCACTGAAGGCAACAGTTGATAAATTATATGTAGAATAAAAAAGGAAATAGCTGTGTTGTCTTTCTAGAATATACCCCAGACTTTCACTTTTATTAATTCACGCATTCTGGGTCAGTGAAAGCTGCATTTATAATGGCTATTGTTACGATTCGTTCCGGATATTAGTAGCCTTACAGGGCCAGGGTTATATTTATTTAGAATGTCTGTTTGACACCCCGGGCTTGAGAAGACAGTTCAGATATTTGCTCCTTTTGCACCCTAAGTGGTAAGCTAAGTTTGCACACACTATTACACTCACTGTACTGATACAAATGTCGGATGTACGACAGTCCACCATACCAGATCAAGCTGAATCTTTGCATTGGTGTATTGTGCAGGTATTTAAAAATTGAGTCTATCATCTCTTACGTTCGGATATACTCGTTAATACCTTGAAATCACAATTTCCTGTATCAAAGTTATCTTCTCTATAGAGCTAGACATACATAATTTGTAACAGAAACAGTTTTCTGACCAGAGTCCACATACATATGATGATAGTGGGAACGCTAACTAAAGTGAAATTATGTCCCAAGGACATACATTTCTGGCAAGAAGCTTGAGTATCATTTGTAGAATCCGAAAACTTTGGTACGCTTCATCGTTACCACACATTTGTCGACCAAAAATGGGAGTATTTACAATTAACAGCCGTCACATCTTTTATTTAGGTTATGTACGTTCGTGCTTGAAAGTCGACGTATGCAAGAGGAGTAAGAAATGATGCACTAGATTCAAAAGGAGTTACTTAGAAGGGTGCAGCTAACATCTACAAACACATCATGTCAGCTCTCCCAGACGTCTCATTCCAACGAGATGTCTCGATTTAGTCACTTCCATGAAATGTTTTAACATATTGGTTTTCCAGCCAATCTGAATTGAGAACCGACTGTAGATATTTTACACTTGTGATGTCCTAAATAAATAGATTGGGCTCCTGATTTCGCCATGAGCGCTGGATCATCATGCATTGATGTGATGCATAGTGGCTACTGGCGTATTCTAATCCACACTGTGTCCTTGCGGGGTCACTGGTATGATCTACAATTCAATGGATGGTGCATAAGGAGTCCAGTAAAACTAGGAAGTCGGTCTACAATTCTGTTGTCGATAATGGGTGAGCAAATTGTAGAGTTACAAGCTCCATAACAATCACTGTTTTCATATTTTTCCTGCATTTTACGTATTTCTTATTAATTTCCAAATTCTACCAAGTTTTTCTCTCATTTCAACCAATTTCCACGATTTACCCAAGTTCAAAACCACTTTTCAATTTCTCTATCACCTCCATTACTTTCAGAGTGCTATGTTCAAGTGGACATACTGTAAATCATGTTACACTGCCTTCAACAGATGAAAAAGTATTGCTTTGTAGTGTGGGAAATAGCCAGCTGCAGAGAACAGGTGCCAAAATTACTTTCCTTATCCGAAATACCTCATAAATTCGGTAAGAATTTATGACGATTGACTGTCTCCTCCTATGTGGGTGGGAGTTACAAAATATTCTAGCATTCGTAGGTTAATGTCGAAATCTGAAAGATCTCACCAACACCTTTGATAATTAGCACCACAACAAACGGATCATGTCCATAGCAGCATTCTGTTTCAAAACGAGATGCCCTTTTTTTGAAGCCATCAGTTAAGGATCCTGAGCAAAGCCCTGTATCTCGTCTTTAACCAACTCCCCCTGCTACATTCGACGTCTGGTGAAGAAACTGAACAAACTTAGTTCCACGTAATCAGTGTTTTTGTCGTCTTCAGATTCAGTATTAACGACTGGTTTGATGAAACTCTCCATGCTACTCTATCCTGTGTCAGCCCCTTCATCTCCGAGTAACTGCTGCAACCTACATCATTATGAATCGGCTTACTTCATTCATTTCTTGATCTCCCTCTATGATCTCTATCCCCTCATGCTTCAGAACTAAACAGACGATTCCTTGACGTCTCAGAATGTGTTCTACCACCCGATCCCTTCTTTTCTCCGCATTTGTATTCAGTACCGCCTCATTAGTTACGTGATCTACCCACCTAATCTTCAGAAGCCTTCTGTAGCATCACATTTCTAAATCCTCTATTCTCTTTTTGTCTTATTGTCCGTTTTTCACCTCCATACATATGTACACTATATACAAACTCTTGCAGAAGAGATTTCCTTACACTTAGATCAATACTCGATGGTAACAGACTTCTCTTTCCAGAAACGCTTATCTTGCCGTTGCCAGTGTACATTTTATATCGTCTCTCCTTCAGCAATTATCTTTTACTTTACTGCACAGATAGGAAAACTCATGTGCTATCTAGAGTGTCTCATTTCCTAATCTAATTCCCTTATCATCACATGATATAATTGGACTGCTATCCATTATTCTCGCATTGTTTTGTTGATGTTCATGTTACATCCTCCTTTCAAGACACGATCCATTCCACTAAAATGCTCTTCCAAGTCGTTTTCTGTCTCTGATAGAATTATAGTGCCATTGGAAAACCTCATAGTTGTTATTTCTTCTCCCTGCATCTTAATTCGTACTACAAATTTTTCTTTTCTTTTCGTTACTACTTGCTCAATATAGAGATTGAATTACATCAAGGACAACACTGTCTTAGTCTCTTCTCAAATTTTATTTCCCTTTCATCCCCAACGACTCTTGTAACTGCCGTCTGGTTTATGTACAAGTTGTAAAAAGCCTTTCGCTCCCTGTATTCCACTCCTTCTACCCTCAGAAACATCAAGAAGGGTATTCCAGTCAACATTGTCAAAAGCTTTCTCTACGCCTACAAATGATATTAACGTAGGTTGGACTTCCTTATATTCTGTGAGAAGTCGCATAGTCCCTATTACACGGCGTGTACCTACATTTCTCTAATACCCGAGCTGATCTTCCCGGAAATCGGCTTAAACGAGTATTTTCAGTCTTCTATAACAAATCTGTGTCAGTATTTTGCAATCATGACTTATTAAACAGATAGTTCGGTAATTTTGACGTCTGCACTTCCTTTTTTTGGAAGTGGAATTATTATTTTCTTCTTGAGGTCTGAGGGTGTTTCTCCTGCCTCAGACATCTTGCTGACCAGATGGAGCAGTTTCGTCGTAGCTGGCCCTGCCAAGGCCATCAGTACTTGTAGCGGAATGTTGTTTTCTTCCGGAGCCTTGTTTCAACAGGCAAATTCTTTGTGCAGAGCCTCATTCCCCATCTCATCTTCATTTACATCCTCTTCCATTTCTATAATATTGACTTCAGGAGCATCTTCCTTGTATGGGCCCTCTATATGTGCCCTCCACATTTCTGCTTTGCCTTATTTGTTTAGAACCAGTTTCTTATATGACCTCTTGATATTCACACAGGTGGTTCTCTTTCCTCCAAAGGTCTGTTTAATTTTCCTGTAAATGGTATTTATCTTGCCCCAGGTGATATGTGCTTCTAAATCCTTACATTTGGCCATTGCATCTTCTTGCACTCCCTGTCAATGCCACCTTAGACATTTGCATTCCGTTTCACATGTTACATCTCATGCATTTTTATATTTTCTGCTTTCATCAATGAAAGTCATTATCTCTTATGTTACCTGCGGATTTCTACTAGCCCTCGTCTTTTTCCTAGTTGATCCTGTACTACCTTCACTATTTCCTCCTTCCAAGCTACCCATTCTTCTTTTAATGTATTCCTTCCCCCCTGTTCTTGTCAGTCGTTCCAAATGTTCCCCTTAAAATTCACAACAACCACTCGTTCTTTCAGTTTATTCAGGCCCCATTTCCTCAAATTACTACTTTTTGCAATTTATTCGGTGTTTATCTACAGTTCAGAAACAGTAAATTTTGGTCAGTGTCCACATTTGCCCCTGATATGTCTTAAAATTAAAAATATGAGTCTGACACATGTGTCTTACATTTATATAATCGATCTGAAGCATTTTAGTGTCTCCAGATCACTTCCATGTACACAACGTATTTTCATGATTCCTAAACCAAATGTTAGCGATGATTAAATTATGCTCTGCGTATAATTCTACCAGGCAGCTTTCTCTTTCATTCCTTTCCGCCAATCTATATTTACCTACTATTTTTCTTTTTCTTCCTTTGCCTACTATCGAATTCCAGTACCCCACGACTAGTAAATTTTCGTCGCCCTTAACTATCTGAATAATTTCTATTATCTCATCATACGTTTCTTCAATCTGTACACCATCTGCCGAGGTATTTGGCGTATGAACTTGTGCTACTGTGGTGGGTGTGGGCTTAGCCTCTATCTTCGCTACAGTAAGCAATAAATTTAGATATTTCCCTTTCGGAAAGTGTGTAGAACATGGTACCAACTTGTACAACCCACCGACACTAGGGATAAGGACCGATAATCTTATTCCAACACTGCAACTGTAGTTTTGCCGAGGCTGTTCTGTACCAGTCTTACGGCATCCATCCACGTACACACTATCCCTCTATAGGCAAACTTTGCTGAGCAAGTTTGAGCTCCTTATAGGTGTATATTATGTACATACCTGATGCATCACAGGAGTGCTGTGGTTATGGTTAAGAGGAAGGAAGAAGAACAAGAACAAGAACAAGAACCAGAAGAAACGTATAGTTAATGCATGATGGAGCTCCAGAGAGAAGGACTTTGAAACACTTTACGTGAATGACATGTGCTGTAAATTCTGTAGCATTGTTTTAGTGTTTGGATGCCATACCAAGAAGGTACTGGAAAGAAAGAAATGACCACAGAATATAAACACACATTTCTAAGACTACAAAGTTCTGCACTTGAACATACTATAATGTTAAACCAGTCTAGTTTCCGATATGTTACTCACGTGTAACTCGACGTTGTTAATATTTGAATGCATGAAATATATTTCTTGCACCTGACGATAATTCACCCTGCAAGTTTTCTAGCCCACGTACTATGGTGAGAAACTAAGATTATAAGACTACGACTTTTTATACCAAAGGGAAAAAAAAACCAACATAGATGTATAGCTTTCTGAAGGTGTATAGCTACCATTGTTTAAGTTCAATTACAGTTCCGAAATCATGCTACGCAAGCATCAGTCCAATATAAGGATTGTTAGAAAAGGAAATTGCATGAAACAGCCACATCTTATGAGGAAATACTGAAAATCATGGCAATGGTGTTTGACATTTGAAATTACACGCAATACTGCAGCAACTCCGTAAACAGGGCCCTTCCTGTCTCTTTCACACACAACATCTGCCAACAAAATGAGTGCCCAGGGTTATCAATACCACACAAACCCATGTCACTGACTAAGAATCATTGAATTTATGAATCTGAAGACTCGATTTATGTTCAAAATCTGGCAGGGAAATTAAGTACTTCCCAAACATTTTCGTGTGTGTACAGCAGGGTGCATACATAGTTTTCCATCGGGTTATCGGGCATGATTCACTGCACACTCGTTGGAAGTCGTCTGCTGACTATGGTGTATGGGTACGTTTGCTGTTAACGACTGCAGGCAGTCAAAAACGGAACATTCAACTGTATTCGAGTCATATACAGGGTATACCACATAACTGATGCAGCCCGAGAGAACAAAGGAAAAATGGTTAAAATTGCGATAAGTGACCTGCCACAACATCTCCCTCTCCCTGTAATCCATTATCAGTCTACCATTAAACCCTACCTCGTTACAACCCCTCTCAACCGATTACTGCATCAACTTGCTATCGTCCTCGGAAGCAAATCCATGTTAGTTTATATGCAGATGGTTCTCTTTTCTTGTAAAGCATCCAAGACGGAAGTCAATTTGCACACATTCCTATTACACCAGTAGACATATAGCAGAATGTTGTTAAAAACATGCAGAAACTGTTCTGTAAGGTATTTGTTAGCTGACAATGCATAGTTTTGATTGACAGAGAGTGCAAAGAAGCACTTTCTAACTAGCGTTTGATAGATTTTAAAACACGTAAACAGTCTTGCACAGAGTCAAACATGTGATCCATTTGGCAGGTGTATATTTCAGTCCGTAAACTGGTAATACAATCCTCTTTAGCTTAGGAGGACGTAAAGTTTATCGTAGTCACATTCCCGGACACTGTAATTACTGTTTGTTATAGCTTTAAACACTTAAACAGTTTTGCACAATGTCAAACACGTGATCTGTTCTGTAGTCGTATGATAAAACAATCCTCCTTAGCTAAGAAGTTCGTTAAATTTATCATAGTCACATGGTTGGACACCTTATAAGAAACTGTGAGGTAGTGTCGACAGCTTTGGGGTCACGGCTGGGCCTGTGATCCGCCGTACATAAACTTATTACTGTACATTTGACGGTTATTTACCGTAAACAATCTTTTGCAGCTGTCTTATCGCTGTCCACCAAAAATTACCGTTTCCTTGGTCCCCAGTGCATCCATGTCAACTTTTTCTCGTATTCCTCTTGCTGTCACACACTCGTTGCCATTTACTGGAATTTTTCCTATTCTCCCTCAATTTTCCAGCATTTTGGCGTATTTTCCCTCAATTGATATATATTTTCGCTCGATTTCCATAACTTCACTGATGTTGTGTCACTTCTGCTCATGTGACCAGGACCTCAATGCTGGACACGTATTCTAAAATTGCTTGTAAATCTAATACAACTGCCAGCACGAGGAGCAATTGTGCAATTTTTCTGAATGTGTGTGTGTGTGTGTGTGTGTGTGTGTGTGTGTGTGTGTGTGCGTGTTTTGTAGAGTTTGCATTCCATGCCCAGAAGATACTGGAAAGAAAGAAATGATCATAGAACACAAATACACAGTTTCATGTGGAGGTGTGCGGGTTGGGGGGTGGCACGCTAGAGGGTTTAAGTGTCCCCGAATATAACGAACAACATTTACAATGTATTTCTTTACTGCCTATCAGTACAACTATGCAGTGTCAGCTAACAATTACCTCACAGAACAGTTGCTGCGCGCTTTTTAAGAACACTATGCTGTATGTCTACTGACATAATAGAAAAATATCCAAGCTGACTTTCATCTTTCATGATTTATAGCAAAAGAGGACCATATACTTCTAAACAGACGTGGATCTGCTTTGAAGGACGACGGAAAGTAATTGCTTGAGAAGGGTTGTAATGAAGCAGGATTTAATGGTAGACTGATGATGCATTCTAGAGAAAGGGAGATATTGTGGCAGGTTATTTACCGCTCTGCCTGCAGCTCGTGGTCTTGCGGCAGCGTTCTCGCTTCTCGCGCACGGGGTCCCGTGTTCGATTCCCGGCGTGTTCATGGACTTTTCCTGCCTCAAGATGGCTGAGTGTTTTTGTGTCGATTTCATCATCATCATTCATCCCCATTACGGTCGGAGGAAGGCAATGGCAAACCACCTCCTTTAGGACCTTGCCTAGTGGGCGGAGCGGGTCTCCAACATCGTCCCCAACGCTCCTCGGAGTATGGGACCTAATCATCATCATCACGCAGGTACTGAAAGATTGTGTGTAATTTCACATGTCAAATACCTATGCTTAGCATTTTTATATTTCCTCATTAGATCATGTTATAGCGCCGATGCGAGCATTGCATAGTTCCCAAAATGCAATCGGACGTGAACAATGGGTGCTATACGCGTTCTGAGAGCTATATTGTCCATGTATCCCAAAGAACCTATGTAGTTTTTCCTTTAGTGTACATGGTAAGTTAGTAGTTTTACAATCTTGTAGTTTCTCACCACAGTGAATGAGAGAGAAAACTTGCAGGGTGAATGATTGTCAGGTATTGGGAATACGTTTCCTACAGTGGAGTCTTAAGAGCATTGCATTCCATGCGACTAACATAATGGATATCACACTTCTCCAACATTATAGCATGTTCAAGTGCAGAACCTAGTAGCCTTAAGGATGTGTGTTTATGGTCTACGATAATTTCTTTCTTTCCAGTACCTTCTTCGTATGGAATCCAAACACTAAAACAATACTTTAGAATTAATATCACAACTAATTTTAGTAAAATGTTTCAAACTCCTTCCGGCCGTCTTTTCCTTCTTCTTAATCGTCACCACAACATTCTCAAGAGTATCAGGCTCTTATCTAGTACACACCAATAAGGAGTGCTAACTTACTCAACATGCATGGACCTAGAGAAATCGTGTGTAATTGGATGGGTGACGTGAATAAGATGGGTACAGAACAGGCTTCTCAGAACGGCAGTTGCAATATTATAATGAGAATACCAGTCTATATCAGTAGTTTCGGTGGGTTGTACAAGTTTGATACGCATACTATACTTTTTTTTCCGAAAGCCAGATATCGAAGTCTACTGATCAGGTGGAACTCAACTTTATCTCTCGCTTTACCAAACGTGGTAAATAGCAGGTGTAGTACCCTCCTACTTGTGTTCAGTTCCATCCGCATAGATGACGGTCTATCCTAATAAAATGTTACCGAATTTATAAAGTGTTTCGGATAAGGAACATAATTTAGGCACCTACTCTTCCCAGCTGGCTATATCCAACACTGCAAAGCTGTATTTGTGTCATGTGATGCAGGCTGTGTATAAAAATTCACAATATGTCCACATGAATATAGCTCGCAGAGTAATGGAGATGGTGGTTTAGCGATGATACAGAAATTGAGAGCCATGATATAGCGTCATTGCCTGATAGCATCACCAGACGACGCAATGAGACGTTTTGTTTACATGAGAAGTTATGGAGAGCAGTGGTTTTGAACTCGAGTAATTGGTTAAAATGCGTTGATATTCCGGGAAAACCTAGAACAAATGTGAAATTGATGGAAAATACGTAAAGCTGGGGAAAATTTGAGCAAAATTATTGTTATAGAGCTCTGAGCTCTGCAGTTTGCTCATTCATCATCTACAACAGTATTGTAGATCGAGTTCAAAGTTTAACTGGACTTCAACATATGCACCATACATTGAACCATGGATCATCCCAGCGGTAGCCCAACGACACAATGTAGATGGGAATATACCAATAGCCACTATCCATGACATTAATGTATGATGACTCAGGACTCATGGTGAAATCTGAAAACCAGTGGATTTATTTAGAATATCCCAATAGCAAATTACCTACAGACAGCTCTCGATTTGATCGGCTCGAAAACATTTATGTTAAATAATTTCAGGGAAATGATGAAATCAACATGTCTCACACCGATGAGAGGTTTAAGGAGGACGTAGGTGAGGTTTCCGTAGATGTTAATAACCCCTACAATATTACTCTTTCCATGTTAAGGGTGTCAATTCTTCATGGTCTGCCATATGTCCACTATCGTGCATGGAAATGCGTAACACAAATAAAAGACGTAAGGCCTTTATAATTGCAAATATTCCCTTTGTCCTTTGACAAATATGTGATAACGACGATGTGGCGGCCACGTTTTGCTACTGTGAAGCTATGGTAGGTCGTGCGAAACGACCCCTAACTGGTGTTAGTATGGACATACCGTAAGTTTGCGGACTCTGTAAATGATCCTCACTCTACTTTTCGTGAATGTTATGCTGTTTTAACATAATGTTATTGTGGTTAGCGTTCCAACATATAATCAGATATATGTGTGAAGGAGTCACACAACTATTCCCATTAGAAATTACATATGCCTAGCCATAAGGGAAGGACAGATTTGACTCAGGTAACCGTGATTTCAGTACATTGAAGAGTGTATCCTACGATAAGGGGTGACAGATTCGTTTTGTGAAAACATGCATAATATACCAATCCAAAGGTTGTTCTGGATATACTATAGTGGAGAGACAGGCAGGCAATTTGGCTTTAACGCCAATGGTATGCACAACGCCCTCCCATCGGCTCCCCTAATCAGATCCTCACATGTTCATTGTCGCAATAACAACTGAAATGCTTATTACACAACATCTACCCATATCGGAGATTTCTTTCAGATCCTTTCATCTGTATGAGTCTGTTGAATATCATATTATGACGGATGCCTGTATTTTACAACACTTGTTTCAGAGACACGAGGGTGATTTTCTAGAAATAAGAATCCAGACGAATAGCCCACATGTGTGTGTGTGTGTGTGTGTGTGTGTGTGTGTGTGTGTGTTTGCTGAGGTCAGTGTTCAGACATATGTAACGAAAATGATGCTGGTGGGACTATGTCCCGTAACAATGGGGCTGTAAATCTGAAATGGAAAACTGCTATTCTGTCATTGTGAAAGATTTTACGTAGAAAATTATGTCCCACAAAACAACAATTTAGATTTGCGTCGGAAACTGATATTTCCAGAACCACAGTCGTCAGAAGGCTAGGCGACGTGCACAACATTGCCCTCAAAGTTCTTGCAAGTACTTTGACCAGAATGACTTTTCTCGGTTTTTTTTCCAGTCTCGAGATATAAGACGGATTCAGCACAAATATGGCTGAAACAGAGCATAGAAAACCAAAAAATTTCACAGTAAAATGTCTCTCTGCATCACCATAGGGTGTCAAGTGCTCCACGCAATACTCGACGCCTCTCGAGAGTAGAGAGCCTCTACTTTCCATTCAAAACTGTCTACATTGTTGTGAACCTCCCACACTGTACTGGGCCTTGCCTCGTATCGGCACTTATAACGGCCAATGGGAGTGCTCAGTAGATTCGGTACTTGCTTGTTCGAGCCAGTCAGAATTTTCCAAGTAAACGTCTGCGTAGTAGTAACATCGCCTTCTCCTCATTGTCTACCTTTCGTTCAATCAGCGTCTGAGTTTTTGTTACTGCGTGAAAGTTTCGCTAGGGCAGATGTCCTTAACTGTGACGCCCACATGCTATTCGTGACACGATTACGTGATCCAAGGTTTACTGAAACTGAGAACCAGTGGTATTCTTTTCCATCTGCCTTAGAAATGAGCAGAGGCGAGGGCCGAGACCATTGTCGTCTTATATTGTCTCCCTGTGGTGAGTGTTCTTTTGTTTTGCCTCGCTAATGTTTCCCAATGTGGATTTCCTTGTGCTGCTGCGTCCTAAGTTGAGCGACTGGTCCCTTTCACTTAAGTTCCATGGTGCTATAAGAATGTACACGTTTATCTGCATGCGAAGTAGGAAATAATACCCTGTACAGCCACGTACGTGCCCATTGCTCACTACATTCCTTATTATGCAAATCAAGCTAATTACGTCTAAAGTCATGGCATGCTCCACATTAATGGAATCGGCATGTCATGGAAAGTCACATGTGAGGTGGTAAAATACCACGCCACCCTACATCCTCCAACCACTTAGATATTTTACAGTTGACCTCATTTGTACATAAAAGTTCATCGTTTCACATTGTCACTGATTCCCCCCCAGAATTTCATAATTTCGTGATTTTCTTAACCCTTTATTTGGTTTTAGACCTTAACTAGGCACAGTAAAGCAGTTAAAAAGTTGTAAAATGGCATATGCAGGTCTAAATAATTCACACACTGAGCAGATGCTACCCAGGAATCTGGCAGTTCTCATGGCACACATCACATACTATAGTACCACATACTAACGAGACACAGTGGGCTAAATTAAAAAATGAACTTCATACTGACACTAAAATAAAGACTTTCATGACCAGAAATGTCATGTCCATTACAATTATCCGGGCTGTTAGGCCGTGGTCGGTTGATGAATTCTGTGTCAATTCCCAACGTTTCGTCCCCGTCTGCGGGAGACATCTTGAAGGGGATCTGTAGCTCGATGGAAGGTACAACACAACCACTGGCTCACTAGCATATTTTTCTTCGTCTTCCGATGCTGGAGGTCCAAAACATGCTTAATTTCAGCCCTTATTTTCTTTACTTATATGCCCTCTCTCCACATCTGAACATAGTAATGATTCGATGTTGAAAAAGCCATAGCATGAAAGACATAAATTTGCTGGTTCTCTGGGCTCAGGGCAAGCTTTGCTACTGCTGATTTATCTGTTTTGCCCTGTTCCATAAGGCGGGTGTTAATGCTTCCTTTGTCGTTTCTATATTCACTTGATCACATGTGCAAAGGAGTTATACAGGGTAAGTCAGGGTGATATGGTGAATCAGGTGAAATGGTGAATTGCTTTAATTCTTTGGTGGTTAAACACATGTCTCTGTATGTCTGCATACCAACAGTCTCTGATCATCTGTGCAGGGTGCACGTATTGAAAACCAGCTCCTTTGTAAAAACCGTAAGTACTTTGTACAAAACTGTTTTCGATGCTAAATAATTTTTATATGCTACATGCATTTGTAGATGTTACTTCAGGCAGCGTAGTCCGCGGGGTATTTGTTGATATATTCTGCCTTCTTATACTGCTTATGTACTATATAACCTAGAAATCGTTGCGTCTAGTGTTTTGAACTTCTTGCCGTGCTATTCATCGTTTCACCCATAGCAAATGAGAGAAATGGTGAAATCGGGCAGGGATGTTACGGTGAAGAACTTTTCTTATGTGTGAAGTGTAAAGCTTTTATTTAGGTACATCCCAATCAGGGTTTCTGACAAGTCATGAAATGTTATCGTTCCCTATCCCATGCGAGACTTATATTCTGTTTTATCCGACGTCTCAATACAATCGTCAATTTAAAAATTAGTTTGTATGTATATTTCTGCGAGCGCAATTTGGTTTGTCAGTGATTAAAAAAGTAAATGCTGTAACTACCGCCATTGTTCCAGGCAAAGATGCCTACATTTTACAAAAGACAAAAAGTATCCAACCGTGCTGCTTGGACAGAGGAGCACCTTAATGATGCCGTAAAAGCGGTGCAAAATGGAATAAGCCTGAATTAAGCCTCAAAGGAGTTTCACGTTCATGGTCGACGCTGAGAGACGATTAGCAAACGGGTGCTTTACGAAAAATCCTTTGGGTGGGCCGCCTGTACTAACACAAGAATGTGAGAAAAAGTTGGTAAAACAAATCATAAAATCACAAAACTTTCGATTTGTACCGACAAGGACAGAAGTACGTACCATGGCATATAACCTAGCTGAGAAGTATAACCAACATCACAAATTTAACCCAGAAAAGAAAATTGCTGGAATGGACTGGCTGCATTTATTCTTAAAAAGAACTCTCAACCCACAAATCGGAAGGAGTTTCACAAGCAGGGTCAAGGGGTTTAAGTACGAAAATCGTTTCAGACTATTTTTCATTGCTGCAGAACATCTTGGTATAGCATAACTTCTTGATAAGCCGGGAAATATATTCAACGTAGATGAGTCCGGACTTTAGCTGAATAATAGACCACGTTCCGTGTTGTCAGAAAAAGGGTATAAGAGCGTCCCAGCGATAACATACGGTGAAAAGGGTGAAACCATATCTTTAATCGCTTGCTGCAATGAAGAGGGCATGTTTTTACCCCCAGCTTGTGTTTTGAAGAGAAAAAATGAAAAGCCCGAGTACAAAGACGGTATGCCACCGTGTTCCACGATTTTCGTGTCACAAAATCGGCGTACGTAACAAATGATATTTTTCTTCTGTGGCTAAGGAACCATTTTGCACCGTGGAGACCTGAGGGAACAGTCGTGCTTGTTTTGGATGGACATGGCTCTCATTGCAGCAGCGTGGATACATTATAGTTTGCAGAAGAAAACAACATAATTTTACCCTGTCTACCCAGCCACACCACACACTATCTGCAGCAACTAGACAGAGCATTTTTAAAGCTCTGAAATCCTGTAATAATAGTGCTTGCAATTCGTACATTACAATGAATCCTTTTAGAAAAATTTCCAGATGAGTTTTCTGAGGACTGCTTACAAAGACATGGGTACAAGCAGCTAGACAGAGAATGCAATATCTGGGTTCAGAAGCACAGGAATCACCCAGTTTAGTCCTGATGTCATCCCAGAATACCCGTTTTTAACATCAGCTTCAGATAAACATCAGGAAAACAACGAACGACATGAAAAGCGACCTACTTCACCTCGACCAAGTTGTCCGCACCTGCAGGAGATACCTAATCCCTCGGAAAAAGCGACTGCAGACGTAGATAACGACCAGGGAGCTGAACACATACAAGCTTCACCACAACTGAGCTGTTCGCAACGGGCGGAAAATCCACAGGAAAACATGCAGTCTTCATCAGGAGCAACACATATGACCTCGACAGTGGCAACAGAAGAATCTTAAATAACCCCTGGCAAACTCTTGGACCATATTTCGCTGATACCTATCCTAGATTAAGTGGCATCTGCAAGGAAGAAGCCCAGAGCTTTAGCTGAGGTTTTGACTTCTCCAGAAAACGTCGACAACCTACGAAACAGAAAACGACAAAATGAGTCACTGAAGAGTAGAGCAAATGCTAGAAAGAGGACCAAAGGGAAAACCGTAACCAAAGGAAAAACCGTAACCAAAGAGACTACCAAAGGAATTATCAAAAAGAAACAGCCTAAGGAACGAAAAGCGTCTATCACTGACACCGAATCCGACTCGTCACTGGATGTCCAATTGCAAGCCGATTATGACGACGCGGATGACGAAGAGTGTTGTTGTGTAGGGTGCGGTGGACTGTACAGTTGCACTAAAATGGATGTGGATTGGATCAAATGTACTAGCTGCCAAAGTTGGCTGCATGAAGACTGTTCAAAATATGTATCTATGGGTGATGTATGTGGCAAAAAGCATGGGAAATAAGTTCACCATTTCACCCAAAGCGTGAAATGGTGAAATTGATAAAAATAAGTATAGTTCAAATGGTTCAAATGGCTCTGAGCGCTATGGGACTTAACATCTGAGGTCATCACTCCCCTAGAACTTAGAACTACTCAAACCTAACTAACCTAAGGACATCACACACATCCTTGCCCGAGGCAGGTTTCGAACCTGCGACCGTAGCAGTCGCGCGGTTCCGAACTGAAGCACCTAGAACCGCTCGTCCACAAGGGTCGGCTGAAGTATTGTTTTTCCTTTTTTTATCTTTTGTAGTGCCTTAAAGAGGATGTGGTACTGTTAATGTGTTACTTATGTATTTTGTGAAATGAGGGTGTTTTTATTTTGTTTAAATAAACGATTTCTTGTCTTCTACGAGGCCCAAATGTTTTGTTCACCATATCACGCTGATTTACCCTACTGTGTAGGCGGAGGGCGTAAGACCAGTGCAGTGTTCCAATATTCGCGCATCTTCCTATTCGTTTAATTACTGTGTCAATACCGTGGCTTCTGACTACTCTGCTGATGCGTTCTGTAACCGACTTTAGGAGTGAGAGGAATTATGGCTTCAAACAGGGCCTACTGCTCGTAAAGCGAATATCACCAAACTCTCAGCAAAGAAAGCATGCATTGTATGACTGGAGCCGAGTGATGCAGGTTTCAAAGAATTCACACACTCAGCAGATATTACTCAGGAATCTAAATGTCTTCTAATGCAGAAGCGTATTACAGAGGTTTTTGAAGAGGCTTACTATATATAAGCTATGGCATGGCGAGAAAAATGACAAATACTCTACCTGCAGATCATCTACTGGCTAATCTAGGAATTTTTCGAAGATGGAGACTAGAAGTATTAGAAATTCACTAAATTATATTTTTCCAGATACAAAAATGAACAGTAATGTTTATGTTTATGAGACACAAAAATGTGAAAGGCAGAACTCCGTATCGGGTCATACGAGTGGTACCTGCAGTTTGACCTTTCTGGTAATGTTATGGCTTTGACCTTTCTGGTAATGTTACGGCAGTAGGACAGAGTTTATCATTTCCAACGTGCACAATTGTTTCGGCAGCAGAGTGTAACGTACGCTGAATTCAGTGGTGTGCCTTAGTGCACAGGAGGTGGCGCTACGATTCTTGTGTAGCTAATATTATACATTCGCAAAAAACTATCTTAAAATGATTATTAGGGCAGACACTCTTGCTAGTATCACAGGAAGAGCTTCTTTCTTCTACTTTAGGTAATTTTAGCTCAGTTGTTAATGGAGGCGAGTGCCAAGAACGACATCAAAGCCTCTCGTCCTATCTTGTTTCAGGAGACAAAGTTGGTGAAAACTCCTCTCACAGCATGGAAACGAGCGCCATCCTTGGCTACTAGTTCAAAGTTGTCGAAGACATGTTGTACATATTGCTCCTTGACGTTACGCGATGTAATTAATGTCCAACAACTCGAATAAGCAACGTGCTGCTAGTCTGAATAATTAGCATTACATCGCCCCAGGCGCATGTCATTTCGACACAGAGTGAAGGGCACGCATATAAGTTTTCAGCTGTTTTGGTTATGTAAAATTTATTACACGTGTTTCCACGTTCATTTTATTTTAAAATACGCTTTATCCGAACAGATAAAGGCTGTGAGAAGGAAAGAGGAAAGGTATTGTCATCATTTGAAGTTACTATAAGTATTATCTAGTAAATGTACTGCTTGAGCAACCGTTAATGTATCAACTGTTATCACAAAAAATGTTACCTCTTGCGGCTGAAGCACTGACAAAGTGTGTTTCGAAAGTAAACTTTCCGCAGCTCCACTCGGTTTCATTTTATTTATTTATCTTTTGCTCGCGGCAACTAGTTCGGAGGTCACATCCCTTGTCTCAGGCAAACCTGTCAAAGAACATTTATATTATCCATTATTTGTTTTCCAGAATTTTGCTGCAGGGATCTAACCTGAAAAAGTATTTGTTTTGTGAAAGTATATGCATATGGAGGACTTAGGGGATCCAATATCCGAGTCAGGATCTGGCGCAGCTTTGGGAGACGTGCGATATAATAAGGCAGAAAGCACACATAAAATTTTTTCAGAGATTTCTGGTGTCAGGAGCAGCCAAACAACTGTTGAAGCTGATTTGAGAACCCATGGGGCTGGAGATATCTTCAGACGTTTGGAAGAAATTTATCCACGCCATCCCTATGACATTAAGGTCAGATAAATGCCTGCAGTATCGCACAGTCCCCTTAACAGCTGTTAGCTCCAACTTTATGACAAGAGTAACACACACAAGAGAGAAGAGAAAAATTTAAGATCCATTAGATGGCAATCTGTTTGACCTTCGTAAAGTTCAACGAACCAAAGAAGTTGTCAAACGTCCCACTTTATAATGAAAAAAAAAAAAAGCTTCAGAAATTTCTAACGCTATCATAGAGTTTGTCGAGGTGCAAAACCCTTTAGACATTGTGATATCGTGCAGCATGCTCAAAATTCTCAGAAAAGTTGGTGTAAGCTATAGGGAAATACGGGTAAAATACAGTACTTACATATGCTCGTATTAAAATGGGTATAAGAAATATATAAGAAAGATATAAAAATATATAATAAAAAATGGACATAACAAATTCTGAAATTCCTTCACCAAAAAAGACGAAGTAAATTTTCCAGAATTCGCATTAAGAACAGCTGCCGACACGAGTAACCAGAAAGTAGACATTGTCGGAGTAGTGAAGCAACTTAAATCACTTATCAAGAGCAAGTCTTTCGGTCCAGACTGTATACCAGTTAGGTTCCATACAGAGTATACTGATGCATTAGGTCCATACTTAACATTCATATGAAAGGACTTGCAAATATGAACAACTTAAATTGGAAGAAACGCATAGAAAATGTTGTGGGGAAGGCTAACCAAAATTGCGTTTTATTGGCAGGACACTTAGAAAATATAACAAGTCTGCCAATGAGACTGCCTACACTACGCTTGTCTGTCCTCCTTCAGAATACTGTAGCGCATTGTGGGATCCTTACCAGATAGTATTGACGGAGTACACCGAGAAAGTTCAGGGAAGGCCAGCACGTTTTGTATAACCACGAAATAGGGTAGAGTGTGTCACTGAAATGATACAGAATCATCACTAACACATTGGCGTTTATGGTAGCGGCAGGACCTTCTCACGAAATTTCAGCAACCATCTTTCTCCTCCGAATGCGAAAATATTTTGTTGACGCCGACCTACATAGGGAGAAAGGATTATTATAATAAAATATGGGAAATCAGAGATCGAACGGAAAGACATAGGTGTTCTTTTTTTCCGCGCACTGTACGAGAATGGAATATTAGAGAACTATTGTGAAGAAAGTTCGATGAACCCTCTGCCAGACACTTATATGTGATTTTCAGAGCATCCATGTAGATGTTGGTGTAGAAGACATCCAGACTTTTTCCCCTACTGTTCAGTCTCTAAATCGAAGAAGCTTTGACAGAAATAAAAGAAATATTCAGGAGTGGGATTAAAATTGTAGGTGGAAGGTGATAAATGATATTCACTGATATCATTGTAGCCCTCAGTGAAAGTGAAAAACAATTACAGGGCCCGCTGAATGAAATGATACACTGAGCACAAAGTATGGACTGAGTATACACCGAAGAAAGATGAAAGTATTGAGAAGGAGAAAAACTAAGACTAGTGAGAAACTTACCATCAAAATTGGGGATGGTGAACTTTAAGAAGTGAGGGAACTTTTCTAGCTTGGAAGCAAAATAATATATAAGAGTCAGACTAACACAGACAAAGATGGCTTTCATAACTAAAAGTAGCTCACCAGCGTTACGTTCTGTTGTATGAGGTATTGTCTGTACTGATGAGATTTCTTTTTTAGTTTGAAAAAGAAGTTTAGAGGATAATTGGTGAGCACAGCATTGTATTGAAGTGAATCATGGACTGTGTGAAAGCTGGAAAAGAAAAGATTCGAAGTGTACGGAGTTTGGTGCTGCCCAAAATTTTTGTATGTTGTGTCGGTTCTTAAGATACGACATAAGGAGGCACTGCTTCAAATCGGCGAAGAGGGGAGAGAGAACAAGAGAACATACGGTACTAGAAGGAGCCATTTAGGGTAAAAACAGCAATGGAAGACCGAGAACTCAGTAAATCCAACAAGTATCTGATGAAGGCGAGTGCCAATACTACTCAAAGATGTGCAACCCCTATATAGAAAGAAAATAGTTTATTAGTTACAGAAGGTAAAGGTCAGCCAGTTGACCTTCAAATCAAATGGAACAGATCGAACTTTAGAGGCCACCACATATTAATAGTCTTAACTTGATTACAGAACATTATGTAAGAACTTATTTATTTTCCAAGAATTAGGTGCCAGAGGGCAGTAATTTATATCAATCGGGCAAGTTGAAAATTTCTCCCGTACAGGGATACGAACCCGTGTCTCCCGCTTACTGGGCAAACGTGCTATTACACCATCTGGACACAGTGATCAGCACAACTGAATGGACTATCGTAGCATGTCTCCCGTCAGACCGAAGCTATCAGCTTACATCACACGCTACGGACAACACGTACCTGCTTACTAGGCTCATTACTCGCTGCATCTCGTCAATTCCCGTAAGAGGTGGAGTTTGCTGTGCATTTCGACCGAACGGAGCCTACGTCGTCATGTCCTTAATTATATACATGTGGTATCTGTTTATTCGGACATGTCCGAGAAACAGACGCCACACATACATGTTGTTGTTGTGGTCTTCAGTCCTGAGACTGGTTTGATGCAACTCTCCATGCTACTCTATCATGTGCAAGCTTCTTCATCTCCCAGTACCTACTGCAGCCTACATCCTTCTGAATTTGCTTAGTGTATTCATCTCTTGGTCTCCCTCTACGATTTTTACCCTCCACGCTGCCCTCCAATACTAAATTGGTGACCCCTTGATGCCTCAGAATATGCCCTACCAACCGATCCCTGCTTCTAGTCAAGTTGTGCCGCAAACTCCTCTTCTCACCAATTCTATTTAATACCTCCCCATTAGTTATGCGATCTACCCATCTAATCTGCAGCATTCTTCTGTAGCACCACATTTCAAAAGCTTCTATTCTCTTCTTGTCTAAACTATTTATCGTCCATGTTTCACTTCCATACACGGCCACACTCCATACAAATACTTTCAGAAACGACTTCCTGACACTTAAATCAATACCCGATGTTAACAAATTTCTCTTCTTCAGAAACGCTTTCGTTGCCATTTGCAGTCTACATTTTATATCCTCTCTACTTTGACCACTATCAGTTATTTTGCTCCCCAAATAGCAGAACTCCTTTACTACTTTAAAGGTCTCATTTCCTAATCTAATTCCCTCAGCATCACCCGACTTAATTCGACTACATTCCATTATCCTCGTTTTGCCTTTGTTGATGTTCATCTTATACCCTCCATTCAAGACACTGTCCCTTCCGTTCCACTGCTCTTCCAAGTCCTTTGCTGCCACACATACATATCAGTTATTTTTAAATTTGACCCATTCAGATGGCAAAGCGGAATAAAGCGGTTCCAATTCCCATCCAACACTCCAGAATTACGTTCACCGTAACTTGCTTAAATCAACTACGTCAAATGATTGGGATGGTTCCTTCGAAAGGGCACAAGAGATTCCCTTTGGTTCAAATGGCTCTGAGCACTACGGGACTTAATATCTTTGGTCATCAGTCCTCTGTAACTTAGAACTACTTAAACCTAACTAACCTAAGAACGTCACACACGTGCATGCCCGAGGCAGGATTCGAACCTGCGATCGTAGCGGTCGCGCGGCTCCAGACTGAAGCACCTAGAACCGCTCGACCACTACGGCCGGCAGGAAAATATTTCTGAGGAAAATTTCATTTGAGATGTGTGTTGGCACTTTTGTCACATTTCTTCGTATTAAGTTTTGTTAAATTTGTTGAATTTACCTTTCATGTCCTATATTTGTGACATGAAATCATCTAGAACCGGGATTTCCTTTTTCTATCCCAATTCTAACACGTGCTCCATCTCTAAAGACATTGCAACTTCGGAAGTTACACTCAAAACATACCTTCAAATTTCAAATTTCGTCATAAATTACAGTATGTAATTAAGGAACGAAAAATATCTCGTCTGTGGTTGCCGTCACCCGACCTCCATCTGTTGGTACGTTTCGGAGTATGAGTAGGGTACAATCTCTTGTATACCAGATAGGCAGCAACGTAGAAGACTCCATGTTAGATAGCGCAAAATGCACTTGGGGACAGGAGAACATACCAGTATCACTCAGTGATATTTTACCTCATAAGATGCCAGGAGGCGAATGTACAATTACATCTGTGTTTATTTCACCGTGAAGGGCGGGCCTTGTTCTGTTTGCAAGCAGCACTGACAGTAGAAAATTCGACTGCAACATTTTACCGCAACATCTCTGCATCGAGCTTTTTTCTATTCTTAAAGCTTTTTTTGTGAGCCGAATTCTTTCAGTAAGATAGTACATGAATCACGTTTCTTACTTCAAACTCTACTCATCTTACAACCGGCGCTCTCACTGCGAAAACATGATACATTCGAAGTATGACTGCTGATGGTAAGAACAGTCGTTATATATCCACACGTCGTTGAGGACGCATACAGAATGACAAAATGCCACAAAGGCGTTGCAAAGATAAGACCGCCTTAGGTGTAAATCTTTTATTTATAGATAGAACCAGTTTCGCAGCATTTTAGCTGCATCAGCAGCTGCAGATCCCTTGATGCCTCAGAACATGTCCTACCAACCGGTCCCTTCTTCTTCTCAAGTTATGTCACAAACTACTCTTCTTCCCAATTCTGTTCAATACCTACTCATTAGTTATGTGATCTAACCATCCAATCTTCAGCATTCTTCTGTAGCACCACATTTCTAAAGCTTCTATTTTCTTCTTGTCCAAACTATTTATCGTCCATGTTTCACTTCCACACATGGCTACACTCCATACAAATACTTTCAGAAACGACTTCCTGACACTTATTTCTATTTTGGATGATAACAAATTTCTCTTCTTCGGAAACGCTTTCCTTGTCATTGGCTATCTACATTTTATATCCTCTCTACTTCGACCATCATCAAACTCCTTTACTACTTTAAGTGTCTCATTCCCTAATCTAATTCCCTCAGCATCACCCGACTTAATTCAACTACATTCCATTATCCTCGTTTTGCTTTTGTTGATGTTCATCTTATATCCTCCTTTCAAGAGACTGTCCATTCCGTTCAACTACTCTTGCAAGTCCTTTGCTGTCTCTGAATTACAATGTCACCGGCGAACCTCAAAGTTTTTATTTCTTCTCCATGGATTTTAATAGCTACTCCGAATTTTTCTTTTGTATCATATTATATTAAATATCACCATACGAGCTGTAAGTCGGTAGCAAAGTGCAAAGATACTCTATGCACTATTCGTATCTTCTAGGTAATTCAGATCTTTGAGTGCATAATGAAGCCATGTCTGTACGCTGTATTATTAGACGGAGTTCTTTGGTAACGACCAATCAGGTGCCTGGACCGTTAAAATTTGAGTTTGCTTGGCCGTGCAAAAGGGGACGTAAAGCAACACTTGTCTTTCGCTGACCTCTCGGCCTAGTCGTATACTCCTCTTCAGGTGGACGCCACGTGCTGCCATCATGATTCACTCTCTTAACTTCAGGCGTCTTTGTTTTGCTTACTGTCCAGATGCCTATTTCCGAGTTGCTACATTCAGGAGTTGATGGTGAGAGCGCTATATGCTAACGAGTTTCAAATGTTCAAATGTGTGTGAATTCCAAAGCAACAAACTGCTTAGGTCATCGGTCCCTAGACCTACACACTACTTAAACTACCTTTTGCTGAGAACAACACACACACACACACACACACACACACACAAACCCATGCCCGAGGGAGGGCTAGAACCTACGGCGGGTGGGGCCGTGCAAGCTAGCGCGTTTTGGTCTAATATTCTGTTACTTCAATTTTTACCTCTACAGATGTTTTTCGTTTGTCTCCAAGGTTAAATCTGATTATTCTGTTAAATATGTTTATTGTAATCGATGTTTTGTGGTAAGGATTAATATCAGTCTTTCACTGAGTCATCTGTCAATGCAGGTCAGCGTTCACGTTGCATTCCCTTCATCACGAGGATTTTATATTCTATGGGGTCTCTTTTTGTTCACTTTTAGATTAACTTTGTCAATCTGTGACGCATGACGCACTGTTCCCTGTCTATAACGCATGTAGTCTTGTTCCGGAACTTCGTGCTTGTATATTGCAGTCGAAAGCTATGTAAAATTCTCTCCAATCATTTTTAATCCATAACTCACAAATTATTACATGCTCAGTTCCCATATGCTCACGTATCCTTTGTCTAAATTCGAAGTTGATACGAGCAGAATTTACTGAGCACTTTCTGCCAGCATCGAGACCGCTGAAATGATAAACTGCCATCAGCAGATAAAACATTTCTTTCCTTTCACGCATATTACAGTGAACATAATATGAGTTTTAACTGCTGAGAGCTACCAGAGATGTACTGCATTCCTGAAAATCCTCAGAGTGTCTTTTGTAATTAATATTTATTACGGATACTACTAAGTGCAGTCCACATCTCCTCCACAGACATTCATTCCATAAGAGAAGACGCAATCATACCTTTAGACTGCGTTTGGAAAGATACCTTACATTTTCCGTAGCACCATGAAGTACTGATTACTACAATATATTTTCATTAGCAGAAGTCAATCGGAATTTGGTCAAGAAGTGGAATGTTTTTAGGGGATTATTACCAAAGTAATGGCAATTATATACTTAGTTGGTTGATTTGGGGGAGAGAGAGCAAACGGCGAGGTTATCGGTCCCATCGGATTAGGGAAGACCTTCAAAGGAACCATTCAAAGGAAACATCCCGACATTTACCTGAGGAATTTAGGGAAACCACCGGAAACCAAAATCAGGACGGCCGGACTCGAGTTCGAACCGTCGTCCTTCCGTATGCGAGTACAGTATGCTAATCACTGTGCCACCTCGCTCGGTATATATACTTAAATTTAAATAGGGACCAGTCTTTCAATTGGACGCTATCCTATGTGCGCTATTAACGAGCAGGTAGTGGACAGGTTCCGGCCGACTCAATAAGGAAATCCCTTCGTTTGGTCTCTCCGGCTGGAACTGCAATTGTAGAAAGGTGGGAAGCTACGGGAATCTGGTATTTCAGCAGGAGCTGTGTCGGACGTTGTGCAAGAAGGATTATCCGGACCGTTCCTCGGACTCTGGTAGTCGGTGTTTCGGTTTCAACATAATCAAACAATAAAGGAGAGGTAACTTACAGAAAATCTTATCACAAATTAACTCTCAGACTAATATGTGAGCAGTATCTACTCAAACAAGTATCTACTCAAACAACTTCACACCAACACTAACTGAAACCTCAGAAAGTAAGAACAGTACATCGACTGATCAGTTCACAGTATTCATCCGAAGCCTCTATGCACTTACACTACTGGCCAATAAAATTGCTGCACCACGAATATGATGTGCTACAGACGCGAAATTTAACCGACAGGAAGAAGATGCTGTGATATGCAAATGATTAGCTTTTCAGAGCATTCACAAAAGGTAGGCGCCGTTAGCGACACGTACAACGTGCTGACATGAGCAAAGTTTCCAACCGATTTCTCATACACAAACAGCAGTTGACCGGCGTTGCCTGGTGAAACGTTGTTAAGATGCCTCGTCTAAGGAGGAGAAATGTGAACCACCACGTTTCCGACTTTGATAAAGGTCGGATTGTAGCCCATCGGGATTGCGGCTTATCGTATCGCGACATTGCTGCTCGCGTTGGTCGAGATCCAATGACTGTCAGCAGAATATGGAATCAGTGGGTTCATGAGGGTAATACAGAACGCCGTGCTGGATCCCAACGGCAAACGGTATGGGTTGCCATTGGTTACTCGTCTCGGTCACCTCTTGTCCGCACTGACGGCACTTTGAACAGTGGACGTTTCATTTCAGATGTGTTACGACCCGTGGCTCTACCCTTCATTCGATCCCTGTAAAACCCTACATTTCAGCAGGATAATGCACGATCGCATGTTGCAGGTCCTGTACGGGCCTTTCTGGACACAGAAAAAGTTCAACTGCTGCCCTGCCCAGCATATTCTCCAGATCTCTCACCAATTGAAAACCGCTGGTCAATGGTGGCCGAGCAACTGGCTCGTCACAATACACCAGTCACTTCTCTTGATGAAATGTGGTATCGTCTTGAAGCTGCATGGACAGCTGTACCTGTACACGCCATCTAAGCTCTCTTTGACTCAATGCCCAGGCGTATCAAGGCCGTTATTACGGCCAGAGGTGGTTGGTCTGGGTACTGATTTCTCAGGATCCTTGCACCCAAATTGCGTGAAAATGTAATCACACGTCAGTTATAGTATAATATATTTGTCCAATGAATACTCGTTAATCATCTGCATGTCTTCTTGGTGTATCAATTTTAATTGCCGGTAGTGTAGATACTTGATAGAATTAATACCATTTCATTATAGTGTCAGAAATTCATTGAGAGGTGGGAATTTGCGTGGTCTTCCATGAAATAACCGTAGGTCTCATTGTTTGTTATTAGTTCTCTGAAGAAATGGTTGCAGAATATTGCTGTCATACCTATGACAAGTTGAAGTTTTGGAAAATGATTCATGTGGCCCTAAAGCAACACTGCGCTCCTATTTTGACGTCGTCCAGAGTCGCTTGACGTAAGTAATTGGGGAATTTCGGAGAGCTATAAAGATACGGTGCGTCTAGCGTACAGAAACTGTTTGATAATTTCCAGCGTGTCTTTACGTATGCATGGAAATGAAAATTTTTCAATATTTCATTAGGACATGATTCAATCTTCAATTTCATTTGTGACAGAAAACTGGCAAACTTCGAGTGACGCCGGGTTTGTCAGCTGTCATTATTATAAATTATAGTCGCCAGGTGTGTTTCCCTGTCTGTTTATGAAAGCTGATGTCAGAAACTAGTGTAAGAATTAAGGTACTGTTTCCACTATATGAAGACTGATTCAAGAGGAATGTTTGTATCTATAATTTATGACCTCTTTGACAGACCTTAGATATTTAGTGCAATCCTTGAAAAGCAGGTCAGGACGCTGGTATGGTAATAATTTTACTGAAATAATCTTGTTATAACAATTTTAACGTTGTCGTCAGATTTTCGGTAGTATATCTTGAAGTGGTTTCATGTTTTCAGTGAGTATTCGAAACTTTTGGTTTTCGCACAGTCAGAACCTGACCAAGCATGAGGAGGTGCGCAGTTCAGTCCTTTATTGACTACCTGACCGAGCCACGTCACGGCCATCAGCCATATACAAGAGCCTTCGTCAATTCCGTAGTTTTTTTTTTTTTATACCTTGCACAGAGGACACACCGCCCACAACGTAACTCGCGTAAGGAAGATTCCTGCAGTTTATCTTCATTCATAATCAATTGCAATCGCTAGTTTCCGCATAAATACTCCGTTATGTATGGTCTGCAGTGAAATTATTGTCAACGCCTGTTATCTTCAACAAAGTTAACGAATTTTCTTTCCCGAGTGAAATTCATTCGAAGACATGTTACTGTACCAAATCTGTCTTGGTGTAATGCCCACGGTGTCCGAAATATATGTGTTTCGAATGTTTCTACGATCGCTATTACCCAAGAGAAAGCACCAAATCTTTATGAAGAATACACATATCAGTAAAATATAAGAAATAATATAGGAGCTGACATGGAAATGAAATTTCAGAATGTGAAAACTTAAAAAGGTTGTAGCCCCTCAACATACCATACGCACATATATAATAAAGGAATGAGAAGTTGTGAAATTCAGTTGTACTTTTACAGTTAATATAATGCGTTGTACCTCCCAATTCGGTAAGAAACATTCGTGTAGTATCCTTCTATTGACATGGGTAGATAAACAAAAATTATAAAAATAAAATAATATAGTGTAAATGAAAACAAGAAACGAGTTTCGAAAACGGGATGCAAAATTAAGAAGCCCCGACACTAACCCCAGAGACAATACTTCTTCTGAAAAATACTGAAGGCCGAAGTGGCCGTGCGGTTCTAGGCGCTGCAGTCTGGAACCGCGAGACCGCTACGATCGGAAGTTCGAATCCTCTCTCGGGCATGGATGTGTGTGATGTCCTTAGGTTAGTTAGGTTTAACTAGTTCTCAGAAGTTGAGTCCCATAGTGCTCAGAGCCATTTCAACCATTTTTGAAAAATACTGCATGGTGGAAGGTACATGATGTACACCTCGAACCGTTTGACCGTTGTTTTTTCAGAAACGCTCGAGTATCTACAGATAATCCGATGCTCTGTTCACGTAAACTGACTCCTCTTCCAGTGAACAAAGTTAATGGGAAAACGGGCGAAGGCACTTATAGTTGTAGCAGTGAGTGGACATTACTTCTTAGTTGGCCCATATTATTCAGAAAAGGATATTGTCGCAGTATGGGTTTATTACTTCTATCAGGTAATTCAATCACAAATAAAGTATAACCTATGACTACAGTCATCTCTATGCTCCCAGAAGGAAACTGAGAAAATGAGAGTGGTTATGTCGGATACTAACAGCTGGAATACATCCATCATACGTTGTCAGTGCTTCTAATCCGCTCTCGGCTTACGGAAATAATGAAAGGAGTAATAGAAGAACGAATCACAGTTCCATAATTTATTCTTTATTAATAACAATGACGTACCATCTTTGATTAGTAATGAAAACATTCTCCGCCCCGGGTTAGATGCCCTTGTTGTTGTTGTGGTCTTCAGTCCTGAGACTGGTTTGATGCAGCTCTCCATGCTACTCTACCCTGTGCAAGCTTCTTCATATCCCAGTACCTACTGCAACCTACATCCTTCTGAATCTGTTTAGTGTATTTATCTCTTGGTCTCCCTCTACGATTTTTACCCTCCACGCTGCCCTCCAACACTAAATTTGTGATCCCTTGATGCCTCAGATCATGTCCTACCAACCGATCACCTCTTCTAGTTTTGTGCCACAAACTTCTCTTCTCCCCAATCCTATTCAATACCTCCTCATTAGTTATGTGATCTACCCACCTTCAGCATTCTTCTGTAGCATCACATTTCTAAAGCTTCTATTCTCTTCTTGTCCAAACTGTTTATCGTCCATGTTTCGCTTCCATACATGGTAACACCCCATACTAATACTTTCAGAAACGACTTCCTGACACTTAAATTTATACTCGATGTTAACAAATCTCTCTTCCTCAGAAATGCTTTCCTTGCGATTGCCAGTCTACATTTTATATCCTCTCTACTTCGAACATCATCAGTTATTTTGCTCCCCAAATAGCAAAACTCCTTTACTACTTTAAGTGTCTCATTTCTTTATCTAATTCCCGCAACATCACCCGATTTAATTCGACTTTATTCAATTATAATCGTTTACCTTTTGTTGATGTTCATCTTGTATCCTCCTTTCAAGACACTGTCCATTCAGTTCAGCTGGCCTTCCAGGTCCTTTGCTGTCTCTGACAGAATTACAATGTCATCGGCTAACCTCAAAGTTTTTATTTCTTCTCCATGGATTTTAATTCCTATTCCCAATTTTTATTTTGTTTCCTGTATTGCTTGCTCAATATACAGATTGAATAACATCGGTGAGAGGCTAAAACCTTGTCTCACTCCCTTGCCAACCACTGCTTCCCTTTCATGTCCCTCGACTCTTATAACTGCCATCTGGTTTCTCTACCAATTGTAAATAGATTTCCGCTCCCTGTATTTTACCCCTTCAGAATTAGAAAGAGAGCATTCCAGTCAACATTGTCAAAAGCTTTCCTTAAGTCTACAAATGCTAGAAACGTAGGTTTGCCTTTCCTTATCTAGCTTCTAAGATAAGTCGTAGGGCCAGTATTGCCTCACGTGTTCCAATATATCTATGGAATCCAAACTGCTCTTCCCCGAGGTCGGCTTCTACTAGTTTTTCCATTCGTTTTTAAAGAATTCGCGTTAATATTTTGCAGCTGTGACTTATTAAACTGATAGTTCGGTAATTTTCACATGTGTCAACACCTGCTTACTTTGGGATTGAAATTGTTATATTCTTCCTGAAATCTGATGGTATTTCGCATGTCTCATACATCTTGCTCACCAGATGGTAGAGTTTTGTCTGGACTGGCTCTCCCATGGCTGTCAGTAGTTATAATGTAATGTTGTCTACTCCTGGGGCCTTGTTTAGACTCAGGTCTTTCAGTGCTCTGTCAAACTCTTCACGCAGTATCATATCTCCCATTTCGTCTTCTTCTACATCCTCTTCCATTTCCATAATTCCTAGAGAGGAAAGCCAAGGAGGAGATGACCCTGAGAAAAAGGGTAACATTCTACTAGTCGGGGAGCGGATTTTCATTTCGTTGAACGTGGTTGGAAAGCTAGAAAATAAAAAAAGGGCAATGCAAAGACTCAGTCTAGATACAGTAGGAGTCAGTGAAGTGATATAGAAATAGGACTAGGGTTTCCGGTGGGATGGGTATACGGTAGTACCAAAAGCAGCAGAAACCGATATAGCGCGGAGTCTTTATGAATAGGAAGGGAGAGCAAAGCGTGAGTTACTGCTAACAGTTAAGTGACAGGACTGTTTTGATCAGAATCGACAGAAAACCAACACCTTCAACGATAATCCACGCATACATGCCGAATTTGCAAGCTCAAGATGAAAAGGTAGAAAAAGTATATAAGGATATCGAACGGGTGACTCAGCTAGTAAAGGGAGATGAAACTCTAATCGCCATGTGGGAATGGAATTCGTTTGCAGAAGAAGGAGTAGAAGAAATGATTACGGGAGAATGTGGGCCTGGTTGTAGGAATGGGAGAGGACAATGATTAATTGAATAAGCAATCAATTTCAGCTATTAATAGCAAATACTCTATTCAAGAACCACAAGAGGAGGAGGTATACTTGGATATAGCCGGGTGATAAGGGAAGATTTCAGTTAGATTACAACATGGTCAGACAGAGACCCCCAAATCAGATACTAGATTGTAAGGCGTACGTAGTAGCAGATATACATTCAGATAACAATTTCGTAGTGATGAAGAGCAATCTGAAGTTTAAGACGCTAGCCAGTAAGGAGTCAAATGCGAACAAGTGGGATACTGAATTACCAAGAATACGCCTGTAGTTCTCTGAGGCCATAGTTACTGCTATAATGAATAGCTCAGTAGGCTGTTCAGTTGAATGGACATCTCTAACAAGGGTAATCACAGACGCTAGAAAGTAAAACATAGGTACTAAGAAACCCATGGGTAATAGAAGATATAGGGGAAGTACAAAAATATTCTGGGAAATTAAGGAATAGAGAAATATAAGTCGGCGTGCAATGAAATAAATGAGAAGTGCAGAGCAGCTACGTGGAAATGTCTCCAGTGTCAATAAATCGAACTGGAAAGTCAAAATAACCTTCGGTGTAATTAGAATCAAGGGTGGTTACATTAAGAGTTCAATGGGAATTCCAGTGTTAAATGCAGATGAGAAAGCAGACATGTGGAAAGAGTACACTGATAGCCTCTATGAATAGGATGATTTGTCCGATGACGTGACAGAGGTTGAACCAAGGGTAGAATTAGAAGCGACAGGGGTCCAGTATTAGAACCAGAATTCAAAAGAGCTCTGGAAGACTTAAAAGCAAATAAGGCAGTATTTGCAGATAATATTCCATCCGAATTTCTTAAGTCACTGGGGAAGCGGAAACAAAAAAGACTATCCACGTTGGTGTGTAGAATGTATCAGTCTGGCGATGTACCCGATGACTTACGTAAAAATATCATCCACACCATTCCGAAGACTGCAAGAGCTGACAAGTGCGAGACTTACAGCAAAATCAGCTTAACAGCTCAAGCAATACTTTGCTGGATAAATTAATACACAGAAGAACGGAAATGGGAATTGAGGATTTATTCGATGATGATCAATTGCTTTAGGAAATGTTGCGCAAGACAGGCATTTATGACGTTAGGGTTGATAATGGAAGCAAGACTAAGGAAAAATGAACGCACGTTCCTAGGATTTGTCTACGGAGTTGTATACCTGGGAAAAGCGTTCGACAATGTCAAGTGGTGCACGATGCTCGAAATTCCGAGCAAAATAGAGGTATTCTATAAGGATCCACGAGTGAATAATAATAGTGGAAGTGCTAGGATTCAGAACGGGGTAAGACAGGGACGTAATCTTTCTCCTCCACTGTTCGACCTATACAGCGAAGAGGCAATGATGAAAAGAAAAGAAACGTTAAAGTGTGGGATAAAAATTCGGGGTAGAAGGATATCAATGATAAGCTTTGCTGAAGACATTGCTATCTTCAGTGAAAGTGAAGAAGAATTACAGGATCTGCCGAATTGACTGAACACTCTAATGACTACAGATTAGGGATTGAGAGTAAATCAAAGAAAGACGAAAGTAATGTGACGTATCAGAAAAGAGAAGAGCGAGAAACATAACATCACAATAGATGGTCACAATGTAGATGAAGTCAAAGAATTCTACTACATATTCAGCAAAGTAGCCCATGATGGAAGGAGCGAGGAAGACCTCAAAAGCAAACTAGCACTGGTAAAAAGGTCATTCCTTGTCAGGATAAATCCAGTAGGCTTCATTTGAGGAAGATATTTCTGAGAACGTACGTTCGGAGCACGGAGTTGTACCGTTGTGATACATGGGCTGTGGGAAAACTGAAACACAAGTGAACCGAAGCGTTTGACATGTGTTCCTGCAGACGCCTGTTGAAAATTAGGTGGACTGACAAGGCAAGGAATGAGGAAGTTCCCCGCAAATTGGGCAACAAAAGAATGTAAGTAGAACACTGTCAAGATGAAGGGACAGGACGAAAGGACATCTGTCAAGAAGTCGGGGAATAATTTTCATGTTACAGAAGGATTTGTGGAGGGTAAAAACTGAAGAGGAAGACAAAGATTGGAATACATCCAGCAAAGAATTGAGGACTTAGGTTGCAGGTGATATTGTGAGATGAAGAGGTTGTCACAGGAAAGAAATTTGTGGCGGGCTGCATCAAATGAGTCAGAAGACTGATGACAAAAAAAATTGCAGTATATGTTTTCCTCTCATCCACCAATGGAATCGAGAGTCGTGAAGTAATTGGTATCACTTTACCGTTTTGGGATTAGCACAATCCGGTGATCCTTTCCGTTTATCCAGCGGAAATGTGATACAATTTATGAACCACACCATGATTTCACATATGCACAACATAATAAAAATTGATGAAATAGATAAACCTCAAATAAAGAGAATGGTGAAGTGGGTACCATATCTGCCGTTACTGTTTCGAGGTGCTTAGCGGGGACATCACGCTATAAAAAGCTAAGTTGTGTTTGAATTACTACCATTCTGAGAGGTGCTAATATTTTGGAACATTTACATTACGTATCTTACGCAACCTAATAACATAAATGGCTGTAGTACAGAATTTGACGTAGAAACACAAAATCCAGTCTACAGCATAACGTATGTGTCATCCGAGTTACAAAGCTCATTACAGAACATGTGTAACAATTATAACAACAGTACGTGGTTACCGAAAACCAATCAGCCAATGCGAAATCAACGGTATGCTAATTCCTTTCATACGCTGAAATCATGATGCCAGTCGCGATGTTCAGTAGCGGCCGACACTGTTCGCCGTATAATTTAAACGAACATTTCCCCGCAGCTGCTACTAGAGCCGGAAACTTGCTAATGAATCATTCTGGCGGTTTCCAACAATTCATACTTATTATCGCACAACGGGGTCGGGGACACATTTAACCGTTATTTAGCGCCCTCTGTAATTTTGTACGCCACAGTCAACGCTCGTATGTATTCACATGCCGCCGCTCAGAAAATAAACAGAAACTCTAACAGCTTGGACTGTGTGACGTGCGTGCAGTGCGGAGTTTGTTTTTCTAGCGGAAAGCAAAAGTATCTGGGGAGGTGCGGCTGAAACAGACCCGAATGCTGCGAGGCCGTTGTGGTATGGTTTCAGTCGTAATGTGGAACTGCCGTGTACAAGTATTTACCTGCCTATCATACTTAACAACATTTCATGCTGTTGGACGTCTGTCTTCGGTTTTCGATTTTTGCCGTAGACAACGAAAAGGAAATCAAAGTTTCCGAGGTGAAGAGCAAGAGAAGGACGGTGAAAATTAAATAGTGATCAATATAGGAGATACTAGTAGGATCTCGGCAGGATTAACGAGTGATGCAATAAGCAAAAGGAGCTGATCAGAAGAAGAGATAATACTATAGACTGTGAGTTTTTCGAGGGTCTTAGGAGAAGACGCAAAAGACAAAAATTCTAGGTGACTACAATAATAGATGAAAAGACTGTAATATTAGAATATATCTATGCTTTCGGTATCAAATTAGTGAGGTAACTGACGATCTAAAAGGTTATGGACCATTTACATTTCGACACAGATTAGATCTTATAAGTGAAAATTAATCGGTGAAATAAAACGTTGAACTAAAAATGGAGAACGAAGAAAATATTAAACCCCAAAAACGACAATAACAGTAATAATAAAATAATAATAGTAATAGTAACTGCAAAGATATAGCTTAGGAACATACACCATGTAGGAAACCTAATTAATGAAAAGTATTTGTATCCTTATTAGTGTAACTAATATGGGCTGTGATAAAACTCCACTGCGGACACTTTGAGGGATGAGTCTGAATGTCTGTTGAGGAACGTCAGCCCATTCTTCCTCAAGAGCTGAAACCAAAGAAGATAGTATTTTTGGGCACTTGCATCTGGAGCGAAGTCAACGTTCTCACCAGTTCCAGAGGTGTTCAGTGGATTTCAGTACTGGCCTCTAAGCAGGCCAATCCGTTTCAGGAGCGTTATTGTACAGAAGCCATTGCGTCACAGAAGCTGCACTATGACAGGATGCGTTGCTATGATGATGAAAACGATCATCTCCACCTCTTCCGCATGAACTATCCCACCGTGTAAAATACCAAGTTTGCCCAAAAAGTAATGCACCGCAATTTTTATCTCAGACGAAAACAATGTTACGAATGCGAAACGTTACGTATGTATGATCTGAAGTCTCTTGAGTGAGTGCGCCAAGTTTCTGTCGCTTCCCGACACATAGCGTACCTGCAGGATAGTTTCAAAATAGTTTTTGTAGGTGGTGTACGTTACAAGCAACGTGCCGTCATTGAATTTCTCACAGCAGAGAAAGAAACTATGGGAAATATTCACAAATGCTTGTGCAAAACCTATGGAGCATCTGCTGTCGACAGAAGTACAGAAAGTCACAGGGTACCGAGGGTGAGGTCATAAGAAGGCGGTTCAGTGGAGGTCCACGATTTGCAGCAGTCGGGAAGACCATTCACGGCTGTGACACCTGACATGTTGCAGCGAGCTCATGTTGTCATTCGCCATTAAAGGATTCCATTCGTGGAAGACTTTGTGAGAACAATGAGTATGTTATTCACACAGTGAAACACTGGTTCCACCACCAGGACAAGGACTGACACCGACAGGTTACCTACGCCAATGCTTCGTACTGGAGGAAGGCCGTAGAACGGGATGGAGATGACGTGGAAAAATAGGGTGTGTAGATGAAACACCACTCTGTCGTGTGTGTGATTCTCATTATATTAAATAACGAATTGTTGAAGAAAAATTGCGGTGATTACTTTCTGGGAAACCCTCGTGTGTTGATATTCCTCTTCATTTAGGGCTATTTTAAGCTCGGTAAGGGGACTACACCCGATCGACAAGATACACCCCCATCGACAACAACAGCTCCTTCGTGCTTAATTGTTGGCCTATCTGTTGACGGTAGACAATATTCACAAGGCGTTCACCAAATTCATCCCTTCCAGGCACAGCCGCAGGATACAGCGTGCAATATTCCCTTTGATTGTAGTTGGCTATCTCGTTTGTGAGTTACTAGCGTTTCACTGTTATTAGTTCACCTTGTTATTTCTTCACAATTGAAAAGTTCGGATTTCTTTATCAGAATTCTGCAGTATTCCCGCGAAGTCAAGAGTAGAGCAAAGCATCAGATCTCTAAAATAAATGCGACACTACTCAAATTAATATGACGTATATTAGTACTTTCAAATACAATGATTCCTCATATTATCACTTCATTAAAGGGAACAAATATTGATTTCGAAGTGAAATGTCAAACTCACAAATTCAGACACAAAAAGACAATTCTAACGTCACTTTGACAGTAAATGGATTTCCACATGGTTTTCTCCATGACGTCATCATCATTGTGCTGGTGCTCTTTACTCAGTCGCGAACGCTCCTTCTTCAAACAAGGCCGCTGTAGAGCACAATAATTTCCAAACTAGCAGTTAACGCAACGCCCATAAAACTCCCACCTTCATCCCCTCTTGATGATGCCCTTCGACCTTTGCTGCCAGTTTACATGTTTACATGCACGAAACATAACCAGATTTTAACATCATGTTGCATCTGCTCTAGACGTCAATCAAACACATGTGCCTGTGAGATGATCGGACGTACAACATTTTCCTGTCATGCCTTGGATGCAAATAGTGTCATTCAGTTTCATGGCTGTTACGGTTCTAAATCGATGACCGGATGTGGTGAGTTTCCGTCAGCCATATGCATAGACTTCTCTGGCAATTTACTTGACTGTTATCTGAGTGAGAGACATTGTAGTGATGTGGCGTTCTGTTCTGTTCCTATTCACGATGCTAGTGCAGCATACTCTCCAAGTCCGGACATTAAACGCTGATGCTTTGCACTTACCTAATTCAACCAATCGCTTTCATTGCGTTGTCTAGTGAAATGTGTATTGATATAGTATTTTTAAAATAACTGGTACCGAACTGCGAAAAGGCAATTGAGAAGGCCGAAAGAATATTTGTAAAACATATATAGTTGGAATGAAGCACTATCGTCAGCACTTACAAAGATTTAAAAGCTGCGTTAACAATGAATATAGTGTAATATACAACAGTTATGTCTACAGAAATTGCATGCTCGTTTCAAAAGTTCTAGTTTGGCAGGAAATTCATATAGGTAAGGAACGAGGCACAACTCACTCCTCCAACCCCCAATACCATTTCAAGTCTACAATTACATTATTCACTCGCAACTTTTTTAAAGTGTCATAACAGTAGGCCAGTTGATTAAATTCAGAGAAAAACTGGGCTTACGAGTTTTGAATTTAAATAACACGATGCTTTTTAAACGTGTCTTGGCCTTTTTGAACTTTCTGCCAAACTTAAATTTAGAGTGATAACTGTTAACAAGGTGATGTTAGAGGGGAAAACCTGTAATTTTGTAAGTGGTCTGAGTGTTGCTTTGGCCAAACATATTGGAGTGAACTATAGATTGGGGGACGGAGAAGTTAAATAGACAAGCAAACTGGTTACTTTTCTTTGTGTAACGATCATAAATTCTGATGACGTAAACAATGTGGCAGGATCCCAGGACAGCCAGCTTCGTTTCTACACTTAACACTGGTGACCCATTCCCATAGTGACATCGGGGGAAAAGCCCAGTAGCCTTGCTGAATCCTGTATTTGGCATAAGTGATCTACTTGCACAACATGACAATGTGTCATCTTGGATTATTTTTTAATTTTTCGCCAAGTTATGCTTAGCACAACAGCCCTACATCCACTATGACGCCGTAGGTGTGTGTATGGGATGGGGGCGGGGGGGGGGGGGGGGGTAATTCAATCCTGCCTATTTTCGAACGTCCCATCATTTTTTGAATTTTACGCCAGTTTTTTAATATCCCACAATTTGATACATGGGGCAGTTGGACTATGTTAGAGGCATGGAGAGGAAGGGGCAAATTCCACAGCTCACTGATGACGTGCCAGAACTGGCCTAAACCAGCTACTGGCAGTACCTCCTCCGTTCTTCATTGTTGGCTTTAGACATAATGGCAGGTATCGTTCTCCAGGCATCCGCCAAATTCAAACCCTTCCATCAGATGGCCACACACTATGCTCTGTTCAGTGACGTCACTGTTTACACCAATTCAAGCGTAGCTTAGTAGTGACTACAGAACTGTGTGGCTCATGACGAGATTCTCGACTACAATAGCCCGTTCTTTTAAAATCACAACGCACAGTCATAGTGCTAGCTGATCTTCGTTTAGCTGTAGTTGTTCATATGCATTTTCAGTTCGCTATCACATCACCAGCAGTTTAAAACGGTTTTAAATGTTCCTCATCGATTTGTTACTCAGGCTACGTCCAACGACAAGTCCACATTCGACGACTTTGGGCTCTTGGCCGAACCATTCTGCTGTTACTGTTTCTCGGCAGATAGACAATACTTTTCTCCACCTTTTCTGATGGCGAGTAAAACTCTTGTGACATAAAGACATGAAGCAGTCATTTTCGCCTTACACACATAAAAAAAGTTTTGCTTAATCTCGGTTCCGAGAGTTCCAGCACCTGTACAGAAGATTGAAATAGAGATCTACATAAACCTCATTTCTACCCATTTATTCTTCATGAAAATCGCACATTGCTATACAGCGAGACCTTTAGATGTGATTGTCCAGATTGCCGTACACACCCAGAAGCACGTCCTCTTGCATCAATCCATGTCTCTATTCATCGTGGCATACTGTCCAAAAATTCATCAAGGCACTGTTGATCCAGATTGTCCCACTCCTCAACGTAGGTTCGGCGTAGATCTCTCAGAGTGGTTGCTGGGTCACGTCGTCCGTAAACAGCCCATTTAAATATATCCCACGCATGTTCGATAGTGACCATGTCTGGAGAAAGTGTTGGCCACTAGTCGAGCGATGTCGTTATCGTGAAGGAAGTGATTCAAAAGATGTGCACGACAGTGGCGCGAATTGTCGTCCATGAAGACGAATGCCTTGCCTACATACTGCCGATATGGTTGCACTATCGGTCGGAGGATGTCATTCACGTGTCGTACAGCCGTTACGTCGCCTTCCATAACCATCAGCGGCGTACCTCGGCCCCACATAATGCCACCCAAAAACAGCAGGCAAGGTCCAACTTGCTGCACTCGCTGGACAGTTGGTCTAAGGCGTTCAGCCTCACCGGGTAGCCGCCAAACACCCCTTCAGCGATTGTATGGTTCAAGGCAAATGCGACATGGGTCCATCTGTAACGGGCTGCATGGTGTCGTGATTGAGAAGGTGGCTGCACGAAAAGCATTATTCAAGATGGTGGCGTCGCTGTCTGGGTTCTTCTGAGCTATAATCCGCAGGTAGCTGTCATCCACTACAGTAGTAGCCCTTGGGCGACCTGAGCGAGGCATGTCATCGACAGCTCCTGTTTCTCTATATCTCCTCCATGTCCGAATAATATCGCTTTGGTTCACTCCGAGACGTCTGGCTAGTTCCTTTGCTGTGAGCCCTTCCTGACACAAAGTAACAATGCGTACGCGATCGAACCGCGGTATTGTCCTTTTAGGTATTATTGAACTACAAACACGAACCGTGTACCTCCTTCCTGGTGGAATTACTGGAACTGATCGGTTGTCGGACCTGCGCTGTGTAATTGGCGATGCTCATACATTGTTGATTACGTCTTTGGGCGGATTTACTGACATCTCTGAACAGTCTAAGGGACTGTGTCTGTGATAGAATATCCATAGTCAACGTCTATCTTCAGGAGTTCTGTGAACTGGTGTGGTGCAAAATTTTTTTTGATGTTTGTATATAGTAGTGAGGGGGCACCTTTGATCAGATAGTGATATGTGATGGGATGAAGAAACTGAGAGAGCTAGATATGTAATGAGATAAAAGAATTTATTATTCAGACAACTAATGAAGATGAACATTCATTACTGATGATTGACTGAAAATCCATAGGAAGAGAAGGAGAATAGTAGGAGAATATGAACTGAGGCAAAAGAACAAATACAGAAACTCCTCGTAATATTCTGCGAAGAACGTAATTAAATCATGATTTATATTTTGTTTAAAACTCACTTGGGAAGACCGTATAATCGGAAAGAGCTGGAGAGCTTGGAGTGTTTCATACTGCTTATGTACTGATTGAAATGCCTCCAAGCACTACGGGACTTAACATCGGAGGTCATCAGTCCCATAGGATTTAGAACTACGTAAACCTAAGGACATCACACACATCAATGCCCGCGGCAGGATTCGAACCTGTGACCATAGCAGCCGCGTGGACCCGAACTGAAGCCCCTAGAACCGCTCGGTCACAGCGGCCGGCCTATGTACTGGTACGACAGCGATTTGGCAACCACATTTGCCGTGTAGATGTGGACTTGGACTAAAATGTATTGGTAATGAACTGAAATTTAATATGCAGTAAAAAGAAGGAAATTAAAGAAATTACGAAACTGGGTTCTGAATGAAATGAGAGAACCAGAGGTTCTTTAGGATTTATGGGTTCCTACTATGCTACGATAAACTGATCTAGTGTAAGGTAATACTAAATAAGAAAGATGGGTAGCATTGAGATATGAAATGGTGAAAGTAGTACAGTATCGATTACGGAAAAGTGCTTGGTATGAATCTCTGTGTAAAGCAGGAGATAACGAACGCAATTAAGGAATAAAGAAAATATAAAAATTCAATAAATAAAGCAGGCTACTGGGAGTACAAATGTCATCGATAAGCAACTAAGCTAGGAAGCACCAAGAAAAGCGGCGAATGTTAGAGCTATACAGGATAAAAGGCTTCTGGCGTAGACGACATTACTTCGTGTTAATTGAGAGAATTGGGAAAACCACCTATGACAAAAGTGTTCTTCTTGGTGTACAGGATGTTTGAGACAGGCGAAGTACCATCATACTTCAAGATGATTGTTATAATTCCTACTCTAATGAAGACATATACTAACATGTTTGAGGAAACTCTAATGATCAATTTTTGCAAAACCCTTACACAATCATCCACAGAAGAAGACAAGCTATAACAAAACTATTCTCCCTGTGTACTATACAGGAGGGAGGCGAAATGATACCAGATCTCAAGAACAATGTAATAATTTCAGCTCCAATGAAGGCAGATGCTGACATGTCTGGGTAAACAAAATGATTAATGTGTCATGTTTGTAAGAATAAATAAGGTATTTCCTACAGAAAATTAAAAAAACAGGTATAAGTCATCATCAGAGAAGATCAGTTTTCGTTAGGAAAAAATTTTCCCCAACGCAGAACTGACCTCCTGGCTTATCTTAGAAGACAAGTTAAAGGAAGGCAAACCTATGTTCATAAAATTTGTAGATTTACATAACGCTTTTAACATTGCTGTTTGTAAAACTTTCTATGAAATTCTGAGCGGAGGTGGGTAAAATACAAGAAATAAGAATGATTTACACTCGAGAAAAAATAAAAATCCAATCATAAGGGTCAGAGGACAAGAAAGAGAGGAATGTTTGTGAAATGCAGTAGGGAGCTGGTGTTCAGTGGAAAGGTGCTAATCCATAACGAATCTATTAACGTTTCCAAAACACTAATGTATTTATTTTTAAAAAAGTAACGAACTGCCTCCAGAACTGAAAAGATTAAATTTCAATAACAAAACAAATAGCAAACACCTCAAAATGGCAATAGTACATTACAAACAGCAAAACATATGATCAAATGAATATGTATCAAATATCAACCATCGGCTAGTGCCAGCAATTATCAAGACGCCATTGCCTTTGAAGTAGCCAAAATGACTGACAAATATGGTACAAATTTATGTTGATAGCGTCGGTAGCAGAGGCAACGCCAGTGGCAATAATTCCTCCTCCTCTACTAACTTAGGACGGCTATTGCCCTACCACACCACTAGAAAACTTCACTCAAATTTTCAGTCAAGGTGCACAGGCACCTTTAAATACACCACAGTTAACAAGAGACACAATCACCTATCCTTTTACACAGAAGAAACTCATTCATTGTTTAGTAAAATTGAAACATACTACAAATGTATAAAAGTACGAGCACTATGCACGAAACTTTGACTTTTTTTGTGGTTGGTGCAAACAATTCAGTAAAGAGTTCGAGCTCGTGACACTAGCCAACAGGTAACTATAGACATGCGTCAGAAATAACGTAGCTAGGTAAAACAATTATCACTGACAATAAAGTACAATTCGTAAATGATAAAAAATATATCTGCTTTCTATACACTTAGATACAGAAATCAATTTTGAATAGTGACAGCCACAAGCCCACACACACTGACATGTTATATGGACATGTGTCCGGAAACGCTTACTTCCCATGTTAGAGCTCATTTTAGTTTCTTCCACCTACGCTCAATGGAGCACGTTATCATGATTTCATACGGGATACTCTACCTCTGCTGCTAGAGCATGTGCCTTTACAAGTACGACACAACATGTGGTTCATGCACGATGGAGCTCCTGCACATTTTAGTCGAAGTGTTCGTGCGCTTCTCAACAACAGATTCGGTGACCGATGGTTTGGTAGAGACGGACCAATTCCATGGCCTCCACGCTCTCCTGACCTCAACCCTCTTGACTTTCATTTATGGGGGCATTTGAAAGCTCTTGTCTACGCAATCCCGGTACCAAATGTAGAGACTCTTCGTGCTCGTATTGTGGAAGGCTGTGATACAATACGCCATTCTCCAGGGCTGCATCAGCGCATCAGGGATTCCATGCGACGGAGGGTGCGTGCATGTATCCTCGCTAACGGAGGACATTTTGAACATTTCCTGTAACAAAGTGTTTGAAGTCACGCTGGTACGTTCTGTTGCTGTGTGTTTCCATTCCATGATTAATGTGATTTAAAGAGAAGTAATAAAATGAGCTCTAACATGGAAAGTAAGCGTTTCCGGACACATGTCCACATAACATATTTTCTTTCTTTGTGTGTGAGGAATGTTTCCTGAAAGCTTGGCCGTACCTTTTTGTAACACCATATATATATATATATATATATATATATATATATATATATATATATATATATATATATATATATATATATATAGGGTGGTTCAAACGAAAAAACTACAAAGAACGAAACTTGTCTAGCTTGAAGGGAGAAACCAGATGGCGCTATGGTTGGCCCGCTAGATGGCGCTGCCATAGGTCAAATGGCTCTGAGCACTATGGGACTTAACATCCGAGGTCATCAGTCCCCTATAACTTAAACTGCTTAAAACTAACCAACCAAAGGACATCACACACCATGCCCGAGGCAGGAGTCGAATCTGCGACTGTAGCAGTCGTGCGGTTCCAGACTGAAGCGCATAGAACCGCTCGGCCACCCCGGCCAGCCGCCATAGGTCAAACGGATATCAACTGCGTTTTTTAAAAATAGGAACACCCATTTTTATTACATATTCGTGTACTACGTAAAGAAATTTGAATGTTTTTGTTGGACCACTTTTTTCGCTTTGTGATAGATGGCGCTGTACTAGTCACAAACATATGGCGCGTAATGCCGGCCGAAGTGGCCGAGCGGTTCTAGGCGCTACAGTCGGGAACAGCGCGACCGCTACAGGCGCAGGTTCGAATCCTGCCTCGGGCATGGATGTGTGTGATGTCCTTAGGTTAGTTAGGTTTTAGTAGTTCTAAGTTCTAGGGGACTGATGATCACAGCAGTTAAGTCCCATAGTGCTCAGAGCCATTTGAACCAAATTTGGCTCGTAATTTTAGACGAACAGTTGGTAACAGGTAGGTTTTTTATATTAAAATACAGAACTTAGGTACGTTTGAACATTTTATTTCGGTTGTTCCAATGTGATACATGTACCTTAGTGAACTTATCATTTCTGAGAACGTATGCTGTTACTGCGTGATTACCTGAAAATACTACATTAATGCAATAGGTGCTCAAAGTGATGTCCGTCAACCTCAAAGCATTTGGCAATACGTGTAATGTCATTGCTCTCAACAGCTAGGAGTTTGCCTTCCGTAACGTTCGCACATGCATTGACAATGCGCTGACGCATGTTGTCAGGCGTTGTCGGTGGATCACGATAGCAAATATCCTTCAACTTTCCGCACAGAAAGAAACCCGGGGACGTCAGATCCGGTGAACGACCAAAACACCTGTCATGAAATATGCTAGTCAATACCGCTTCAACCGCACGCGAGCTATGTTCCGGACATCCATTATGTTGGAAGAACATCGCCATTCTGCCATCTTGTAGTAACATCGGTACAACATTACGTAGGAAATCAGCATACATTGCACCATTTAGATTGCCATCGATAAAATGTGGGTCAATTATCCTTCCTCCCATAATGCCGCACCATGCATTAACCTGCCCCGTTCGCTGGTGTTCCACTTGTCACAGCCATCGTGGATTTTCCGTTGTCCAATAGTGCATTTTATGCCGGTTTACGTTACTGCTGTTGGTGAATGACGCTTCGTCGCTAAATAGGAAGCGTGCAAAAAATCTGCCATCGTCCCGTAATTTCTCCTTTGCCCAGTGGCAGAACTGTACACGACGTTCAAAGTCGTAGCCATGCAATTCCTGGTGCATATAAATATGGTATGGGTGCAATAGATGTTGATGTAGCATTCTCAACACCGACGTGTTTGAGATTCCGATTATCACGCAATTTGTCTGCTACTGATGTGCTTACTAGCCGCGACAGCAGCTAAAACACCTACTTGGGCATTATCATTTGTTGCTGGTCGTGGTTGACGTTTCATATGTGGCTGAACACTTCCTGTTTCCTTAAATAACGTGACTGTCCGGCGAACGGTCCGGACACTTGGATGATGTCGTCCAGCATAGCGAGCAGCATACATAGCACACGCCCGTTGGGCATTTTGATCACATTAGCCATACATCAACACGATATCGACCTTTCCCGCAATTGGTAAACGGTCTATTTTAACACGGGTAATGTATCACGAAGCATATACCGTCCGCACTGGCGGAATGTTATGTGATATCACGTACTTATACGTTTGTCACTATTAAAGCGCCATCTATCACAAAGCGAAAAGAGTGGTCCAACTAAAACATTCATATTTCTTTACGTAGTACACGAATATGTAAGAAAAAAATGGGGGTTTCTATTTAAAAAAACGCACTTGATATCCGTTTGACCTATGGCAGCGCCATATAGGGGGCCAACCATTGCGCCATCTGGTTTCCCCCTTCAAGCTAGACGACTTTCGCTCTTTGTAGTTTTTTCGTTTGATGCTTATTTCGTGAGATATTTGGCCCGGGCACTATCAATGGACCACCCTGTAAATATGAGTCTGTGTGTGATATATATATATATATATATATATATATATATATATATATATATATATATATATATATATGAAGGTGCCTGGTACTACTTGAGTTCAGTTCTGTCAGTGTGTGTGGGCTTGTGGCTGTCACTATTCCTAATTCATTTTGGAATCTAGTGGTATGGAATGCAGTGCACTTTATAGTCAGTGATAATTCTTTTACCTAGCTACCTTATTTCTGACGCATGTCTGTAGTTACCTGTTGGCTAGTATTACGAGCTCGAACTTTTGGCATAAAAAAAAATAATAAAATAAAATAAAATAAAAATTAATAAATAAACAAAAAAATGCCTCAGTAGAACAATGAGAAACCAGGATACGGAATCAAAACAGCTGCCACGCGACACCAAGTGACGTGTACACTAGTGGGATGCTCACCGTGTTTTCGTGTAAAATCCAGCGACATTGACAAACGCTTGTTTAGAAAGCGCCGAGAGAAGGGTGTAACGAAGATTACTCGTGTCATCCAGTAGACGCAACCGCGTACAGTACCTGAGAAGGTCAGAGCGGACTCCAAACTGGCATCACAATGGACACAAACCGCTTGGAACTTGAATAGCTGAGGACACGCCCTATACTGTGCGTCATGCCGAAGTAGTTTTGAACGAGCAATGTTCACGGCGGCGACCAACACTCGGCCCCGCCAAACCGGCAGTGAACAAAGGCACCACTCTGGCCAACGGGCCACGGCAAACCCTTGCCCACAATAGCACGCCGCCTCGCTGGCGCTCCCCGCCGCCCGTGTGACATCCCTCCTCTTTCTGCATGTCGCCGCAGCCCTTACCTGCTATCCCCTCCGACTCGCCCTCTACCGGCGACAGTAAAACTCCATGCGCTCTTGCGGCGAAAGGGATTCCAAATCCACGGGAACAACGCGAAATTAAACGCGGGCGCACGGCACAGTTTGACAAAGGCATGAGACACAGTTGTAGCCAATCCCCAGCTGTATTCACTCTGTACACTGACCAAGCAGTGAACTGTAAAACAAACGAGGAAACACTGGGAAAAGGGAGAAGAAAGAAAAAATCTGAAAGTGTACCGATGACATTGTAGTTCTATCGCAGACAACAAAGTACTTGGAACAGCAGTGGATAGTTTACGGCGTGGGTAGTGTCTTGAGATGAGATTATTAGACAATCATCAACAACTTTTGTAGTACTGCCTTCCTCAGTTGCGTGTAATATTACGGCATACTGATAACTTTTAATTATGGACCGTCTGACAGCAACTGAATAAAACACAATTTTAGTGCCATACGCGTTTCACCTTTATTTTCTGCAAGGCATCATCAGTGGCCTAGAATATGTACATATGTTTGCTATTTAATTTGCGTGGCGAACCTCTAAGTACAGTTCAAAACATTACTACTTAATAGGAAATACCAACCACCAGAACTGTTTATAACCTATAGGTACAGCGACAGAAATGTAAATTAAATAGCAAACATATGTACATATTCCAGGCCACTGATGATGCATTGCAGAAAATAAAGGCGAAACGCGTATGGCACTAAAATTGTGTTTTATTCAGTTGCTGTCAGACGGTCCATCAGTAAAAATTGTCAATATACCGTAATCGTCAACAAAATTAAGACAAGGGTAACGAATCGTAGTCGAATTAAGTCTGTCGATACTGAGTGAAACTTAGGAAACGAGACACTAAATTTACTTGATGAGTTTTATCATTTGGACAGAAAAATAGCTGATAATGTCTGAAATGGGTAAGAAGGTTAGGTGGAAGTAGGTTGCAGTAGTTATTCAAAGACGAAAACTATTGAACAGGATCGACAAGTGTGTAGAACTGCATCAAACAAGGTAGTTTCCTCTTTTATTCCTTTCTCCCAGCCTAAATTCTCCTACTATTTTTCCCTCTCTTCCATTTCCTGCTTTTGAGTTCCAGTCTCACATTTCAGTAATGCTTTTGTCTCCCTCAACTACATGAACACATTTTTTAATTCATCAGACAGCATTTCAGCTTTCATCATCTGGCATGTGGGGAGTGGTGTTCTAACGGCTAAGCGCGGCTGGAAACCGGGAAGTCATGGGATCAAATCTCCATCGAACCATCGACTTTCAGTCGTCGTTTTAACTTTGGCTTCACCTCCCAACTATGTAAGGAGTCACCACGTGGTTCGAATTCCATGTTAAGCTGTGGGTCCCCTAGGATAGTTCAAGGACAGGAAAATCGCCAAAGTGGCGTTCAGCTGAAATATTTGCACCAGACAATTCAGCACCTCGAGATTATTATAGCATCTGGAACGTAGTTGGCATGTACTCTTGTATTATTGTGATGTACCTATTTCTCTTACGATGAATTATCCGCTATGCTGTTCACAGTGTCTTAGATACGTTCCTGTTTTCTTTTTTATTATTCTGCCCACTCCTTCCAACGATAACTTCAATCTATCGTTTCTCGTCGCGCAGAGCGACCGCGCGAAGTGGCAGCACGATTTGAGGCGCCATGTCACGGACTGCGCGGCCGCTCCCGCCGGAGTTCCGAGTCCTCCCTCGGTCTTGAAGTTAGTTTAAGTAGTACGTACGTCTAGGGACCGATGACCTCAGCGGTTTGGTTCCTTGGGAATTCACCCATTTTTTATCGCTCTTCCGTTCTGTATTCTCCATCTCACCTACCCAATCAAGTGTTGTAACATTCCACAACAAGATACTTAGTGTCCAATTTATTGACTTTAAAGAAATTCTTATAGCCAATTACGCTTTCAAAATTGTAGTTTATTGACCGGTTTCAACAGGTAAGGCTGTCATCTTTAGATCTTTCAAAACTATTGTGTTGTACGTTGTGCGTTTATTACTCATGCCATTTTCTCCATTAAAATGTTCATGGTATGAGTAATGAACGCACAATGGAACGTGACGTACAACCCAAAAAGCTTTTGAGGGATCTGAAGACGACAGTCTCACCTGTCGAAATTGCTGAATAAAAAACCAGTTCTCAAAGCACTTTTCGCTATAAAAATTTTCTTGAAAATACTTACACATCGCTCCTTCTTATTCCTAGTCAAGGGGAACTTCAGCTAATTTTGGCGTTTCCTCATGAAGACATAGTTTTGAGAAGCGTTCGCCTGAGGGACTATTTTACTTCCGGAATATTTTACCTAAAACGATGCCATCATCATTTAAGCACACAGTGAATGCCCTCAGGTAAATTTAATAGCTGTAGTTTTCCCCCGCCATCAGCAGTTCTCAGTACAAGCCATGTTTGCTAATGCCACAATGTCGGATAAGTCAATCATTCACATTCTTGGCTACGCAACTACTCTAAAGATAGCGATTTCTCTTCACGAACTATTTTTTACGCTGGCCTCTCCTCAGGTACCCTCCACTGTGGTTGCCGTTATGACGTGTCACACGGACCATCCTACCTCTGCAGCATCCATGGCTCACTGTGAAAGGGGGTGGTCAAAAAAATAATATGTTGGTGCGAATTGTCTGTAAAATATTCTCGAGGAGCGTCGCTACTCAAGTGGAGAGGGGAGGCAGAAAATGTCTAGTTGTCTCATCACTTTTTGGCAACTTGCGTGCACATATAAAAGTGAGCATTTAACGGTGTGACTGCTACTCATTCCAGTGGAGATGAATAAGTGCAGTTACAGTTATACCACGATCGCAGCCTAGCATGCTTTCATCATTTATCGATAATCCAACAGATTTGGCGCAACAAGACGGGGGATTAATTAATTAGCAGAAATGATAACGGAAACCCACGTCAGCGCGTCAGAGAAGACAACCGACTGGATATTGTGTTGGTTCATATTGCATTTACCACGCCATTTATATTCACTCTTTTAACATTTGAAGTTCCCGAATGGCTTGCATCTGCTTGGCTTGTAAACAAACAGATGTAGGGCAATGGGGAGGGATTACGTGATATCAAGTCATTTACCGAAGCAATGGGATTTTCTTGTGATGGACAGTGGTGAATCTTTTACAGAAATAGAGAAAGAACATCGTTTCTTCACCAACAGCAATTACAACTTCTTTTATCAAACAAAGAGCAAATGGCAAGTACGCGCACATAATCATAAATATTCATTACTTGTAGGTTCCTTAAAGTGCTATTTTGAATGAATTACAAGGCTAATCCACCTCAGAAGCTACGCGGTCAGCGCCGCGTATCTTAAGTAAAGAGGCACAAGTTCTATTCCCGGCCGGGTAGTCAGAAATATCATTTCACAGTTCAACTTACTGTATGGGTACGTCTTCGAAAAAGAGAGAGAGAGAGAAAGATCTACAAGGCAATAGGGTTGTAGACTGTATTCTGACTCGCATCTGAAGAGCTATGACTCCTAACTCAACCGGCACACAGAACCACGAAATTCTCGCTCTCTAATTTAATTTGTTCAAAATGTGTGTAAAATCTTATGGGACTTAACTGCTAATGTCATCAGTCCCCAAGCTTACACACTAATTAACCTAAATTATCCTAAGGACAAACACACACACCCAAGCCCGAGGGAGGACTCGAACCTCCGCCAGGACCAGCCGCACAGTCTATGACTGCAGCGGCCAGACCGCTCGGGTAAGGCTGCCAAGGGAGTATTCCACCCGTAGTTAATGCTACAACAAACCAGAGAACGAAAGAAGAAATCAGTAGTAGTCGTTACTGAAACTGCATACGGGCTCTGTCATTCTGTTAAAAACTTGAAAACATGCTCAATGGCAACCATGCACTATTGATGTTGCTATTCCTTTGGCTCAGAATTTCACATGCTACAGGACTTGGAATCACTATGCATAAGCTACAAGACCATGATCGTGTGGCGTTGTGTTAGACACAGGCCACGATGTTAAGCCCAAGAAATGACTATTTAATGGCTCTTGATAAGCGTGCGAAATCAACCATCACATCGCTTGTCCAGAGGCAAACGCTTTTGACATTGTAAACTCGATTTCATGTTAAACCTATTTGCTTCATAGCTTCGTTGCCACGTGGCTACATGTCCGTGGAGATAGTCCCGTTTTTACATAATCATTTCTTGTGTTTGATGTAATGGGCTCTAACACAACGCCACATGTACGTATACTTGTAGCTTATACATAGTGATTAAGTATCTTGGAGTACGTAAGATTCTGCACCAAATGAATTCCAGTATCAGTAATAAATTATTTCCATTAAACTGGTGTTACCAAACTGATAATCCACACTAAATAAAGGGAAATCATCATTATTTGCTATGTCGCAAGGTCTCACTAACATAACTAACTGGAAACACAGCAGATAACAAGTTTCTACAAAGTAAACCAACTTATTCAAATACCTGCATCCACTCAGGAACGAGCGAACCCACAACTGCCTGGCTGCTCCTTTACAAATTCAACGACAGAATGCCTAATGTGGTGCGTAGCCGAGAAGGTTCTTTTTTTATCACCTGTCTTCTGGCTGGTTTGATGTGGCCCGCCACAATTCTTAGCCTGCGCGGCACTTTTCGTCTCAAAATAGAACTTCCACCGTACGTCCTCCGTTATTTGTTACATGTATTCCAATATCTGTCTTCCTCCGCCACCCTGGACTCGCATTCGGGAGGCCGACGGCTCAAACTCGTGTCCAGCCATCCTGATGTAGGTTTCTCGTGATTTCCCTAGATCGCTTCAGGCAAATGGCGGAATGGCTCCTTTGAAACGGGGCCGGCGACTTCACTATTTAGTCCGCTCCCTCTAAACAGCTCCCTCTAGTACCTTGGAACTTATTTGTCTCAACAGCTGTCCTATGATCTCGTCCCGTCTTGTTGCCAGTGTTGTCCTTATATTCTTTCCCTCGCTGATTGTACGTAGTACCTGCTAATTCCTTAACGTATTATTCAACTCAATTTTAAACATTCGTCTGTAGCACCATATCTCAAACACTTCGATTCATTTCTTTTCAGGTTTTCCTACAGCCCATCTTTCACTGCCGTACAATGCTGAGCACCAAACATATATTCGAGGAAATTCCTTTGTCTGATTAAGGTCTATATTTTATATTATTAGACTTCCCTTGGCCAGAAATGCCCCCTTTTCCCAGTGACAGTCTGCTTCTTACACTCTCCTTGCTCCGTCCGTCATGAATTACTTTGCTCCCTGGGTAGCAGAATACTGTAACTTCATCTGCTTCGTCATCATCAATCCTCGTGTTAAGTTTGTCGCTGTTCTTATTTCTACCGACTCTCATTACTTTCGTCTTCTTCGACTTAACCTCCACCCATATTCTATACTCATCACTGTTCTTTCCATTCAACACATCTTATAATTGTTAATCTCTCTTACTGAGGATATCACTTTCATCAGCGAATTTTATTATTGATAAGTTCTCACTTGAAGTTTTAATTCCACTCTAGAACGTTCCTTTTATATCCGTAATTGCTTCCTTGGCGTGTAGACCGAACAGTAGGGGCGAAAGACTACATCATTGTCTTACACCATATCGTTTCTGATATATTCTATGTATGATGAAATAAAAGAAATTATTCAGATAGTGAATGGAGGCGAAAATTTAATAGTCATGGGTGACTGGAATTCAGTAGTAGGAAAACGGAGAGAAGGAAACGTAGTAATTGAATATGGATTGGGGCTAATAAATGAAAGAGGAATCCGCCTGGTAGAATTTTGCACAGAGCACAACTTAATCATAGCTGACACTTGGTTCAAGAATCATAAAAGAAAGATATATACATGGAAGAAGCCTGGAGATACTGACACCGTTCAGATAGATTATGTAATGGTAAGACAGAGATTTAGGAACCAGGTTTTAAATTGTAAGACATTTCCAGGGGCAGATGTGGACTCTGACCACAATCTATTGGTTATGAACTGTAGACTCTGACCACAATCTATTGGTTATGAACTGCAGATTAAAACTGAAGAAACTGCAAAGAGGTGGGAATTTAAGAACTTGGGACCTGGATATACAGAAAGAACCTGAGGTTGTACAGAGTTTCTGGGAGACCATAAGGGAACAATTGACAGGAATGGGAGAAAGAAATACAGTAGAAGAAGAATGGGTAGCTTACAGAGATGAAGTAGTGAAGCCAGCAGAGGATCAAGTAGAAAAAAGAAGAGGGTTAGTACAAAACCTTGGGTAACAGAAGAAATTTTGAATTTAATTGATGAAAGGGGAAAATATAAAAATGCAGTAAATGAAGTAGGCAAAAAGGAATACAAACGTCTCTAAAATGAGATCGACAGGAAGTGCAAAATGGCTAAGCAGGGATGGCTAGAGGTCAAATGTAAGGAGGTAGAGGCTTATCTCACTAGGGGTAAGATAGATACTGCCTACAGGAAAATTAAAAAGATCTTTGGAGAAAAGAGAACCACTTGTATTAATATCAAGAGCTCAGATGGAAACCCAGTTCTAAGCAAAGAAGGGAATGCAGAAAGGTGGAAGGAGTATATAAAGGGTCTATACAATGGCGACGTACTTGAGGACAATATTATGGAAATGGAAGAGGGTGTAGATGAAGATGAAATGGGAGATACGATACTGCGTGAAGAGTTTGACAGAGCACTGAAAGACCTGAGTTGAAACAAGGCCTTGGGAGTAGACAAGATTACATTAGAACTACTGACGGCCTTGGGAGAGCCAGTCCTGACAATACCCTGCCATCTGGTGAGCAAGATGTATGAGACAGGCGAAATACCCTCAGACTTCAAGAATAAAATAATAATTCCAATCCCAAAGAAAGCAGGTGCTGACTGATGTGAAAATTACCGAACACTCAGTCTAATAAGTCAAGATTTTAAACATGGCTGCAGCAGCAACTGTTAAAATTCTTCACAATAAAGGATGACAGCCAAAAACAGTTGCAGGATAGACGCCTTTGGCATAATTATTTTATTATTCTCCATGGCATGATGTAATTTTAGAAGTTTTACTTCTGATGAAGGTATATTTATATGTACCGAAACCTTGGTCAAGAATTTTAATAATAAAAAAAAGAAAATTTATCCTGCAACTGTTTTTGGCTGTCATCCTTTATTGTGAAGTTTAATAAGTCACGAATGCAAAATACTAACGCGAATTCTTTACAATTAATGGAAAAACTGGTAGAAGCCGACCTCGGGGAAGATCAGTTTGGATTCCGTAGAAATATTGGAGCACGTGAGGCAATACTGACCCTACGACTTATCTTAGAAGCTAGATTAAGGAAAGGCAAACCTACGTTTCGAGCATTTGTAGACTTAGAGAAAGCTTTTGACAATGTTCACTGGATACTCAAATTCTGAAGGTGGTAGTGGTAAAATACGAAAGGCTATTTGCAATTTGTACAGAAACCAGATGGCAGTTATAAGAGTCAAGTGACATGGAAGGGAAGCAGTGTTTGGGTTGTAGCCTCTCCCCGCTGTTGTTCAATCTGTATATTGAGCAAGCAGTAAGGGAAACAAAAGAAAAATTCGGAGTAGGTATTAAAATCCATGGAGAAGAAAGAAAAATTTTGAGGTTCGCCGATGACATTGTAATTGTGTCAGAGACAGCAAAGGACTTGGAAGAGCAGTTGAACGGAATGGATAGTGTCTTGAAAGGAGTATATAATATGAACATCAACAAAAGCAAAACAAGGATAATGGAATGTAGTCGAATTAAGTCGAGTGATGCTGAGGGAATTAGATTAGGAAATGAGGCACTTAAAGTAGTAAAGGAGTTTTGCTATTTGGGGAGCAAAATAACTGATGATAGTCGAAGTAGAGAGGATATAAAATGTAGACTGGCAATGACAAGGAAATCGTTTCTGAAGAAGGGAAATTTGTTAACACTGAGTGTAGATGTAAGTGTCAGGAAATCGTTTCTGAAAGTATTTGTATGGAGTGTAGCCATGTATGGAAGTGAAACATGGGCGATAAATAATTTGGACAAGAAGAGAATAGTAGGTTTCGAAATGTGATGATATAGAAGAATGCTGAAGATTAGTTGGGTAGATCGTGTAACTGATGAGGAGGTATTGAATAGGATTGGGGAGAAGAGACGTTTGGGGCACAACTTGACTAGAAGAAGGGATCGATTGGTAGGACATGTTCTGAGGCATCAAGGAATCACCAATGTAGTATTGGAGGGAAGCGTAGAGGATAAAAATCGTGAATACACTAAACACATTCAGAAGGTTGTACGTTGCAGTAGGTACTGGGAGATGAAGAAGCTTGCACAGGATAGAGTACCATGGAGAGCTGCATCAAACCAATCTCAGGACTGAAGACAACAACAACAACAACAAATTCTACACCAACGTGTACAGTCGTTTCGTTGCCATGTCCCTCAATAAATCTACAAATTTCAATGGAACTTTATCAGTTCATTCTGACTTGTGTCATATTAAGGTTTCCAAAGCTGTTTCAAAGTCTGATTCTAATACAGGATCCTCTGTCTCTTCCCTATTGTCTCCTCTTTCTTCTTCTACCACATCTTGAGACAATTCTTCCCCCTCACGGAGGCCATCAATGTACTCTTTCGATCTATCCACTCTTTCCTATGCATTTAACAGTTGAACTGCTATTGTAATGTTACCGCCATTGCTCTTCATTTCACCAAAAGCTGTTTTGACATTTCTGCATTCTGCGTCAGTCCTTCCTACAATCATTTCTTTTCGACTTCCTCACATTTTTTCATGCAGTCATTTCGTCTTAGCCGCCTTGCACTTCCCATTTATTTCATTCCTAAATGATTTATATCTCTGTCTATCTGAATTTCTCTGAACGTGTTTGTACTTACTTACTTCGGCAATCAGTGGAAGTATTTCTTATGTTACCCATGGATTTCTAGTAGCTACATTCCTTGTACTTAAGCTTTTGTTTCCAACTTCTACAAGTGTCCATTTTAGAGATTTCCGTTCCTCTTCCACTGAACTTTCTACTGATTTATTCCTTATCGCAGCGTTTAGAGCCTCAGAGAACTTCAGGCGTATCTCTTCATTCCTTAGCATTTCCGTATCCCACTTCTTTGCACAATGATTATTGCTGACTAACGTCTTACACTTCAGCCTACTCTTCATTTTACTTAATTGTTATCTGAGTTGGTATCTGCTCCTGTGTACGCCGTACTATCCAATATATGATGTCGAAACCTCTGCCTGACAATGACGTAATCTTCCTGAATTCTTCCCGTATCTTCCAGCCCTTTCCTAGTATACCAACTCCTCTCGTGATTCTCGAACAGAATACCCGCTATTACCACATGAAATTTACTGCAGAACTCAGGCTTTCTCCTCTCTCATTCGTGTTATCAAGCCCATATTCTCCTGCAACTTTTTCTTTCACTTCTTTCCCTAGAACTGAATTCCAGTCCCCCATGAATATCATATTTTCCTTTACGTAATGAATTAGGCGTTTCCTATCCAGATATAGTTTTTCTCTCTCTTCATCTTCTGCTGGCGGCGTCGGCTTGTATACCTAAACTATTGCTGCCGATTCTGATGAGAACAACCGTATCACTAATCTGTCCACAGTAACTCACTCCATGCCCTACTTTCAGATTCATAACGAATACTGATCCCTTTGTAACATTTTCTGCTGTATTTGATGTTACCCAGTAATCATCTGATCAGAAATCGTCTTCTTTACATTTCACGTCACTGTCCTCCCACAACACCTGTACTAATTTTTCATAGATTCTAGGTTCCCTAACATATTCAAACTTCTGACATTCTACGCTTCTACGTGTAGAATGGTGTCCTTTTATTGGTTATTCAATGTTTTTCTCATGGTCACCTACCCTTGGCAGTCCCCTCCCGGATATCAAAACGGAAGACTAATCAGGAATCTTTGCCAATGGACAGATCGTCACGACAATTTCTTTTTTTTTTTTCAATTACAGGACACATGTCCTGTAGATATACATCGTGATTGTTTAATGCAATGTTTTCCATTTCTTTCTACACTTGCCGTTCATCAGTGCCGATATTTCAGCCTTTCGGGGGCAGTTTCCCAACCCAAGCTCAAGAGAGTGCTCTGAACCTCTGTCACCCCCCTTTGTATTGTTTGATAAGGCTGTTTGCTGAACGAGGGTGACCGCTTACTCCGGAAGTCTTCGGCCATCGTTGTTGGTGATTCCAATTCAAAATTTAAGCAGTGGAATGTTTGGAATCCGGGAACAATGACGTTTGGACTATTAATCAGAGACACTACGCCTAGGCTACGGGTGTAACAACTACATCACAGCATGCAAACCCAGATTTTTATTTTTTTCTCTGAACTGAACATTCGTTCGTTTCATGACTATCTTGCTATGCTCAGTTGACAATGTCTGCACGCGACCCATCTAACTGTAAATGTCCGCAGAAATAGTTGATTTGCAGGCACACACAGAGTCTCTCACTCATTGTCAAATGTTGGGTGGGTAGGTACAGGAAAGGACGTTTGTTGATAAAATAAACTAACTGATTGGTCAATCCCTTCCCCACAGCCTACTAGATTCGCGAACAGAGTAACATGCATGATGAAAATCATAACAACAAGTACACCAGATTCATCGGGAATTCGACGACTAAGGAACGATTCTGACGGATACGTTTTAGTTTGTTCTTGGTATTACCCTGAAATACTTAGCAATAACGTTTACCTCAGATGTTCCCTACTATTCTTGTAACTGAATACTATACGTCATTCCTCGTAATTGGGACATTTCATCTATTTAGAATTACAAGCGAGCTTTGAGTCTATATATAAATCAAAAAGTTTGATCAAACTTCGACTTCTTATTCTCGTCCGTTTCCTGAAGACAACAGAGTCATTACTGAACAATCTTACAGTGCTGCTGACAATGAATGACGAAGCATTTATGATTACTGAGAAAGTTAGCTTCCCTATTATCCTTCCTTTGGTCACCCATTATGTAACTTTGGTTTGTGCTAAACATTTGCTGCCACATTCAACTCACTAGCTTGTATGTCACAATGTCGTATTCGTATGGCAATCTGCTGCTTCCCAAGTCCGTCAACTATCTTCATAATTTAGCTGGCAATTTCATTTTACCTCGCGAAAAGATCCAGATAATCGAATATTCCATTTTTATTTTTATAGTTAATTTCTTCGATTCAGCTATGCTAAAATGATTCGGCTATGCTAAAATTATTTATTAAATAAATTGTGTTTTATGAATTTTGATGGCATTATATCTAAATGTGTAATACCTTCTCATTGATCTAAAGCCTCCAGCAGCATCATGATACAAATTACGACGGAAAATGACAAGCTTTGGTTTAATCACTGCTTAATCTTTGCTGAGCAATGAGAATATTTTTAATTTCATGTATCACTTCAGTATCAAAAGCAAACAGGCTGATTGTAGCGTTAACACGTATTTCATTTATAATAGTATTTATTAGTTAAGGGAATCAATGCGGAATCTGTAATAGACCCATCACATTGTCTTTGGGAAACATGGTTTTCATTTCAGCTATGCTCTAAATTAGAATTGAAATTAATATCCCCAGTGATAACGGAACAACATGAATTATTATGATAACGACTATGATTTATTTTTGCATGTCTATGTCGCGGTAGAACTGAAATATAAAAAATTCGCAATGACCAACAGATGAATGCCGTTGTAAGCTCGCCATCGCAATTTATTCGGGATACGCTGATAGGAAGAGTGATTCCAAAGCACCACTTGTACAAAACAGTTAAATTACACAGTACTTTCGTGTGTATAATCTTCCAGAACAGAACTGTCTCCAGCACATTTCAATAGCATCGTTATTGTCACAGAATAAATACTTGGTGTACTGAGTCTTACAACTGCTTTCAGTCAATTTCGATATCATTCTTTCATAGTGAATTATATAGAATATCATATAAAATCTCAAACCATTTTTATTTGATTTTATTGCAATATAATGGCTTCGAAACAGTGGAAGGTTCAAATACATGTAGATGAAGTACAGAAGAAGAGAGTCGAATAAGACAAATTAAAGTGGAAAACTGCATAAAATCGATCTTGGATCTTAAGAACTCATGTGCTATAATAACATTAGAACATTTGACATAGTCTCACAAATTTAATTCAAGTGTTATGTCGTAATTCTGTCAAGAATGGAAACGCAAGTGCCCTTACACATTCTGACTCAGGGTCTTTTTTTTCTGATGTGTGAGAGTTGAGTCAGTATTAATGGACTTCGCCATGAAACCTTTCACGAAAATATCAGTACAGCTGCGAAGATGAACTATAGTTTACCATCCTCAGCTCGGTCATGTCTTAGAAGGCATCACAGGAAGAAATGCCTAAATACTCAACGAGACCACAACCTAAGGTACTTTACATAGAAAACTTGTTTCTGCTTAAAGTCAATTTGATCTGTAGACCAAACAAACAGAGAGAACTAAATGTACTCAAGTTTTAGTTTGAAATTATCGACATACGTCTTTGTATAAAAATGTTGTGTCATCAAAGAAATTCCTTATCGCACTATTTCAGCAACTGGAAGAGATGAAATTCATTGGACCTGAAGTGTAACGAAGGGAAGTGTTTTAGTATTCCTTCAGTCACTCTGAATATACGATACATAGCCACCCAACTCTGTCGATAATGACCATATGTGACAAGATGTATTTAGCCCATAATTTACATGAAAATTTTGAAAACTGCAACTTATAAACCACATACAGCTTAGTCAGTAAGTTTATGACATACAACAGTTTACAGTTACTGAAATACCCTTGAAGTTCTGCTAGTAGCCAGTTAATTAAGTTGGAGATAGTCTACTTCGATGTTCGATTCATCCTAAGCAAAAGTCCTTTCCAGTTCTAGTTCAAACACAGGGATCCACAGTATCTTCGTCATCAATTTTTTTGGTAATAGTTATTCTATAATCCAGTTTCTGTCTAGACCCTACGCTTACTTGACAGTAAAACCAACAAATGAAAATCTGGAATTTCGATTAATGTATTTAACTTTTCCCGCACTTGTTAATGCCAGACGTAGAGAGACTAAACAAAACGTCATCCGACGGATGAGGCAGAGTACCACCTGTGTCCAAATTAGTGTCCAAGTATTCCTCCAGCACAAAAAGTTCACATCCGTATTTACATTGGACTTTGTAGCATTCAGGCCGGCCGGTGTGGCCGTGCGGTTAAAGGCGCTTCAGTCTGGAACCGCGTGACCGCTACGGTCGCAGGTTCGAATCCTGCCTCGGGCATGGATGTGTGTGATGTCCTTAGGTTAGTTAGGTTTAATTAGTTCTAAGTTCTAGGCGACTGATGACCTCAGAAGTTAAGTCGCATAGTGCTCAGAACCATTTGAACCATTTTGTAGCATTCGCAGTTCGCAAACTGCTAGGCGTCTAGAAAGAAGTGGAGTCCAAGGCAAAAAAAAAAAAAAAAAAAAACAGCGAGGTAGCACAGAGGTTAGCATCCTGGAGTCCCATTCTGGAGGTGACGGCCGTACAGGCTTAGGTTTGCTGTGATTCGGGATGGTTTCTTTGTAAAAGCCACGTACATTCTTCCCCTTGCTTACTTATCCCAGGCATGTGCTCCGTCTCTGAATGAAGTCGTCACCGAGGGGACATTAAACACTCTAAACCTTCCTCCATTTCTTCATCCTCTTCTTCTTCTTCTTCTTCTTAAAAAAAAAAGTTACCAAATACTACCACTGAACAGTAATACTAACTAATACTCGTTTGTAATTCATTATTACAGAGTGCTCTCAACCACATACTACACTGTTTACTCTGTGAGTAAGAACGTTGACGAAGAAATAAAGGCAATGATACAACAAGTTTGTAAGGTGGCTGATAATCCATTAACAATAACACCAAGATAGCTTATGAAAGAATGCTGCAATTTACTTTTGCATTCATAGAAGCAATGAATGAAATTTTTTTAGAGCAATTTATGGTAACGACACTGTACAAGGGTGTCTCGGTGGCTCAGATGGATAGAGCGTCTGCCATGGAAGCAGGAGATCCTGGGTTCGAGTCCCGTCGGGGCACACATTGCCGGCCGCGGTGGTCTCGCGGTTCTAGGCGCGCAGTCCGGAACCGTGCGACTGCTACGGTCGCAGGTTCGAATCCTGCCTCGGGCATGGATGTGTGTGATGTCCTTAGGTTAGTTAGGTTTAAGTAGTTCTAAGTTGCAGTGGACTGATGACCACAGCAGTTGAGTCCCATAGTGCTCAGAGCCATTTCATTTTCACTGTACAAGGGGTAGACAACAATAATAAAACACCAGTAACATGAGATATTACCATGTCTAATTCAGTGGAGGAAGACCATCAGCATTCAAGAAAGCCTACGGTCGTCTCACAGCGGATGATTGCTACTATTGAATAGTTATCAGAGGACTCTGAAAGCAGTTCTCCTGCGAAACAGTGGCAACTTAGGTAACGAGAATGGAGATGGCAAACCATCACGCACCCTTCTCTCTAAGGTGGACCGCAGGAGCTAAAAAATATTGAGATCTCCTGATTATGATGGCCAGGGGAGACGCGACAACTCATTCTCGGGCAGGCCTGCACGATACGACCTATGTGAACTGGTTCTGTCGTCTTAGAACACGCCATCACAATTAGGAAATGGATACTGTACCATGGGACGAAAATGATCAGCCAAAATGATCACATAATCATTACCAGTAATGCGACTTTGGAGACTAATCATGAGACCCATGCAATAGAACGATACGGTTCCCCAAATCATCGCCAAACCTCCCACGTCATGTTTCACTCTTCCGTCAGAACCAGGAAACAATAACGTCCTCTTACTTTCCGTCACAATCCTCTTCAGTTACCGTCTGTTTTGATCACTCAGCACACATTTTGGCCCGCGTTGTGACTTAACGGATGATGGTTTTTCAGTTTCCCTGCATCCAGTATACATCTTCTACTCGGTGTCTCTTCTAACACAAAACACTCGATTCCCTTGGTTACGAGACCATTCTCCACACTAAAACCAACGGTTTACCCACTTCCGAGTGCAATAAGCTCCGACATAGCGGACTCACAGCTACACAAAATACTCTTATGACCTTCAATGGCACTTTCAACGTATTGAGGATATCGCACAGATGCCTGATGTCAAACTCAACAGTGCAACTTGCAGGCATTTACCTTCAACCATGATTTTCTTGTCGTATTACCATTTTTTGGCCTATCCTGCAGATAGCACAGAACAGAGAAATAAACAAAGGTTTGGAACTGGTCTAAACTCCATGTGATAAGCAAAGAAGGATTTACAGTACTAATCTACATACTCCCTACCTATGTTTATTAACCAGTTTCCTTTAAAGTAAGAGACATGGCCAATGAATTGGAGAAATAAAGTGTACTAAGCTATGAATAGAGAGATGCAGGTTCAAAATTATCATCAGAGGCAAGAGAACAAAGAAATCGTTGGGTAATCGACATGAGTTTAAGACGCCATTATTACCATGACGAAACTGTAACGCTGTGCAAATGACATCAGATAAGACGTAGTCGCCATCAGAAAACACGCTAAAAGAACATAGAAACTTACAGCTGAAGACCAACGAAACGCGGTGAAGTCTAGAAGATGACTTGAAAAGCTAATTTAAACTGTATGCAATACGTGTGTACAGTCTGACAGCGCCCGTTCTCCGGAGGAAATGCGTGGTACACAACAAGTAAATATACGATTACAATAAACATTTTCGCTGAAAAAATTATAACAAGCTGAGCATTCACGGCTCAGTATTGCGACGGTCTCTGCCCAGACAAGTTATTCAGACAAGTTACGCTTTCGCGTGTGTCCCGCCTCTCCACTAGGTGGTGGGAACGGCTGCACGAAGATTTCAATAACGGTAGAAGACAGTGTCCACTGGCGACTGGCTTCCGGCTCGCGTTTGTGAGGTAGCGGAAATTACGTCGGCAGTCGGTCTTTGACTGTCAGCTCGCTTGGTAAGAAGAGTTCCCTATATAACCCACAATGCAAGAGTCATGTCAGTGGATTTGTGGCAGTGTGCCTTGGCTCGTATATCAGAGCTTGGGTGGAGTGTGAGAGTAGACACAATATTTCAGCGGAGTGGGTGCGGCTTGGTAAAGTGTTATTCTGTGCTGTCGGAACAGCAAAATGGCGGCGGAGAAGAAGGATGTGCTGATCCTGTGTTTGAAATTTCCACATGGCTCTGTGGTAAATGGAAAGCAATCAGGGAAGCAAAACCAAGGATATCTTACATAAGTGGATTTTATGGTGAGCATCCGTTCTTGTAATCTCACACGAAGGAATCGGTGACGCCTCTTTACTAGTAACTTTCAACGGCTTCTACAGGGCCGGCCGCTTAAATATCGAGAACTGAGTTTTGTAATCTGAATGCTTTTCTTAAGGAGGCGTCGTCGTCGTTGTTATAAACTGCTATAAAGCAAAATCACTGTAATATTCAGCGACGAAATTTCAGGTCTATTACTCAGTACATAATGTTGCAAGCGAAACTTCCCTCTGTGTTCATCTTTAAGAGTGTAGTTGTTCTTTTTCGACTTTATTCTAGTTTAGTACTTTTATTATTTCAATAAACATGCCCAAGATATTTCCTCACCACCCTTCTCTAATTTTTGGGCATGCTGGTAAAATAAAATAAATGTCATAAAGTTCGGTCGAGGGTTAACCTTATTTAAATAAATCATGTTCTGTTAAACTTTTGTACACTGAAGTGCCAAAGAAAGTGGTATAGGCATGCATATTCAAAACTGAGATATGTAAACAGGCAACATACGACATTGCGGTCGGCAATTTCTATATAAAACGACAAGTACCTGCCGCATTTGTTAGATCCTTTACTGCTGCTACACGTGAATTTGAACGATAGGATGCAGCATCTCCAAGGTATCGATGAAGTGGGGATTTAACCCTAAGACCATTTCACGAGTTTACCGTGAATGTCAGGAAACGGGTGAAGCATCAAATATCCGATATTTCTGCTCCCGGAAAATGATACAGCAACAACGGGACTGAAGAGAATCGTCCAACTTGACAGAAGTGCAAGCCTTCTGCAAATTGCTACTGATTTCTATGCCGGACATGAACAAGGGTCAGCGTGAGAACCATTCCACGAAACGTCATCGATATTTGCTTTGGGAGCCGAAGGCCACACATGTAACCTTGATGACGGCACGACAAAAAGCTTTACGCCTCGACTAGGCCAGTCTGCATCGACATTGGATTGCTGATGATTGGAAACATTTTGCCTTGTCTGACGAGTCTCGTTTCAAATTGTATCGAGCGGATAGGTGAGTACGGGTATGGAGGCAGCTTCATCAATCCATGGACCCTGCGTGACAGCAGGGGCCTGTTTAAGCTGGTGGAGACTCTGTAATTGCGTGGTGCGTGTGCTGTTGGAGTGATATGCGACCCCTCATACGTCCTGATACGACACTGACAGGTGACACGTACCTCAGCATTCTGTCTGATCACTTGCACCCATTCATGTTCATTGTGTAATCCGACAGAGTAGGGCAATTCCAGGGGGGCAATGCAACACCCTACACGTCCAGAACTGCTACAGAGTGGCTCCGGAAACACTATTCTGCTAGCTACAAGACTCCCCAGGCCTGAAGATCGTTTATGATATCTGTAAAGCCGTGCAACGTTGTGTTCAGAAGAGAATTCCACCCCCTCGTACGGATTCGTGGTGTCAATTAACTCGGCGCTGATGACCTCGATGTTGAGCGCCCATAAACCCCAACACACACACTCAATTAACTCCTGCACTACTTAACACATTAGTTGAGTTCATGCCACGTGCCACGTCGTGTTGGGGCATTTCTGCGTGCTCAAACGAAAAAACTACAGAGAACGTAACTTCTCTAGCTTGAAGGGGGAAACCAGATGGCGCTATGATTGGCCCGCTAGATGGTGCTGCCATAGGTCAAACGGATATCAACAGCTTTTTTTAAATAGCAAACCAAATTTTTTATTACATATTCGTGTACTACGTAAAGAAATATGAATGATTTAGTTCGACCACTTTTTTCGCTTCTATGATAGATGGCGCTGTAATAGTCACAAACATATGGCTCACAATGGTAGACGAACAGTTGGTAGCAGGTAGGTTTTTTAAATTAAAATACAGAACGTAGATATGTTTGAACATTTTATTTCGGTTGTTCTAATGTGATACATGTACCTTTGTGAATTTATCACTTCTGAGAACGCATGCTGTTACAGCGTGATTACCTGTAAATACCACATTAATGCAATAAATGATCAAAACGATGTCCGTCAACCTCAATGCATTTGGCAATACGTGTAACGACATTCCTCTCAACAGCGAGTAGTTCGCCTTCCGTAACGTTCGCACATGCATTGACAATGCGCTGACGCATGTTGTCAGGCGTTGTCGGTGGATCACGATAGCAAATATCCTTCAACTTTCCCCACAGAAAGAAAGCCGGGGACGTCAGATCCGGTGAACGTGCGGACCAGGGTATGGTGCTTCAACGACCAATCCACCTGTCATGAAATGCCGGACATCCATCATGTTGGAAGTACATCGCCATTCTGTCATGCAGTGAAACATCTTGTAGTAACATCGGTAGAACATTACGTAGGAAATCAGCATACATTGCACCATTTGGATTGCCATCGATAAAATGGGGGCCAATTATCCTTCCTCTCATAATGCCGCACCATACGTTAATCCGCCAGGGTCACTGATGTTCCACTTGTCGCAGCCATGTGGATTTTCCGTTGCCCAATAGTGCATATTATGCCGGTTTACGTTAGCGCTGTAGGTGAATGACGCTTTGTCGCTAAATAAAAATCATCACGATATCGATCTTTTCTACAATTGGTAAACTGTCCCATTCAACACGGGTCGTGTATCACGAAGCAAATAACGTCCGCACTGGCGGAATGTTACGTGATACTATGTACTTATACGTTTGTGACTATTACAACGCCATCTATCACAAAGCGAGAAAAGTGGTCCAACTAAAACATATGGACTTCTTTATGTACTACACGAATATGAATTAAAAATGGGGGTTCCTATTTAAGAAAACGCAGTTGATATCCGTTTCACCTATGGCAGCGCCATCTAGCGGGCCAACCATAGCGCAATCTGGTTTCCCCCTTCTAGCTAGACATGTTTCGTTCTTTGTAGTTTTTTCGTTTGATGCTTATTTCGTGAGATATTTGGCCCGATCACTATCAGTGGACCAGCCTGTATATGGAAGAGTGTAAATGTTTTCCTGTTTCTGTCTTACACTAATTGCTGTTTCAAGGTTGTTCCAATGTTACCTGCACTAGGAGCGGTTGTTGTCAGCGTCTTGTTTATGGGACATAGGTAAACAGTCTTTATTAATGCGAAAACTGATTTGAATTGTAGAATATTTTAATTCTGTGTTGTAAAACTTCAGTTATAATAAAATGTCAGTTTCTAAAATTAAGGGCCTACTGGAATCTGTTAGCTACAAAACTTTAACTTAAATTGCCCTTCCTCCTGTCCTATTTTCTAATGTATACTTGTGATGTTTAAATACTTGCTACCTGACATCTAGTTACGAGAGTTTAAGATTTAGCGTTCGTGCTATTTTAGTCTAACTGTTCAAGTATTTTACGTTACCCTTAAGCTACCCTTTCAGGTCTTCATATCCTACAACTTATAATTAGCAATATTACTCTCTCTCAGATACACACACACACACATACTCTCTCTCTCTCTCTCTCTCTCTCTCTCTCTCTCTCTCTCACACACACACACACACACACACACACACATACAATATTAGAACAGTGTCTGAATCACTCTGATTCAGTGATGGATAAGATGGAGTCGTCAATCAAATACAATTTCAGTTGATGTTTGAAGCTGATTTCATTACCTATTAATTTTTCGTACAACTATGTAAGTTGTCAGAGTTTTTAATGGCTGAACTCCGCGCCTCACCAGTTGTCACACTTTAGTTAAGTAACGATTTGCATAAGCTGATCTTCCTTGTGGTATTATATTTACAAATGTTACTGTGTTTGAATTCCAGTGAATTGCTGACAATAGATGCCATGCATGAACAAGTCAAATTGTCACAGTAATGTTCCACTGTTAAGTGTGAGACTGCTAAACGCAGGATTTCTGTTGCAATAGAGCCACGATTGGCAACTGTCTACAGTACCCCACAGATATTTTCACACTACCATCTCAGGGAATTTCAGGATGTAGTGCTGATTGTAGCTTTCGTCTGAAGGCACCGGCAGTTCGTATTCTGCCTACACTTAAAATTTTAGAAAATAATTGTTGGTAAGGACATCAAATAAGAGTCAGTCAAGATCATTCGATATTCCTTCTACTACTGCGACCAATCGTAGGATACATTGCAGATCCTTAAACCTAACAAAATTACAAGGAGATCGTATTAATGGAACGTATTTGAAGCACTTCAGTTTTACTGTTACCTCTTGTGCAGGGACCTGTAACAAATATAATGCAAGAATTTCAAAGCGAACGTCTGAGAACTAATTACAAAAAGACTAATATAGTGTGAATTAAAATATTGAAAGTCATGTTACAAATTAGAAATAAGTCCATAGGACCAGAAATTAAACTGGGACAATTGGTGATAGCGTATATATGGATGGGAACGTAAACCGAAAAGTAACAATTGTCCTGTGTGAGTCTGGTAAAACAAATAGTGTTTACAAAACAAACCCTCTCATTTACCTGAAACGGAGAGGTGTTAATCAGTCTATATTAACATTTTCAGTAACGTCAAAGAGATATGGATTTGGCGTACGAGAAAAGTATAGAATTCTAAGTTTCTCACAGGTAAATTATAGAGATGCATTAAAATCGGATTGAGCTGGCAACACATGTAGGTTGGCGAAAGGGTGGTATATGGTCCAAGGGAATTCTTTGGTTACCTTCTCAGAGGCAAAAAAATAGCCACTCTTATATGCAATGGAATTTGGACAGCTGACATTAGGTAAGACTGGAGAATTACATGGATGCATAAAACTGAGGATGGTGGTATATTTATAATTCTGGAAGTAATTTGTATCCAGTAGCCGATATCTATTGGCTAATTTGGACAATAATGATACTAAATTGTTGCATTAAATTTCAGTGACAGTTACCTTGATATAAACGTGTTTTTAATAACAGATGGAAAAAATACATAATCGTATGTGATTATCTCCAGGAAGTCACGCTGTCTTCGGTTATTCTGCCATATGGTGCACGGCTCTCAATTTGATGCCTCTTCTATGCAGCGCGTGACCATGAAGATGTGATAAAATGGTTACGACACTACATACACCTAGACCCCGAGGGAACGATATCTTCGACAGAGTCCTGGAAGTGAATCCGGGACACCTAGATCTCGAGCTGCTAGAGAGAAATTACAGCATTTCAATTTAAATAAATAAAATTTACTTGGGCCGATATGCTTGACTGGTGATACGATAATTTGGAGCATGTTATCTGAGGCAGAATTCTTTATTTCATCACAGTTCTACCTTTGATGTTTTAGAGCAATATTCTGTTGATTATTACAATGAATGAGCTCGAAATTAATCCACGACTTGAGGAGTTCTCAGGAGCCCAAATATTTTCTGGAAGTCGTGTGTGTTAGCGCCCTTGAGGAGAGCAACGTATCTCCTGTGCCCAGAACTTTTAACCTGTTGCATCATTTACTAACCCCTTTCTCCCTCACGCAAGGAGAGGAATGGACACTTATCATTGTTTTATTTTCCAAGAATCTCTATAGAGACGTAAGTTGAGAGCAAATGGAAGTATAGCCCTTACAGTGTTCAGATATTTATTTCAGTTTTGTTCTTTTTCTTAGCGTTCAGTGCTACTACGTTTCTACACAGAGGCAACAAATGAGGCAAGGAAGTAACATATTGTGCTATGTCAACCTGTTAGCCACGTAATATTTCCAGATGCAGATTGCTGCAGACTTCATTATAGCCTTGGTAACTGTTCAGGCTGGGTTAGCGAGTGTTAAACTTAATTATACGTAGTTGCGTAATTGCCACGCTGGTTAAGTACTCCACTTACGTGCTGTTTCGTCTATATTCTACCTAGCATTTCAAACACGATATATCAGTAACTTTTGATACCGTATAAAAATAATTTAAGACTCAGAAAAAATAACAATATCAATGCGTTTGTTTGCTACATCCTGTTGACAGTTTTATTTTGTTACATGTACTGATGTTGGCATGAGTTCATTCTACTATTTAAATGTACTGAAATTTAATAATGCATACAGCATGTTCATCCATACCAAAAGATTACACGAATTATTCTCGTACACCTATAACGCAGAAAAAGGCTTAATTTAACACTCTGATTCTAGGAATAAATAAAGAATGGATACTAAATTAATCACATTAGATACTCACTGCAGCAAGTAAATCTTTCATACCCAGCTAGGAACATTGCCCAGTAGGGCATATACATAGAGATAAGCAAATTATACTACAGCACATCTAATTTAATACTCACAAAGACAAGTCCCCATCGATGCTATCGACTATTTGAAACTATCTACATGATGATGTAGGTTAAGACACCTGGTTTCACACAACACAGCAATTCAGCATGGTGGTCCCTCATTTACGGGTCACAGACAAAAAAATATTCTGAACTTTGTGTGACACTTAACAGCGTTAAAAAGTTGTATTTTATTGTCTGGTTGCGTGGTGTGGTGGTTAGAATGAAATTTCACATGCTACAGTTTGTGGGTTCGAATCTCGTCAGGTGCCATAGGTTTCTTTATTTAACTTTAAAATCTTTATCGAAATTGCTTTGGTCATCGTTCTTTATTCAGTTTATTGATTTAAATGTAATTTTCTAAATATATTCCTCTGTCACATAATTTAAATCACGATATCAGATTTTCTATTTGCTCTTTTTTTCTTGCTATCATTCTTCCTACTTCCGAAATCTTTGTTTAGTTTAATTTTATGTATTAATTTCAATTTATTTTAATCTTTTTTACCACCCTGTTTTTTCGAGCACATTATTGCATCATTATATATATATATATATATATATATATATATATATATATATATATATATATCGTTATGCTTGAATTGTCTCTAGTCATAAACCTGTGTTTCATTTAAATTTCACCGGTGTTATTTTGTCCATAATGAATAAGTATTTAGATTATGTTTTAAATGTTCGTATGACGATTAACTTGCAAAAAACAGCTGAACAAAGAAATATCTGTTAACAAAAGTATACGTTTTTCACACTATTGCTTGAGTATAAATATTTCAGCTTTTGTTTTTTAACTGATAGACCGGTGTTTTCAAATAAGTGAATATTATAATAGATAAACATAATTAAATTGATATTCACAAAACAGAATGATAGGAAGGAAACAAACGAATGAAAAATTTTGTGCTGTAATGTGACAAAAAATATAAATAAAAATTATATTTAAAACAATCAATCGAATAAAAATCCTGATGGAAGTAATAAAAAGTACTGCCCTGATGACATTCGAATCAATTACCTCCTGCGTGTAAAGCCGCCATCCTATCCGTTACAGCACGCAACCAGACTGTGCAAAGGTTTCTTTTTTTGACGCTGTTGAGTGTCACACCTAATTCCGAAGTTTTCTCGTCAATTACTGGCAAACGAGAGCCCACCAATGTGAATGGTTCCAGTGTGTGATACCTGGTATCTTTACCGTAATCACCGTATAGATAGTTTCAAAAAGTCTATCGCATCGCCGGTGACCTCTCTTTGTCAGCAAAGATGATATGTATTTAACAGACTTCCCAGATTCTGGGGTATCACAAATGTATAAGAATTGATCAAAATGTTTTTAGAGTTACTGGCTAGTGTTGGTTACGTGAGAGAATTCATACTCTTCTCCACACTTCGCATGTTGCCCATCGCACGTTTCTTCTCTCGTATATGACGCTAACCCATATGACAATGGCCAAGATGGTAATCGAAAATTTGTATGGTGTTTACGATTTGTTGTATTTATGTTGTATGGAGATGATTCTCTACATTCTTTGTGATATGTTTTAGCATACTTCGTTTGTCTATGTGGAGCACAGAAATCATCTTAATAGTGGCGATCAGGAAGTTGAAATTACAGTAGATTTTTTTTCCTTCACGTGAATTATCATCATTTTCATCGAATTCATTGGTAACTATATTTGATGTCTATGGAACCTGTATATGTTCCTCTCTACTTTATTAACAATGTATTGAACAGCTACACAGCTACTCTCATAGTTTAAATTTGCAAATATGTAAATGTTAGATTAATGAACGAATATACTAATTTCTTAATATGTGAATATCTCTGCATGGAATGGGGTATGTGTGAGACGTGGGACTGAGGGAAGGCAGGAAAGGTGTGGATGGGGCCTAATCAGTTACCGCTGGTTGCACAGAAAACAGATAAACTTTTTTTGTTTTTATTTTTTTTTATGGTAAAGACAGCCCACTGGTTGCAATGGGTTTTATAGTCGAATTGACCATGGTTACAACTCCTAAACTTATGAGTCTTCATTAGAATTTATAATACATACGTAAGAAGTTGAGCATAACAGCTCTCGTCATACAATTTTAAGACCAAAAACGCCACGCCACATAGTAAAACATCCTACATCCTACATCAGTCTGATACCACCTGTTTCAGTATATACAAGCAGCCCTTAGTGGCAATCTTTAATTTTTAACTAGAAATGACAGTATAACTTTTACGTAGGATGTTTTATAATGTGACGTGGCCTTTTTGGTGTTAAAATCGTATGACGAGAGCTGTTATGCTCAACTTCTTACGTATGTAATATAAATTCTGATGAAGACTCCCTTAGTTTAGGAGTCGAAACCATGGTCAATTCGACTATAAAATCCATTGCAACCAGTGGGCTGTCTTTAGTATAAAAATATTTTGACGGTTGCTGCATACGGCTATGTTTAAAGTTGCAATACTTTATTTTCAAAAAGCAAAACTCTCAACAATCATTTCTAAACATTAAGCTACACCGGTGGCTGAAAGCCTTGTTAGAAGGATTGCTAGTTATTGTCGGTAGAAGGCCATAAGCAATGTTACACACTATCAACGACTGAAGGCCTGATTAAGAATGTTCAAAATGATTCATCGGCTGAAGGCCAGAAGCAATTTCAGAATACTCAAGGGCTGAAGGCCGGAATTACATGTAAGGAAGGCAGTTGCATGTTAAAATACTAAAACACTTTTAAACAATCATAACGAACTGTAACAGGCTACAGTGACGGCTGCATGCCTTATTAAGAGCGAAATGAAAATAATTTGACGGCTGAAGGTTACAAGCAGTGACAAAGAATTAACGGCTGAAGGCCGGAATTACAAGTGGGGAAGGCAATAATATGTTAAAACATTAGGGTAAATTTTAAACAATTATGACAGCTTGTCCTAATAAGATGAAGTGATCCGCAGACGGTGCTCCCTGGATCGACCTGAGAAAGGTCACTACAACTGTGTAAGCAGTGAGTAAGGTAGGCAACAGTGGTACTCATTAACAGGATGGCAACTCACACTAGGCATAACTTAAGCATTGATCGCCCGACTAACCAATCTGCCTAACGTCCGATCGCCGGCACAACGATGGAATATTTTTTGGCAAGGGCCAAGAGACGGACAGCACCACGTCTTCAGAAACACACCCAAGGCCGAAGGAAACACTAGAACCAAGGTAGACCTCCCAAAATCATACGCACAGTACGGTTAAAGAGGGTGTCGAACTACACGCTGAGTCAGACAGTGTCAACATGACGAGAAAAAGTACGCCAACCATGGCAGGTAACTGGGGCGTTAGCGGCCACAAGTCAGAAAATACTACTGGTTGCACTCCACAAATAGGAATAGTACTAAATCCAAACTAACATCAAGGAGTAGTAGGCGGTTAATACCTTCCGCCAACCTGACAGACTCCACTTGTTGCGGTTGATCTCACCGATCCTGGGAACAGCAACACGCAAACAAGGTTTCAGTACTGGACACGGTTCACTTAACTTCAAACGTCCTGTGTTCGGTCACCACATACAGCCCCTCAGACCGAGAGTGCCAGCACGCCACCAGTGGTCCCGGGCTGCCCCCACGCTGCGGACCTCCTTGCTGCTCCATCCGAAGGTGAACTGCCTGATACACATGATGACCCGGAAATACTAGCCGTGACACCAAAGATATTACCACAGTACTGGCTATCGATAACCGTTGCTGCTGCCACTTGCGGACAAACAATACTAGCAAACTCAATGGCGCCATTAACACAAGAAGGAAACAAGACGCCACTACCGCTATTATAAGACGCCAAGTTATGAACGGCAAGAACGCGAGCCGCACACGGCTCAGTGTGCTTGTCTAATTAAATGTCTCCTGCAGTGGTCTTTTAAATGAGATGTTTTAGCGTTCCAATATATATATATAGGGTGATTCAAAAAGAATACCACAACTTTAAAAATGTGTATTTAATGAAAGAAACATAATATAACCTTCTGTTATACATCATTACAAAGAGTATTTAAAAAGGTTTTTTTTCACTCAAAAACAAGTTCAGAGATGTTCAATATGGCCCCCTCCAGACACACGAGCAATATCAACCCGATACTCCAACTCGTTCCACACTCTCTGTAGCATATCAGGCGTAACAGTTTGGATAGCTGCTGTTATTTCTCGTTTCAAATCATCAATGGTGGCTGGGAGAGGTGGCCGAAACACCATATCCTTAACATACCCCCATAAGAAAGAGTCGCAGGCGGTAAGATCAGGGCTTCTTGGAGGCCAGTGATGAAGTGCTCTGTCACGGGCTGCCTGGCGGCCGATCCATCGAGTCGGGTAGTTGACGTTCAGGTAGTTACGGACAGATAAGTGCCAATGTGGTGGCGCTCCATTCTGCTGAAATATGAATTGTTGTACTTCTTGTTCGAGCTGAGGGAACAGCCAATTCTCTAACATCTCCAGATACTGTAGTCCAGTTACAGTAGCACCTTCGGAGAAAAAGGACCAAAAACTTTATGGCTGAAATGGCATAGAAAACGTTCACCTTAGGCGAGTCACGTTCATACTGAGTTGTTTCCCGCGGATTCTCAGTGCCCCATATACAGACATTGTGACGGTTGACTTTCCCGTTAGTGTGGAAAGTTGCTTCATCACTAAACACAATCTTTGAAACGAAAGATTCATCTGTTTCCATTTGAGCAAGGATAAAATCATAGAAATCGATTCTTTTAATCTTATCAGCTGCAGACAGTGCTTGAACCAATTTCAGACGATAAGGTTTCATAACTAACCTTTTTCGTAGGACTCTCCATACAGTTGATTGTGGAATTTGCAGCTCTCTGCTAGCTCTGCGAGTCGATTTTCCTGGGCTTCGAACAATTGCTTGCTGTATGCATGCTACATTTTCATCACTCGTTCTCAGCCGTCCAGAACTTTTCCCTTTGCCCAAACACCCATTCTCTGTAAACTGTTTATACCAACGTTTAATACACCACCTATCAGGAGGTTTAACACCATACTTCGTTCGAAATGCACGCTGAACAACTGTCGTCGATTCACTTCTGCCGTACTCAACAACACAAAAAGGTTTCTGTTGAGCGGTCGCCATCGTAGCATCAACTGACGCTGGCGCCTAGTCAACAGCGCCTCAAGCGAACAAATGTACAACTAAATGAAACCTTATAGCTCCCTTAATTCGCAGACAGATAGGGCTTAGCTCTGCCTTTTGTCGTTGCAGAGTTTTAAATTCCTAAAGTTGTGGTATTCTTTTTGAATCACCCTGTATAATGAACAGTGCTCTTATCTAGAATCGAATGTCTGCAATGACACAGATGCAGCATGGGTAATTCGACTCTGCTCTGGTTTTACTCATGGATTTTAAATGTGAAAGATGGCAGGTCCTTTCGACGCACCTTTCTTCCACTTTATATACTCATTGGGACTGATACACACATGATCTATCGTCACTGAGAATGTTAAAGGTTGTCGACAGTGGTTGCAACTCGGAACTGGGTCGGAGCTACATTAATGCAGTTACTTGAGGTAGAGAAGATGAACACTTGTTTCTCGTCGGGCAGCGAAGGCTGCACCGAATATAACAGTGTTGATTGGGTCAGAGAGCTTAACACCAGGAGTCTGCACGGTAGACGCCTATTCATGTGCTGGGGTTGGAGGAACCTTTTCATCCCGTATTATGGAGACAAACTGTACAGTATGCGAAGTGATGCACAATTGGCATAGCAATGCTTTCAGAGCTACAATTGTTACTTTTAGTTTTGCTATTGAAAACCCCAGGTCGAGCGTTTTCGTAGTCTGTTACATAATATGATGAGCAGAGATTCGGTCATAATCGTTGGAAGAGTTCGGGTGAAATTCGGTAGCGAATTGCGGTAGAATCGGAACGAGATGGATATCGGGTTTCCAGACTTTGGAGTACAGGTGACCAGGTTCATCCGAAAGAGAGGAGGGCATAGAGGTCCATCGTCTGACTACACTCCGAGGTACAGAATCTCGACCTTTGACCACGCGTATGATGAGCATTTAGCAGCATACGCCCTGGGAATCTTTAGAGAGTTCTCTTAACTGACTGGAAACCCATGGTAGCAGCACTTTCCGTCCGATTCATGTGCATTGCAGTAGTTTGTTTCCAGATTTTTTCACAATCACTGTCATATGCGTTAATTGCAGTCACATCACGTCATCCGTTTAAAGTCACAATAAATTCCGAGTCATCACCCTTATTTCAACTTTCTCAACTGCCATTCAAACCACTTTACCTAACACAGGACACAGTATAATCAATGTATTACATTCCATTTAACTCATGGTATGAATAATTCAGTCGTGGTGTTTAAATCTCTCATTCAAGTTCACAACATACCTTTATCGAATTTCATTACTTTACTTACTTTTGTGGGAGCTTATAGGAATTGTCTTGCAGTAAAATCACAATGTGTCAGCTTCTGCTTCACTACATAGGTCTAAATTTTAAAATCGTTTGTGTTAAAATCCGGTTTGTTAAACTTTCATAATCGTGTCACTGAAATGGTGGCTGTGTGTCTTAGAGTGTCCGAGACATAGGTTAATTACAGGTACCCACCATCCTACAAACCAGGGAGAAATGTTACAGCCGCGTAAAGGAAGAAAAATTATTTTTCACTCGTTCTTCATACATTATCATGGAAATACATCAATTGTTATAGCAAGCATATGAGACACCACTACTTTCTATAATAATATTAATGTAGGTAGATGTTGAGGTATCAAAGTGAGAATGACGCCAAACACTGATTTCTCAAACAATATACCTTGATATTACCATTAAGTATTTATCATTGTTCTGATGTAAAATAATATTAATTGCTAAAATTTATGATTCTCTTCGTAATTACAAGTATTCTGTTTTACTAGGGAATGTAAATTTTCACTGAGCCACGGACCAATTACAAAAATCCAGGTGCAAGGTCCAATGTTAAATAAATCAACGTCAGTGGTACGGGCAAAGCTAAGTTAGAAGGTAAACATTTATTCCTGTCTTGTGTATGTATCTAAGTTCTCTCTTGTTCTGTCACTATTCCAAATTCAGCTATTAGAAGGAATCGCTTTCACTAGTGGTGTAAAATTTAATGTAAACAACCTTGCTGTCTTGGACTGTAAAAAGTTCAATAAAGAACTGGATTCTTTCATTATATACTTTCAATATACAGGGTGGTCCATTGATAGTGACCAGGCCGAATATCTCACGAAATAAGCTTCAAAAGAAAAAAACTACAAAGAACGAAACTCGTCTAGCTTGAAGGGGGAAACTCGATGGCGCTATGGTTGGCCCGCTAATGGCACTGCCACAGGTCAAACGGATATCAACTGCGTTTCTTTTATATAGGAACCCGATTTTTTATATCATATTCGTGTAGTACGTAAGAAATATGAATGTTTTAGTCGGACAATTTTTTTCGCTTTGTGATAGATGGTGCTATAATAGTCAAAAACGAGATATCACGTAACATTCCGCCAGTGCTGACGGTATTTGCTTCGTGATACATTACCCGTGTTAAAATGGACCGTTTACAAATTGCGGGAAACGTCGGTATCATGTTTCTGTATGGCTATTGTGATCAAAATGCCCAATGGGCGTGTGCTATGCATGCTGCTCGGTATCCTGGACGACACCGTCCAAGTGTCCGGACCGGTCGCCTTATAGTTACGTTACTTAAGGAAACAGGAACTGTTCAGCCACATGTGAAACATCAGCCATGACCTGTAAAAAATGATGGTTGCCCAAATAGGTGTGTTAGCTCCTGTCGCGGCTAATCCGCACATCAGTAGCAGACAAATTCAGCGCGAATCGGGAATCTCAAAAACTTCGGTGTTGGGAATGCGACATCAACATCGATTGCACCCATACCACATTAAATGCACTAGGAATTGCATGGCGACGACTTTGAACGTCGTGTAAAGTTCTGTCACTGGCTACAAGAGAAATTACGGGACGATGACCGATTTTTTGCTCGCGGTCCATTTAGCGACGAAGCGTCATTCACCAACTTCGATGACGTAAACCGGCATAATATGCACTATTGGGCAACGGAAAATCCACGATGGCTACGACAAGTGGAACATCAGCGACCATGGTGGATTAATGTATGGTGTGGCATTATGGGAGGAAGGATAATTGGCCCCCATTTTATCGATGGCAATCTAAATGGGGCAATGTATGCTGATTTCCTACGTAACGTGCTACCGATGTTACTACAAGGTGTTTCACTGCATGGCAGAATGGCGATGTACTTCCAACATGATGGATGTCCGGTACATAGCTCGGGTGCGGTTGAAGCGGTACTGAATAGCATATTTCATGACAGGTGGTTGGTCGTCGAAGCACCCTACCAAGGCCCGCACGTTTACCGGATCTGACTTCCCCGGATATCTTTGTGTGGGGAAAGTCGAAGGATATTTGCTATCTTGATCCACCGACAATGCCTGACAACATCCGTCAGCGCATTGTCAATGCATGTGCGAACATTACGGAAGACGAACTACTCGCTGTTGAGAGGAATGTCGATACACGTATTGCCAAATGCATTGAGGTTGACGGACATCATTTTGAGCATTTATTGCATTAATGTGGTATTTACAAGGTAATCACACTGTAACAGGATGCGCTCTCAGAGATGATAAGTTCGCAAAGGTACATGTATCAAATTGGAACAACCGAAATAAAGTGTTCAAATGTACCTACGTTCTGTACTTTAATTTAAGAAACCTACCTGTTACCAACCGTTCGTCTAGAATTGTGAGCCATATGTTTGTGACTATTACAGCGCCATCTGTCACAAAGTGAAAAAAGTGGTCGAACTGAAACATTCATAATTCTTTACGTACTACACGAATATGTAATAAAAATGGGGGTTCCTATATTAAAAAACGCAGTTGATACCCGCACTGGCGGAATGTTACGTGATACCATGTATTACAACGCCATCTATCACAAAGCGAGAAAAGTGGTCCGACTAAAACATTCCTATTTAAAAATCCGTTTGACCTATGGCAGCGCCATCTAGCTGGGCAACCATAGCGCCATCTTGTTTCCCACTTCAAGCTATACAAGTTTCGTTCTTTGTAGTTTCTTCGTTTGACGCTTATTTCGTGAGATATTTGGCCCGGTCACGATCATTGGGCCACCCTGTATGCTTTCATTATATTTTTATAATGTATGCGGACACCTTGCTGAAAGTGACTTACAAGTTCGAAGCGCCCTCCATCGGTAATGCTGGCATTCAGTATGGGTGTTAGCCCAGCTTAGCCCTGATGTCAGCTTCCACTCTCGCACGCATACGTTCAATCAGGTGCTGGAAGATTTCTTGTGGAATGGCAGCCCATTCTTCACGGAGTGCTGCACTAAGGATAGGTATCGATGTCGGTCAGTGAGGCCCGGCGCGAACTCGGCGTTACAAATATCCCAAAGGTGTGCTATAAGATTCAGGTTATGGTATGGGTTAACTGGTATTAGGTGGCAGCACAATCCACCTAATATAAAAACGTTTGATTTTGGGCGTGTCCCTATACTTTTGATCACATAGTGTATATAAACTGACACGACCCATGCGACCCATTTTCGTCAGCGCAGATTAGAATGTAGGAACCACAGACTAATTAGCTGAAAATGGTCAAAAATAATGACATCTAGTACTTAATATTTCAGTTGGGCAGGCAGAATTGAACAGAGCAGTCTGATGGATATGGACCTAAAATGGTTAAATATACCGTCGGAAGAGATTAGTACACCCTTTGACAGGTCTCCGTTTAAGAGGATTTATTGTTACAACAGTGCATATGAGCTATATGAAATTATTACATTTACAAATGAATAGGACAAGCGGTTATTGGGTACCAGGTATCGATCATCGCTGAAAATCCATATATAATAAGCGGTGTAGCCTCCACAGGTGTGAATACAGGCACTGTCTCTGGCATACAGTCGATCGTACAGACAGCGAATACAGATGGAATACGCTATGCCACGCCTGCTCGACCTCTTCACATTGTTATGCAAGATTTGTTGTTAGACGGCTGCACTGGTCACTTTTCGTCCCCTGTGCGCGATTGGAGACACGTCTGGTGATCGTGCTGGCCAGGGAAGTTGCTGCACATCTTTCAGAGCACGGTGATTTTCACGGGCCGTGTGTGGCTTCGCTTCATCCTGTTGGAACAACGCATCGCCTTGACGCTGCAAAATGACTAAAGAACATGACAAACCTCCTGTTCTTACCGAACGGTGGTTAGTGTCCCATCCGGAAACACCAAACATGAACGACAGTTGTCGCTTAATTAACCCCAGGCAGTAAGGCCCCTGGTGGAGGCAGTGCGTCTTGGAGGAAGCACTCACCTAGACAGCGCTGACCAGTTCTACGTCGTACGCGCCGACGCCTATCGCTTGCGTGTAGGCATAATCTGCTTCTATCGCTGAAGACCACGACCCTCCATTTCGTGTTCTATGTGTTCCCCTGACGGCACTAGTCGAACCGTGCCAGTCGATACTGCTGTGTGAGTGGAAGACTGGCTAGATGTGTACGGTTCCGTGGTCGCACTGTTAATAACCCAGAATGCAAACGTTCTTGTTAAGAAGTCTTCGCTCACAATCCCTTTTGTCTGTGCTGTAGTAGCTGTACAATCCGCCACTGCTCAGTTACAATACGAATACTGGCCAGCTTCCATGATGCGTAGACGTCCAGAACCTCGTCTACAGATGTGAGAATCCTCACGTGACCAATGATACCAGTGTCACTGCACAACTGTCGCAGCACATCCTTTTTGGGTGTCAGTTCTCCGAAGGGACCATCCCGCCACTCGGAAGGCAACGATCTGTCCCCTTTCAAACTCACTCAGTTGTCTGTAAGAGGCAAGAGTGCGTCTGTCTGGCATGGGTGCGTACTTACTTCACACGTTCGCACCACACTAAGCCTCCTGGTTCACTCCCTCTAAAACGGTGAACAGAGACAGCGCTCTGTTAGCTATGAAACCACATTATCTGCCGGCGGACTATTTTCAAACTGTTATCAGTACACGTACTATCTCCCAGCCCTCCCGCTTAACCGTACGGTCTAACGCACGGCTTTCCCGATTGGGAAGGAGCGCCTGGTCCCCGGCACGAATCCGCCCGGCGGACTTGTGTCGAGGTCCGGTGAGCCGGTCAGTCTGTGGATGGTTTTCAGGCGGTTTTCCATCGAGCTCGTCGAATGCAGTCTGGTTCCCCTTATCCATCCTGAGCTACACGTTGTCGGCGATTGCTTCGCACACAGGTTCTCCACGTACGCGTACACCACCATTACTATACCATGCAAACATAGAGGTTACACTCGTCTGGTGAGAGACGTTCCGTGGGGGGAGGGGGGGGGGAGGTTTCACCAGTGGCCGAACAGCACAATAACCCTCAGAGAGTGCTTCAGTGTGGGGCGGCGGAGGGGTGATGTGGAGTGCGGTAATCGTCGTGGGGTTGTGTACCACTGCGGCTGCGACTGGGACGCAGCCCCTCCGTCTTTTCTAGGTCCCTGGTTAACATACAGTACAATACAATACAATATTATCTCCCAGGTGTCATATGCCGTCATCGGATCCAAATCTACGTCTTTACAGGTGTACTAAAACTTTCGTTCCATCAGTGTGGTTTTCTATTTAGGCATCGAAGAAGAACAAATCAAATGTTGATATTATTGAAACAAAATTGACTGAATGACAAGTAAGGTGTAACGAACAACTTAAGTTATATACACCAAAAAATTTTTGCATCACCTAGGTTCTTCTTGCGTTAATGCATGCCTGTATTCGTCATGGCATACTATCCACTAGTTCATCAAGGCACTGTTGGTCCCGATTGTTGTATTTCTCAACGGGTATTTGGTGTAGATCCCTCAGAATCGTTGTAGGGTCACATCGTCCACAAACAGCCCTTTTCAATCTATCCCAGTCATGTTCGAGGAGGTTCATGTCTGGAGAACATGATGGCCACTCTAGTCGATCGATGTCGTTATCCTGAAGGAAATCATTCAAAAGATGTGCACGATGGGAGCGCGAATTGTCGTCCATGTAGACAAATGACTCACCAATATGCTGCCGATATGGTTGCACTATCGGTCAGATTGTGACATTCACGTGTCGTACATCCGTTGCGGCGCCTTCCATCATCACGGGCGTACGTTGGTCCCGCATAATGCCACCCCAAAACAGCAGGGAACCTCAACCTATCTGTAATCGCTGGACAGTTGGTCTAAGGCGTTCGGCCTGACGGGTTTGCCTCCAAACACGTCTCCGACAATTATCTGGTTGAAGGTATATGCGATACTCATCGGTGAACAGAACGCTATGCCAATTCTGAGCAGTCCATTCGGCATTTTGTTGGGCCCATCTGTACCGCGCTGCATGGTGTCGTGGCTGCAAAGATGGACATCGCTATGCACGTCGGGAGTGGAGTTGCGCAACATGCAGCCTATTGCGCACAGTCTGAGTCGTAACACGACGTCCTGTGGCTGCTCGAAGAGCATTATTGAACATGGTGGCGCTGTTGTCAGGATTCTGCGAGCCATAATCCGTAGGTAGTGGTCATCCACTGCAATAGTTGTCCTTGGGCGGCCTGAACGAGGCATTTCATCGACAGTTCCAATCTCTCTGTACCTCCTCCATGCCCGAACAACATCCCTTTGGTTCACTCCTCGACGCCTGGACACTTCCCTTGTTGAGAGCGCTTCCTGGTACAAAGTAGCAATGCCGACGCGATGTAAGCGCGCTATTGACCGTCTAGGTATGGTTGAACTACAGATAAAAGGATCAGTGTACCTCCTTCGTGGTGCAATTGAACTGATCAGCTGTCGGACCCCCTCCGTCTAATACTGGCTGCTCATGCATGGTTTTTACACCTTTGGGCGGGTTTAGTGACATCTCTGAAAAGTCAAAGGGGCAATGTCTGTGATACAATATCCACAGTCAACGTGTACCTTCAGGATTTCTGGGAGCCAGGCTGATGCAAAACGTTTCCGACGTGTATAAAGTAGAAACCGGAAAAAACTTAAAATGCATCTTGATGCAAGTTACACGGGAACAAGAGGCCTTTAGGGGGCGAGTGCTTATGGAACTCAAAGGTTTAAGAGAAGCTTCAAGTCTAGATTCTTACGACGAAATGCCAGTTAATAAAATATAAAATCAGTTAAAAAGGTACTTCTAATGTACGAAAAAATATGGTATGTAAGGAGTCACTCTTGAATAGTACAGAGACGACTTGTCAATCTGCCCCAAGTTACAACAGAGCTAAACAGCTCTGTTACAAGATAGTGGCTCAGATTCCCGTAGAACAAACTTATCGCAGGAAACTGTAACGGCGCTAATGTCACTACTGTTCGAAGCGAATCTGATATGACATAGACAAATCTAGATATTTTTACAAAATAAGTGAGGGATACACTAAGCAGTATTTATATATTAATTTTGGTGTGTACTGCTACACTCGCAGACAAACTTACATAGCATCAGATTTGTTAGTGGATTTATACAAGTGGAAGTTGCTCTTTGGGCACAGACGCTGCAGACTCTAGTGATAGCTATGAAGATTTTGAACATACTTTCCTTGTGCCATACTTGCCGAGAAGTATGCAGAAGAGACTTTGTAAGAAATTATTTAATCCAAAGACATGCAATCCAAAACATGGAAATCTCTGGAAATCTCGTAAGTCAAAAACCACGATTCATCGCAAGTAATAACATTTTGTGAGAAGGTGGGATCACTTTCAATGTTTTCCAGGATGTCAGAACAAATCATTCTTCGGCGTTCCTTCTGTTCAATTGTGAGACACTTTGGAACCATTTTTGAACACAGTTTGTTCATGTTGAAACTTTCATGAAGAATCTGCCTAACACTTTCCTTGTCAACTCCTGTTAACTCAGACACTGCTCTGATTGTTAAACGGCGATCTTGTCGAACAAGTTTACCGATTTTTTCAATGTTTGCATCAGTTTTTCCTGACAATGGTCTGCCAGTGCGAGTGTCATCACCGGTGTCTTCGCGGCCATCTTTAAATCGTTTAAACCACTCAAACACTTGTGTTCGCCATAAACAATCATCGCCGTACACTTGTTGTAACATTACAAACGTTTAACTTGCAGATTTTCCTAGTTTGAAACAAAATTTGATGTTAACACGCTGTTCTTTCCGTACACTCAACATTTTCCGACGCACAGACAAAACGTCAACTACTTAAAACAGACGCCACGGCAGACTGAGTGCAGGAGGCAGATGAAACTCGAGCAGTAGGCGGAGCGAGAGTCACGTGACAGGGCACGCGACTTTCAGCCTTATTGCATTCGTTTTCTTGTTTCACCAGTACTAGTCCGTTTTTTTTCTAGCCACACCTCGTAAATGATGAATTACAACAGGAATTAAATTAATGTACTAGTCAACCTGCAAACCTATCACTCAACAATGTGGCATTGTGACTGGGTGACGATGTAGTGATTCTTGTACGTATCCGAGCCACTGTGAGTGTACTGTCCACCAATTTTCATAAGAAAGTACTAAATATGTCACAGTATTTATTTAGTCGCCAATTGTGGCATCCTGTGAGCAGTTGGAGCCAGGTCAGAAAGTGTTAACATACAATCACATTTCCCTTTAATACTTAGAAGTGTAGTCCTTCAGAGTGAAACGTCCCCTTAGAAAAATTTATGAATGCCTGTGCTTAAACTGACACACAATATTTTTAGAGCAACGCAATCTGACTTTCAATATTCTCTACAAAAGAATGGCCTTGACTAACAATAACCTATACCTTTCATGAATCACTTACCTCAAAAAAATCTTTGCTACCCGAACTACTGCAATACAGCGAGCGCCAATACAGACAGCTAAATAAAAGATTCTAACTACTGAAGTCACTAACTACTGATAGGCATAGTTAGCAAATGAAAGATTTTGATAAAGAACAAACAATGTATTTACCTTAATAGTGTTCAAAAGTCATTCAGCTCATGACACCCAGTCTTACAAATTTACTGTCTCTGATGGACAGACGTCAAGATCATCCGCTCTCAAAACTCCGCCATCTCTCTCCCGACATCCACCACTGATGGCGACTCACCTCCAACTGCGCAACGCTAAGCGCTGTTCACATCCAACTGCCCAACACTACAATAGCGAATATTACAACAATGCTAACCAGCCACAGACTGCACACAGCACAGCCAGTGATTTTCATACAGAGCGCTACTTGGCGTTACCAATATAAAAAACTAAACAGCCTACTTACCTAGCCTCCATGATCCCCACAAAAAAATTTTACAAATTGTTTTGGGCAGTGGCCAATATAGATTTGAAGAAATTTTTCGTAATTACAATAACAAAGATATCCAATGCACACTTATTGATACATTGCTGGTCAAAAGTTAAAATTACCTCATAGTCTATAAAGACAGTCCTCATCATTCATCACAGTGAAATTGCAGTATTTTTTTTCAAAGTCTGAGCAGTAAGTAAGCTATATAGGTTTTTATATTGGTAACGCCACGTAGCACTCTGTATGAAAATCACTGGCTGTGCTGTGTTTGTCTCTGGTGTTGTTCCATTGTATCTAACTTTTGAACATTTTGTTCCATTATGTCTAACTTTTGCTGTGTTTGTCTCTGATTTTGTTTCATTTCTTGCATTAATTGCAATAATAATGTATTAGTGTCCGGAATCTGTTGCTCTATGCTTTTTGGCAGTGCATTTTCACCGGCAACATTCACATTTTGACGAGCAGAAAATGTGTCTCGACTTATTTGAGAAATCGGTGAGGACCCAATACCTGAATCTGCAGTATTTGCAAGTGTGTGTCCTGTCATTCCCGATTCCTGAAGCGAGCTGTTGCCGACCGATCGGTCGATAATGCTTCCCTGCTCACTAATTGTTTCACTGTCTACACCATTATTAGCCGCCCGCTCCATTTCCCTATGCACAGTTACCAAATTACTATGTTGAACATTCGTTAATTCATCACACGATGGCGCTAACACACTGCTTTCGTCTTCACTGTCATTTCTCAGTTTACTTTGGAGCCTAGTATTATGTTTTTCACACGCCATAATTTTCACAATATTTCACACGATAACACAGAAAAGTACAATTTGAAGAGCAAAAATGAGAAAACACATTAACATAGCACTGAAAATAATATCTAGTTAATTGCAGGCGCAGCTGCGAAATACTTGGTGCAAATCTACATGCATGCCACAACTGTTTTACTGTACAACAATGAAAACTACAACTACAAAGGAAATTCTCTCTATAATTACTCGCTAGCAATAAACAATAGCTACACTAATTACACAAACTACAAGAAAACATCAGAGGATTCCAGTGAGGTATCCTCGGCTAAGGGTCGACTTATGAAATGTCTCCTTAGAAAAATTTATGAATGGCTGTGCTTAAACTGACATACAATATTTTTAGCGCAACGCAATCTGACTTTCAATATTCTCTACAAAAGAATGGCCTTGACTGACAATAACCTATACCTTTCATGAATCACTTACCTCAAAAAAATCTTTGTTACCCGAACTACTGCAATACAGCGAACGCCAATACAGACAGCTAAATAAAAGATTCTAACTACTGAAGTCACTAACTACTGATAGGCATAGTTAGCAAATGAAAGATTTTGATAAAGAACAAACAATGTATTTACCTTAATAGTCATAATATATATAGCAGTTCATGACATCCAGTCTTACAAATTTCAAAACTCCGCCATCTCACTCCCCACATCCACCACTGCTGGCGGCTCACCTCCAACTGCGCAACGCTACGCGCTGCTCACATCCAACTGCCCAACACTACAATAGCAAACAACAATGCTAACTAGTCACAGACTGCACACAGCACAGCCAGTGATTTTCATACAGAGCGCTACGTGGCGTTACCAGTATAAAAACCTAAACAGCTTACTTACAAGAGGATGTTTCAAATGGTTGATAATTTAGTAGTGCTTTGTATTTAGGGATCGACGTTTGGCTTGAGAGGGACACAAGAATTTTCTCTTCTCACGAAAGTTCTATATAAAGTTAAATTATCAGTATGTGACAGCAGATTCATTGCACACTGATGCAGATCAGATCTGCTTTAGCAAAATTCATAAGGGGAAGATCATTCGGAATGTGTATGAGATCTATGACAGTTATCACACTCCGGAATTGAAGCTACACAATGTATCGTGGACCAAGTAATTACCAAAGTTAGTTGACATGATTGTTTAAACGCTATTGCAATTTGAGCTCAAAACCATGAGGAACTTGGAATAGCTCGATACTACGAAAGCCATATTCATAAATATCTTCACAAAACCTGTTCTCACACATTTGACTCCATACCCTGGGAATATAAATCTGTTGTCACAGGAGAAATACAAGAATTTTAATGTGGGATTTTATAGAGCCATATAAAAGTCTGTTTGTCGTCTTCTGAAACTTGAAGGAATTTGCGCTTAGTGGCAGATGATCCAGCTTGTAAAAATTGATATTCTCTGTTATCTTGCTAATGAGAAATGATTGCGGATGATTATTTATTAATAGTTTGTGCCCCATGGAAAGTTTCGGTACCTTACAGATCTAACTGTTGCATTGACGTTCTCTCTGACGTACTCTGTCTGTAAGAATGGTCATAGCCTGGCGTCTCTTTTCCTCACAAGTGGTTTCTTTGCTAGGCAGTTTTGGTAGTGGGTTCACCTATTCAGTACATTCAGACTTTTTTTTTTTACTTACATAGTATTCTGTTGATTGAAGTATGTCATAAGCTATTTATGAAATATTCAAATGCTATGAGATATTTCACTCATTTTCTCTGTTTGTTAGAATAATACGTTCTAATAAATCTTTAATACCCTAAAGACTATCTCAGAAGAAGAAAATTTTTCAGCCAGTTTGGAGCAGCAACTGATGTTATACAGGGTGTTACAAAAAGGTCCCGCCAAACTTTCAGGAAACATTCCTCACACACAAATAAAGAAAAGATGTTGTGTGTACATGTGTCAGGAAACGCTTAATTTTCATGTTAGAGCTCATTTTAGTTTCTTCCACCTACGCTCAATGGAGCACGTTATCATAATTTCATACGGGATACTCTACCTGTGCTGCTAGAACATGTGTCTTTACAAGTACGACACAATATGTGATTCATGCACAATAGAGCTCCTGCACATTTCAGTGGAAGTGTTCGTACGCTTCTCAGCAACAGATTCAGTGACCGATGCATTGGTAGAGGCGGACCAATTCCATGGCCTCCACGATCTCCTGATATCAACCCTCTTGACTCTCATTTATGGGGTCATTTGAAAGCTCTTGTCTACGCAACCCCGGTACCAAATGAAGAGACTCTTCGTGCTCGTATTGTGGACGGCTGTGATACAACACGCCATTCTCCAGGGCTGCATCAGCGCATCAGGGATTCCATGCGACGGAGGGTGGATGCATGTATCCTCGCTAACGGAGGAGATTTTGAACATTTCCTGTAACAAAGTGTTTGACGTCACGCTGGTACGTTCTGTTGCTGTGTGTTTCCATTCCATGATTAATGTGATTTGAAGAGAAGTAATAACATGAGCTCTAACATGGAAAGTAGGCGTTTCCGGACACATGTCCACATAACATATTTTCTTTCTTTGTGTGTAAGAAATGTTTCCTGAAAGTTTGACCGTACATTTTTGTAACACCCTGTATATAGGTGTATCTTAATTAAGATGGGTAATAAACATTATTCATTAACTGTGTATCAGTAGAACTAGCAATAACATGTGCACAAAGCTCCGTATATTCGTATGTGTTATAACTATAAGAATCTTATTTCCGATAAACATGCGAGGTGGGGAGGGGGATTTTATTTCTGTGCAGGCTGCAAAACAAAATTCACCTACCTCAGATCGGCATCTTCTCGATGTCCCATCACTCGGAATGGAATGACCATGAGAATAGAATGACCATGAGATCAGATGTTTTTATTTGTTTTTATTTTAATTTCTGCGACAATGTTTTTATATCAGCTGGTCTGCCTCATGTATCGTTATATCCAAATGATTTATGCATGTTAAGGTACATTCAGATCCGATTATGGCACCTTTAGTATGTTGGAACCGGTCATCTAGTAAACAGTGTTTAAGCCATCTTGGGTTGTGAATTATTTGTACTTCATTGATACATTTGATTAATCTACATCTTCCTCATTTATCTCATTTCTTACTATTAAACGGAATTGGGGGTTGAAGTGGGGAGGGGGTACTTGTGTCCTCTTAGTGTTTCACTAGTGTTTCCTCTGTAGCCCTTGTCAACCACGCAAGCTGTACTACGAACGTAAGTAGACGTTTATTCATGCAGCCACGCTCCATAGTAGACAGCTAACAGTTGAACTAACTAATTTTAAATGGTTTACTTTGTATTTGTATTATTAGTATCATCTTTTGAAAAAATTATCCGTTCCAGTTTAATGAAACATTTTGATGTCTTTGAGCTGGAACGTATCATTTTCCAAAGTATAGTTAGTAGCAATCCACATAGTTGAAGGCTACCTCGGGAAATATCTGGAGCAAAGTTCAAAGTCCAAAAGACGAAGAAAAATGCAGAGAGATGTACGTGCAGTTGACCGTGAATGTAAGTAAATGAGACGTAATGCTTACAAATGGGTGGAATGGCCGATTATTGTTAGACAATACCGTAGACAATACGTCATTGGAAGGTACGTAAAGTGGAATGACCCCATAAAGTCAGTTGAATGAAGTGTAGGGATCCGGAATACAGAACACCCATTCCACGGTATCTGAAAGCTGAACCTGCAGTAGCTACGATTAATGGAGAATAAGGAGAGCATTAACCATGTCATTTTTCCTCAGAGCTTCGTTTAGGAAGCACGATCGCTTTACTTGTATGTTCGTCGAATCCTTGTATACGACTACAAGAGGACTACACATAACGGAAAACTCTATTTTTTTAAAAAAATTATTCCGTAACATCATTCGTACAAACTGTCAGAAAACATATTTGCTCCTCCGAAATAAATCTCAAGAAACCAATGCGATGGAAATATTACAAACCCGAACTTATACTTTCCATGTAACCTTACTATTTTTAACGGATATCTGAACATGACTAAGTCCGAAACGCGTAAAATTACACTGAAGAGCCAAAGGAACAGGTACACCTGCCTAATACCGTGTACGGCCCACCGCGCGCACGCAAAAGTGCCGCAACACGACGTGGCACAGACTCGACTAATGTCTGAAGTAGTGTTGGAGGGAACTGACACTATTAATACTGCAGAGATGTCCATAAATTAGCAAGGGTACGAGGGTTTGGAGATCTCTTCTGAACAGCACAGTTTAAGGCATCTCAGATACCTGAATGATGTACACGTATCGGGAGTTTGGTGGCCAGCGAAAGTATTTAAACTCCGAAGAGTGTTCCTGGAGCCACTCTGTAGCAATTCTGGACATATGGTGTATCGCATTGTCTTGTTGGAATTGCTCAAGTCCGTCTAAATGCACAGTGGACATGAACGGAATAATGCTTACGTATGTGTCATCTGGTAGGTCCTCCACCAGCCTCTAGAGTCACCTGCTGACGTGCAGGGTTCACAGATTCATGAGGCTGTCTCCGTACCAGTACACGTCCATCCGTTCGATACAATTTGAAACGAGACTCGTCCGACCAGGTAACATGTTTCCAGTCATTAACAGTCCAATGTCGATGTTGACGAGCCCCGGCAAGGCGTAAAGGCTTATGTCGTGCAGTCATCAAAGGTACACCAGTGGGATTTCGGCTCCAAAGCCCATATCGATGATGTTTCGTTGAATGGTTCGCACGCTGACACTTGTTGATGTTCACTCGTTGTTGGTCCCGTCCTTGCAGATTTTTTTCCTGTCCACCGCGATTTTGGAGATTTGATGTGTCATTGGATTCCAGGTATTAATAGTAAAATTGTGAAATGGTCGTACGGAAAATCACAACTTCATTGCTACCTCGGAGATGCTGTGAGACGCTGAGTCCCATCCTTCGTGCACCGACTATAACACCACGTTCAAACTCAGATCTCGATAACCTGCCACTGTAACAGCAGTAACCGCTGTAACAACTGCGCCAGGCATTTGTTGTCTTATACATGCGTTGCCAATTGCAGCGCCGTATTCTGCCTCTTTACATATCTATTTGAATAAGCATGCCCATACCAGTTTCTATGGCTCCTTAGTGTACAAGTAGTAGAGTCATTCCATATTGAAGCATGACTTCTTGATTAACGACTTCATGTTGCAACTGTGTTTCTTGTAGGCCGTTATCGCTAGTCGCTCTTACCATAAAGCTCTCGCGTATGTGACGCGAAGTCGTAACGGGGGCAAAAGAACTCACCAACTCTTAGCCACTCACAGTAAATAGAAGCTCGGTACTGTAGTATTGCGTTGCATCGAAGTTTGACAAAGACGATCTCTGGGTTCAAAATCATTTTCCCTCACAGTCCGCACAAGTTATTTATAGTCCAAACGCTATTTCCTGGTTCAAATGGCTCTGAGCACTATGGGACTTAACTTCTAAGGTCATCAGTTCCCTAGAACTTAGAACTACTTAAACCTAACTAACCTAAGGACGTCACACACACCATGCCCGAGGCAGGATTCGAACCTGCGACCGTAGCGGTCACGCGGTTCCAGACTGTAGCGCCTTTAACCGCTTGGCCACACCGGCCGGCGCGCTATTTCCTGTTCCACCCATACCCTGCATTGAACATTGTATTGTTTGAAGTGTGTATCTGAAAGGTAAAGTGATTGATGTTTGTTGAAGGATCATAACCGACCCGATTCAAACCTTTTGTAGATTTTTGCTCCGCAAACATTTCCGTAGTTAGATTATTGATAAGCTCTCCAGGTGTTCAATTCGTAAGTATTCATCGATGACGATTTAATTGTACCAGCTAAGGTCGTGAGTGATGTTAACTTTTTCTTTGTACATGCTTTCGGCATTTCGGACTCTTAAACCTGCGATGCTGTGCCTTAATGCACTCCCTTAGCGAGTGATGTTTGAGGGTACTACTATCAACAATAATATTAACGCCAATACCTACTACTTTGTCCAGCCATCAGAGGACAATAGTGAAATCCTGAAGAATATCTCAGCATTGGAGCCAAAACATAGAGCTTTGAAGAATATTAAAGAGGAATATAACCCTGCCTAATGAGTCAGAAGATTATATCATCAATGACAACGGCCACGGCGCCGGCCGGTGTGGTCGAGCGGTTCTAGGCGCTTCCGTCTGGAACCGCGCGACCGCTACGGTCGTAGGTTCGAATCCTGCCTCGGGTATGGATGTGTGTGATGTCACTAGGTTAGTTAGGTTTAAGTAGTTCTAAGTTCTAGGCGACTGATGACCTCAGATGTTAAGTCCGATAGTGCTCAGAGCCATTTTTTTGAACGGCCTCGGCCGCCTAAGGATTTATACACTGTTCAGTCTGAATAACCACCTTTTGAACCGCCGATCGTTGCTAGACGTCAAGCAAGATTGTCGGTAACGTGCCGACAGGGATACGGAGCCATGCCAACACTAGAGACATTGCTGGCCGCGAGGTTTCTCGGCTGAGTATCCACGGTACGAACAGCCCGACTGAGGTAGTCCCACAGACATTCGATTGGGTTTCAGTCCAGGAGAATGTATTAAACTCACCCTCAAGTGAGCTGTGCTACACGTTTCATTATCCTGCTGGTAGATGTCATCGTGCTAAGGATGAACAAACAGCATGTGGGGGTGAAAAAGATCCCCAAGAATAGATGCATACTCATTTTGATATACTGTGGCCTCTTGAATGACGAAATCCTTTCACATTCCGCTGACCATAGCGCTCCCTCCGCCAAACTAAACTCCTTGCTTTCAGATGTTTGACACTGTACACGTCAACGGAGCACAAAGTGTGGTTTATCTGAAACGGCCACCTGTCGTCGCTCACTAAACAACAAGTTGCCTTATTAGTGGGCCAATTCCAGTTGTCGTTACTAAAATGGTTCAATGGTTCTGCACACAATGGGACTTAACATCTGAGGTCATCAGTCCCGTAAATCTTAGAACCACTTAAACCCTACTAACCTAAGGACATCACACACATCTATGTCCGAGGCTGGATTCGAACCTGCGACCGTAGCGGCCGAGCGGTTCCGGACTGAAGCGCCTAGAACCTCTCGGCCACACCGGCCGGCTAAGATGCTCCATCTACGACTTATTCGACTACTGTGTACCGCTTTTAGAGTACCACCGACAACACCATGGCAGCAGGTAATTCTTTTGTAAAACATATGCTGCTGTGTTTAATTTGTAATCGAAACATTATCAGTACAGAAAAGCAATATCTATACACTATCACTCAAAAGTTTCCGAAAGCCCTGAAAGTAAGATAGAAAAAGTTAGCTAACCGATTGAAATACGAATAAGCTATACTGTTTCTCCAGTGTCATTCTCGATATGACGTTTAAGAGTAGTGTTCCACGTTTTTAAAAATGAAATAGTTCAAAAAATAACTTTACGTTGTTATGCTGTTCAGGTTCAAAGCATTGCAAGCCGCTAATTTTGTATTTTGGTGGCATAATATAATCTTTTCCCACTATGCGTCGTTCATAGGACGTCAACAAATCTGTAAACACGGTTACAAGTAAGAAAGGGACATGTAGTTGAGCATGAGATATCAAAGAGTGAGCTTCAGAGAGTGTTCAGTGTAAACATCAATAACAGAACGAAGAAAAGAGATTTCAACAGAAAGACATCCAGCAATTGTGTCTTTACGTGAAGCCGGTCTTAGTATGCGAAAAATAACACACCAACAACATACACTGTGTGATGCAAAGTATCCAAAAGCGTACGCTTTTCATATTAGGTGTATTGTGCTGCCACCTGCTGCAGGTACTCCATGTCAGTGACCTCAGTAGTCATTACACATCGTGAGAAAGAAGAACGGGGGGGTCACTTGTGTCATACGTCTGTACTCGAGATTTCCACACTCCTAAACATCTCTAGGTACGATGTGATAGTGAAGTGGAAACGTGAAGGGACACGTACAGCACAAAAGCGTACAGACCGACCTTGTCTGTTGACTGATAGAGACCAACAACAGTAGCAGAGGGTCGTAATGTGTAATAGGCAGACATGTATGCAGACCATCACACAGGAAACCCATACTGCATCAGAATCCACTGCAAGTACTATGACAGTTAGGCGGGAGGTGAAAAAACTTGGATTTCATGGTCGAGCGGCTGCGGCTGCTCATAAGCCACACATCACGCCAGTAAATACCAAACTACACCTCCCTTGGTGTAAGGAGTGTAAATATTGTACTATTTAACAGTGGAAAAACGTTGTGTCGAGTGGCGAATCACGGTACACAAAGTGGCGATCCGATGGCGGGTGTGGGTACGGTGAATACCCGGTGAACGTCATCTGCCAGCGTGTGTAGTGTCAACAGTAAAATTCGAAGGCGGTGGTATTATGGTATGGTCGTGTTTTTCATGGAGGGGTCTTGCACCCCTTGTTGATTCGCGTGACACTTTCATAACCCAGGCCTATATTGATGTTTTAAGCACCTTCTCGCATCCCACTGTTGAAGAGCAATTCGGGAATGGCGACTGCATCCTTCGACACGATCGAGCGCCTGTGCATAATGTACGGCCTGTGGCGGAGTGGTTACACGACAATAACATCCGTGTAATGGGCTGGCCTGCGCAGAGTCTTGACCTGAATCCTGTAGACACACCTTTGGGATGTTTTGGAACGCCGACTTGCTAGGCCTCACCGACCGACATCGATACCTCTCTCCGTAAATAATCTGCTGCCATTCCCCAATAAACCTTCCAGCACCTGATTGAACGTATGCCTGCGAGAGTGGAAGCGGTCATCAAGACTAAGCTGGGCCAACACCCATCTTGAATTCCAGTATTACCGATGGATGGCGCCACGAAACTGTACATCATTTTGAGACAGGTGTCGGGATACTCTTCATCACACAGTGTCTTTCCTTGTGATGTGTCCATTATAACTTGCTGAGGCATGTGGTTACTACCAGAATATGGGCCCATCTCGAAAGGGTAGGCCAAAAGTCACATCAGAAAGAGATGACAAATATATAGCAGTCGCAAGTAAACATAATCGCTTCAAATAGCGTCAGTTTTAGCAGCGAAGTTAACCACAATAGTTTAAAGCCTAAGAGTGTTAGTACTGTGAAACGACGCCTTCAGGCAGTCAACCTTAGATGGCGTGTGGCGGCTAAGAAATAATTACTGACGGCTATTAATAGACAGAAGAGGCTACACTGGGCAAGACAACATTAAAGTTGGGCAGTAAACCAGCGGTAAAAAGGTATTTTTACTGACGAATCCGATTCTGAGGTTTTTGTCACGGAGCGACCCAAGTTTGATGGCCAACTGCCAAGTGTACGAATGATACACCAAAGTGTATCCCCAACAAAAAAAGCATGGAAGGGGTTCCCTCATGTTATGCAAATTTTTTTTCCAGGTGATAATAGTGGTGATCTTGTATAAATAAACGGGACAATGAAGAAATAGGATTACCACCGCATTCTACAGTATCATGCAAAGCCAAGTGAAAGACGTTTGACTGGCCAGACATTCGTCCTACAGCAAGATAACGACCCTAAACACACTTCAAAAGAGAGTGTAAAGCGTATTTGGCAAATTTAGAAAAAAAGGGGACTGGAAAATATGATCTGGTCACGCCAATCCCCTGACTATAATCCTATTGCACTGCTTTGGGATCACTTGGACAGAGCAGTTAAGTCCATTTATCAACGTTCATCATCTCTGGACCAGACTACAAGAGGAATGGTGGCGTATCACTTGGACAGAGCAGTTAAGTCCATTTATCAACGTTCATCATCTCTGGACCAGACTACAAGAGGAATGGTGGCGTATCACTACGGAAGTCCTGATGAAGCTGACAGCAAGAATCCCTCACGCATACAGAGCAGTGATTAAAGCCATAGGAGACTACTATAAGGAGAGTAAAATTTGATTACACGTATTTAGTTCAAATAAAAGATTATTCCAAATCTGACTTATGATTGTTTCTGTCATTTCTGTTTCCAGTTTGCATTTTTTCCTCAAAATCACTAATGTTCAAAAACTTTTGAGCGAAAGTGTATGTCTACTATCTCCGCAGATACTGAAGAAAGTGAAAGAGTGAATGTAGGGGTAGCGTCTTTGACTAGCAACCTAAAAGTCCTGGGATCGGGTTCGAACACAGCCACTGAAATCCAAAAAAGAACGATGGATAGAGTTACTCGAGAACCTTGATATGTCTAAAAGCAGTCAGAAAGCCTGGCAGTTGCTGCGACGCCTGAACAACGACCCTGTCCACAACCATGGCCATGCAAACAGTGCACCAGATCAAATTGCTCATCATCTAATTCAGAATGGCAGGGTCAATTGTTCTAAAGATAGAACAAAACTCAAAAGAGAACCTGAACGTGAAAACAACCACCTATCCAATGACTTCACCTTACAAGAACTTAGAACCGCAATTCAGAAATGCAAAAATGGTAAAGCGCCTGGTCTAGACGACCTAATGATTGAGCAAATTAAACATTTTGGTCCCATCACGGAAAGATGGCTTCTACAATTCTATAATGGTTGCCTGAAGCGGAAACAGATCCCTGCCATCTGGAGGAAAACTAAAGTTATTCCCTTACTAAAACCTGGAAAGGGTGCAGCTGATCCCAAGAACTACCGACCGATTTCGCTCCTTTGCCATTTGTATAAAATCTATGAAAGAATGTTACTAAATAGACTCACTCCCATTGTTGAAAAACAACTCATACCTCAACAAGCAGGTTTCCGACCTGGAAAGAATTGTACAGCACAAGTCCTTAATCTGACTGAACATATTGAAGAGGGATATGAAAAAGGATACATTTCCGGGGCTGTCTTCGTGGATCTCACAGCAGCATATGACACCATTCAACATCGACAATTATTGCACAAAGTCTACTACATCACTAGAGACATAAATTTCACCAGAACTGTGCAGACACTTTTGGAAAACCGGCGATTCTATGTGGAGTTCCAAGGAAGAAGGAGTAGATGGAGAAGTCAAAGGAATGGCTTGCCTCAGGGTAGTGTCCTTTCCCCCATATTGTTCAACATATTTACAAATGACCAGCCTCAACCTTCTCTTACAAAGAGTTTCATCTATGCAGATGATCTTGCCTTAGTCACACAAGCCAGAGATTTTGACACAGTAGAAAACCAGCTTACTGTTGCTCTCAAGGACCTATCTGAGTACTACAGAGTCAATAACTTAAGACCGAACCCTACTAAAACTCAAGTTTGTGCTTTCCACCTACGCAATCGAGAGGCCTACAGAAGAAGATCAAGAGCTTGAACATTGTTTCTACCCCAAATATCTGGGTGTCACCTTAGATCGAACGTTGACCTACAGAAAACACTGCACTAACACTAAGCAGAAAGTTGCTGCTCGTAACAACATCCTGCGGAAGCTCACTGGCAGCGTTTGGGGTGCAGATCCCAAACTACTAAGAACATCAGCCTTGGCCTTGTGCTATTCCGCAGCCGAATACGCATGTCCTGTATGGTACAAGTCATCTCATGCAAAGCAGGTTGATGTGGCACTGAACGAAACCTGCAGGACAGTAACGGGATGCCTCAAAGCTACACCTATTGATAAACTCCATAAACTAGCAGGTATTGCTCCTCCAGACATAAGGCGTGAAGTCGCAGCCAAACTTGAGAGACATAAAGCAGATCATAACACCGATCACCTGCTACATGGATACCAGCCACCAATTAGTAGACTCAAATCTAGGAGGAGCTTTATGAGAACTACTACACCCCTCACCGGTCGGACTGGAGCAGCCAGACTATCTCAGTGGACAGCAAAATCTGACAGCAATGATTGGATGACTCCTTCTGAGACCCTTCCTCCTGGTGGAAATCAAGTCTGGACAGTGTGGAAGTCTCTAAATCGGCTCAGGAGTGGCGTCGGACGAACTAAGGACAACCTGTTTAAATGGGGCTTCATGAAGGAATCTTCCACCTTGTGTGACTGCGGAGAAGAACAGACAACCAAACATTTAATTAACTGTCCTAGATGTCCTGTATCATGTTCCACACAAGAGCTTGTTGATGTTTCAGACAATGCTGCTGCCGTTGCACAATTTTGGGCTAATACCGTTTAGTTTGTTCTTTTATGATTTGACCTGATTTGTTATATTGTATATATTGTAAATATTGTTGTAATGTTTTTGACTCGAAATAAAATAAACAGCAATGGTGACGAGTGGAGGACAGTTTTCGGTGGCTGGAATTCTTGCACTGACTGGGCCCACCTCAAGTTACGTATTTCCACACACAATAATTTCATACACCTGAAGATTGGATTTTAAAATCCCGAAACCGGTCGTAGTTTGAATACATATTACAATAGCTAAAGCGGATTAAATGTTTTGAGGAACTTTAGCTCCATACATTGACGGAAGAGCAGAATTCTTAGCTGAACATTGCATCAAGACAGTCTCACCAAGACCTGGCAATTTCATTTGGTGTGATCAACTTGTTAGTCTCTAAACTACGACCCTCAGCCGGCGACTTTCACACGTCAATTTGGTTTTATCATCTGTCGCATAAGACGAAGAGAATTTCTTGATTTTGTTAGCAATCTTTTGAAAGAATCTTTGACACAGTTTGTGTCGCCTGTGGCAGATTCATCAGTAGCTAGCAGAATATATCATCAAAGTCGATATGAACAGAATTTTGAAACCTATATTGTGTTCAAACGCTATGAATTACTTCGAAGAGAACGCTCTATTGACACCCAGTGAACACCGATTTAAAAAACATCGCTCTTGTGAAACACAATTAGCTGTTTACTCAAACGAAGTGCTGAATGCGACTGACAAGGGATTTCAAACTGATGCCGTTACTTCTAGATTCCCAGAAGTCTTTCGACACAACACCTCACAAGTGGCTTGTAAACAAAGAGCATGGTTATGGAATATCATCTGAGTTACGCGACTGGATTCACGATTTACTGACAGAGAGGTCATAGTTCATAGTAACCAACGGAAAGTCATCGAATAAAACAGAAATAATTTTTGGCTTTCCTCACTTTAGTGTTATAGACCTTCTGCTGTTCCTCAACTATATAAATAATTTAGGAGACAATCTCAGCAGCCGTCTTAGGTTGTCTGCGTATGATGCTGTCGTTTATCGTTTAGTAGAGTTATCAGAAGAGCAAAACAAATTGCAAAACGATTTAGAAAATATATCTGTAAAATGCGAAAACTGGCAATGGACTCTAAATAACGAGAAGTGTGAAGTTATCAACATGTGTGTTAAAATGAATCCGTGAAACTTTGGTTGCACAATAAATCGATCAAACATAAACGCTTTCAGTTCAATTGAAAACCTAGGAACTATATTTACGAACAGTTAAAATTGGAAAGAACACTTAAAAATGTTCTGGGGAAGGCCAAACAAAGACTGCGTTTTATTGGTAGGACACTTCGAAAATGTAACAGGTCTACTAAAGGGACTGCCTACACTCTGCTTGTTCGTCCTGTTTTGGAGTAATGCTGCGAAAATTTGAATCCATACCAGGTAGGATTAACGGAGTCAATAGAGAAAGTTCAAAGGAGAGCAGCACGTTTTGTATTATGCAGAAATAGGGGAGAGAGTGTCACGGACATGATGCAGGATTAGCGGTGGACAGCAATGAAACAAAGGCGTTTCTCGTTGCGGCGGGATCGTCTCACGATATTTCAATCGTCAACTTTCTCCTGCGAATGTGGAAATATTTTGTTGCCGCCGACCTACAAAGTGAGAAAAAATCATCATAATAAAATAATGGAAAACAAAGCTCGCATGGAAAAATATAGGTATTCATTTTCTCCGCCCGCTGTTCGAGAGTGTAAGAACAGAGAATTATTGTAAAGGTGTTTCTGTGACCCCTCTGCCAGAAACTTAAGTGTGATTTGCAGAATATACATGTAGATACATCAGTTATAAGGTTATTCTCATTAGAATAGACAGCGTACAAATATCGACAACAATATTTCAGGTATACATCCCGTCGTCGCAAGCAGAAGGTGAAGAGACAGACAGTGTATATGACGATACTGAACGGGTAATTCAGTACGTAAAGGGAGATAAAAACCTAATAGTCTAGGGGACTGGAATGTGGCTGTCTGGGAAGGAGTACAACAAAGGCTTAAGACAGAGTGTGGGCTTGGTAAGAAGAACGACAGAGGAGAAAGACTGATTTAGTTCCGCAATAAATTTAAGCTAAGAATAGCGAATACTCTAAGAATCACAAGAGGTGGATGTATGCTTGGAAAAGGCTGAGTGTGTACGAAAATTCCAGTTCGATTACATGACAATCAGGCAGAGATTCCTACAAGAGATATTAGACTGTAAGGCATACCCTGGAGCAAATACAGACTCAGATAATAGTTTAGTAACGATAAAGAGAATGTAACAGAGAAGCAACCTTGTGTAACAGAAGATACACTTCAATGGACCGGTGAAGGAAGGAAGTTCAAATATGTTCAGAGAAATTCATGAATAGAGAAAGATAAGTCACCTAGGAATGAAATAAATAGGAAGCGCATGGCAGTTAAGGCAAAGTAGCTGCAGAAAAATGTGAAGAACTCGAAAGAGAAATGGTTGTCGGAGGGACTGAATTAACATACAGAAATGTCGAAAGAATCTTTGGTGACATTAAAAGTACATAAACGAGGTTAACGCCAGAGATAACTTTATGAATTTTGTTTTATTTTACCATCTGACCTAAACGCAAAAAACGTGGAGGGGGGGGGGGACAGGACTTGCCTTGGCCAGTGTTTATTGAAATAATAAAAACATTGTCGAAACGGACAACTGTGCTATTGAACAGCAAATTTTTGCCTAAAACCTCAAGTCCTGAAAAAGATATCCGAAGCTCCGTGGCTGAATATTACTGTGCTTTTGCTTTAAGGCAGTTCACAAGAACAAAAGCGTTACCTGCTTAAGAAATGAACTCAAATTTCAAAAGTCATTTCTCTCTATTTAACCAAAAAGCACTACAGGTGGCACAGTATGCTGCTAATAAACAGATATCACCTATTACTTCACGTGACATTACAAGAACGGACACCCACCATAAAATCCAGTTATGTAAGAAATCCTTGGTTTTGGTTCCCGTATAGCTTTCCATCTACCGCGAAGCAAGTTGGAAATGTCAGACAGAAGGTCAGCATTTCCTACCGTGCCGCCCAATCTTTTGGTTCTGACAGCATAGAACAACAGTTTACCGAGCCGCTCCCGACAGGCTAGAATCTAGTGTTTACTACCACGCTTCGTCCAAGCTCTGATACACACATAGAGCCAAAGAACAACCCCCATTTACTACAAAGAGCGCACTGCAGTAAGTCCATATGATTTCACTGGCGTGACTCTCACATCATGGGTTCCATCGGACGCTCTTCGTACAAAGTGAGCTCACAGTCAAAGATCGACTGCCAACGAAATTTCTGCAACCTCAAACATGCGACCCGGAAGCCAACTGCCATGAGGCGGTCTGTTCTACCGCTCCTGACGGCTTCACGCAGCCCCTCCGGCCATCTAGCCAGAGGCGGAACACGTGCGATAGCTATAATCTCCCTGAAATCGACAGAGACCCTCTCAAAGTGCTCGCATGAAAAAGTGTGGAAATAATATAAGGATACAGTCTTTCATCCCGTCTGTTCAGCATACATATCGAAGAAGCCGACAGAAATAAAAGAAATGTTCTAGGGTGGGATTGAAATTTAGAATGGAAGCATACAAATGGTAATATTCGCAGATTACGTTGCTACTATCAGTCATAGTGAAGCAGAATTACAAGGCGTGTTGAATGAAATGAATAATCTACTGAGTAGCGAACATGTATCAAAAATAAACTGAAGAAAGGAGAAAGTAATGAGGAGTACCTGAAATGGGATTAACAATAAACTTAACATAAAAATTATAGGGGACCACTAAGAAGTCGGTAAAGTGAAAGAATTTTTGTACCTTTTAAGCGGAAGAAGCAACAAGGACATGAAATGCTGATTGGTACAGGCAGGTCCTGTGACCATACGGTTGGAGAACAGTACTGAATTGTTATGATCAAGGACTGTGGGACAACCAGAAAGGAACAGAATCAAAGCACGTTAGACATTGTATTACAAAAGGATGTTAAAAATAAAGTGGAAAGATGAGGAATGAGGACGTTGTAAGCAGACTCGGCGAAGAAAGGAACACACGGAGAAAGTGACACGAAGAATGAATAGGATGCTTCATTGGTTCACGGGCATTGCGTCGGATAATGTTGTGGGAGCTGTACAATATCTCAACGAGACTGTTGCTCGTCATCTTCATGTGCTTACTGACGTGTTGCTGCAGTGGCGCGCTAGTACGTACGCTGGCTCGCCAGAAAAGCGCAGACGCCAAGTGGTGGGTCTGTAACGTCATTGTAGAAGAATTACAAGGCATAGCCACATCCAAAGTCTCCTGCCGGAGAAACGGGCCACGGTCTTCAGACGCGCGACGGGGGAAAAGCGCAGTCAGCAGATGCCGGCCCAAATCGCCCGGAGACAGCATGTTGACGCTCAGTTAAGTGTGTGGACACCGATTGCCCATCTCTGTTTGCACGAATTCGCTCGTCTGCGACCGACGATTGTCTTACAAGGGAACCTCCCCATCGCATCCCCCTCAGGTTTAGTTATAAGTTGGCACAGTGGATAGGCCTTGAAAAATTGAACACAGATCAATCGAGAAAACAGGAAGAAGTTATGTGGAACTATGAAAAAAAAAAATAAGCAAAATATACAAACTGAGTAGTCCATGTGCAAGACGGGCAACATCTAGGAGAGTATAAGTTCAGGAGCGCCGTGGTTCCGAGGTTAGCGTGAGCAACTGCGGAACGAGAGGTTCGTGGTTCAAATCTTCCCTAGAGTGAAAAGTTTACTTTCTTTATTTTTGCAAATTTATGATCTGTCCGTTCGTTCATTGACGTCTCTGTTCAGTGTAACAAGTTTAGTGTCTGTGTTTTGCGACCGCACCGCAAAACCGTGCGATTAGTAGCCGAAAGGACGTGCCTGTCCAATGGAAACCGAAAACATTTGATTGTAAGGTCATAGGTCAACCGATTCCTCCACAGGAAAACACGTCTGATATATTCTATACGACACTGGTGACGGCATGTGCGTCACATGACAGGAATATGTTGTCGACCCACCTAACTTGTACACTTGGTGAATGGGTAAAAAGATTCTTCTACCTTGCCCAATTTAGGTTTTCTTGTGGATGTGATAATCACTCCCAAAAAAGTGTGAAAACATAAGAGTTTGTCACATAAACTGCAACAAATGAATGCAACAGTTTCACAGTCGCACAGTTTTGTCTGTGCTCTGTCAAAACATATGTTTTTAACGTTTTCAAATTTTTCCGTGTGTAGACCGTCAAATCCTGCATATGTCCAAGCAAATCTGAATATGTCCTGGAATTTTGGAGAGCGAAGTTGATTATATGTGAGTGCCTGAACTTTGATAATTGTCTGAAAATAAAAAATTTTCTTCCAAGGGAAGACTTGAACCAAGGACCTAGCACTTCGCAGCCGCACACGCTAACCACGGGGCCATGGCACTCATATCATTACACCGATCTGGATGTTACCTATCTTACACATGGACTACTCAGTTTGTATATTTTGCTTATTTTTTCATAGTTCCACGCAACTTCTTCTTGTTTTCTCGATAGAACTGTGTTCAGTTTTTCAAGGCCTATCCACTGTACCAACTTATAACTAATTCTGAGGGGGGTGCGATGGGGAGGTTCCCTCGTTAGTAATGGCAATGCTAGTTCCCATGCCTTGCTCAGCTGAAATCCTGTGTCTGCATTGAGTGAGGGAGTCACAGTACGTTACAGTGCGAAAAGAATTTTGTTTTTTCGTTGTTCATGCTATGTCCCGTGTCAAGACAGTGTACAGCAACAGCAGACTTTTCTGGCTGACCCAGCCTGGTGGGACATCTGTCTTCAGCGTATCTATCCTTAATAGTGCTACGCGTCTGGCCACTGTGTGATTTCCTACCCTGGTGCAAGGTCTTACATATTTCTGGCCTCCTTGGACTTAGGTTGTTTGAGCTCGGGCTGGAGGGCGGAAGAATTATTTTATTTCAAATTTCTTGAACAGCCCCTCACTCTTAAAGGATACGAACCCAACATGGCTTAGAAAAACCATCCTCATGGAGATCCGCATTTCTTATGGATTTTCTTGAAGTTTAGTGTGTGCAAGTTAAAACGCATTACGATTCTGTTTATCAGAGTAGGCGTTTTGTACGAACACATAGCGAAGATGTCTAACCTCTGCTGATGAGCTCCCTGCATTTGAGGTAACTCTAGCCCTATGAAAGAGAGGTCGTAATACGCCACTGCGTTGAGTTGAGTAATGACAGCACATAGCTCGTAGATATAGATCAGTTAGTTTGCAAAACATACATGAGGAGCGGGCATGTTTGCTGTGGACCAAGACATCTAATAACTGGAGGTGTCCGTCTTTCTGCCGTTCCACGGTGAAGCAAATGATCGAGCGGAGGGAATTAAGGTGTTCCAGAAACGCACGAACCGTTGCTGCGCCAAGTGGCCATAACACAAAGTTGTCGTCCACACATTTCAAGAAACATTTGGGTTTCAACACTCCTGACTGAAGTGATTTTTCCTCGAAGTCTTCTATAAAAAGGTTAGCAACTATGGGAGACAAACGACTAACCATAGCGACACTGTCTGTATGCTCAAAATATTGTTCAGTAACTATAAACTAAGTACACATGAGCACGTACCTGAATAGATGTAAAATGTCCGCGTTCATTCTGAACACATGTAAGTAGTAATGAATCTACCAGAGCTACTGGAGTGAGCAAAGAGACCACACCGATACTCACTAATACTTCAACTGGTTTGAAGCGCAGAGCCTTTACCCGCAGTATAAAATCTTCTAAGTTTCGAATCTGGTGTTCTTATTTTCCTACCAATGGTCTCTAAAAAGAAATCAGATGTTTTTCTAGGTAATAAGTTGGGGTTCTTATATTGATCTCAATGAGGTGAAGCGGAACCCCTTCCTCATGGATATTAGGCAGCCCACAAAGTCATTGTGGAACTGACGCTTGTACTCTTAAGCTCGTTCTAAGATGTTCAGGAAACTGCCTGGATTTGAGAAGGACGGTGTATTCCATTATACTACATGAGTTGGAGCCACCTGGAGACGAAGATATGCTGAACACTGCTCTAAATCCGTCATCTTGTCGAAGTAAGATGTTGGCGGCAAAAGAACCCTAGCGATTCCCTTGCCGGGTAAAATTTACTGTTTCTTTGTCTTCTCTTAAGGAGACGGGGTACAAACAAGAAGCCTCCTAGAAGATTGTGAGCCGAAAGACTGAAGGCAGACACAATCGGGCGTACCCTGGAAACGGTGAAGGATTTCATCGGCTAATCCTTCTAACACCAGATCAAGTTACAACACGGAATAGTAAAGTAAAGTCTTAAGGAGACTACGCCCACTCTTAAGACTTAGTTTGTCAAGGATTTCATCAGTGCAATTCAGCAAGGTGTCTTCAAACTTCCCAGCGAGACTTCTGAAGAAATAAGAGGAGAGAGATGCAGGTTTATAACTAGGATGCCCGACCCAAGCATAACATTGAAAGTGACGAAAGAAACGCGCTCCGCCTATAGGAGAATTAAGGAACCTTTGGAGACAAGTGAAGCAGCTATATGAATTTCAAGAGGTCAGATGGCAAGCTACTACCAAACCAATAAAGGGATTCGAATGGTAGGAAGGAATACAGCATGTCGTTAGACAATGTTCTTCTTCGCCAAATATTCCCAGAGCTTTGGAAAGATACAAAGGAGTCAATTTCTGTGATGTATGGAAGAAGTTTTCCAGTTCCAGCATTCATCCGATCTCGAGTGGTACTGGGAGGTTCAACTTTCTTTTTACAGTCCCAGCATTCACCTGATCTCGAGTGGCACTGGGAGGTTCAACTTTTCATGTAGTTGCAGGGGCAACAGTCTGGATGATTGACTGATCTGGCCTTGTAACATTAACCAAAACGGCCTTGCTGTGCTGGTACTGCAAACGGCTGAAAGCAAGGGGAAACTACAGCCGTAATTTTTCCCGAGGACATGCAGCTTTATTATTCAATCTGTATATTGAGCAAGCAGTAAAGGCAACAAAAGAAAAATTCGGAGTAGGTATTAAAATCCATGGAGAAGAAGTAAAAACTTTGAGGTTCGCCGATGACATTGTAATTCTGTCAGAGACAGCAAAGGACTTGGAAGAGCAGTTGAACGGAATGGACAGTGTCATGAAAGGAGGATATAAGATGAACATCAACAGAAGCAAAACGAGGATAATGGAATGTAGTCAAATTAAATCGGGTGATGCTGAGGGGATTAGATTAGGAAATGAGACACTTAAAGTAGTAAAGGAGTTTTGCTATTTAGGGAGTAAAATAACTGATGATGGTCGAAGTAGAGAGGATATAAAATGTAGACTGGCAATGGCAAGGAAATCGTTTCTGAAGAAGAGAAATTTGTTAACATCGAGTACAGATTTAAGTGTCAGCAAGTCGTTTCTGAAAGTATTTGTATGGAGTGTAGCCATGTATGGAAGTGAAACATGGACGATAACCAGTTTGGACAAGAAGAGAATAGAAGCTTTCGAAATGTGGTGCTACAGAAGAATGCTGAAGATAAGGTGGGTAGATCACGTAACTAATGAGGAGGTATTGAATAGGATTGGGGAGAAGAGAAGTTTGTGGCACAACTTGACTAGAAGAAGGGATCGGTTGGTAGGACATATTCTGAGGCATCAAGGGATAACAAATTTAGCATTGGAGGGCAGCGTGGAGGGTAAAAATCGTAGAGGGAGACCAAGAGATCAATACACTAAGCAGATTCAGAAGGATGTAGGTTGCAGTAGGTACTGGGAGATGAAGAAGCTTGCACAGGATGGAGTAGCATGGAGAGCTGCATCAAACCAGTCTCAGGACTGAAGACCACAACAACAACAACAACATGAATCACCTAAAACCTCCACCGTAAATATTGCAGAAATAGAAAATGCCGCTGATGCGCGATTTAAGCAGGATGGGTTAGTACACAGAGATTGGGATTCGTGGTGTAAAAATACACAGATTGTGAAAATATGTGGAGAGTGCATTCTTTTATGCAAACATACACTTAGTTACAATTATGGAACAATGACTATTGATATTAATAAATTGAAAATATGGTAAATTGGGAGGTCAGTGAAGTTTTTTGGGATTCTAGTACGATTCGTTTACGAGATATCGTATTCTGAAATGTTCCCATACGGACACTTGTACAATAACTGTGGTAGCATACACTAAAGAACAACGCAAGTGCTCACAGTTCTGTTTATTCTCACCAGTAACGAGACAGATGACCATCATAAGTTGTTTTTACAACGACTATTGACAGCAGCAATACATGCTTTCAGTCTGGTATGAAACTACTGCTGCACGTGTGCCAGTATATCAGCAGTGATGTCCGAGCAGGCTGTAGTAGTAGTCACTGCATGTCATCGGGTATAGTTGGTGTGTCGTTGCAGTCTGCGTATTTCAGTTTATCCAACAGAAAAAAGTCTAGAGCCGTTAAACATGGGGAATCGGGCGACCGTCATTGAGGTCTTCTCTGTCCAATCCCACGGTTTGGAAATAATTCGTGAAGACATACTGTAGTACTTTGTGCACTATGTGCTGGGCAACAGTCATATTGGTACGATTGGTTCCCCCTAGTTTCCTGAGGAACGCCTTCTAGCATCCGTGGAAGATGCTCTGTTATAAGGCTGTGATACTTGGGCGCGTTCAGTGTTCTACCTATGAAACTGGGACCCATGAGCTGATGGCTCACTGTCATACACCACACGTTTAACTCCATGGACGCTGATGTTCCAGCAGGTGTAGCCAATGGGGATTGACATCAGACCAGTAGTGCATGTTTCAGCGGTTTACCTGCTCATGATTGGTAACAACACAAGTTACATGATACACATGGAGTATCCTGCACTAATGCCCACGTACAGAAGTTAACGGGATTCTCATTATGGTTTCCATGCAGCTCTTGAGAGAGATGTGATGCGATCTGAACATATGTCGATGGAGAATGTGTAGGGCGCTTGCCTGAATCAAGCCACATCCTCGAGCGGTTGTGCTGAAGCTAACTTGCGGATCAACTGCAACAGCAGCAAAACACTAATTTCCCTCTCTTCTGTCGTCACTTGTTTCCTTGTGTTACGTTGTCTGGGTATTGCACTACAACTTTCACGTTACTTGTTGAAGGGGGGTTGATAAATAATTGGCGAGATGGTTGACGTTCATTGGAAGATCTTGCAGCTTACACAGTACAAGAATGAACAGCATTCCTTCTACACTCTCTATACATCATGAGCATGTTGGCTTTTGCTGCATTGACAATTCCCAACGTCTACTCACGGCCTGCTGTCTGGATGTCGCATATTAACTTACCAGCAAGGTGCAATGCCTTCAAGCGAAACACAATCACACTGTAAGCAAACATAACAACATGGTATATGGCAATTATCCGGGTTGAATGGCACAAACGTCAGTGTGGAAACTTTTCAAAATACGATATCTCGTAAAAGGCTCGTACTACAATCCAGTAACATAATCCATTGAAAACCTAATTTCCCCTACTTTTAGTTTGTTACAGTCAATAGGCATTGGCACATTTAAAAAAGTGTGTACTTGCACAAACTGTACACTTTATAAGTGTTATTACAATCAGTATACCGATTAACAACACTAGCCTCTGAGTTTCAATCCATTCTACGAAAACCGCACATCAATAGAACATTCAATTACCACAATACTTCTGATGCAAGCTTTAGGTGATTTACCGTGTATATATTTATACCCTAATATAAAACGCTTCAGTGTGTTTGTTGCTTTTTCTCTGCACCTAACTGTCATCCTGGTGACACGTCACATAATTTACTACGAGATATTATCTGCACGGTGATAGTTGCACCACTAACTGATCTACACCTGTCAATACAGACCAACACTATTACGTCCAGGCGTCCAAACTTCACATCAGGCCTGCAGCGCACCGGATAATAAACATTAAAGGTTTGATCTAACCGTACACAATTGAAGATATTAACCAACCTAAAAGCATACTGTTCCTAATAGCTATAATAATTACTCAGCAAAGGAACAATATTCAGATGCACACTCCCTGACAAAAAATTTTGGTCGCCGGCTGGCCGCCGCAGAGGCTAAGTCCGAGTCATTCGCTTACCATGACCAATGAAGTCGATCGCCCCTCAGGATTCTAAGTTCGGCCATGTGCACCATCTGGCAACTCTGAACAATGCTGAAGTGTCTGGAGGAAGTAAAAGACGAGATTAGTAGTAATTTCCTCATGGAATGACCTCCGTATACTCAAAAGCATAAAGTCAAAAGGCGATGTCGCACCATTAAAGAAAATAACTCAAATGGTTCAAATGGCTCTGAGCACTATGGGACTTAACATCTGAGGTCATCAGTCGCCTAGAACAGAACTATTTAAACCTAACTAACTTAAGGACATCACACACATCCATGCGCCGGAGCGGCCGTGCGGTTCTAGGCGCTATAGTCTGAAGCCGAGCGACCGCTACGGTCGCTGTTTTGAATCCGGCCTCGGGCATGGATGTGTGTGATGTCCTTAGGTTAGTTAGGTTTAATTAGTTCTAAGTTCTAGGCGACTAATGACCTCAGCAGTTAAGTCGCATTGTGCTCAGAGCTTTTTTGAACACATCCATGCCCGAGGCAGGATTCGAACCTGCGACCGTAGCGGTCTCGCGGTTCCAGACTGAAGCGCCTAGAGGAAATACCAAGTGAATTGGTCAGCATAGTTCCATGTCATCCTGAAAGTAACTCCGCAGTCACACCTTTTTTGTCTGATTTATTCCGTGGGTATTCAGCTGTTACTCAGAAGATTAATATGTAAGGTTAACACTAATACTTTATTCTGGTGAATATACAGTGTCTCCATTCCTCCATCGCCACTATTCAAAATTCCGTTAAAATGAGGGAAGTAAGTTTGGTTAAGACTCATAAACAATATTACGGTAATGAGTGGCAAAGTGTGGCGAACTCGATCAGTCATCTGGTGATGTTTCATAGAAATGCTTTGATTGATTTAGTGGGGGTTGTATTCAGTTAAAATTAAGTCAGAGGAAATACATATGGCTTTAACCATACGTTTTTAATGGGATCTGATTGTATGGCTACAGCTGCGGAAGTACACAGCTAGTGAGATATCGTCGAGAATGGAAACATCCTCTCATAGCTTTAGTACAGGCCAAGGCAGAATGTAGCTGTTATAATCATTCATTTTATGTTAATAATGATGTTGCAACCCGTTTCAAGCGTATTGTCTTCATTATCAAGCGTTTTTGATAAAAAAAAATATATTCAAATGTGTGTGAACTCCTAAGGGACCATACTACTGAGGTCATCTTACACACTACATAATCTAACTTAAACTAACTTATACTAAGAATATCACATACACCCATGCCCGAGGGAGAAATGTAACCTTATGAGGGAGGGGCAGCGCAATCCGTGACATGGCGCCTTAAACCGAGCGGCCATTCCGCGCGGCGTTTCTGATTATTTAAGTTTGTTACGTAAAGATAAATTCTCTCAGCCTAGAACTGTTTGTTCACTGTTACCCGAAGAAGTGACTTCGGAAGTATTTGTGGGTTAGCTGTATCACTGAGTGGCCAGAAATCGATTACCAGCGGCTCCTTCTGCTGGCGTGGAGCTGTGTCTGGTTGTTTGTTGCGATTGAAATCACGGCCTGTGTGGGTTGCAGATAATGTTTCATCAGTTGTTGTGGCACGATATCGTATGATATACCTTGTATAAGTCAGTTGTTCACTTACACTTCTGGCATCTGACAATTCATTTGCATACCTAGTGAGCCATGGCTGGCTCATGTCATGTGTTGTATTAAACCTTGGTTGCTATTCTGTGTTTATTCTCCTGTGGTTATCGCAATTACGCTGTTATCCTCTTTCTCCATGAGTGGCAGCAGCGGTGTGTATCGATAGTCGCACCTTGTACGATCTTTGACCTGGTGCTTATAATTTCCGGTTGTGCTGTGTGCGAGCAGTTTGGCGCTTGGCGTGGAGCAGCGAGGAAATCTCCGTGGCGCGTAGTTTGGTCAGGGCCGCTGGTGGCGTCTACGCGCGGTCGGAGTGTGTGGTGCTACTCCCATTGCTACGAGGTCCGTGGCTCACCGATTCTGGACACGAGAGTTGAGATTTGACTTAATCTACCAGCAAGTCACTACTGTTCACAATGTGTCGTTTGGATTTCGTTGTCAGCTGTTGGGACATTCCCGCGAGCAATAAGGTGTGTTTTCAAGTTGGAAAATTTTAGTCACCTCCCAGTTGAGTTTAACTGTACTTGGTTATTTTGAAGTGACGTCCACCAGCGGAATCTTCTACGTTGTTGCTGTTAATGTTCCGGTTACCTACCCCAGCCATTGATGGAAATTCAGGCAGTGTATTTCCCTCATCATGTTGTCGCTGTCCAGCATGGTGTTTAGTGTCACAGCTCAATGTATAATTTGTAGTGGGTGCCAATACTTTCTACGTTGTTCCATTGAACTCCCTTTTGTGCGCTGGCCAGGTGGAGCAGAAGTTATCTTGTCGGTGGGTCCGATGACTGTCTGTCGGTTGGATTGTTGTTGGATCGAGGATGGTTGGGCCGACTCCCTGTCTCACCTAAGTGAGCGTTAGTGTTTGAATTCCAGGTCAAACCTCGGAAACTTCTGAGCGCTGTTGGATGTAGTGCCTTCTCTTATTTGTTCTTGTTGTTTGTATTTGTATGGCTTCTAGCTGGTTTTTAAATTAAGGTTGCTTCGCCCTTAAGGCGTAAGATTGTTTGGGCCTTCAGCCTAATTTAAAGAACTGTTTTAAGTAAGGCCTTTGGCATATTTTAAAATTTAATTTTGTTGAGTCTTAAGTGATGGGTCTTTAGCAGATTTTGAATGAAAGTTGTTTTGCTCTTAAGGTGTCAGATTGTTTGGGCCTTCAGCCTAATCAAAGAACTGCTTTAAGGTAAGGCTTTCAGCCTTTTAAAAATTTATTTTGGTTTAAGTCTTAAGTGATGGGCCCTCAGCCAATTCTCAAATTAAAGTTGTTTTTCCCTTAAGGTGTCAGAGTGTTTGGGTCTTCAGCCTAACTAAAGAACTGTTTTAAAGTAAGGCCTTCTGCCTTTTAAATTTTTGATTTTGGTTTGAGTCTTAAGTTATTGGCCTTCATCGGATGTTAAATTTAAGTGGCCTAACCCTTAAGGCATGAGATTGTATGGCACATTCAGCTGGTAATTAAGTTCCAAAAATTAGTGCGGTGTTTTTTTTAAAAAAAAATCTTGGCTCTTGTAGAGTTTGGTCAAATAAATAAAGTTATATGTTGGACTGTAACTGACGGCCGCTTATTTTGGCCCCTTTCCACAATTTAAACTATCTGTCCTATCCTGTGGGTTTAGCAAGGCGTCTCACATGGCACACTAGGGGAGTGGTTTATGACATTACACCACTTTACTGCTTATTATGATACTGATTTGGACGCAACTATTGCACACAGTCACGGTCCTTAAGCTTAGCCAGCATGGCAACAATGAATTAACAAAGAAGGAGGTTTTCTCTGCAGTAAATTGCAAGAGACATTGTAATTTACTCGTTAAATTACCACCTTCTAGGCTAGGCGAAAACGTTAATTATGCAACGCTATATTGTTTATTACACACGAACTATTCTGGCATCCACACTTCCATTAAATATGTAGTGAACTATGGTAATTTAGCTCCAGTCCTGAAAGTCTGTCGACTACCACTGGGTTGCCAACCACCTTTATAAGAAGCTGTTTGTCAGACAATATATGTCGTGGAACTTTAATGGCATCCTTTCTTTAGTCACTGTCTTGTAATGTGACCAAAACAAGTAGTGAAACATCTATTGATTCAACAAACTAATGGGCAGTGTACTTCATAACAACGGAAGCTGTACTGCAACAAACTGATTATTGAACAAATTGTGATATATAGAACATGTGTAATATCGACTGTCACTCCAGTTGCATACCAAAGAGATATTTGCTTAAGCAGTTCTCTGCACAATTAATGCTTTTACCAGATCTAATTATTATGTGGCTGCTTGGTAATTATGAGGTAGGTGATTCGCATATTGGATTGTTCCCCCTGACGGGTCCTTACCTTCAAATGTTAAGGGATTTGATCTTGGTAGGAACGTGAGATGGTACACCACCTAAGATGTTCGTAGTTATCAAGCAGTCCATATGTCGGGGAAGAGAATGATGCAGGCAGAGCCTCATAAGAGTTGCAGGTCAAAAGAGGGGATGACAATATCACTTCATCTTTACTTAAGTATTCAGCGCTAGATTAAGTGCATCAACAATAATGTCATGGAAAGCGTGACGGCGCCTTATTGTACGAGCGTCTGTAGCATTCTGATTACACAGTGTCACTGTCATCTGTTAGGGTTGGTGAAAATACGACTGCTGCTGATGCTTTGCTAAGAAAGATGAAAAGAGCCTTATAGATGATAATTTACATTTGCAGTATGCGTCGTTTCTTTTTGATCTTAATAAATCCCCCACAGTCTCACACTAATGGGCCTTTTCGGTTATCAGATCTCTCCTTCCTTTTACCTCCCCATACAGTAACGAGTGAAATAATACAATGTTCGTTAGAATTTGTGAGTGGTTTTTATGTATGAAAGAAAAGAGACCCTTACGGTTTATAATATTTCCGCTTAGGACTGCGATTGGAATCTGGTATCTTATTATCCTTCACAACCCTAAATTCTTTATTTTCTCACTTCACACTGAAGAAAGTGCTGTGACATGAGAGAAGAAATGCGTTATATGCTTCTCACAGACTCCATTGGTTTGTGTACTACAATCGAGTGCAGAAAAGCTCTTTAGTTCCTTTTGCGAGTGTTGCACATATTGTAATATCACCTCGTGTTACTTTGCGTATAAGTTCTCTTCCTACTGGGGTCAGAAGAATTTCGTCAAGCACTGGATACTATTCCGACGACTAACGACCTGATACAGGTTCCATACGCTCCATCAGCTTTAGGAACAGAGCTACACTTTAGCAATGTGAAGAATGTGCAGTTAGTGGCATCGGCACACTGCATTCAGTGCAAAGACGAGGTCTTCCAATTTGTATATTAGCATGTACTGGAGTGTCCGTCGGTCAGTCAACATAAACAACATTCAGAACGTGCTGTCTTCGCTGAATATGATACAGACGTAACACGTTCCTCACGAATATAATGTAATGTGCATTGCAGGCTTTCGGTAAACATTAATTTTGTAGTCCACCATCGCAATAACTGTAATATTTACTGTCATTTGTATTGTCTCATTAATTTTACCTCATAGTGATATTTATCTTTGCAAACAAAACTTATTTTCCTTCCCACTAAATTTTTAATGAATATATTCGTGCATCACATTTATCAGCAGTGAAAGGTCTTCTGTTTAAGTGAGATGAGAGTCATCGCACTGACCGAGGATGGGAGTTACTGCAAGTCTGAGGCGTGTGGGAGAGAAATGTTGCCATTGGTCGGTACAGGGCGTAACAGTGGCAGTGGATAACCGTATGTGTCCAGTGAGAGAGACGACCGACCTCTGCTCGACAACATACGGGAGTCCGTTCCTCAACTGCCGGCACCTAGGAGAGATTTCTGAGTTTCCTGGCAGTGCAATAATCTGTGAGGAAGAGGTTGAAAGATAATGGACTTCTATGCCGAATAGCTCCATAAGCAAAACTTGACTATGTCTCAGAAGGTCGACAGCATTCCTTTTACGGGAAAATACATTGCCTTTAACAGGAGGAATGTCATATTTCCCGACAAGAAAATCTTTTATTGCGTGATCAATGCCCCGTTTCAGATTATATATCGATAAATTGATTCTGTTTAGTATCATATACGCAAGTGTTTTATGTAAAGCAGGGTTTACGTTACTGTAGTACAGAATACCCTTCATAAAATCGGTTTTTCTCCTTTGTCGGTACACTTCTATGACGCTGCATTTTTTTCAATAAATGTTATCGTTGAATTTGTAAGCGGTTTTACTAACATCGAACGGTTTTGACGTTACTACGTATGCAGTCCGTGAGGAGAGACGTTTAGTCCGAAGCATCTCGTGTAAAGAGAGAGGGTGGACGCTATTCTATAGCCGTTTGGGACTGTATCTCTGCTCGGGGGGAGGTCCCCCGTGGCAAATTCAGGGCATTCTCAACGCAGAAGCCTACGTTAATATTCTGGAGAATATAGCAAAGCCAAGTTTTGCGATACTGTATCCTCAAAGCGAATTCTATTTTCTGCAGGTATGGGTAACAAACAACGTAATTCTGTTTTCATATTCATTTATGATTATGATCATTATTATTATTATTATTGTCGTATTTACTAACTAGGATCACGTAACAATGTCAGTAGCTCTTCTTTCTTTGCCACTGTTTCCTATTATTCCAAGTACCTCTTCATTTTCTTCAGTTATTTCTTTTCCTTCTTCTGTCCATGTAGCTTCTGATTACTTACTTCTACTGCCTTCAAGGCTTTCTAAATTCGGTATTTTATTCTTTCCGATTGCTCAGATTCTTTGATTTTGTTTCTATTAGTTCTTTACATTCATCTTAACCCATGAAATTGTTGAACTATTCTTCGAGAAGTAAAGGGATATTTGTTTCGTTAACTTGTTCGCATTCGGTCGGTAGGTATGTCTAACAAAGGTTAATCTTCGCTTACCCATTATGTCAGTTATTTTCTCTATATTTTTGTACATCTCCTCATTATCACGCATTTTCCAAGCAACTGTAATATGTATTGCACCCACTTTTTTCTAATAATACCTCTATTACTTTTATGATTATGATTACGATTGTTATTATTGATATTATGTCGTCCGCAAATCTGATACGGTGTACTTTAGCACCAATAAAACAGATATTTAATGTTCATGCTAGTATTAGCAATTCATAAAAGCAATATATGAGAATTTTTACAATGCTAGCGCTAGTCATTCTCCTCAATTTCCTTTGTGCGGTTGCAGCCGATGAGATTTATTTATGCAGCATTGTTGCATACCCAAAAGTTCAAATCGTCCAGAAGTGCCTGTATCTCACAAGGAGACTATTAGACCTGTAAAGCAGAAATTTTGACAAGTCTTAAATATGTTGTAGAGGGATCTGTTCTGAATACGTGGCTAGCGTCTATTCGTCGAAGGTCTCCAAGTTTCCGAAGAAACTGATTTTGAAGATTTTGGCGTACCGCCCACACAGCTTTGTTCCAGCTAGTGAGAGAAGCGCAGTGGCTGTAGTTTGCGGTTATCATGTTAACGGTACAGGTTTTAATCTTGTCTGCGTACTTTTCTCATCAGTTTCAATGCACAGAATATCATTAAATAGTATATGTCATGCAAAATTATTCCAGAATAGTGGCTTTTGCCGTACTTATTTCATTAATATAAAACACCTGTTCTTCAAATGTGTATTCTATTTGTGGCACGTATTTACAATTCGAATGTTTGGATAACGTTCGCTTGATTCACTGGGAGTGCAGACTGATGAGGCACTTTCAGGTCAAATCTTCCTAGATGACAGGAAAGCAGGCACTTGCGCTGTAAAAATTATCCCTCGAACGTGTGTTCTACTTTTCTACTTTTAAAAACAGTGATGTTTATTTCTGCAGGCAGGTTACAAGTTTCACGGAAAAAGAAATCGAAATGGAACCAACTCCCTAAATACTAAAGAGAAATTGTTTCGATAGAGGATTCCACAAAAATAAATTCTTCAATTTTGCATCAGTTTAGCGTGCCTACTTTCACAGCAATGATCAGATATGCGTGGTTCACGTAGAAGTTGATCGCAGTAATAAACATTTTTGTAATTTAAGTGAACTGCATTTCTCGTATCACTTCTAGAAATCCGTGTGCCTCGAAGGCAGTACCTTTCATTAAATGTGCGTGGTGTTAAATGTGCGTGGTGCTCTACGAAGTTGTGCTTCAGTTATTGTTTTATTAATGAAATTACTATTTCTAAAATGACTATTTTTGAATAATTTTGCATTACATATACCATTTACTAATATTCTGTACGATTAAACTGGGAAAATAGTACACAGTCAGAATTCGAACCAGCACCGTCCGCATGACAACCTGTAGTCGATGCGCTTCTCTCAGTTGTTTAACACAGAGATTACATTACTGGCATAGATGGTGTGCAAAATACTTCAAGTTGAAACCGTTGGACGAAACGCCACTAACCATATACTCAGGACAGGTTCCTCCACAGCATACCAAAGATTTTTCAAAATCCGTGATTAAAGGGTCCGGTGGTCACATTGTCAGTTCGATGCCACATCGAATTGATCTGATTCAGCTAGTCTCTCTCAGTCTGGCTTTCAGGCAGCGATTCTTAACAGATAATGGACACGGTTGATACGCTCGTAATCGGAATGTTTAACTTACAATAGATCCTTCAACTATGACTGCACTAGAATTGTTAGACACTATTTAAAAAAATGAACATTAATACAGTGTATAAACTACAAATATCTTCTTCAAATATAAATAGATGAAATAACTAGATATCTGTTTATTTACAGAACCACAGTCCATTTCTTCAAAGCAGAGTCATTCAGGAATGGTTTCACCGTCAGGACAGAATAAAACTAATGTGCTTCCTTTCAGGGTCACTGGACCTCAACCCTATTGATAACATGGGGGCGGAGGAAACTAGGTCATTGCCAGTTGCGTTTAGAAGTGCAAGCGACCTTTGGGAGAATTTAGAAAACTCTTGGTGGGAAGTAAACCATCACGAAACACTTTCAAGGTAATTATCTGATACAGTTCCAAAACGCCTTGGAGAAATCCTATGTAATTACGCTGGATGGGCTGGCAGCTAGAAGCACACTCTCCCCTAAAAGCCATGCCGTCGCTGTTCTCATAATCAGTCAAGCGATGCCTTACAGTAGCTGTTCGTGATAAAAGTCCATTATCAACCAACCGCCTTCACACAGTACATACACTGCCAGGAAATGGAGATCTTTCCTAGTTGACGACAACCGAGGAATGAATTGGCGCATATGTTGTCGAACAAATATTGGACGTCTCTGTTACTGGACACAATGGTTGTGTCTCTGTGTGTGTGTGTGTGTGTGTGTGTGTGTGCGTGTGTGTGATTAAAAGGCGACCAACAGACCAACAATAAAAACTGCATTAAATAAATTGTGCACTGTTTTAACGCATCGTAAAGTTACAAAATTAATATTTATATAACCCGTATTCTGCACATTACGTTAATTAAATACGTCGGGAATGTATTACGTCTGTAACATATTTAGCTCTGGACAGAGTGACTGGCGACAGATGCAGTGATATACAATTATCAAATGGGTTATACTGACTGACCAGCTGACACTCTAGCACACGCTAAAATACAAACAGGAAGACATCGTCTTGACGCTGAACGCTGTGTGCTGACATCACTATGAGCACACTCTTTATGTAGCCGAGGGGAGACTCATTCCCCAGACCCAACGGAGCATGTGGGACCAGTATCACGTCTTAGTCATCAGAATATTAACCAGTGGCTGGCAATTGTTTCCTTAATAGAAAGAGAACCTACTCGGAAAGTAAGATGAGGTTATATCGCCGGCCGCGGTGGCCAAGCGGTTCTAGGCGCTTCAGTCCGGAACCGCGTGACTGCTATGGTCGCAGGTTCGAATACTGCCTCGGGCATGGATGTGTGTGATGTCCTTAGGTTAGTTAGGTTTAAGTAGTTCTAAGTTACAGCGGACTGATGACCTCAGATGTTAACTTCCATAGTGCTCAGAGCCATTTTTTTGAGATTATATCGAAAAGTACGCAACACCCACAAAAGGAATGGAAGAGTTTTTTTGCACTACATAGTTGCACACAGGTAAATAGCTTTTCTGAGATGCATTTACTTCATTTCCTTCTCCAAATCGACTCACTTCTTTCAGTATGAAATGAGAAAATAAAAATTTTACGGCTGTAAACCATAATAAGATAGCAGATTGCAGTCCCGATCGGAAACATTATAAAACCCAAGAGCCTCTTTTCTTTCGCATATAACTACTGCTCACAAATTCATACTTATTGTGGTAAGGGGACATATAAGGATGGAAAGCACCGTCGCCCCCCCCCCCCCCCCCTGCCCCATACTGTAGCACCCATCTCTATACATGTATGCATTCAGCACTGACTCTCAGTTGCCACAACCCTTTACGGATTTCACGCAACAGGAAATATAATTGTCAATTTATTGAGACAGTATTCTGTAAATCAACAGGACATGGACTGAAAATCAAATAAACGTCGGTTTTCGAGTGATGTTTATAACATAATGGAGTGTCCTCAAAGCAATCGAGTGTTCCGGCAATTACACTTGGAAAATTCCCGTACGAATAATTTGATAGATGAAAGGGCCTGTTAATGTGAAACAGTCGGGAATTTATAGAGATCAAATCCCAGAATCTCATACTGAATGTGTAAATTCTCGTATATAAGGCGCTTCTCACCTTTCTTGGCAAAGCACCAGCAGCAGTAATATTAGAATGAAGCGGCGTCACGCTTTCCACCGGCATTGCATGACGTTTGTGTTGCTGCATTTCATCTAGCACTGGCCGTTTCAATAAAGATAAGATGGTGATGTCTTTCCTTCTTATGACTTGTAAATCTTATGACGCTCATCCTATATCATTCTGCTCCATGAGCTGTGCACTGCTGTGTGACTACGAACAACATTCCTACTACTCCACCTCACGCTTCCACCAAGAACAAGCAGAGATTGGAACAAAAACTCTTAACATTTGAACGGAATCACCCATCAATCTGCTCAATCAGATATGCCAGGGTAGTTCAGGAACTAAGTTCCGTTTGGTAACGAAAAATATGTGGAGTACAGGTAGGGAAAGAAGTACATTTCACAAAAATGTACAACAGTTACACTACCTGTAAAAACAGCTCCCATAGTTTTGCACGCATTTCTGGGTGCACAGTGAGCGCGTAAGGATGCCTAGAAAATCTTGTCATTCGCCAAGGATGAGGGCCAGGTGTGAGATTTCGCCTGATGCCGTGCAGCCCCTCATACCGTAACTGTCATGTTGTTCCTTCTTGAAGGCAATTCTCAGCCGCACTCAGCAGGTGCAATGAAGATGCCCCTGCAGCGTTTTCGATTTTCCTTGCTCCTGCAGCGTTTTCCACCTCTACTCTGCTCACATAAACCCTGGCTTTGAAGACAACATTTTGGTACAGTCAGTGACCTATACACCAGCGTACAGTACTGGCGGAAAGAACTGGAGGATGTCTTGTGTGACGAGGGCATTGAAAAGTTGGCTCAAGGCAAAGACAAATGTCTTAGTCCGAGCGGCAACTACATAGAGAAGTAGCTGGAAGGTGAAGCTATCTGTTGCAAATAAAACACCTTTACGTTTCACAGTGGTTTTCAAATCGCGACCGAAGGGAACGTATTTTTCGAAAAGCCCACATACGAAGCACCTACCACATGAGTACCAAGAAGACAAAGAATTAATGTATTTATCATGAGTATTAATTCCGAACGAAGATACATTAATTTTGCAGATAACTGCTTAGGCAAATCACTGTCTGCTATGCAGCTGAGGTGACAATCATTACACATGCCCTATATGTTACAGATAGTTAGGTAATCAGTTTACTCCAATATTTCTTCCACTGCCATAAAATACACTGCCCATTATTTTTTTTAGATCAGTAGATGTTTCACTATGAGTCACAAGTATTTGACATGTTTTAATCACATCATAAGACAAAGACTACCGAAACGATGCCATTAAGGTCCCATTACATGTATTGTCTGACAAACAGTTACATATAAAATGACGTTGAGAAGAGTTTGACAGCCCTGTGATGGGCAACGCACTTTCAGGTACAAAAATTGCTCTGAGCACTAAGGGACTTAACTTCTGAGGCCATCAGTCCCCTAGAACTTAGAAGTACTTAAACATAACTAATCTAAGGACACCACACACATCCATGCCCGAGGCAGGATTCTAACCTGCGACTGTAGCGGTCGCACGGTTCCAGACTGTAGCGCCTAGAGCCACTCGACCACCACGGCTGGTGCACTTTCAGGACTGGAGCTGAATTACCATACTTCACTAGATATTGGTCTTTATTTGTAATGCTTGAATAGTTCATGCAATAGAGAAATGGAAAATTAAAGTTTCCACATAGCCTACAAGGGGTCATTTTACGAGTGAATTACGATGTCTCTCGTAATTTATTGTATAGAAAACCTCCTTAGATTCTTAATTTAGGGTTGCTATGCGGATTAAGTTTAAGTACCGCGACAGTCTGGAATAATTACGTCCAAATCAGTGTCCGATTAAGCAGTGCAGCAGTGTAATGTCATAAGCACTCATCCAGTGAGCCATGTACGCAGATGAAGTGTGGGATGCCAGAAGTGTATGTGAACAACTGACTTATAAAAAGTGTGTCACATGATATTGCAGCACAACAACTGATGCAACATTGTGTGTAACCTGCACAGGCCGTGATCTCAGTCACAACAAACGATCACACATAGCTCCTAGCCAGCAGAAGGGACCGCTGGCAATCTATTTCTGGCCACTCATTGGCGTTGCTTCGCCGCACATACTCCAATAGCCACTACAGCGGGGAACAGTGAACCGACAGTTTTATGCTAAGACAGTTTATATTTAAGTAACAATCTTCATTAAGGATAAACACCTAAAGATCGGCAAAACATGCTTGAGATGGGTTGCAAAATCTTAAATTAAACATACAATATATGATTATAACAGCTACTTCCTCCCTTGCCCTGTTTTACAGCATGACACGATGTTCCCATTCTCGACAGTATCTCACCAGCTGTGTACTGCTGAGCTGTAGCCATACATTCAGATCCCACTATAAAAGTGTTTAGAGGCAGATGTTTTTCCTCTGCCTCAGTGTTAACAGAAAACGACTACAACGAAATCAACCAAAGCAGTTCTACGAAACCTTTCAGTTAATAATCGCCAGATCATTGACGGAGTTCCCGACGCTTTCCCAAATGGTTCAAATGGCTCTGAGCACTATGGGACTCAACTGCTGAGGTTATTAGTCCCCTAGAACTTAGAACTAGTTAAACCTAACTAACCTAAGGACATCACAAACATCCATGCCCGAGGCAGGATTCGAACCTGCGACCGTAGCGGTCTTGCGGTTCCAGACTGCAGCGCCTTTAACCGCACGGCCACTTCGGCCGGCACGCTTTCCCAGTTACTACTATAACATTGTTTATCAGTCATAACAACATTTATGTCATCCATTTTCACTGCATTTTGAATGGAGGAGCTGGAAGAATGGAGACATTGGTTATTGACCGTAACAGAGTTTACATTAGATATTCATCTTCAGAGTAACAGCAGAATAAGAACTCAAGAAATCTGTCAAAAAGAAGCCGATAAGGTAGGTATAAAACTTAATCCAGTGACATATTTTACGGAACATCCACGTTATAATTATGGTTGGGTGGGAGGGAATCGGTATGAATTGAAGTGTGGTTGACTGTAACCATTACTTCCAGAGTTAAGTGACAGTTTATTGTAAAAGAAGAAAAAAGAAAAAGGAAAGAAAATGACACTGTCAAAAGGACGCGAGGATGTGGCATTTCGCTGTGACAAGCTCATATATTATAGGTCTGTGTTGTATATTGAGTTCCAGGATGTGAATGCTATTCACCAAATGCTGAGGAACTCTTTCAAATGTTCAAATGTCTGTGAAATCCTATGGAACATAACTGCTAAGGTCATCAGCCCGTAAGCTTACACTCTACTTAACCTAAATTATCCTAAGGACAAACACACACACACACACACACACACACACACACACACACCCATGCCCGAGGGAGGACTCGAACCTCCGCCAGGACCAGCCGCACAGTTTCACTAGCAGGAAATACGTCTGAGCTACAATCCGGTGTAGTGGCAGTTTAGCATCATGAATCAGCAACGTGTAGCTAGTCTGTCAAGTACTAGAACTGTCTGCCTATCTGTGCCGTCATATTACGCCATGATAATCCACATGTGAGTATTGTGGCAGTATAGAGGCGTCGTTCATAAATGTTACCATCAGGAACTCAGTTCATAACACAGACCGTGAAGCACTGCATATGAAATTAGTAAATCGCACAGCATTGTTAACGTACTGTCATCTCGGCATTTCTCTATGTTAAGCATAATGCATGCTCAAAAGCTCTTCAACGTGGATGCTCTTCGTTTATACTGACAAAACAACGACAACGGCTGTACTGTAATCATTACGAGTAGATACTTGTCTTTCTATCAGTATTGACAGGTTTTATTAAGGATGACTTATTCCAGACATCACTGTCTGAATTTTCGTTCCTTATTCCTTTTCTTGTTGACAGTCGGTTCCCTTTTCACGTTAACAGCATCTCGAATCGAACTAAAACAGCGCATATTCGCCGGTGTAAGTTATTACGCAGTTTTTTGAGCCCACTATCTAGCTAATTATTTGTTAGGTTCAAGTGGCTCTGAGCACTATGGAACTTAACAACTGTGGTCATCAGTCCCCTAGAACTTAGAACTAATTAAACCTAAGTAACCTAAGGACATCACACACATCCATGCCCGAGGCAGGATTCGAACCTGCGACCGTAGCGGTCGCGTGGTTCCAGACTGAAGTGCCTAGAACCGCTCGGCCACAAAGGCCGGGTTATTTGTTAGGAAGGTATTCTTATTCGTCATTTATGAAGCCTCCCGTTGGATCTTGACGTTTTGCAATGAAAATTGGGCTGTTCTTTCATTTGTGTTCTTCAGTTCCGGAGACGGTGCCAATGAAATAATTGTTAAGAAAAACATTTTAAAAGTATGTAATGATCAAAAGACGTAATACTTTGTCGTAATGTTCGCAGTATAACCACTAGATTCTGTTCAGACTTGTGGATCACGTATGGCGAGTTAGCTCTTCAGTTTTCAATGCGCTTACAGAATTAATTGGGACAGTTGACTGATTTATGGTGTTTAATCTGCAGTCCGAGCGTCTAAGTATTATTAGTAACTACGCTGTAGTTCACAAACGAGAATAAAATGCATTGACATGTACTTTTCATATTCAAGCTCTCATTCCTCCTGTCTTTCAGACGCAAGAGATGCTAGCTCACGCGTCAGACTTTACATCGCCTATGAAACAAATTCGTGCTCGTAGTATTACTAAAACTTGGCAACAATGTAGACTATGTTTGGCAATTGTGTGACTGCCGAGTTAGCTGCAAGATAACATATAAATACGCTTATAAATTTACTTATATTTCCTTGTCAGTTTCATTGAATAATCGATTTTCTTTAAACATGTGACATCCCCGTATCATTTTATGCTTTTGAGTCCAGGGAGGTCATTCCACGTGGTAATTGCTATTAATATCGTCTTCTACGTTGCAGTTTATCAATTTTATCCACCACTGCCACGATAAGGAAAAAATAACCTCAGCAGTGCTTCAGTGTCACTGTGGTAACATGGTTACTTCCGAAACCAACGCTGCTTAGGGTCACGATTCAAGTCTCAATAAATATTAGATCTTTTAGCCATTCCGTGGCAGAGGTACAGGCAGGCAGATCCACAATCAGTAAATAATTTCTAACTGTTAAAGTCAAGTTTTAATTTCGTTTCACTTTTATGTAGGACGGCAAATAAATACAGACTGTTTCGAAGTTCAGAATTGTCCAGAATGAGTAATATATTATTCATTCGTACTGTTACAGCCACGCTCGTGTTACAGTACTTTCTGTTTTATTAAAATAGAAATTCGTCATATTATTACCACGGTAAACTGAATTACAGTTCTTTGTTGTTGGTAATAAATACAAGCTGCGATAGACAGGACCCTCAGGAGGGTTTCAGTGCACAACATCCTTATTTAGCCACCAGCTGCAGAATATTATGTTCACAGCCGGCTGCGGTGACCGAGCGGTTCTAGGCGCTTCAGTCCGGATCTGCGCGACTGCTACGGTCACAGGTTCGCATCCTGCCTCGGGCATGGATGTGTGTGGTGTCCTTAGGTTAGTTAGTTTTAAGTAGTCCTAAGTTCTGTGGGACTGACGACCTCACATGTTAAGTCCCATAGTGCTCAGAGCCATTTAAACCATTTTGAGCCATATTATGTTCACACTTCCCTTCGCTCGGGGAAATGTGTTTACTTACGTCTCAACCACCGACTTCCTCTTAAGAAGATAACATAAACGCATCGTAGCCAGACACCTATAGCAATACTGTATAGGAAATCTAGGCGATGACGTTTAAGCTAACATGCAGTAATAGTCACGCTTTCATGTTTGTTGCTTTCAGTTATAGCCTGTTGTACTCCTACATCCGACATTTGACCCTTATTACTGGATACATATGGCGTACAATGGTTAAATGCTCGCAGTTCATCACATATGTCTGTTACCGAGACTTCCTGAGTGTCATAACAGAACGAAAGACATATCTTGACACAGCAATATCCCTTACTGAATTGTTTTGTCCAAAGGCACGCGCTCCACACACAGTGCAAGTATTCCGAGCTGCCTTGCTTCCTTCACACATCAGTTAGATCCTAAGCAAACAATTTCTTTCAAATGTTAGACTGTTTTCCACTTGCGACTCCATTTTATAACTCTAGAAAAATTTCCATAAGTTTCAAGCACGCAAAATCCAATCTGTAACAGCAAGATGAAGTAACCTAAATTAGGAAATGGCAACTGCTAAACAGAATCGTAGCGCCATATTCACCTCGTCGTAAGATGCCTGTCAAAGTTGGCGAGTGGTGAGTGGCCGATAGCCGACTATCGGTGGCCGCTGTAGGGCGAGGAGACTCCCGAGCATAAACTTGATATTGACACCCGTAGGGCGGAATTACTGCGGATGGATGGTTCAGATGGCTCTGAGCACTATGGGACTCAACTTCTAAGGTCATCAGTCCGATAGAACTTAGATCTAATTAAACCTAACTAACCTAAGGACATCACACACATCCATGCCCGAGGCAGGATTCGAACCTACGACCGTAGCGGTCGCGCGGTTCCAGGCTGTAGCGCCTAGAACCGCTCGGCCACCCCGGCCGGCATTACTGCGGAGATTTCTGTTATTACAAGTGGATTAGAAAGTGAAGGGAACTACTTTTGAGCTCCACCAGGCTGACTGCTTTCGCCGCCATCCGAAATTCAATTAAAAAAAAAAAAAAAGAAGGGAAAGCAGTAAATTCAATCTCTCAGCTTCATCGCTGCACTGCGAGACGTTTACCACTTTTTTTGTCTTTTTTGTTTTTGTTTCTGCCATTCACGGCCAAACGCTCTAGCGACCTTTTTGTTGTGTAAAAATATATCCCCTTCTAGTATTCAAACACGTGAACTTTTTAACTGCAGTTTTTTTACCGATACGCAGTTAAAAAAAAAAAAAGAGAGCAATGGAGAGGGCTCCATCTCGCGAGGTACTGGCTACATTGCGCGACTTTTACCAATTTATTTTATATTATTCCAGAAATGAACAGATAATCGGCTTCATGCAGGGTGGAGACAAGGAGGGTAGGGGTCGAAAGCCGAGGCCCGGCCACGGTGCGTTTCTCCAACCTGCCGCTGTGCTGGTCCCACGCACGATGGACGTGAAATAAAAACACCATACTAATACCATGCGCGCACTCACGGGCATGGTACTAGGGTGGATTATTTTTTATTTCACGTTTTCTATTTTTTATTTTTGTTAATTTATTATTTATTTTTGTTGTTATTTGTTTTACGAATAGAGATCGTGTTAGACAAAAATCCCACAATTCCGGGATTCAAAGGAAAAGAAACTTTTCCTCCGAGAAAAATATAATGAGAAAAGGCTCCAGAGAAAATAAAAAAACTACACAATTCCTTCACTATCAAAAACAGCTTTCAACACGTTTAAAAATAAAGCACGATAACAAAGAAGCCTCTGCCAATGTACAGGGTGTTACAAAAAGGTACGGCCAAACTTTCAGGAAACATTCCGCACACACAAATAAAAAAAAGATATTAGGTGTACATGTGACCGGAAACGCTTAATTTCCATGTTAGAGCTCATTTTAGTTACGTCAGTATGTACTGTACTTCCTCGATTCACCGCCAGTTGGCCCAATTGAAGGAAGGTAATGTTGACTTCGGTGCTTGCGTTGACATGCGACTCATTGTTCTACAGTACTAGCATCAAGCACTTCAGTACGTAGCATCAACAGGTTAGTGTTCATCACGAACGTGGTTTTGCAGTCAGTGCAATGTTTACAAATGCGGAGTTGGGAGATGCCCATTTGATGTATGGATTAGCACTGGGCAATAGCCGTGGCGCGGTACGTTTTTATCGAGACAGATTTCCAGAACGAAGGTGTCCCGACAGGAAGAAGTTCGAAGCAATTGATCGGCGTCTTAGGGAGCACAGAACATTCTAGCCTATGACTCGCGACTGGGGAAGACCTAGAACGAATAGGACACCTGCAATGGACGAGGAAATTCTTCGTGCAGTTGACGATAACCCTAATGTCAGCGTCAGAGAAGTTGCTGCTGTACAAGGTAACGTTTAATACGTCACTGTATGGAGAGTGATACGGGAGAACCAGTTGTTTCCGTACCATGTACAGCGTGTGCAGGCACTATCAGCAGCTGATTGGCCTCCACGGGTACATTGACATTGCTGCGAATGGTTCGTCCAACAACGTGTCAATCCTCATTTCAGTGCAAATGTTCTCTTTACGGGTGAGGCTTCATTCCAACGTGATCAAATTGTAAATTTTCACAGTCAACATGTGTAGGCTGACGAGAATCCGCACGCAATTGTGCAATCACGTCATCAACACAGATTTTCTGTGAACGTTTGAGTAGGCATTGTTGGTGATGTCTTGATTGGGCCCCATGTTCTTCCACCTACGCTCAATGGAGCACGTTATAATGATTTCATACGGGATACTCTACATGTGCTGCTAGAACATTTGCCTTTACAAGTACGACGCAACATGTGGTTCATGCACGATGGAGTTCCTGCACATATCAGTCGAAGTGTTCGTACGCTTCTCAACAACAGATTCGATGACCGATGGATTGGTAGAGGCGGACCAATTCCATGGCCTCCACGCTCTCCTGACCTCAACCCTCTTGACTTTCATTTATGGGGGCATTTGAAAGCCTTTGTCTACGCAACCCCGGTACCAAATGTAGGGAGTCTTCGTGCTCGTATTGTGGACGGCTGTGATACGATACGCCATTCTCCAGGGCTGTATCAGCGCATCAGGGATTCCATGCGACGGAGGGTGGATGCTTGTATGATCGCTAACGGAGGACATTTTGAACATTTCCTGTAACAAAGTGTTTTAAGTCACGCTGGTACGTGCTGTTGCTGTGTGTTTCCATTCCATGATTAATGTGATTTAAAGAGAAGTAATCAAATGAGCTCTAACATGGAAAGTATTCGTTTCCGGACACATATCCAAATAACATATTTTCTTTATTTGTGTGTGAGGAATGTTTCCTGAAAGTTTGACCGTACCTTTTTGTAACACCCTGTATAGGCAAAAAAACTAGAGGGTCAGGATCGTTGTCACACCCGACTAAATGGGCGTAATATCCGAGAAGCCATACGATCGAATTAGTCGTGGTCCGAGGGACAACGGAAAAGTCAGGACACACAAGCAATTCTACCCAGGAAGCAGATTCAGCTGATCGGGCAAGGAAAGCCAGTTGTCGGTGAATCCATGCCAGTTTTCCCGTCCTAAAGAGGCAAATACGTGTGTTAATGTGTCTCGTTAACGCAATATGTCGCAAAGACCGTTAGCACTAAGACCGATGGGATGGAGGCCTTCGTTGGTTGGGATCCGATTGTGAATGACCCTGTACCACAATGAGGCGACTTCCATCTGGAGGATAGGAAGACTAACATGAAACCAAAGGTGCCGCCATTTCAGATGGGGGGAGGTATGATTTTACTTCCCAACGAGAAAGTAGGGATTTGGTGGTAAGGTGTGTCACTCATAAAATGTCAGCTGATGGAAAACTTATTATGATATAAAATTCACGTGCGTGCCACAATTTAGTGTTGATCCGGTCCACATGGACAGGAGGAGTCAGAATGGCCGGTCTAAGACACGTCAATAAGTGAACTTTACTAGAATGTCTTGCTCGAGAACATGTTGTACGTTTTATAAATAATACTGGAGCCTTCACTTTGATACTAGGAAGTTCAAGGGGACAGGGCCTTGCAACCACTTCAAACAGAAGTAGAAAAATTTGTCTTTGCCAAAGGAAACGGCCGAACATTTGCATCAGTTTGCACGCCATCTTTGAGGGAAGCGGGAATATCTGTGCAACACAGAACACTTTGCTTCAGTTTGTGAACAAAGGAAATGCGTTCCTATTCACGAATTGCCCCTTGAAATCGATTCGTTACCTCCCACCAAATGAGTACAGCTATTTTATCGAATAGCGATCCACCGTGATTCCCAACGATTTGGGGCGAGCAACAACCGTTACCCATTCATGACAACGTGTTGAAAATCCTGGAATAGTAGGAGGGTACATTTCCGTTCGTTAATGAGGGCCCTAGAGAGGGATCAAGAGGAATCCAATATGTCCTTTCGTAAGGATATGTTATCGACGTGACGTGGTAACACATAACATCATCCGTGTACGCTTGCAGCGAGAAGGTTTCTCCAAAGATTTTCCAGCCCCGTAATTGATCAGCAATACGGCGAAGCGGAGGCTCTAAGAACAAGACAAAAAGCGACATGGAGAGGGGCTCCCCTGCGTTAAGCCCCGTCGGGGGAGTAAGTCGCCCCTTTACTACGACAGATGTGGGAATACCAGTAAAAAGACTGAATGAAACCTGACACGCCGAATGATTGAGACCGGTTACCTTGAGCACCTGCATCAAGAAACGGTGCGCGACTCGGTCAAATGCCTTATCAAAATAAACAGAAACTGATGCTCCAGACACAGAAGTCGCTGCAGCCAACGAGACAACGTCGCGGCATTCGACTACAGAAGTCAGAATCGTGCGCACAGGCAGACAGCTTTGTTGGACAGCAAGTATTGTCTCTAGCAGCATCGACAAACGGCCATTAACCGCCCGGGCGACAACTTTGTGATCGAAATTAAGCAGTGTGATCGGGCGGAATTGATCAATGTCTGGACTTCCAACTGTCTTTAGAAGTAGAACGATATTACCAACGTTGAACGGGTCGGTAATCAAAGCACCCTGGATCACCTCATTTACCAGTGACGTAACGGTATCGCCTGTGAGAGGCCAAAGATGTACATAAAATTCTTTAAGAATACCGTCGAGTCCCGGCGATTTTTGCCATGGTGAATCGACATAAATCGTTGTGTATCATAGCAAGGAAAGTCACCTAGAAAGTCATCATTTAATGCGGAAGTAACCAGATAATCGAGAAGATGAGTAAACCCGTCAGGGACAATCGTAGGATCATCATAAAGGTTGGTGAAGAAATTATACATCACAGTGGAAATATCATGTTGTGATGTCAGTATGTGACAGTTGGTGTGAGTGGGGGATACAAGCTCGTTTGCGACGCTTCCGCAACCGAATTAGGTAATATAATGAGGTTAGTTCATCCTGTAGAAAGAAGCGGGATTTTGATCACCCCCTGAGTGCTTACAGTTGTTGCCTCTTTGACAGAAGAAGCTTCGCCTTAAAATGGCAGACATCCATAATCCATAAGAGAAGGATAACGGTCCTGCGAACACAAGCTACGGGCACAAATGTCTCGAACGATAATCTCGAGGGAAGGATCCTTTAAGAGAGATGTGTTGAACATACAGGGCAGACGATACAGTTTTACTGGTTGCCGCACATGATTTTAAGTTACAGTTACGGCACCGTGATCGGTAAAACAAGCGGATTTCACGTCTATCGCTAACACTTGCCCACGTAGAGGGTAAGCAAGATGTGGTGTCACCGCCAGACACCACACTTGCTAGGTGGTAGCTTTAAATCGGCCGCGGTCCATTAGTACATGTCGGACTCGCGTGTAGCCACTGTCAGGATCGCAGATCGAGCGCCACCACACGGCAGGTCTCGAGAGACTGACTAGCACTCGCCCCAGTTGTACGACGACGTTGCTAGCGACTACACTGACGAAGCCTGTTTCTCATTTGCCGAGAGACAGTTAGAATAGCCTTCAGCTAAGTTAATGGCTACGACCTAGCAAGGCGCCATTTGTAACATTGCATGTATCTCAAGATAGTCTCACTTGTATCATCAAGAATGCTGTATACAAATAAGGATTAAAAGTTAAGTATATTCCATAGCTACGTTCTTTTCTTTATTGCATTCATTACGAATCCTGTTCCAGACTTTGCGCCAGTCGGCGTGTGTGTACGTGTCCCCTTTCGGCTACCCGTCACTGTGGACTGGCTGCCTTGTCAGTCCACTACACAAGATAAATCGACCGAGTCGGCTGCTGGAAGTAGCTGTAAAATGCGCATACGTCACTTGAGTCGGATACAGACAGATCCAAGCATCTGGTATTATTGAAGAACGCAACAAATCGTTTAGTTCTTCAAAGAAATTATAATTAGGAGACTCATCCACAGGACGCAAACACAATTAAAATCTCCGCCTGCCAGAAGTTTCTGCGGGGTTTTACGAAATAAATAAAGTATTTATAAAAATGCGCAGGATCTGTGGAACGACCAGATCCTGAAGGGGCTTCAAGAAAAAGTAAGGTTGAAAGGTCTCTGTTGGATTCCTTTCATGTTTAATTTCTCAAATTTGTTGTCTTTTATGGAACAAATTCCTCTTCTAAATTTACTGTGGCGTTTCTGACTATCTGGGAGGAGACTGAGTAGTGGAACGTGTTACTTTTACACGTAAACAAGAACGATCTGTCACACTACTACGCTTTAAAGCACAGTTTATATGTAATTCTTATATGTAATTCATGTCACACAGTCTCATACGGAACCTACATCCGCTTTCTTTTATATACTGTATATGATAAGGTACTGTCATCCCCCTTCCCTTCTGTGTGAGAGGATGAATGATCAAATGTGTTTGTTGTTGCATGCTTGAGGGTAGCAGACAAGGCTGTCTGCTAGAGAACAGTAGGACCAACGTCGGAACAGGTAGCTACGGTTCCTAAAAGCAAAGAGGTTTCTATTCTTAGTATGGTCCAGTCCGTCCCTTGTCAGGTTGGTATAGGAAGCTGCCCCTCTGGCCCCTTCCGTTGTCTTTGTGAGCGACCCTCAGGGAAGCACGCTCGGTAGTAGACAGTTGGAGAGTTGCAGTCTGGTAGTAGGGAGTTGCAGTCTGGCGGTGGCGAGCGTCTGAAATGGTAAGATCTCCGGCTAAGCGCGTGTCTGCTAAGTCCGTAGGACAATGGATTTGTTAAGTTCAGCCTAACTGAGAATTTAATCACCTTTATTTCGGGTTAGCTCTAAAATATCTAAGGTTATCTTTAATTGCAGCGGAGTGTAATTCTCGTGTCCAGTTCAGATTATTTTGCGGTAGTTGCTTTGTCACTACTTTATGAGTAAAGTGGAACCACGTGTTGGTCAGTAGCTCTAACTAAGATCAATCTTAAATGCGAATGCTTGTGTGATTATAACGTCTCGTCTTGATAATATTTTCAATATAGCAACTTTTCTTTATGTTCAACCCACGTGGTGTGTACTTTGTGAGACCAGTACCACGTGCTTATATAACTGTTTGACCCATCAGGTTAATAGTAAGACGTTAGTAACCAGTTCTAGGTTTTTCTTTTGTAATTTGCTTTTCGATCTAATTTATTTTAATTATCAGAATTACTGTGGAGTTATACGCTTTCTGTAAACCAATTTGACCACGTGAAGCATGTGGTGTAATCATCAAAGTAGCCCTCAGCTATTCTTCTTGGGAAGATTTCACAAAGAGTTAATATGAATTTAGTATACCAGTGTGTGGTAATTACATGACAGACTGGATTGTGCTACGAACGTAATTTCTTTGACTGAAAATTTGTATCTGTTGGTTGTGGTTAACTTTCCCTTGCATGTGTTTCAATGTTCTTTGTGTGTTGTTTTATGAATCCAGTGTTGTATCCAGTCTCCCAATCTTGGCTCCATATTTTATGTGTTCCGTAAGATTCCAATCTCACATTTTCACAATCGTAAATAAGGCACCAGCTCAGTTATAATTCACGTATAATATGCAGAAATTTCAATGAACAATCTTAAAATAAATTTGCAAATATAAACTGATTTCTTTCTTTTTATTTAAATTCTCCTTTTATAAATATATATTACCGGTTGTTGTATGACTGTAAAAGATTATAATTAATGTTTAGTCTGATTGGTAATGTGGTAAACCTAGACTAGATACCTGATGAAACAGTTGCCCAGTAAACGCATGGTTAACCTCCCCAGACAGCTCACGGCTTGTAACCCGCTTTTATTCTACTATTAGCACCCGATGTCAGCATAGCAAATTCATGTAGAAATATTACACATGGCGACCCTGTTCTGTGATTCCGCTAGACTCTGGAATCTCTGAGACGTTAGATTGCAAGCATTGTATAATCTTAATTTTTTTTCCCTACAGCGCTCAAACAACTTTTGCATTGTTTCTGAGCAGACGTTTAAAAGATTCACGGCGTTGTTGAGCGGCGTTGTGTTGTTTGTCTTGTTGTTTTGTTTTCTATATTTGTGTGTTTTATATGTGTGTGTGTTTTTTGTTCTCGCTTGTACATTGCACTGTTTCGATCAAAGAGAAAAATTAGTTTCGCGTGTGAAAAAGTGCGTACTAGGTTGGGTATCTTTCTTGTGACTGTCGTAATTTTTGGGAGACACATTTATTGTGATTAGTGTGTTGCGTACTGGGTGTAAATTGCACTAATGCTGACACGTAACCAAGCTAAAAGTAAGCGGTCCGACAACTTAAGCAACATGGACCCAGGGGATAATTTGATTTCCAATATTAACGCGTCGGGCGGTTCCGAAAGTGCAATGGGGAATACTTCAGACGAAATGCAAAACAGCATGAACGGCCTCACATCAGAGCCACAAATTAATTTGCCTCCAACTAACCAAATTGATTTGGTAGAACTCATGAAAGCCTTATTGCAACAAAATAAAGAATCGTTCCGAGAACAAAAAGAATCATCTGAAAAATCGATCCGCGAGCTAGGCGAACAAATGACGCAGAAATCTGAAAAATCGTTCCGAGAACAAAAAGAATCATCCGAAAAATCGATCCACGAGCTAGGCGAACAAATGACGCAAAAATCTGAAAAATCGATCCGCGAGCTAGGCGAACAAATGACGCAAAAATCTGAGAAATCGATCCGAGAGCTAGGCGAACAAATAGACGAAAAACTAATCCAGCAGACAAATAAAGTCGACAAGTCGATGCAGAGAGTGTCCGATGATATCTCACAAAGAATAAACAATCTGGCAAGTGAAATAAAAAGTGATATTATGAAAGAATTAGGCCGTACATTTGAAGAAATCGATGACCGTCTGCAAGCCCTAGAACAGAGCAAGCGGAGTGGTGAGGCCGAATCTAAAGAAAGCGAAGAATGGCTACTTAGGAATTTCCAAGAGCTGAGAGAAGAATGCCAAAGGGAGCACCAACAGGTACTCTCGAGGGTCCAAGAGGCGGAAACGCATTGTCCCACGGTCGTTAGCAACACAATAGCGGACAACAGTTTAGCGATCCACGCATTGGAACAGCAGGTTGAACAATTGAAGCAGACTGGGGCGGAGGACAAGAGACAAATAGATGATAAGATTGCGGCATTAGCGGACATTGTAGGCACGATGAAGGTGACGGAAAGCGAGAACAATACTACACCGGTAGCGGCCGCAGAGACCGAAGAAGTGCGTTCGCTTCTTAAATTTCAGAAGGGACAATTCGAAGTGAACAGGCAACACAGAGCTGTAACAGGCGAATTACAAGAACGCGTGGCGCATCTGGAAAACCGCATGGCGTGTGATTCCGAACTCGCCAATAGCACTAAAAATAGCCGTACGAACAGTGCAGAGAGGGACTCCGGCCACGAGGGAGATTTTGACGACAGGGAAGAATGTAATTTGAGGGGCAGACATGAGACAAATAGAAACATACAAGGGCCTCGCCAGGAGGAAATGCGGGGATTTGATTTCAAACATTTCCTTACGGTAAGAAAGTTTGAGATATTCCGAAATTCTCAAAAAGGCATACATCCACGAGCATGGCTCAAGCAATTTGAGTTCTGTCTTCCTCCCGACTGGGCAAGTTCACATAAGATAGAATATATGTGTGGCTATTTGGAAGGCGAACTGGCGAGTCGCATGAGGTCGGCAGCGCGTCACTGCAACTCCACTCGGGAGTTTCGACAAGCCTTTCTGTCCGCCTATTGGTCGGAAGCGGCACAAGATAGGGTCAAACATGGCATAATTATGCTGCCAAATTTGAACCAGTCTGGTTTCGGCAGCCCTGCACGCCTATTCGACCACATGCTGCAGGCAAATCAATTTTTATACGACCCATACGGGCCTGCGGAACTAATTAGGATATGCATCACCAAATTGCCGATGCACTTGCGGCATGTCGTTCTTGCGGGACGATGCAAAGAGGACGTGGAAACGTTTAAAACACTTCTCCAAGAGTTGGAATACAATACCGCAGAATGCCCGCCTAATCAGGCACAAAGTTATTACGGGGCACAGCAGCGCGATCGCAGTCGTGGCCGTCGTACTAATCAACGGCGTGACTGGTCGTCGCGACGCGAACGGAACAATAATCGGGACAGGCCGTATAGAAACTGGAGTGACAGTCGCGAACACAGGTGGAACAACAGAAATGATTGAGGACGTGGACAAGATCGTGAACGCTACAGGTACGGCAACCAGAATCGTTACTACGATGAACACGGTGGAAATAGGATTGTAGGCGGAGCACCACATGATGTTGAAATTCGGCCGGCCAACCCTAGACATAATCCAGCAAATGGGAATGAACAAAATCGGCAATGACAAACGATTAGCGCAGAAGGCGCCCAATCGGAACAAATGAGCGACTAGGCAAATGGGTAGAGAGGACAATGAGGAGTAGAGAGGACGGTGAAGAGAAACAATTGATTTGTTTAAATTTGTGACATGCATTTTGAATAATATGTTGGTAAAAAATTAATGAAAAAGATGTGTTTATGTGATTGATTGAAGTGATGTTTTAATTTGTTTTCTTTCCTTGTGCAATTAGGATTTAGTTTGATTCAAATGTGAACATAAAAGGTTTCCTTGTGAACGAGTGAAATGCTGTTTATGTTTTTTTTGTGTAAATTGAAAAGAGTCGCTCCTGAGAGAAGCAAGATCTGTGTTGAATTAGTGCAGAAACTCAGGGGAATATCCGATCTGTGGGTATTATGGGTCTGGCAAACCCAAGTCCCCAGCTGTTAGTAGCCTTGTTTCCGATTTTCTGTTTTCAGTGCTACTATCTTTCTATTACTATTCTATATCTGTCAGTATAAATGAGGATCTTTTACTATAGTATGCGTGCTGTATGAATATTTTAAGATAGGAGAACTCTGAGAAAGGAATGAGGATGTTTAGAATCTTGAAAACAGGATGTGATAATACGATTGTTTAACCAATGGCTTACCAATATGCGATGATATGTTAATATTGATGATATATGTTTTTTTTTGTTCTTTATAGCTGAGTACGTAAAGTGCTGTCTGTGGATTTCGTAAGTATATTGATTCCCTTCAAGGTGAAAGAAGAATTGTGGTTTGTGTAATTTACGTGGCTCTGAAATATTATTGTGGTAGTCAAATACGAGCAGTTTTTCAGCAAATGAAGAATGGAACGGAAATATGGATCCTTTTTGTAGTCTTGATTGATGTTGAGCCAAAGCCTGAAAAATTATTCTGCGTTAATACTTGTCCTAGAAAAGCGACGTTTATGTGTTTTGCTGATGCTGTGAGCATTACAGCCTACTGTTTTCGCTGGTGCGGGATGCACTGCAGCCTATATGATTTGTACTGTGGAAATTTCCCTCTTGAAGGTAGAGGATGATTAAATAATTTTGATTATGGGAACGAAGGAAAGCTTGGTTTAAGGTAATGAGAATGAAGCAAAACATTTGTCATTTAAACTACAGGAGGATTCGAATCTTTTGTGTCTGTTGTAAGTTCAATATGTTAAGATGATACTGTTTTACAGAATAGAGGTGACCACAATTTTGCCATTCATGAGAAATGAATCCAGAATAACCACCACAGGCGAAATAACTGATTTGGAAGCGAAAGGTAACTTAAAGAAGGAACGAAATCGCAGCAAAATGGGTAAGAAAATGTAGTATAACCTGTATAGTGCAGACATTTTTACCGTTCTCAGAGCCATCTGTGTGATTAATTCTAGTGATAACGTAATTTTAGATGAAATTTTCTTACTGTTTTATGTGTGAATATATGAGTATGATAAATGTATAATTGCGAGTCTCTTTTCAGGTGTGCGAACTGGTATAAATGTTTTTAAGTGTAAATAACCATTGTTTTTTTTACTGTGTATGTTTAAGGAAAGTTTCTCCATTTATCATGTGACAAGACGTATGCCGCGAGCGTCAAGAAGAGTACGAAGCAGAACATTGCTGTAGTGGTATATACACGGTGTTGAAATAGCATTGGAGTAGCTTGTGGGCTTAACTAGGAGTGCATAGAAGTAGAATATTGAGTAATGCATGTTTATGGGTAGTTAGTTTGTAGAATAGACAACAGGTGTGCATGTATGTGTGTGTAAATAACATGTGAACCCTATGCTGTCCTGACCTATACTTGCACAAGGCATAATCTTATGCATTTTAGTGAATTAATTAGTAGCATTTGATCTATTAAAACACAAGTGAACCACATTAGTGATGTGGATTTAAATATTATATTGTCAGTTCATTTAATTTTTATTTTTTTATATTGTCAAGTCATTTCACTTTTATTTTTTTTTGCATTGTCAAGTCATTTAAATTTTATTTTATATTGTCAATTCATCTGATTTTTTTAATGAAGTCTCACTTTGTTCTTAAAAATTGTGAAAGACAATACTAAGTGGTATTATGTATGACATTGTGTAATCACATAAGAATGATGAAAAAATTTCTGTGAATGCAGTTGACAACGTGAAAGCGAACCGGCAAAACTCTTAAGAGACAGCGGGAGCAGCCGGACTAGTTGTAAACTGGCGGGTTTCCCAGCGGGACACGCTGTGAGCCAGGCCACTTCGGGAGCGCGGCCGACAACAAAAGAAGGGCCGCCGCAAACACTTTCCCTTGTACCTGCAGCTAATGGGCGGCCACCCCGGGCGACCCTTTTCTCGAGGCGATGACCTGAGATGGGCGAGCGGTCCACCGCGCGGAAATCCATCTCCTGGCAACGCACCACACGCACGCGACCGTGACGAGACGGCCGCGGAGAAACAACACAAGGGGCGTGGAGCCTTTTGACAGGTACTGTCCAAAGAAACTTGCAGACGTCAACGATGCCTATCGACATTTCCTGACGGATGCCTACTGTCAAGCGACAGTAAATCATGGTTCGATGTTCTCTGGTCGCTAAGGGTGACACAAAGAAGAGCCATTGAAGTGTCATCCTTGCCCAGGAATATCAACCTGGCGTGCCAATCGAGGATACCGCACGAATTTGACAACACAAACATGGAACCAAATCGAGATGTACGTGACACGGGAGAGACTTCATGAGAGGGCAGAGACGGCGGGATTGCACGCAACAGATGGACAGAAATCCCTACTGACAGCTGCGGCGACGAACCCCCTCCCCCTCCCCTTATATTGTGCCTCGGGACAGTGGAACTAGTGAGTGTATCAGTGAACAGTGATTATACGGTTCTTAGTTCAATGAATATACGTGTGTTTCTGTCACAGAAACTTTGACTCGTGTGTTTTGCAGGGACTCGATTTATTGGTGTTTACTAAACTTTGACTCTTGTATTTTGCAGGTGTTCTATATTTTTTTTTAAACTTTGACTCTTGTATTTTGCAAAGGTGTTTTATTTATTGGTGTTGTTTTTTAGATGTTAACTATTGTACTGTTTTATTGATCAATGTTTGTTCTTGTGTGATGTATTAGATTTGTGTTATTTTGTTTCGTAAATTCATTGCTGTGGCACTGCTTCGTTTATCAGTCAGATTGCTATTCATTCTCATTGGACTGTGATCGATTAGCCTTTCCATGGGGCATATTTATAGTGAGGAACCCCATAAGGGTAACAGTCACACAATTATTGTAGTTTCAGTATAATGACACAGTGCTCATTGTTTGCTAACTGAAATATAGTGGAGTGATTAAATTAGTGCCACATAGTTATTTTAATTCGACAAATTATTAGTTTTATAAGATATAGAATTTTTTTGCGATAACCACATTGTAAAACATGTTTTTTTTCTCTTATCATTTTTTTTGCTTTTGAGAATTGTGCATTGTAATGTTCTGCTTTATAATACTGATGTTATTTCATGTTCTTTTTTAATTGCTGTAACACCTTTGCTATTTTCATAAAGTGTGCTTGTTAATAAACAGTCATAAATTTGCCTGTGATCAGTTGGCTCTTGCAATGAGCAAATACTGGTGAACTCCATAAGGGTAAGAACCAGAAATTGTTTTCATATTAATGACACAGGAACCATTGTTTTTACTTGCTGACCGATTTAGGTCTACACGATCTTTTAATTAGGTGTCACAGATTGTGTGTTTTTTTTTCTCTCTTTGAAATTGGTAGATAGTAAAGATGTTTGATATTATTGTGTTTTAGCAAGTAGCTGGTGACCTTTTGCCTTTTCTTTACACTTTTGGTTTAAGTAGGGTGTGAGAAGCCTGCTTGGGAATGTCCTAGCATGGCCAGAAAATTCCCTGCACAGTCTTTTCCCGGAGCGTTGGGGTTATGAAAGGTCTCTGTTGGATTCCTTTCATGTTTAATTTCTCAAATTTGTTGTCTTTTATGGAATAAATTCCTCTTCTAAATTTACTGTGGCGCTTCTGACTATCTGGGAGGAGACTGAGTAGTGGAACGTGTTACTTTTACACGTAAACAAGAACGATCTGTCACACTACTACACTTTAAAGCACAGTTTATATGTAATTCTTATATGTAATTCGTGTCACACAGTCTCATACGGAACCTACATCCGCTTTCTTTTATATACTGTATATGATAAGATACTGTCATCCCCCTTCCCTTCTGTGTGAGAGGATGAATGATCAAATGTGTTTGTTGTTGCATGCTTGAGGGTAGCAGACAAGGCTGTCTGCTAGAGAACAGTAGGACCAACGTCGGAACAGGTAGCTACGGTTCCTAAAAGCAAAGAGGTTTCTAAGTATGGTCCGGTCCGTCCCTTGTCAGGTTGGTATAGGAAGCTGCCCCTCTGGCCCCTTCCGTTGTCTTTGTGAGCGACCCTCAGGGAAGCACGCTCGGTAGTAGACAGTTGGAGAGTTGCAGTCTGGTAGTAGAGAGTTGCAGTCTGGCGGTGGCGAGCATCTGAAATGGTAAGATCTCCGGCTAAGCGCGTGTCTGCTAAGTCCGTAGGACAATGGATTTGTTAAGTTCAGCCTAACTGAGAATTTAATCACCTTTATTTCGGGTTAGCTCTAAAATATCTAAGGTTATCTTTAATTGCAGCGGAGTGTAATTCTCGTGTCCAGTTCAGATTATTTTGCGGTAGTTGCTTTGTCACTACTTTATGAGTAAAGTGGAACCACGTGTTGGTCAGTAACTCTAACTAAGATCAATCTTAAATGCGAATGCTTGTGTGATTATAACGTCTCGTCTTGATAATATTTTCAATATAGCAACTTTTCTTTATGTTCAACCCACGTGGTGTGTACTTTGTGAGACCAGTACCACGTGCTTATATAACTGTTTGACCCATCAGGTTAATAGTAAGACGTTAGTAACCAGTTCTAGGTTTTTCTTTTGTAATTTGCTTTTCGATCTAATTTATTTTAATTATCAGAATTACTGTGGAGTTATACGCTTTCTGTAAACCAATTTGACCACGTGAAGCATGTGGTGTAATCATCAAAGTAGCCCTCAGCTATTCTTCTTGGGAAGATTTCACAAAGAGTTAATATGAATTTAGTATACCAGTGTGTGGTAATTACATGACGGACTGGATTGTGCTATGAACGTAATTTCTTTGACTGAAAATTTGTATCTGTTGGTTGTGGTTAACTTTCCCTTGCATGTGTTTCAATGTTCTTTGTGTGTTGTTTTATGAATCCAGTGTTGTATCCAGTCTCCCAATCTTGGCTCCATATTTTATGTGTTCCGTAAGATTCCAATCTCACATTTTCACAATCGTAAATAAGGCACCAGCTCAGTTATAATTCACGTATAATATGCTGAAATTTCAATGAACAATCTTAAAATAAATTTGCAAATATAAACTGATTTCTTTCTTTTTATTTAAATTCTCCTTTTATAAATATATATTACCGGTTGTTGTATGACTGTAAAAGATTATAATTAATGTTTAGTCTGATTGGTAATGTGGTAAACCTAGACTAGATACCTGATGAAACAGTTGCCCAGTAAACGCACGGTTAACCTCCCCAGACAGCTCACGGCTTGTAACCCGCTTTTATTCTACTATTAGCACCCGATGTCAGCATAGCAAATTCATGTAGAAATATTACAAGGTCACAAACGGTGCAGCCTATTCCTCGACCGTTATGAAAAGATTCGAATTCAGTCACTGGTATAGTCTCTCTGTAAAATAAGTCAGTACCAGTAAGACAATTTAGGAGACGCATTAAGGAGAGTAGAAAACTGGGAATAGAAATATTGTCAAGTAACACTTCGTTCAAAAATATGATGCCTGCGCTCGAATCGTAAATAAGTTGTCGCAGCACCGAAATTCTAAGCTCAGAATTAAGTCTTTCCACATTCAAGGTAAGAGAGGTATAGGCCTCCACCTATTGACTGCCATAAGCATGTAGTTGATTACTTGCAAATAACTATTAATAGTCCATGGCAGAGAACGGATGAATCTGAACGTAAAGAGGTGTATCCCCTTCTTCCGCCCTCTTTGTTTTTCTCTCCTTTCTTTCTTCGTGATGGCGCGCGTTCTAGTTGAAATCGTTGTTGTGCGGAAAGGCGACTGCAGCATGGGGTAACATGGGGAAGGGGGGTGGGGCGAACGGAAACTCAGTTTCAGGTGTAGAGGAATCAACGGAAACGGAAAGTGACGGAACGACTTTACTCGTGGTCTAGTGGACATTCCCGCGTCACACGCAGGGCGCTACGTGAGCTTCCTTGTTTGTCCTCAGTGTCAAGTGAGTCGTCGTCAGAGTGACATTGTTCTTCGTGATTCTATATATGCGCCGTGTTGTCGGCCACGATTCCCACGAACATTCCACGCACAGGTACTGTTACTTTTATTTTTGACAAATTGATGCGTCATGTGCAGCGGAGCAGCGGCGTTCGGTAGAAATTCATGATTGTATTTTGCATCCGATGGTCATTTCAGAACAGGTTCACACGGCTAGCGTCGATCGTTTGCGTTTTATGTCAAGTTTATAGATTCGCTTCAGGTTGACCGGCTCCTTTTGCGGTGTGGACAAAAAATTCCTTTAACTCATCGCGATGGCTCTAATTGCATGGCTACGTTGTTGAACGCTGTGGTAGAGTATACGAATGTTAGGGTGTGATTGCGAAGAGGCGCTTGCGGTCTCGGATATGAGGTAGGAGGCAGAGTTGGACGCTTTAGAATCTTTAACAGCAACCTACTTGTTATCATCCGGTCTATACTCAAGGAGTGGGAGGTCTCATCCACCCAAGCCTTTCCAGCAGAGCGGAGAAGCGAGGAGGAATCACCTGACTCCTCACCATTCTCCGTCCATATACGTTTCATTTGAAGGTGGTGCCGGCGCGGAAGCTACAATGGCGAAGGCCATAGGTGAGGCTACTGGCGAAAATGAGCTAGAATTATTATGCAAAGGCTCGCCATGTCCCTCAGAAACATGGTTTGACACAATGTCTTTCACTTGGGGATCTAGATCCGCTAAAGTTAGCCTTTTACGTTGTTCATACGTGGATTCTGAGACCGTCACACTACGCTGGAAACCTATACGGAGGTGTCCACTGTCATTACATAGAAAACAAGCCCCTTCGTCTCCGCTGTAAATTATATGTACCCGGTATCCACACACCTGAGAGGGAATATTCCGTTTGCCCACCTTGTCCACGGATCGAACTCCGCTACAATCTTGTAAGCGATACTCAACGGACCAGCGTTCCCGTCCGTATATCCCCAAACGAAAACAGGGCGTTACATGAGCGTGGAATGTTCGTGGGAGTCGTGGACGACTACACGGTGCAAGACAACGCCGCGTGAATATGGAACCACAAACACGAAACGCCGAGAGACAAGTAACGATGTGACGCTGCCAACGAGTCTGGCGGTATTAAGGATAAACCAGGAAGCTCTTGCAGTGCGGCCGGCCCATGTGGCCGAGCAGTTCTAGGCGCTGCAGTCTGGAAACGCTACGGTCGCAGGTTCGAATCCTGCCTCGGGCATTGATGTGTGTGATGTCCTTAGGTTAGTTAGGTTTAAGTAGCTCTAATTTCTAGGGGACTGATGACCTCAGATGTTAAGTCCCATAGTGCCGGTGTGGCCGTGCGGTTCTAAGCGCTTCAGTTTGGAACCGCGTGACCGCTTGTGACCGCTTGTGACCTTGTACGTATAGGTATGTGTGTGTGTGTGTGTGTGTGTGTGTGTGTGTGTGTGTGTGAGAGAGAGAGAGAGAGAGAGAGAGAGAGAGAGAGACGGAGGGAGGGAAAGCGGGGGGGTTGGGGGGGAGGGATTGAAGGTTACGAGCAATTTATCATAATATACAGGGTGATCAAAAGCTTTTAGAGGTGTGTGCTGAGAAATGATCGATGAGAAAAATATTTAGTATGTTGCCCAGTTTTCAACTTATTTAGCATTCAAACCATATACAAAAGTAAAAAAAATGTTTTGCATCACCCTGGTTCCCAGAAACCCTGAAAATAGACGTTGACTGTGGATGTTGTATCACAGACACAGTCCCTCTGACTGTTCAGAGATATCACTAAACCCGCCCAAAGACGTCAACAATCACGCATGAGTAGCGCCTGTTAGACGGAGGGGGTCCGACAGACGATCAGTTCCAGTCATTCCACCAGGAAGTAGCTCCACAGCTCCTGTTTTCTGTAGAGAAACCATGTGTAGACGGTCAATACTGCGGTTCGATCGCGTCAGCATTGATACTGTGTGCCAGAAAGGGCACTCAACAAGGGAGGTGTCCAGGCGTCTCGGAGTGAACCAAAGCGATGTTGTTCGGACATGGAGGAGATAAAGAGAGATAGGAACTGTCGATGACATGCCACGCTTAGGCCGCCCAAGGGCTACTATTGCAGTGGATGACCGCTACCTATGGATTATGTCTCGAAGGAACCCTGACAGCAGCCCCACCATGTTGAATAATGCTATTCGAGCAGCCACAGGACGTCGTTTTACGACTCAGACTGTGCGCAACAGGCTGCATGATGCGCTACTTCACTCCCCACGACCATGATGAGGTCTATCTTTGCTACCACGGCATTCGTCTTCATGGACGACAATACGCGCCTCCATCGTGCAAATCTTGCGAATGACGTCCTTCAGGATAACGACATCTCTGGATTAGAGCATGTTCTCCAGATATGAAACCAATCGAAACATCTCTGGGAGAGATTGAAAAGGGCTGTTTATGGTTGACTGACCCACCAACCACTCTGAGAGATCTAAGCCGAATCGCCGTTGAAGAGTGGGACAACTGGACCAACAGCTGCCTTGACGAACTTGTGGATAGTATGCCACGACCAATACAGGAATGCATCAATGCAAGAGGACGTGCTACTGGGTATGAGAGGTACCGGTGTGTACAACAATCTAGGCCACCTCCTCTGAAGGTCCCGGTGTATGGTGATACAACACGAAATATGTTATTTTTCATGAGCAAGAAAAGGGGTGGAAATCATGTTTCCAATTTTCAGTGCAGGTTCCGGAACTCTCGGAACCGTGGTGATGCAAAACTCTTTTTTTATGTGGGTAATAAGGCCATTGCGAGCGAACATTCAAGAGGCCGGCAGAGACGGTGTAGCCAAACACATTCTTCTTTTGGCTTCCTAAAACCGAACAATAGAGTGATACAAAAAGTGGGCATTGGGCGGTAGTAAGAATCGAATCGGAGCCAAAAGCTGAGCAGTCTCAAGTCTGTCATCTACGCCATAAGAACAACTGACACTAAATGTAAATGGCGGGCCGCTTCAGTTTGCCCCCGTAACGCCCTAATTAGCTAACTTCAATGCTAATTACTCGATAACGGCACAACGCACTGAATTCTTTTCTTAACAATTATTTCTCAGAACAACTTGACCCCCAACACCCTTACATACTTTCCAGATCGTTCCACACTTTGTTGGAAATAAAGAGGATGTAGACGACGATAGCATTGGTGATACAATAGATAACTCTAAATAAGCCATTTCATGTGTACGGCAAGCCCTCTGAATTACTGATAAGTTTCGAAGAACACACTGTGGTTAAACTATGCAGTATTTGTGGTATAGGTGAAATATTATCAGACTACAAGACGAATGTAGTACAGTAACTACAGCATTAGACAGAAGGGTTGAGCTGACATGTGTGAATATCAAAAAGCCATGACTATTATTTGTCAAAAGACTCTAATGAATAATTGTATATTAATGTAAGATACTGGAAGAACTCGGGGAAGATCAGTTTAGTTCCGGAGAAACACTCTAGACTCTACTGACCGACTTATCTCAGTAGATGAATGGTAAAACGCAATGTTTCGGTTTCAACAATTTTTAGTAAATTCTGAAATTTAGAGAATTCCTTCCTCAATGTTGCCAGGGATACATTGTTTGAAATGCCAAAAGTGGCAGGTATAAGAAACAGGGAACGAAATGTTACCTACAACTTGTACAGAAGTGAGAAAGTAATTCTAAGACTGGAAGGACATGAAAAGGATGCAATAATCGAGAAGGGACTGAGATAAGGTGTAGAATATCTCCATGTGTAGCTGAGCAGACAGTAAGGGAAATTAAAGAGAAATTTCTAAAAAGTTAATTCTTAAGAAGCAGAAATGATAAAAAATAATGGTTTCCAATAACAGTAATTCTGTCAATGATTGCAAAGACGATGCAACATTACTTAATGATTTACTGAAAAGGGGTTGTAGGATTAATAAAATGGTTCAAATGGCTCTGAGCACTATGGGACTCAACTGCTGAGGTTATTAGTCCCCTAGAACTTAGAACTAGTTAAACCTAACTAACCTAAGGACATCACAAACATCCATGCCCGAGGCAGGATTCGAACCTGCGACCGTAGCTTGTAGGATTAATAAACTAGGGTAATGGAATGTAGTCGGATTATATCAGGCGAAACAGAGTTAAGCAAGTTTGAAAGAGAGACGCCAAAAACAGCTGATACGTTTTGTTATTTGTAAATCAAAATCGTAAATGAAGTGAAAGGGGTCGACCCTTGGTCTAGGGGTAGCGTCTTTGATTCGTAATCAAAACGCCTTCGGTCCCGGGTTCGATCCCCGCAACTGCCTAAATTTTGATAAATAATCAGCATTGGCGGCCGAAGACTTCCGGCATAAGAAGTCAGCCTCATTCAGCCAACGGCCTTGTCAAAGAGGGCGGAGGAGCGGATAGAGGTTCAGGGCACTCTCTTGTCCTATGGGTGGGAAATTGCCCCTAAAGCCGGAAGAATCAGCAATGTTCAACGACATGAGGATGCAGAAGGCAATGGAAACCACTGCATTAAAGACACGTAACGTGTATCCACAGGGCATGTGGCCTGTAATTGAAGAAGTGTCATGATGATCTCTCCATTGGCAAAAGATTCCGGAATAGTCCCTCATTCGGATCTCCGGGAGAGGACTGCCAAGGAGGAGGTTACCATGAGAAAAAGATTGAATTATCTACGAAAGGATAACGTTCTACGAGTCGGGTCGTGGAATGTCAGAAGCTTGAACGTGGTAGGGAAACTAGAAAATATGAAAAGGAAAATGCAAAGGCTCAATCTAGATATAGTAGGGGTCAGTGAAGTGAAGTGGAAGGAAGACAAGGATTTCTGGTCAGATGAGTATCGGGTAATATCAACAGTAGCAGAAAATGGTATAACAGGTGTAGGATTCGTTATGAGTAGGAAGGTAGGGCAGAGGGTGTGTTACTGTGAACAGTTCAGTGACCGGGTTATTCTAATCAGAATCGACAGCAGACCAACAGCGACAACGATAGTTCAGGTATACATGCCGACGTCGCAAGCTGAAGATGAACAGATAGAGAAAGTGTATGAGGATATTGAAAGGGTAATGCAGTATGTAAAGGGGGACGAAAATCTATTAGTCATGGGCGACTGGAATGCAGTTGTAGGGGAAGGAGTAGAAGAAAAGGTTACAGGATAATATGGGCTTGGGACAAGGAATGAAAGAGGAGAAAGACTAATTGAGTTCTGTAACAAGTTTCAGCTAGTAATAGCGAATACCCTGTTCAAGAATCACAAGAGGAGGAGGTATACTTGGAAAAGGCCGGGAGATACGGGAAGATTTCAATTAGATTACATCATGGTCAGACAGAGATTCCGAAATCAGATACTGGATTGTAAGGCGTACCCAGGAGCAGATATAGACTCAGATTACAATATAGTAGTGATGAAGAGTAGGCTGAAGTTCAAGACAATAGTCAGGAAGAATCAATACGCAAAGAAGTGGGATACGGAAATACTAAGGAATGACGAGATACGTTTGAAGTTCTCTAACGCTATAGATACAGCAATAAGGAATAGCGCAGCAGGCAGTACAGTTGAAGAGGAATGGACATCTCTAAAAAGGGCCATCACAGAAGTTGGGAAGGAAAATATAGGTACAAAGAAGGTAGCTGCGAAGAAACCATGGGTAACAGAAGAAATACTTCAGCTGATTGATGAAAGGAAGAAGTACAAACATGCTCCGGGAAAATCAGGAATACAGAAATACAAGTCGCTGAGGAATGAAATAAATAGGAAGTGCAGGGAAGCTAAGACGAAATGGCTGAAGGAAAAATGTGAAGACATCGAAAAAGATATGATTGTCGGAAGGACAGACTCAGCATACAGGAAAGTCAAAACTACCTTTGGAGACATTCAAAGCAACGGTGGTAACATTAAGAGTGCAACGGGAATTCCACTGTTAAATGCAGAGGAGAGAGCAGATAGGTGGAAAGAATACATTGAAAGCCTCTATGAGTGTGAAGATTTGTCTGATGTGATAGAAGAAGAAACAGGAGTCGATTTAGAAGAGATATGGGATCCTGTATTAGAATCGGAATTTAAAAGAGCTTTGGAGGACTTACGGTCAAATAAGGCAGAAGGGATGGATAACATTCCATCAGAATTTCTAAAATCATTGGGGGAAGTGGCAACAAAACGACTATTCACGTTGGTGTGTAGAATATATGAGTCTGGCGATATACCATCTGACTTTCGGAAAAGCATCATCCACACAATTCCGAAGACGTAACGAGCTGACAAGTGCGAGAATTATCGCACAATCAGCTTAACAGCTCATGCATCGAAGCTGGTTACAAGAGTAATATACAGAAGAATGGAAAGGAAAATTGAGAATGCGCTAGGTGACGATCAGTTTGGCTTTAGGAAAAGTAAAGGGACGAGAGAGGCAATTCTGACGTTACAGCTAATAATGGAAGCAAGGCTAAAGAAAAATCAAGACACTTTCATAGGATTTGTCGACCTGGAGAAAGCGATCGACAATATAAAATGGTGCAAGCTGTTCGAGATTCTGAAAAAGTAGGGGTAAGCTATAGGGAGAGACGGGTCATATACAATATGTACAACAATCAAGAGGGAACAATAAACGTGGACGATCAAGAACGAAGTGCTCGTATTAAGAAGGGTGTAAGACAAGGCTGTAGCCTTTCGCCCCTATTCTTCAATCTGTACATCGAGGGCCGGCCGCGGTGGTCTCGCGGTTCTAGGCGCGCAGTCCGGAACCGTGCGACTACTACGGTCGCAGGTTCGAATCCTGCCTCGGGCATGGATGTGTGTGATGTCCTTAGGTTAGTTAGGTTTAAGTAGTTCTAAGTTCTAGGGGACTGATAACCACAGCAGTTGAGTCCCATAGTGCTCAGAGCCATTTGAACCATTTGTACATCGAGGAAGCAATGATGGAAATAAAATAAAGGTTCAGGAGTGGAATTAAAATACAAGGTGAAAGGATATCAATGATGCGATTCGCTGATGACATTGCTATCCTGAGTGAAAGTGAAGAAGAATTAAATGATCTGCTGAACGGAATGAACAGTCTAATGAGTACACAGTATGGTTTGAGAGTAAATCGGAGAAAGACGAAGGTAATGAGAAGTAGTTGAGATGAGAACAGCGAGAAACTTAACATCAGGATTGATGGTCACGAAGTCAGTGAAGTTAAGGAATTCCGCTACGTAGGCAGTAAAATAACCAATGACGGACGGAGCAAGGAGGACATCAAAAGCAGACTCGCTATGGCAAAAAAGGCATTTCTGGCCAAGAGAAGTCTACTAATATCAAATACCGGCCTTAATTTGAGGAAGAACTTTCTGAGGATGTACGTCTGGAGTACAGCATTGTATGGTAGTGAAACATGGACTATGGGAAAACCGGAACAGAAGAGAATCGAAGCACTTGAGATGTGGTGCTATAGACGAATGTTGAAAATTAGGTGGACAGATAAGGTAAGGAATGAGGAGGTTCTACGCAGAATCGGAGAGGAAAGGAATATGTGGAAAACACTGATAAGGAGAAGGGACAGGATGATAGGACATCTGCTAAGACATGAGGGAATGACTTCCATGGTACTAGAGGGAGCTGTAGAGGGCAAAAAATGTAGAGGAAGACAGAGATTGGAATACGTCAAGCAAATAATTGAGAACGTAGGTTGCCAGTGCTACTCTGAGATGAAGAGGTTAGCACAGGAAAGGAAATCGTGGCGTGCCGCATCAAACCAGTCAGTAGACTGATGAACAAAAAAAAAAAAAAAAAAGGTCGAAGTGGAGCTCCTATAAAATGCTGAGTTACAACATCATGGAAAGCGTTACTGAAGAAAAGAGACTGTAATATTTCTGGCTTTTCAGCCATCACACTCGGCTACAGGAACCCCTTTTAGAACAGTTGAGAAGGTAGCTGTGGTAAAATGACGTAATGTGGTGTCAGGTACCGATGATAGATGGTTTGTATGGTGCGGGTATCGTGAAAAAGACCGCCTAAGTTGTAGTACTTCGCCTCGATTGGCATCTGCTTTCGGAAGTTTAGCACCAAAATGATAATCTTCTATTATAAGTATCTGAAAAATCATACAGCATATTTACTTGAATTTCAAATCAAAACTTCTCTGAATAGCGTCCTATCATTTCATTACTACACAAGTGTTAATACTCAGGAGAATAGTAAACAACTAAAAAACGAAAAGGCAAACGAAGTGCTTTGGTGATCTTGGGATCGCGTCTTACTTGGATGGCGTGCGAAGTGGATGGCTATAAGATCAGAGCTATTCGGCAGACTCGGAGGAGGATGGACATGTTGCCCGCCGCGGTATCAGTTAAGACTTAATCAGTAATGTCTAGTTTGTGAATAGAATTGGCTCGACAGTGTCGGAAGACAGAAGGGTTGTCGGCCGCGGCTGGTTTACTTAAGACTTTAATAACGATCTATGGTTATTTGCAAATAGAGTTGACAACAATGTGATACTAATTATGGAGATATGCAGTTGATTAATTTGTTGAAAAATACTAGATATCGTTTGTGAAAAAAAATGGTTCAAATGGCTCTGAGCACTATGGGACTCAACTGCTGAGGTCATTGGTCCCCTAGATCTTAGAACTAGTTAAACCTAACTAACCTAAGGACATCACAAACAACCATGCCCGAGGCAGGATTCGAACCTGCGACCGTAGCGGTCTTGCGGTTCCAGACTGCAGCGCCTTTAACCGCATGGCCACTTCGGCCGGCAATCGTTTGTGACTCTAAGGTGTAATGTTATTGTGCAGTTTCTTGTGTTCTGCTAAAAAAAAAGAAAAGCGAGTGGCATCCCGTGTAAACGAAGTGATTGGAAATTTAATTCAATTCTAAAATAATAGTTCCTCGTGCTGTGGCAGCACACTTCGGACATCGTAGTGCCTACTGCATCGGCATCCCATTTTACGTCCAACCATCACGGGATGCCTTAATTACAGGGTGCGTATACACCAGGAAAACCTACGTCGTCGGTGTTGTAAGAACAACGACTTACTCACGGCCACAACGCAACACACTACCAGGTCCCCACTAACATCCGCCAATGACCGCTACCCGTTCGCGGAGCCTGCAGAACAGCTTCGCCACAGGTCGCAACTAGCCTAGGAACAACTTTGTTACGCCAGATACGTGATCGCAAAAAGTTCCGGCAGATACATCCGCCAACCGGCTTTATAAGGCGGCGCACTGCCAGGAAAATGCAGTTCGACGCACCGCTCGGAAGGACACCGAGCTGCCACCCTGGCAACCACGGCCAGACGCCTCTTCTAGCTGACCGATATCTTGGTGTAGCCGATGAACCTCTTTACGTTGTAGAACTGTTTGTGTTCGCTCCCTGTGAAGAGTTGGGTCTGTTGTATTATTATTATTTGTTATTTTGTATTTGCGTCGATCCGCAGTTGGAATCGAGTGGTCGTTCTTTTGGATACTGTTTTATTGTTTTCGGACTTGTCTTTTCAGCATTTCTATTCTTCTAGCACTGATACTTTAGTGGTGACGAGTTGCTTTACGAGTTTCCTCGTTTACTCGATTGTTGTCCGCTATGGCATAAGGTATTCCAGGTATTGATGAACCCTCAGCACGAGTCATAGCGCTGTTGGAACGTATGCAACAAACGAAAGAGTTCATTATTCAGCGTTTACAGGCGTTTTCCACCTCCCCCACTGAGGTACCTAGGTAGGGATCCCCACCCAGCTTCCCCGCTTCTGTGCTACCGAGCCCCGCTCCCCGCGTATTCCAAGTTCGACAAATCCGTTGAGCCTAGGGGAAATACGTTACTTGTTTGGAGCGATACTTTATTGCTCATGATGTCACTGGTGACGTTCAGCGCCGCGTATTTTTCCTCACCCATGTGAGCCCAAATGTTTATTACCTTCTGCAACAGTTTTATCCCAACACAGAACCTCATGCTCTCTCCTACGAAGTGTTGACTTCTGTCCCCTGGATTATTTTGACATTGAGGTCCACATGGCGGAGGCACATCGCAAGTACTTCTGTTGTAGAAGCCTCCAATACAGTCATACAGAGAATGAATCGCTACATTGCCAGGTCTCTCCCTTGACTGTTGTTTTTTCTGTAGCAACACCCATTTGAAGCAGTATTATGAATCGGAACTCATTTGTGATGTGATTCTTGTCCATGGCTCTGATGATACCTTATGGACTGACCTTCTGAAGCTGAAAGACGCCTCTTTAGACACCTGTTTATCCTTTATCCACTCTCATCAGCAGTCCTTTCGCTCTGCTTCCACACTGCAGTCCCTGGCGTAGGTCTCCGACGCCCCCCCTCCCCCCCACATCACTAGAACCCATAACCCCAGTCAATCCAGTGGTATTGGGGCCCCCTTCAGAGATCACGCCCTCCCTCCATGACCAGGTCACAGGTACCCACCTGCCCCAATGGCGGCCGCAGCGGCAGCGGCAGCGGCAGCGACAACATTTGCCCTCCTGTAGTCAATGTTCTGTGACACATCAGAGGCAAGACTGCCGCTTCCGGCGGGTGATCAGGTCAGCCTGTGGAAATCAGGGTCACGGAACCGAGGCCTGTCGGTCACCTTCATTGATGCCCGTTGTGACGCCTCTGACTCTGTGGTGGATGAGACAGACCTGCTGCCGCCAATTTCCTTAGTGCAGTCAGTTTTTCCGCACATGATGGCGGCGATCACTCTGATTGTGCAGTTGAATGGCACTCCTCTCCCTTTTCAAATCAATACGGGGTCCTCAGCGACCCTCAGCATGGAGATTCCCACAGTCACTTGAGTTCACCTCTGCTTCATCAGTTCCACTCTTCTATGAAGAACTATAGCAAAGATGTCATCCATCTACAGGGGTAGTTCTTTGCTCGGATCCAGTACCTCATTCACGATGTCACAACCCAGGTTTTGGTCTTCGCCGCTCCCAAGGCAACCAACGTGTTCGGAATGGATCTGTTTCCCTTACTGGGGCTCGAGATAATTGACTCGGACCTGGCTGCCCAGTCGTTGTTGGCAGACAATCACTTGCAGTAGCATCTGGATGATTTCCAAGACGTGTTATCTGTCACACCTCCAGGGGTCTCAGGGTTTAAAGCCAATATCAAACTCCTCCCTTCAGTGGTCCTGAGGTTCCAGAAGGCTCTCTCGGTACCGTTTCCCCTCTGTGATGAACTACAGTAGGAGCTTTCTCACCTGGAGGGTGAGGTGAGGGCATACTGATCCTGGTCCATCATACTTGTTGGGCTATGCCCATCATGGTCCTTGAGAAGCCGAACGGATCTCTTCGCATTTGTGGGGATTATGACGCCACTGTCAATGTTCAGTCTGTTATTGAATCATATCCCATAGATAAGGTCGATGACATCCTGTTCTATTGGCTGGCGGCAAGTTGTTTGCCAAAATTGACCTGAGAGACACTTAGCTCCAATTGCCTTTGGATGAGTCGTCGGAAATGATCTCGGTAATCCTTTTGGGCTGTTCCATCACAACTGTCTCCTGTTTGGGGTCACCAGTGCCCCGGTCATTTTCCCATGATATTTTGAAGCATTGATGAGAGACGTCTGGGAATGGCTAACTGCCTTGATGACATTTTAGTTGCTGGTGTCTCCACCCCAGACTTGACCTGGAACCACTGGCGCCTCCTCCAGTTTCATCAGAGTGCTGGCTTACTTTGCAACAATGAGAAATGCTGTTTTTTGTTCCTCAGGTGACCTACCTCAATCATGTTTAAAGTGCTAATGGCATTCAACTGGGGCCCCCATATGTCGAGGCTATTCAGCAGCTGCTGCCCCCAAAGGACATCTCCCAGCTCAAGTCCGTGCTAGATCCACTCAATTACTACCGCCGTTTCATCCCACGTGCCACGGCTCTTTCAGAACCACTTCACTGCCTCCTCTGTGAGAATGTTCCCTGGGACAGGTCGCCGCATTGTGATGGGGCGCTCCACCATTTGAAGTCTTCTGATGCTGGCGTGCCTTGCCCCTCATGATCCCGCCAAGCTTCTCACCTTGGCAGCCTATCGGCCAGACTACAGTGTGGGGGCTGTCTTGACTCACATCACTGAGAGACTCACACGCCCAGTGACCTTTGTCCAAAAACGCTCTTCCCAGCTCAGTGCTAACTACAGCCAAATGAAACAGAGGCCTTATCCATCATCTTTGGTTTCAAGAAATTCCACGATTTCATCTATGGCTGTCACTTCACCTTATACATCAATCACAAGCCTCTGGTCTCATTTTTTTACACTTTGGCCGCCATCCTCATAAGGACTACTCGCTGCCTCCTGTGTTGGGCATAGTTCCTCACAGAATATTCCTATGACGTCTATTTTCGAGCCACAACTCTCCATGCCGACGTAGATCTTCTCTCTCATCTCCTAGTGGGTGGTGACCTGTAGTTCGATGCTGACCCAGTTGCCTGTTCCCACCTGGATGACGATGCTGCTGAGGCAGTCACTGATTTTCCACTGGATGCCAAGCTAGTCACATGTCACATAGCAGATGAAATAACCCTCCAGGTGCTGATGCACCACATTCAGCATGGGTGGCCCTCAGACATCAGACCATCACAAACTTCTGCAGCCAGAGGTCTGGGAATACTGGCACCATCGTCAGGACCTGTCTGTCAGACATGGGGTCCTCCTCATCTTTGTTTGTAATGATTGCTGGTGGGTTGTGCTATTGCCCTCCCTCCACCAGTGGACCTTGGAGCTCCTGCACGTTGGTCATTGGGGGATTGTCCTGACAAAATAGCTTGCCCACCAGCATGTCTACTGGAGGGGGATTGACGCTGCCATCTTCTGCATGGTGGCCTCGTCTCCCTCTTGCTAACAGCACCAGTCGGTGCACCCTTGCTGCCTGTTCCCATGGCCTCCAGCTCCATCTCCTTTTTCCCATTTGCTCTTGGATTTCGTGCACATGTTACTTGGTGCCTCTTGGTGTATCCTTGTGGTTGCCAGCAGTGGGCTTCCTTATGTCTCGTGCATTTCCTGCATGACCTCTGCCCATACCATCCAAGATATTTCGTGTATACATGCCATTGAGGGCCTTTCAGAGATGTTGGTGACCGACAACAGTTCTCAGCTGACATCTAAATTGACCTCCTTCTGCGCTTCCCAGGGCATCCAGTTGATTCTCACCGCTCTCTCTCATCCGGCATCTAACGGATTAGCCAAATGGTTTGTCAAGACATTCAAAGTCTATATGTTGAAACTGGGTGTCAACAATCTGTGGAATATGCCCTTACCATCCTCCTTTCCTTCTCTGATCCAAGTGTTCAGGATGGATCATCCCCTACTGAAGAACTTTGCAGCCGTCCTCATCAGTCCCCTCGTCTCGCCTTTTTCCATCTTCTTTTCACCTAGCTCCTCTGTGTTCAACATGGCCCCATTATTCTCTATAGAATCCGGTCTGGGTGTTTACCTGGTATCGTCCCCGGTGGGTCCCTGCCAGGTTCTTGTCTCTCAGCAGACATGCTATGGCGGAATTCACCCTTGTTGATGGCACAGTGTGCCAGAAGGACACCAACCAGCTGTGCACACAGTGTGATCCACTGCCACCTTCTCTGCCGACCTCAGTGCTGTCGGTCCTTGGGAATGATGGTGCTCCTCTACCCACCCGACCACCGCCTACACCTTCGTTTTGATGAGTCCAATAAATCGTTTTCGGACTTTTGTTTTCCGCATTTCTATTCTGCTGGCGCAGAGACTTGCAAAGCGTTTTTTGCAGCCTCAAGATTACGGATTCAGATCTAGGTGCTTTTTTCTGTGCAGGGGATAACAGCTGAAGAAGACTGCAGTTGGTGAACATTTATTATAAATTATACATTCCAGCCAGGGCGGTGAAAGCAAATAGGCACCTCATGTGTACTGATGCCTTAGTACAAATGAAATCAGTGACACGTCGTCTGTGATAGGACAGAGGAGGTATGAAGAAGAGAAATATTTTTGAGGAAAGCGGTTGATTATACGCAATATACATATATGGCTTCTCTCTATCGGTCTTTTTCAACTTTCCGTAAGATTCTTCAAGATCTAAAGTAAATTTGACTGCTGGGAGGACTTCTGGAGGTTTTTTCTGGAGTGTACCCTTCCTTGCAATGGAGTGAAACGTGGACGATATACAGTCCAAGCCGCGCGGGATTAGCAGAGCGGTCTAAGGCGCTGCAGTCATGGACTGTGTGGCTGGTCCCGGCGGAGGTTCGAGTCCTCCCTCGGGCATGGCGTTTTCCACCTGTGTTAATATCATAATTAACTCCATAACCTCTAAGGGTTCATAAACGTTTACGCTCTACTTTCTCAATTTTTTTATACGCTTCTACCCTACATCCTCTGCCACAAGATGGTTTCTTTATTATAAATGATTTATGATTGTATCGCTACTTACAGAAGGATTTGGCAGAATGAGACGTTCCACATTTCCATTTCATTCTAAACTTTGTATCTAATATCATTTGTGCCGTTCATTACTTCATCGTTATGGTGAGAACATGGAATGTCTCCTGTCGCTATCTCATTATTGAAGACTGGTCTGATTCACTTCCATCTCCAATCGGAACAAGCTTTTACATTTCTGATGACAGATGCAACCAAAATTCATCTGAACCTTCTTACCCTATACAAGCTTTGGTTTCTCTCTATATAATTTTTGCTAACCCACACATTCCCCCACTACGAATTTGACGATTCCTTGGTACCCCGGGTATATTTTACCAATCGATTTCTTCTTTTAGTGAGCTTGTGTGTGTGTGTGTGTGTGTGTGTGTGTGTGTGTGTGTGTGTGTGTGTGTGTGTGTGTGTTTGCCCTTAGGATAATTTAGATTAAGTAGTGTGTAAGCTTAGGGACTGATGACCTTAGCAGTTAAGTTCCATTAGACTTCACACACATTTGAAAATTTTGAAACAGTCCAAACATGGATATAGCAGTTTTAGAAGTGTGCTGCTACAGGGAAACGCCGAAGATTTGACTGATACATCGGAAAAATAAGAAAATACTGAATCGAGTTGTGGGAAAGACGCCGGCCGGAGTGGCCGAGCGGTTCTAGGCGCTACAGTCTGGACCCGCGCGACCGCTACGGTCGCAGGTTTGAATCCCGCCTCGGGCTTGGATGAGTGTGATGTCCTTAGGTTAGTTAGGTTTAAGTAGTGCTAAGTTCTAGGGGACTGATGACCTAAGATGTTAAGTCCCATAGTGCTCGGAGCCATTTGAACCATTTTTTTTTTTTTTTTTTTTTTTTTTTTTTTTGTGGGAAAGACACACCGGGCACCGGGACTTAACTGCTAAGGTCATCAGTCCCTAGGCTTACCTACTACTTAACCTAAATTATCCTAAGGAAAGACACACACACACAAGCTCACTAAAAGGAGAAATCGATTGTCAAAATATACCTGGGGCACCAAGGCATCGTCAAATTCGTAGTGAAGGAATGTGTGGTTTAGCAAAAATTATACAGAGAGAAACCTAAGCTTGAATAGGGTAAGAGGGTTCAGATGAATTTTGGTTGCATCTGACATCAGAAATGTAGAAGCTAGTTCCGATTGGAGATGGAAGCAAACCAGACCAGTCTTCAATAATGAGATAGCGACAGGAGACATTCCGTTTTCTCACCATAACGATGAAGTAATGAACGGCACAAATGAAATTAGATACAAAGTTTAGAATGAAATGGAAATTCGGAAGGTCTCATTCTGCCTAACCCTTCTGGAAGTAGCGATACAATCATAAATCATTTATAATAAAGAAACCATCTTGTGGCAGAGGATGTAGGGTAGCAGCGTACAAAAAAATTGTGAAAGTAGTGCGTAAACGTTTATGAACCCTTAGAGGTTATGGAGTTAATTATGATATTAACGTAGAGAAGCAGCAAACAGCTGTTTAGCGTGGCCCACAGCTCAGCTGGTAGCTAAAATGAGAATGATAAAAAACGATTGACGAGCATTCTACATCGACAAATATCAATTAATAATTACTAATAGTGATCACAAAATACTCTTTGTAATATTAAGTGTTCTCTGCATTATTTTGAATATATAGTTACTTCACAGCTGTTCACTGTGATACAGGCATCCAGAACTGTAGCCGTAATGTTCACAGTGTTCTTTACTTCATGATGTCATCAAACACACATTCACACACACATTGCTGTATTAGAAATGCAAATTAATTATTCCCTGCTAGTAAGAAACTTCCCTTCTGCTACTAATCGCAACCTGGCATTTTCAAAATGCGGGTAACTTGTGGGATCTTAGGTGATTAACAACAAAGACAGTTTCTAAACTTACCAACATGTGGAAACATGATTGAGTAAGGAAGTTGATAACTGATGTCCAGATTTTTGCGGTCTGACATACTGTCCTAGATATTTTATACGTGCTCAGCGGACATCTACTGCTTCACCCAAGCCTTATGAAAGGTATAAATAATTTTTGTACTTTCATACCCTTTTCTTAACATGAGATGCGACTGAAGCTACGACAGGGGAACTTCCGAATGAAATTAGAGAAATTTCTTTAATTAAAACGGGCGTTGAGCTGTGTGTGAATCCCTTGTCGTGAATAGCTAGCGATGAGGAAATAAACAAGGTCGGGAATGTTCGTTACTTCTCTTCATGAAACTTCCATTTCCACTCCAGCAGTGAAAAGAGTCGTTCTACATTCGCGAAATTAATTAAAAACGTACGTACGTTGAAGGTTGGGTTACTATAAAAGCAAGAGAGAGCCGAATAATAAATGGAAACGGAGAGTGTCCCTCGTGGAGCAATCAGCGCACTACTGTAATAAGAATTCGGAAAAAAGTTCGTCACACACTTGTCTCCTGCTGAAAGGTTAACATACTTCTTTTACGGCTCCGTGTAAAGTTTTGAACAAAACTCAGCATGTCGATGTCGACTGTATGGTGTAGTTCGCACTAATAATAGCGACTTGTTGTTTTTTCCAGTTCCGAAGTTAAGAGGGATGACATACTGAAGGCCATTTAAGAGACCTCTACAGATGTTTTAATTTTAGTGACACACACAAACAACTCTCAGCCGGAAGAAGAATGCTTGGATATAACACGGCAGTGACTCATTACCACGCAAATACGGATTAGCAATACGTGCCAAGAGTGGTTTTGTTTCAAAAAGTGTTCAAATGGGTGTCAGATATTATGGGACATAACTGCTAAGGTCATCAGTCCCTAAGCTTACACACTACTTAACCTACATTATCCTAAGGACAAACACACACACCCATGCCCGAGAGAGGACGCGAGTCTACGCCGGGACCAGCCGCACAGTCCATGACTGCAGCGCCTAAGAACGCTTGGCTAATCCCGTGCGGCTTGGTTTTGATTGATCTATCATGTGTTCATAATCGTGATTAGTCAGCCTCCAAACAAATCCAGAGCATTCTATTCAGAAATATTTATAGGAGTGTCGATGTTTACTGACCAGAACTCTCCGTACAGATATCTTCTCAAGATCTTTGAATACCTCGAAAATCCAACAATCACCATGTCCTCTGGGGCTGTGAACTGTGATAAGTGTTGAACTACGTTGTTAGAATGCGCACATATACATTAAGTAAATCTTTGTTAGATGTCCAAGACAAATATTCACATCATTCTGCTAGTTGGATGCCAGACTATTCGTCTGATCTCTGTTTAGGCTCTCTTCGTTTTACGTCGTCAAATTTATGAATTCTGAGCTACTATTAAATGAAACTTCCTGGCAGATTAAAACTGTGTGCCGGACCGAGATTCGAACTTGGGATCTTGGCCTTTCGCGGGCAAGTGCTCTACCAGCTGAGCTACCCAAGCACGACTGACGCCCCGTCCTCACAGCCTTACTTCTGCCAGTACCTCGTCTCCTACCTTCCAAACTTTACAGAAGCTCTCCTGCGAACCTTGCAGAAATATTAAATGACTTGTCACTGCACTTACACAAACCCAATATTTACACAGCTATTGTTCTGTTCCAAGTAGTACGGGCTGTTCCCATACTTCTGTGGAATTTTGAAACAGGTGATGGAGGGGACTACCGTATAAATTCTCTGATGCTAATATTGGTATCATTAAGGCGGGTCTAGCGAAGTTTGGAAGACTTGCGTGGCTCAATTAAGGCATTAGTCAAAAGAAGCAACACATGAGGAGTTCGAAGTGGTTGATTGTATACCAGGCTCTATTTAACAAGCAAATACATCTTCTTCTCACTTTCAGACAATTGACAACTCCCTTGAATCACCTCCGGAACTCCTCATATTGTTGGATCATGACAAGAAAGAAAAATGGATAAAAATTATGCACAGTATAAATATCTATCGTTATAGCAGGGAGACCCGGTACCGCATGCTTAAAAAGGACTCCTCGCCAACACCACTGAGGAAGTGGGCAATAGTTGATGTGGAATCCCCAGGGAATTTACTTGTCTCAACTTGCAAGCTAATGCTGTTAGATCATTATACTGCTACCAACTTACACATATGGTTGAGCAAAACATTAGATTTTACGGCGCATATAGACCCGTGCACTCATATTTCCCTTACTCGATATGCTAATCGAATAGGACAGAGAATCCTTCATAATGATTCCCGCACTGTAAATTAGCTGTAGAGTGTAGAAATAGATGCGTATGTAGAATATGTTAAAACATAAAAACCTTTACAGTTCACAGTGGGAGAAGATAGGAGAGAAACATGACCAATGAAGAAGTCCTTCTCAAAAATTCCGTTAACCTGCGACGCAAAAATGAGTCAAACATATTACCACTTTCAACAACGTTCTCGCGTAATGACGACGACATTACAATTTAAAAAAGTTCGGGCGTGTACATAGTTATACCGAAAGTGTTCATAATCTCACTCACCATCTACGAAAAGAATAGGAAAAGTCAGGGGAATGAGTAAGAACAATGTGTATCGTACACTAGCTCCGACAACACTGACGTAATTCCTACCTGATGTCTCACCAGCGTATATTTCTACAGCGTGTTCACAGGGAGGGTGCCACTTGCTACGGGACGCGACTATCCTAGTCTTCTGCCAAACGTGACAAGATTCATCAGCGACGACAAGGAGGCGGCGGGGCGGAAGGCCCATCAGAACAAGGAGTGTGGGCGGATCACCAAAGGGGTGGCCGCAGCGACAAATGGCGTATTAGCCCCGCGCTCCGCGCTGCGTGTTCCCTCCGGCGCTCATTGACGCTTCGCCGTCGAACAAAGGACGCCGCCGCCGTTCCCCGCCGCCGCTGCCATTGACGCCGGTCGAGCCACGTCGCACCGCGTCCCAAGTTCACACCTGCCAGGGTGGATCAGATATCGGTGGACGGGTCGTGTTTTGGGCGTGGATCACGGCAGCTGCCGGAGCACGTATCCTCTACCGCGCCACGGCCGGTATTCACCGCTGTACCAGAACAGCTTATATCACCACCGCACAGCAGAGCTTCAGAAACGATGACACGTCTCATGGGTGAACCCTCTCCCAGCCCCTACAGCAACATAATGTTCAGACAGCAAGAGTGTTATCGTGATGCATTCTAAGTCAACTGAAAATGTTTATTGTTCCTACGGAGCAAGTATACTGCCAATGTGTTGCAGATTACAAGTTTATTAAACCCCTTCACCATGGTTTCAATGTTCATACAAACGTCTTCTACAGAAGGAGATGTAGATAACCTAAGCAAGATAACTGTGAAAACATTTTAATATACAGGGTGCTCTATTGATCGTGACCGGGCCAAATATCTCACGAAATAAACATCAAACGAATGAGCTTCGTCTAGCTTGAAGGGGGAAACAAATAGCGTTATGGTTGGCCCCCTAGATGGCTCTGCCATAGGTCAAAGGGATATCAACATTTTTTTAAATAGGAACCCCCATTTTTATTACATATTCGTGTAGTACGTAAAGAAACCTGAATGTTTTAGTTGGGCCACTTTCTTCGCTTTGTGATAGATGGTGCTGTAATAGTCACAAACGTATAAGTACGTGGTATCACGGAACGTTCCACCAGTGCCGACGGTATTTGCTTAGTGATACATTACCCGTGTTGAAATGGACCGTTTACGAATTGCGGAAAAGGTCGATATCGTGTTGACGTATGGCTATTGTGATCAAAATGTCCTACGGAATTGTGCTATGTATACTGCTCGGTAACCTGAACGACATTATCCAAGTGTCTGTACCCTTCGCCGGATAGTTACGTTATTTAAGGAAACAGGAAGTCTTTAGCCGCATGTGATACGTCAACCACGACCTGCAACAAATGATGATGGCCAAGTAGGTGTTTTAGCTGCTGTCGCGGATAATTCGCACATCAGTAGCAGACAAACTGCGCGAGATTCGGGAATTTCAAAAACGTTGATGTTGAGCATGCTACATCAACATCGATTGCACCCATATCATATTTCAATGCACCATGAATTGCATGGCTTCGCCTTTGAACATCGTGTACAGTTCTGCCACTGGGCACAAGAGAAATTACGGGACGATGACAGATATTTTTTCACGTGTTCTATTTAGCGACGAAGCGTCATTCACCAACAGCGGTAACGTAAAGCGGCCTAATATGCACTACTGGGCAACGGAAAATCGACGATGGGTGCGACAAGTGGGACATCAGCGACCTTGGCGGGTTGATGTAAGGTGCGGCATTATGAGAGGAAGGATAATTGGACCCCGTTTTATCGATGGCAATCTAAATGGTGCAATGTATGCTGATTTTCTACGTAATGTTCTACCGATGTTACTAAAAGATGTTTCACTGCATGACAGAATGGCGATGTACTTCCAACATGACGGATGTCCGGCACATAGCTCGCGAGCGGTTGAAGCGGTATTGAATAGCATATTTTATGGCAAGTGGATTGGTCGTCGAAGCCCGCACGTTCACCGGACCTGACTTCCCCGGATTTCTATTTGCTATCGTGATCCACCGACAACGCCTAAGAACAGCGCATTGTCAATGCATGTGCGAACATTACGGAAGACGAACTACTCGCTGTTGCGAGGAATGTCATTACACGTATTGCCAAATGCAATGACTTTGGCGGACATCATTTTGAGCATTTATTCCATTAATGTGGTATTTACAGGTAATCACTCTGTAACAGCATGTGTTCTCAGAAATGATAAGTTCACAAAGGTACATGTAGCACATTGGAACAACCGAAATAAAATGTTCAAACATACCTACGTTCCGTATTTTAATTTAAAAAACCTACCTGTTACCAACTGTTCGTCTAAAATAGTGAGCCATATGTTTGTGACTATTAAAGCGCCATCTATCACAAAGCGAAGAAGGTGGTTCAACTAAAACATTCATATGTCTATACGTACTACACGAATATGTAATAAAAAATGGGTGTTGCTATTTAAAAAAAAAACGCAGTTGATATCCGTATGACCTATGGCAGCGCCATCTAGCGGGCCAACCATAGCGCCATCTTGTTTCCCCCATCAAGCTAGACCAATTTTGTTCTTTGTAGTTTTTTCGTTTGACGCTTATTTCGTGATATATTAGGCTTGGTCACGAGCAATGGACCACCCTGTATACAGGTGCTATCATAGCCCGTTATAGATACATACGCGCATTCAGACTTACTGGACTACATATTGTGGCAGTGGTACGTTCAAATACAGCCGAACGGCTTGAGTCTAATATAAAATTCCACCTCAGTGATACATTAAAACATGCATAACATGGGTGTTGTCATGTGGTATTTCCTCTCCCATGTGCAAATAGTGCAATTCCGTCACTTTGGCAACGCTTGCGCTAAGGAAAGCTTCTGTCAAGACAGATCTAATACTATGTGCAAGGAGGGTGCCCGATAATGAATGAAACTTCATCATGCTAAACTTACTTCAATGGTTAAAAATATAACATTAAAAACCAGATCATATTTAACTGTGGAGGTATTGAAATTTAATAAAAGTTTCGAGTTTAATAAAATGACAACAAATTAGTAAAATGGCAAAAAATTTCATTCACTATCGCGCAACCTCCTTCCGCATACTAGTAGCGACCTCTCTTGCCAGAAGCCTCCCATGACGGAAGTGTTGTGTAGGTGACGCTACTGCACTAATTGTGCATTGGGGTGGAGATACCAGATGCGCGTTTAATTTATTATTGTGGTAAAAATTTATATTTGCCTATGACGTTTTGGCTATATTTTAATGTACTGTAACACCCCACCCGTTCCTTGTCCGATTTTTGCGTGTGTTCGCCCCTGAAATCAACTTACAGATAAATTTGGAGTGGGAATATATGCAAAAATGGATAACGCTAGCTTTAAATGTGGCCCTGTCACCCCTAATTAATCTACGGTGGTAGTGTTGACGATAAATCACACTTATTTTTACTTCCAAACATGAAAGATCACGAACACTTAGAGAGTTCAATGACATCAAACACATACACAAAAATAAAATGAAGCAAATCAGTGAATTCAAGATCAACTACTGAAAGTGAAGGCTCTACTGAATCACAATAATTTTATTATAACCCTGAGATCAATGCTGAATAGAACACATATGATCAATTTACAAGTTATCCTCCTAACTTAAATTGGCAGTTAACTGTTACAATCGGTCCATAACGCGATCCAGTATAACTTACACTACTGGTCATTAAAATTGCTACACCAAGAAGAAATGCAGATGATCAACGGGTATTCATTGGACAAATATATTATATTAGAACTGACGTGTGATTACATTTTCACGCAATTTGGGTGCATAGATCCTGAGAAATCAGTACCAGAACAACCACCTCTGGTCGTAATAACGGCCATGATACGCCTGGGCATTGAGTCAAACAGAGCTTGGATGGCGTGCACAGGTACAGCTGCCTATGCAGCTTCAACACGATACCACAGTTCATCAACAGTAGTGACTGGCGTATTGTGACGAGCAAGTTGCTCGGCCACCATTGACCAGACGTTTTCAATTTGGGAGAGATCTGGAGAATGTGCTGGCCAGGGCAGCAGTCGAACATTTTCTGTATCCACCATACAGTATTGCATTATCCTGCTGAAATGTGGGGTTTCACAGGGATCGAATGAGGGGTAGATCCATGGGTCGTAACACATCTGACATGTAACGTCCACTGTTCAAAGTGCCGTCAATGCGAACTAGAGGTGACCCAGACGTGTAGTCAATGGCACCCAATACCATCACGCCGGGTGATACGTCATTATGGCGGTGACGAATACACGCTTCCAATGTGCGTTCACCACGATGTCGCGAAACACGGATGCGACCATCATGATGCCGTATCCAGAAACCTGGATTCATCCGATAAAATGACGTTTTGCCATTCGTGCACAATCCTCTAGTATTGGAACAACAGACTGCTGTCCGTAAACTTCTCTAATTGCGACAATGTATTCGTCAGCAATGAGCTGCCGCGGCTAACATCCTATCAGAACGAAAGACCAAGAGCAGACACGACTTGGCTAACGTCCTCTCAGTACGAGAGCGCAGAAGACCTGTACCGGGAGTCGAGCAAGATCGCTCTTCACCTCAATTTTCCCACCTCAACTTTTACCGAGCGAGTCACATCACTAGAAGCTCTCAAAGTACCCAGTTTGCCAGTGCCGACCAATGTATGGCCTGGGAATAGAACTCCTTTCCACAATTCTTTAATTTCTACAAAAGTTTACAAGTAAACTCTTTCCACGCCGGCTTTGAAGAAACACAGCCGTGGGCAATACCACGTTTACAAGTTTCCTCCCGAGGGATCGCTCGAGATTTTCCCGGTAAGATTTCCCATCGCAGCGAACACAGACTCTGGCACTGAAAGTTTTGTTATTCAGAACTCCTGGCCTGCCCCACTTGAGTTACTCCAAGGCGTAAAATTAGTGGGACATAGGCGAGAGCATGCCCGTCCAGCTATCCACTGCTCTGTTTTGGTAAACACTTGAACACCTGCAGCCACGTGTCCCTCAGACGTTGGCGACCACTGTGGCCTCTCTAAACGGATTACAGAACTTCCCCAGTTCACCATTCTTACCTTCAGGTTGTGGCCTTCGGCGGCTAGCCGCGGACGTAGCCGAGCTCTGTCTCGCATACTGGCTTTCCGCAAAGTCTTATAATTACAAAATTGCGGAATTCTCGCGTGCCGATGCGTTTCCACTTAGATTTCCTACATCGTAATTTAGAGTACTACTCCATTAGAACCTAAAGTGTGAAGTTAAATGGACTCATGCAAGGTGCAAGGCCGTATCCACCTTACAGTACTTCTGCCAACACATGTGCCAAACTAAGTCTGATTAAGTTTCCGGACATGCAACTTGCTTAAAGTGTCTATATCCTTTTCAGACTAAGACGTTTTTTATACGTTGTAACCATGATAAAGAGGTTTTAATAAACCTTCCAGTCTGCAACTAATTGGCTGTTTCCTATTTGTACAGAGAGATTTCTTTCTACGGTTGCTGCTCCAGCCATGTCCTAAATTTTGAAAATCTTTATATTAACTTACTTCAAATGATTATATACAGTCTGAACCGACTGCATGACAGCTTCGCTCTTTCAATGAAATTGTTAATTATTGTTAGATATGAAGATGGACTGCCACAACTCAAATTGCTAATCGTCTACATTAACTGCATCTGTGATTACAGTTAAGTGTAACAGTAAATTTATCCCTGTTAAATTTTATTTCGTGTAGGAATACGTGTAAAACCGCTTTTGTCAAATAAATCTGTAAATATCGGCAAGTTGGAAGAACCCCTGTGAGAAACAGCTGGTCATCATACGCAGGGATATCCCTGCACAGTTGAGACCGCTACCAGCACTTTAACTTCACAGACGGTACATGAAGTGTGCCGAAGTACCACAAGTCCAGGAAAGGCAGGGACGTGCTCCAGTCTGTCTTCCTCTACAGTTTTGACCGTCTACAGATCACAGTAGTAGATGTTATTCCCCGATATCTTCGGAGATGTCTTGTTATCCTATACGTTCTCTTCTTACTTCTTCCGTCCAGCACAGGAGTATTTTTGCTGAAAGACATGGTAAAGGTGCTTCAGCTGTTGTTTTACTCACTTTATTACAATTCATACAATTGCCAATTTCGTCCTTACATTCCATGTTTCAAGTGCAAAATATCACAACTTTTTGCCACCTATTATACTTGAAAATGGCCTGCAAGGACGAAATTGAGCGATTGTGAGATATTAGGGAATAAGCAACAGCCGAGTTGGAATTTTTTACAGTGCCTTTCAGCAATCACTTCGATTGGTTAGCTACTCGAGATAACTTTTTTTGCCAAATTTAACGATCGTAGCTCGAGTTTAAGATCTAAGTAGAGCACGAGATGAAGCAACTTGCTGCAAGGCAAATAATGCCAAAATACACTATCCCCACTGTACCAGAGTTTCAAAATACCGCTTCATTTGTAAAGTTCTTTTACTGTCACATGACGGGTTTTGGGCTCTTATAAGCGCATCTTCAGGTGTCGTAACTTGGTGCTGTAACCGCCCAGCGCCGCGGTAGACGTGTACTAGGCGCGGTGTGCTACCCATGAGCGCAGAACACTTTCCAACAGGTGCGTCCCTCGCCGCTTTCACTAACATTTATTATTTATTGCGAATACCTGCTGTTTCTTACTTTCGTAATAATTACTGTCAAATTTATTCTTACATTTTTATTTTGTGATTTAATCACCGATCTAAACGTATTTGGTGTTATTAATTTTACTCATTCGCAGTGATATAATTATATTTGAGGACCTTAATATATTTATCCACGACAGCCGTATGACTAAGGGTTGGTAAGTTCCCCTGATGCCCTATAGTTATAATGTAACTCATTCATCATTATGTGTGACTGATCAGCTAATTGCGACGTACTAAGTTCGTTTTCAAACGCTTTAAGTACAAAACCTGTTTTAAAAAAATGTGCGCGACCTATTACTAAAGCTTTTTGGCCTCTAAGGTCTCTTGCGGACAACCAGAAACACCAGTTATATTGACTTGATACTTATTTGTTAACTTATTATACTCGATTAAATAGCAGGCAGAGCTATGTTTGCCAGAATGAGTAAAAGTCCTTAACAAAGTCTCGGCACTAGTCAGTAATTATAATATTTATTTAAACTTTACTCAATCAACTGCAGTACTACGACATATTGATTCTTGATCCAGAGCAGAATGGGTCCAGCTCATCACGTTGCTGCTGAAAGCTGAATTTCCAGAAATCGGTTGTGATCAACACTTCAAAGTCCGCGAGCAGACGCAGATATTTAAAAAGCCAATAAATTTTCCTTGTTACAATTAAAGTCCACAAACTAGGTCTTTAACACTGTTTAGTTGTTATATGGACGCGACTGTTGAAAACTTCTAAGTTCCTGAAATACCGCGCAAATTTTGAAAATACGTAGATTCGTACAAAGTATTCAGATAATCGGTTCACGACTTGACTCCAAGATCGAGCGCAGCCACCTGACCTAAGCCAACAATGCCGCTGCTCTTATATAGCCCTGATGTTTATTTGCAAAATTCAAAAAACACATAATGTACAAATATTACAACAAAACCACACAGCTAAACATTTTACATGCTTCAACATTGAGCGATGGTTCCTTTAAGATGATAAAAATGAGGTTTTGACTATGTCTTATCAGTAACTCAACGGATGACCTCTTTCTACCTGCACGTGAACCTTGTAACAAATTAAAATTTCATTGAGTGACCTGGTCAGATTTTACGTTATTTACTACTACGTACGTTGCTCGCAAGGAGAATCAAACATCCACAAGTAGCTGTTGTAGTTAGGTATCTATTGACGCCACTACTAGTGCTTTTTTAATTTTATTTTGTACTAAAATGAGTTTTTTGACATTTGCAATAAAGCTAAGAACTCATAACGCAAACTGTACTGCTGCAGTCGAAATTCCGTGCTTACAGGTGCTATCAATTGGCGAATTGCTCGTTACGGTTGTAACGGTGTATAGAAATTACACTACTGGCCTTTAAAATTGGTACACCAAGAAGAAAGGCAGATGATAAACGGGTATTCATTGGGCAAAAATGTTATATTAGAACTGACATGTAATTACATTTTCACGCAATTTGGGTGCATTGATCATGAGGTACCTAGTCCAACCATCTCTGGCCGTAATAACGGCCTTGATACGCCTGGGCATTGTGTCAAACAGAGCTTGGATGGCGTGTACAGGTACAGCTGTCCACGCAGCTTCAACATGATACCACAGTCCATGAAGAGTAGTGACTGGCGTATTGTGATGAGCCAGTTGCTCGGCCACCATTGACCAGACGTTTACAATTGGTGAGAGATCTGGAGAATGTGCTGGCCAGGGCAGCAGTCGAACATTTTCTGTATCCAGAAAGGACCGTACAGGACCTGCAACATGCGGTCGTGCATTATCCTGCAGAAATGTAGGGTTTCACAGGGATCGAATGAAGGGTATGGCCACGGGTCGTAGCACATCTGAAATGTAACGTCACTGTTCTAAGTGCCTTCAATGCGAACAAGAGCTGACCGAGACGTGTAACCAATGCCACCCCATACCATCAGGCCCGGTGATACGCCAGTATGGCGATGACGAGTACACGCTTCCAATGCGCGTCCACCGCCGGCAGGTGTGGCCGAGCGGTTCTAGGAGCTTCTTTCTGGAACCGCGCGACTGCTACGGTCGCAGGTTCGAATCCTGACTCCGGCATGGATGTGTGTGATGTCCTTAGGTTTACGTAGTTCTAAGTTCTAGAGGACTGATGAAAAAATGGCTCAGAACACTATGGGACTTAGCTGCTGTGGTCATCAGTCCCATAGAGCTTAGAACTACTTAAACCGAACTAACCTAAGGACATCACACACATCCATGCCCGAGGCAGGATTCGAACCAACAACCGTAGCGGTCGCGCGGTTCCGGACTGTAGCGCCTAGAGGACTGATGACCTCAGATGTTAAGTCCCATAGTGCTCAGAGTCATTTTTTTGGGCGTTCACGGCGATGTCCCAAAACACAGATGCTACCATCATGATGCTGTAAAAGAACCTGGATTCATCCGAAAAAATGACGTTTTGCCATTTGTGCACCAGGTTCGTCGTTGAGTACACCATCGCAGGCGCTCCTGTCTGTGATGCAGCGTCAAGAGTAATCGTAGCCATCTTCTCCGGGCTGATAGGCCATGCTGCTACAAACGTCATCGAACTGTTCGTGCAGATGGTTGTTGTCTTGCAAACGTCCCCATCTTTTGACTCAGGGATCGAGATGTGGCTGCACGATCCGTTACAGCAATGCGGATAAGATGCCTGTCATCTCGACTGCTAGTGATACGAGGCCGTTGGGATCCAGCAAGGCGTTCCGTATTACCCTCCTGAACCCACCGATTCCATATTCTGCTTACAGTCATTGGATCTCGACCAACGCGAGCAGCAATGTTGCGATACGATAAACCGCAATCGTGATAGGCTACAACCCGACCTTTATCAAAGTCGGAAACGTTATAGTACGCATTTCACCTCCTTACACGACTCATCACAACAACGTTTCACCAGGCAACGGCGGTCGACTGTTATTTGTGTATGAGAAATCGTTTGGAAACTCTCTTCACGTCAGCACGTTGTAGGTGTCGCGACCGGTGTCAACCTTGTGTGAACGCTCTGAAATTATAATCATTTGCATATCACAGCATATCCTTCCCGTCGGTTAAATTTCGCGTCTGTAGCACGTCATCTTCGTGGTGTAACAATTTTAATGGCCAGTAGTGTAATAATTTTAGTCGGCATTGGGCATGCTTCCTCAATTCGTTTCTGTCTTTCTTATGTAACTGCCCATTCTTTATATTTATTAGTATTTGTTTTACTTTTATGTCCCAAAGTTATAACCGTGGCGTCATCTTCTTGCCATGCACAGAACTGCTACGGCCACTTGCCTGGGGAAAAGCGACTCGCAGTAAAGCCGCTATCCTTTGGCCAAAAGCAGAGATTCGGGTGTCATACTTGCAGCCCTGCTTGCTACCTCCTCGCGAACTATTCTCGTCGCTGTCGCCACCGTCACTGCTGTAGCCGCGTCTGTCTATCACTTCAAAAAGACTGCGCTTAGTTTCATCTGTAGTGTAACGACGTATGTTTTGTGTAAATGATTTTCTTCTGACATCTGACCAAGTGCTGACTTCGTCACCTACGTCAGTTACAACACACTTCACAATTATTTAAATTCCCTTTAAAGTTGTCTCTGAAGGGTTCTTGAACGAAACTGTGATTAAAACAACATCATTGGAGTCGTATGCGCAGAATTACGTCACTCAGTCCAATGGGTTTGCGCAAACTTTATCAGTTTGGATGACGTTTGTTTCTTCTCAGAAATTATATTAATGCAAGTTATCTGTTTTAATAAATATTAAAACAACTTTGAATAAACTTTTAAGACTCAAACTCGCGATGAACGTTGTCAAAATGGATAATCTTGTCAAATAAATCAGTAATACTCTTCCTTAATACGTTGTTAATGTGGTCTTCAGTCCTGAGACTGGTATGATGCAGCTTTCCACGCTACTCTATCCTGTGCAAGCTTCTTCATCTCCCAATACCTACGCAACCTACATACTTCTGAATATGCTTAGCGTATTCATCTCTTGGTCTCCCTCTACGATTTTTACCCACCACGCTGCCCTCCAATACTAAATTGATGATCCCTTGATGCCTCAGAACATGTCCTACCAACCGATCATTTCTTCTAGTCGTGCCACATACTCCTCTTTTCCCCAATCCTATTCAGTACCTCCTCATTCGTTATGTAATCTACCCATCTAATCTCCAGCATTCTTCTGTAGCACCACATTTCGAAAGCTTCTATTCTCTTCTTGTCCAAACTATTTATCGTCCATGTTTCACTTCCATACTTGGCTACAATCCATACATATACTTTCAGAAACGACCTCCTGACACTTAAATCTATACTCGATGTTAACAAATTTCTCTTCTTCAGAAACGCTTTCCTTGCCATTGCCAGTCTACATTTAATATCCTCTCTACTTCGACCATCATCAGTTATTTTGCTCCCCAAATAGCAAAACTCGTTTACTGCTTTAAGTGTCTCATTTCCTAATCTAATTCCCTCAGCATCACCCGACTTAATTCGACTACATTCCATTACTCTCGTTTTGCTTTTGTTGATGTTCATCTTATATCCTCCTTTCAAGACAATGTCCATTCCGTTCAACTGCTCTTCCAAGTCCTTTGCTGTCTCTGACAGAATTACAGTGTCATCGGCGAACCTCAAAGTTTTTATTTCTTCTCCATTGATTTTAATACCTACTCCGAATTTTTCATTTGTTTACTTTACTGCTTGCTCAATATACAGATTGAACAACATCGGGGACAGGCTACAACCCTGTCTCACTCCCTTCCCAACCCCTGCTTCCCTTTCATGCCCCTCGACTCTTATAACTGCCATCTGGTTTCTGTACAAATTGTAAATAGCCTTTCGCTCCCTGTATTTTACTCCTGCCACCTTCAGAATTCGAAAGAGAGTTTTCCAGTCAACATTGTCAAATGTTTTCTCTAAGTCTACAAATTCTAGAAACGTAGGTTTCCCTTTTCTTAATCTAGCTTCTAAAATAAGTCGTAGGGTCAGTATAGCCTCACGTGTCCCCATATTTCTACGGAATCCAAACTGATCTTCCCCATGGTCGGCTTCTACCAGTTTTTCCATTCTCCTGTAAAGAATTCGCGCTAGTATTTTGCAGCCGTGAATTTTTAAATTGATAATTCGGTAAATTTCACATCTGTCAACGCCTGCTTTCTTTGGGATTTGCTCACCAGATGGTAAAGTTTTGTCAGGACTGCCTCTCCCTTGGCCGTCAGTAGTTCTAATGGAATGTTGTCTACTCCCGGGGCCTGGTTCCGACTCAGGTCTTTCAGTGCTCTGTCAAACTCCTCACACAGTATCATATTTCCCATTTCATCTTCATCTACATCCTCTTTCATTTCCATAATATTGTCCTCAAGTACATCGCCCTTGTGTAGACCCTCTATATACTCTTTCCACCTTTCTGCTTTCCCTTCTTTGCTTAGAAGTGGGTTTTCATCTGAGCTGTTGATATTCATACAAGTCGTTCTCTTTTCTCCAACGGTCTCTTTAATTTTCCTGTAGGCAGTCTCTATCTTACCTCAAGTGAGATAAGCCTCTATATCCTTACATTTGTCCTCCAGCCATGCCTGCTTAGCCATTTTGCACTTCCTGTCGATCTCATTTTTGAGACGTTTGTATTATTTTTTGCTTGCTTCATTTACGGCATTTTTATATTTTCTCCTTTCGTCAATTAATTCAATATTTCTTCTGTCACCCAAGGATTTCTATTATCCCTCATCCTTTTACCTACTTGATCCTCTGCTGCTTTCACTACTTCATCCCTCAAAGCTACCAATTCTTCTTCTACTGTATTTCTTTCCCCCATTCTTGTCAACTGTTCCCTTATGTTCTCCCTGAAACTCTGTACAACCTCTGGTTTAGTCAGTTTATCCCGGTCCCATCTCCTTACATTCCCACCTTTTGGCAGTTTCTTCAGTTTTAATCTACAGTTCATAACCAATAGATTGTGGTCAGAGTCCACATCTGCCCCTGGAAATGTCTTACAATTTAAAACCTGGTTCCTAAATCTCTGTCTTAGCATTATATAATCTATCTGATACCTTTTAGTATCTCCAGGGTTCTCTTCATCCCTCAAAGCTACCCATTCTTCTCCTACTGTATTTCTTTCCCCCATTAATATAATTCTTCATAAATAAATTCTCGGAACACGCATTTAAACTTTTGTAGTATACACCAGTTTATTGTCTTCATATATACTACATATAGACGTGAACATGAGCTTTGACAAGATAGGACTGAACATTTACAACATGATTTAACTTTCAATGACGTCATTGTTGTAGAAACATTACAAATTCTTTTTTTTCAGTTTTTAGAAGCACGACGCAACAACTCGGTTTCAGGATCTTCTGTTGCTCTTTGGCTGTCGTCTTGCGACGTATAGCGGCCAGCAATTTTCTCTCTGGTCCCGGCAGTGAAGATGCTGTCTCCGTTCGTTGGGCCGCCCTCTCCGTACATGAAACATAAAAATAAATACAAAACTTTAGATAATTCACAAACATTACAAATATTACAAAATATATAAACAGAACACTAAATTAAACTTATATTCACCTGCAAACTGGGCTGACACTGGTGGATGGGTGACGCTTCAATTTCGCGTCCCACTACACACCCTGTAAGTAGGAAAAGCTGTCAGGCGTTTTGTTATCTGAATCCAAGCAGGTTGTTCTCAGAAACGTTCCCACTTACATCGGACCTCAGACAAAATGTTGGGTACGAACAGAAATGCCCCTTATCCTGAGAAGTTGTACGAAAAGGCTAGCAGGTCTCCTGGTCGAACGTTTCATGAGGGGCACAGAGGTACTGCATAGTTGTTCGAGTAACAAGAGCGGTGCAAGGAATATAGACACAGTACAGCAAAGCGGTACCACTAGGCGCTAATGAGATTCTAGGAAGAAGCCGGGTAGTTTCGAAAAGCCACTGCCGTGCCTATGCCCTGAAATAGCGTCGACAGGGGCCAGTAGGGCAGTTCTGGTCGAGTACGGATTCTGCAAAATTCCAGGAAGTTTCTGTAAGAGTAGCGTCGTTGTATTATCTATTAGCCATGACACAGACCATGTCAAGTGTCGGGGAGTGAAGAGACACTTCCAGAACTGAGTCAACAAGTGTCTAAAAACTTGTGTTTTCTCGTGACTGTAGTGAAGCCACAATACAGTCATTCTGAACTTGAATCAGTCCGCCACTCAGTAACAGTGGCTCATTTAGGGTGTTTTCAACCGTAAATCCCCGTGTGCAGTTTCACATTTACAGCCAGATCTGCAGAGCAAAGACATGTTTTGTTGCTATTGACAAGGGATTTCCGATTGACTCCGTGTTTATGGATTTCCGGAAGGCTTTTGGCACTGGTAGTGAAATTGTGTGTTTATGGACTATCGACTCAGTTATGTGACTGGATCTGTGATTTCCTGTCAGAGAGGTCACATTTCGTAGTAATTGATGGAAAGCCATCGAGTAAAAGAGGTAGTGTTATAGGCGCTTTGCTGTTCCTTATCTATATAAACAGATTGGGAGATAATCTGAGCAGCCGTCGTAGGTCGTTTATCGACTAATAAAGTCATCAGAAGATCAAAACATATTGCAAAGCGACTTAGAAAAGATATCTGAATGGTGCAAAAATTGGCAGTTGACCCTAAATAACGAAAAGTGAGAGGTCATCTACATGAGTGCTAAAAGGAATCCGTTAAACTTCGGTTACGCGAAAAGTCAGTCAAATCTAATGGCCGTAAATTCAACTAAAAACCTATGAATTACTATTACGAACAACTTAAATTGGGAGGAAGAAATGGTTCTAAGCACTATGGGACTTAACATCTGAGGTCATCAGTCCCGTAGAACTACTTAAACCTGACTAACCTAAGGAAATCACACACATCAATGCCCGAGGCAGGATTGGTACCTGCGACCGTAGCAACAGCGCGGTTCCGAACTGAAGCGCCTAGAACCGCTCGGCCGCAGTGGCCGGCTAAATTCGGAGGAACATATAGATAATGTCGTGGGAGAGGCTAACCAAAGATTGCGTTTTATTGGCATGACACTTAGAAAATCTAACAGATCTACTAAGGAGACTGCTTTCACGACGCTTGTCCGTCTTGCTTTAGAATACTGCTGCGCAGTGTGGGGTTCTTACCAGGTTGGACGGACGGAGAACATAGAACAAGTTCAAATAAGGGCAGCACATTTTGTATTATCGCGAAATATGGGAGAGGGGGGTCACTGAAATTATACAGGATTTGGGTTGGACATCATTAAAAGAAAAGCGTTTTTCGATGCGACGGAATCTTCTTACGAAATTCCAGGCACCAGGTTTCTTCACCAAATGCGCAAATATTTTGTTAACACCGACCTACATCGGATAGGAAGAAACGATCACCATGTTAAATAAGGGAAATCTGGGCTCGTGCGTAAAGATATAGGTGTTCGTTATTTCCGCGCAGTATACGAGACTGGAGTAATATAGAACTGTGAAGGTGGATCGATGAACCCACTTCCAGGCACTTAAATGTGATTTGCAGGGCATTCATGTAGATGTGGACGTATGCTCATGTTCCCGCCATCATGTTTTTTACACCTAGTTTTTAACGTACTTCCACCTCACTACGTTAATTTAAATTACTGGTGTCAATGAGTTGCTGCTTTGCCTGACCGTGAGCGGCGCTAGCAGCGCGTATGAATATATCCCCTCTCCTAGTATCTTTGCTCGACTGCTGTTACTTCCCGGTCGTTGTCTGTCGTAAGCCAGTTCTGGTCGCGAATTCGGGCTGCCAGTCTGTTGGAACGCGTCTGGAGCGCAGTCCAGACCTGCCAGTTGGGGAATTACAATGTGGCGCTAGTGCTGTCGGGTTGGAGCAGTGAGGTCTGCGTCGACATGGCTCGCCCGACCATTGCCACCACGCACCACTTGAGCCGGGCCACGGTCTTAGTGAATCGTCGGTCGGTCGTCCTACCGGACGACGCGTTTTGACTCGCCGATCGTTCATGGGTCGACTATGTGTGTGCATTGGCTGGCGATTTGTCTTCATGCATAATTAGAGACTCTTGGATGTCGTTCAGGTCTTCGTGAAAGCGTTTGTCAGGTTGTGAGTGTAGTTGGCGTTATTTCCACTGACGACTATTTTAGATGTTGTCGGCATTCTGACGGTAGTCTGTCGGTAGGTGCGGACCAGGGAGGATATCTCCGTGTGGTGCATTCAGCTGGGTCCACTGGCAGTCCCTGCTTAGTGTCGCAGCTGTGTGGAGCTGTCCGATCGCTACGAGCTTCGTAGCTCACCGACCCAGGACGTCAAAGTTGAGTGGTGTGTTAAGTATCGAGGCCACGTCCGTTAATGTTGTGTCGTTCGCTTCGGTGGTTCGCCGTTGGGGAGCTTTTCCTGTGAGCAACACCGACTGTTTGTAGTGGTGAAATAGAGCCGTCGTGCGGTGGAATTAGCTATATTGGTTCACTACAGTTCAAGTGCACCAGCGTAATTTTCTACCTTGTGGCCCTTAGTGTTCTGGTTACCTGCCCTGGCCACTGATGTAAACTGAGGCAGTGTTCCTTTTTGGAGAAGTTAACTATATTACCTTATTTCAAATTCAAGTGTACCAGCAGAATTTTCTGCCTTGTGGCCGTTAGTGTTCAGGTTACCTGCCCTGGCCACTAACGTAATTTCAGGCAGCGTCCTTTCCTCACCTGTTGCTGCTGTCCAACATGGTGTAGTTTTGACAGCTTAATACATATTTCATTGTAGATAATCAAGTCCGTGACAGTTTGGTCTTAGAGTTTTTATGTACCGATTGGTGGCTAACAAGTCGTTTGGTCTGACGGTCCGTGACTGCCTCTTGGTTGGGTTACCGACGAATCCCACAACCTGCCTCACCTAAGTGAACGTTAATGGTTAGAGGGCAGCCCCCCCCCCCCCCCCCCTTCCTACCCTGGAGGCGCCCGAGTGTCGTTGTCTATACTGTCCTTTTCATGGGTGTTTAACGGTCTGTTGGTAATCTATTATAGCCAATGCTTTAAACGAAAAAAAAATTATGTGTTTTATGTAAATCATTTTATGAAAATCAGTTGTGGCCCTTCAGGCGCTTAAAACTTTATTCTTAAATTTAGTTATTGTCTTTTCGTTGTTTTTTCATTTAGTGTGTGTTTGGCCATTGAAAACTTAAACGTTAAGATTTTTTTGAATTTTTGGAAAATCGACTGTGGGCCTTCAGCCGCTTTAAGCCTTATTCTAAAAATTTCCCCCTAAGCGAAAACATTGCGGCCTTCTGACTTAAAAGAGTATGGTAATATTTTTGAAAAAAAAATTAAAATTTGATTGTGGCCTTCAGTCGTGTGTATTGCACCTTGTATATGTTTGTGCTATCCACTTTTGACTTGGGGCTTTCCTCCTAACTGTGAAATATATAATTTTATTTACAATGTCTTCAGTCATTTGAAATTTATCTTGTTGCTTTTAAGGTTTCTTGTTTGGAGTCCTTCAGCCGTGAAAGAATTGGATTTTGAAACTAGTAGTTGTAAAGGTGCGGCTACGTGCCGTTTTGGTTTAAAGGTGTTATTAAATAACAATAAATATCAATTTTAAAGTGAAATTGACCGACACCTTATTTGGCTCATTCCACAATACTAATTACCTGTTCTGCCCAGCGGGTTTAGCGGGCGTGTGGCAAAGTGTTACTTATTCAGTGTGTTCTAATCGACTGAATTGTTACCAGCTATCTCAGTGTCCAAGAAGTCGCACACAACACGTAAAGTGCAGCCCCCGATTAGCTGACTTTGGCATAATGTGTAACGAATTCTCTCTTGCAGCAGTGCTATTTTTCTGTTTGTGTGTCTTATGTTGAGTGTTCACGATGTCTCTTACGGATGTGTCTTAAATGTCAGCCGTATAATTGCACGGACAAGAGACTGAATAATTCTTATAAGCACTAGGAGGATTTGTGGCGACACCACAACCGCCACCCCCAGCCTGTTTAATTCGAAATAAATCAACAAGCAGTTCAAGTGCCTAATTGCAGAGAGTTTCTGCGATAAAGTGAAGTATGGGCTGATTATCTGTGCAGTTGACAGCACATTTCAACGCCTACAGCATGACAAATAACCAGCGCATTTACTATGTTCTCTCCCTGAAGAGGGGCAGCAGCCTTTTCAGTAGTTGCAGGGGCAACAGTGTGGATGATTGACTGATCTGGCCTAGTAACACTAACCTAAATGGCCTTGCTGTGCTGGTACTGCGAACGGCTGACAGCAAGGGGAAACTACAGCCGTAATTTTTCCCGAGGGCATGCAGCTTTACTCTATGGCATGGAGAGCTGCATCAAATCAGTCTCAGGACTGAAGACCCCATCAAGAACAACTCCACTGCAGGCTCAGATGTATTCCAGTTGGTAGTAATGCTGTTTCCAGATACCGAGTCACATGAGGTCCCTTACGACTAGTTAGTTAATAAACTCACCCATCATTTTAAATCACAAATGCATGTAGCGTCAGCTCATTACAAGTTTTCCAGATTAAAACAACAGCCAGGACATCCTACAAACAGTGGGTAACGGAACATCGTGGCCTTACTAGACAATGTCTCTTTCAGTATTCATGTGGGTTGAGTTACAGTGATTACGATGAGAGATGCGACTGCATGGAACATGTCTGATTCCTGAATTAGTGCTGCCTTACTAAATCATCCTAACCTTGACCTCAGTACAGTACTCTCATTTATTCAGTCACAGAACATTGTCGATGTAACTGTGAATGATTTTCAAGCACCTGCGTTAACTCTTGTCAAAGTGAGACAGTACAGTGGCCAAAAACCCCCAGTTTGGTGAGACGCTGCCCGGCTTCCAGGTCATGTGCGAACCAGTCGCGTCATCAGCCGCGGCGCTGCTCGCACAATCGCAGATGTCCAGCCCGCGTTGCTTTTCAATACATTAAGAGCACAGAGCCCGTGCTGCAAACCAAGTGTTTCGCATGTCGCAAACGAGGCCACATACAGTCGGTACGTTTAAGTATAAATTGTGTTAGGCAGATTTCACATTCTATGTCAGACAGTGATTCTAATGAGGCATATGTTGCGTCTGGTGCACAATGGTCCGCCGATCCTGTTGTTATTTCGTAAGATTGCCATAACAACAAACCTCTGAACTTAACTATCGGCAATCCAAGCAGCTGTATGTTGCGTTGCGTGTCTTCATAAGTTCGTTAAATTTCTGTTAGATACTGATGCTACTGTTACGCTGCTCAACCATGCTACATACGGATGCTTTGGTAGACCACAACTTCAGCAACCACTTAACTCGTTGTCAGCATACGATGGACATCCTATTCCAGTGCTTGGAGTGTGTAGCTTACTATCCACGTTCTTTCATGTGTGTGACCTTGCGAGTCTACTAATATTTTTGGCACGGATAGCTTAGTCATTTTCAGTCTGGCAGGTCACAATGTAATTCATCTGGGTTTCTGGAAAGTATTAATGCATTAATCGACAAGTACAGATCTCTGTTCCAGTTTAGCAGTTAGCGAGTTGCCATTGTTCATGGCCAGGAATGGATACACAAATACAGACCACGACTTCACAGTGTGAAACGTGTGCAGATTATCAGTCCACTCCCCTCACAGCAATACTTCGACTGGACACGTCCTGACGGCCGGCCGCGGTGGCCGAGCGATTCTAGGCGCTTCAGTCCGGAACCGCCCAACTGCTACGGTCGCAGGTTCGAATACTGCGTCGGGCATGGATGTGTGTGATGTCCTTAGGTTAGTTATGTTTAAGTAGTTGTAACTTCTATGGGACTGATGACCTCAGATGTTAAGTCCCATTGTGCTCAGAGACATTTTTGAACGTCCTGACGGACCTTAGCGACGGCAGTGCGTAGATCTTACTGTGTCACACTGGAACACATCGTGGCTAATGGTTGTCGGTGCCTGCAGCAAGTTTCCCTTCGTCGTTCCAATGAAGTCTACCACAACAGTCAGTACAGCATCAGCTGTTACGTCGATCTTCTGCAATGCACTCTGACCTGAGGTCATAGTATTGGATAATAGGCCGCAGTTCACATGCCTGGAGCTTGAACAGTCCTGTGCAGACAACTGTGTTGAGCCTGTCCTTACAGAGCCTTTTATCAGTAGTCGAATGGTTAAGCAGAACGCTTTGTGTGGACCATCAAAACACAGATGGACAAACCGCAGGCCACCGGCACACGGGACCATGCTTTGAAAGTTTTTCTGTCGTCCTATCGCTCCCTGCCAAAAGATTGGAAATCGGCAGTGGAGATCCTTCACGGTCAAAGCCATAATACTCTCGTCCATTTCCTATATCCGCTGCAGAGATCTATGTCGGTGCATCTGAGCCACATTTTCGCCCTAAGAAACCAGTGTTCTTCCATGTGTTTGGCTGGAGTTACTGATGGAAGTAGGCTTTGGTGTCCACTCTCCGACCAGGTTGCCCAGGCGGCTTCGGCCAATCAACCTGCGAGTGTCTGCTGCAACGTTTATATACACAAATCAAGCATGAAGACAGGGCATGCAGCAGCCATCGTTTCGATCGCTGGGCAGGGCGAGGCATTAGAATTACACAGTAGGCGCAACCCTGGGATGAGTCATAGCGCCCTCGCTTCTGTGACGTGAACACCTGAGGCACTGACCTGCTCCCACGCCAAAGACCACTTTGTAGTAGCATTCTGTGTCCAGATCCAATGCGTCGTGCTTTCCCATGCTTACAAAATTTTCCAGAAACAAGTGGGTCCAGCATCACGTCAAATGAAAAGAGATAAGATCATGAATTGCGACAGTGTCTGTGTTCGTACAGTGACTGTCTAAAGCAGATTGCAATAAATGAAGTTAGAGTTTATAAATAGACACTGTCGCTCTTTACTATATAATTAGACATGAAAGGGCTGAAGTGACAGTATAAAATAACATTTGCCTCCTAGGTGTGGTTTCACTAATGTACGAGCCTTTCGATTCTGACTGTGTGATATCTGGAGATTTAGACCTGCATTGGAGGCGTTCTCGGATAGTGGTTTAGGCGACCGCTTATGTTAAGTGGGACATAAGGTTTAGAATCCTGGTCCGGCACAAATTGTCATTTGTCACAAGTAGCTGGCGGTAATGCATTTTTGCTATACGTGACTCCATTTCATGAAAGGAAATGAGGCTAATTTGATCTCAATAAATTACAGTCACTGTTACTCTATGCAAGTAAATAACGGCATTACCTGTGGTACCCGGTCAGACATAATAGTCCAAGTACATATACAATATTATTTTCAGTTAAATTTGCATGCAAATTTGCCTGCGCGTTTCAGAGAGAGAATGTGTTCTAGGCATTATGAGTGAGAGGGGAGGAGTTATTGATTTGTGTAATAATACTCTAATCAAGAAAAACAAGAGGAGTAGGTATACTTGGAGAACACTCTGAGACATGGAAAGATTCCAACTGGATTAAATCATGCCACACAGAGCTCCCAAAACCAGTTAGTGGATTCTAAGGCATATCCAGGAGCAGATAGAGACTCTGATCATAATTTAGTCATGGTGAAGAGTAGACTGAATTTAAGGGACAGTACAGAAGAATCAGAGTGAATTGAAGTGCTATACTGTACTGAGGAATGATGAGGGGCGTTTCAAGTTCGCTATGGATATGGATACTACAATAAGGACTATCACAGTATTCAGTTCAGCTGAAGACAAGTGGAATCTCTAAAAAGGGCAGTCACAGGCGTTGATCGGTCTGACTTAGGTAGAAGAAGGTAGCTCCGAAGAAACTTTGGATAACAGAAGAAATACTTCAATTGACCGGCGAAAGGAGGGAGTAAAAAATTCTAAGGAAAAGACAGGAAAAACAATATGAATGACTTATGAATGAAATAAGTAGAAGGATCATGGCTGCCAATGTGAAATGGCTGAAAGGAAAATGCGGAGAAACACTAAAGGAAACCATCATCACTAGTGAGTCAGTTTATAAGAAAGTGAAATCAATCGTGCAAAATTAAAAGCAAGCGTGTTTGCCTTAAGAGTGTAACTTTAATTAATTGTTAGACTCGGAGACCAGAACATATAGGTGGAAAGAATAAATTGTAGACCCCTGTGAGGGCCAGGAGACGCATTATGACGTGACAGAAAAAGGAACTAGAGTCGATAAGGAAGGCAATGAAAGAATAATTTCACTTGCTTTGCTGTCTACATATATCCCGCGCAGGATCGATGACACGAACGAATAATTTGTCGTAGACCACGTTAAAATATAGTCTTGCGCACCTTTCATTATATTATAACTGTTTCTTTCTCCCTGTTCTTTTACTAGGAAAGGACGACATGAAAAGAGGGTAATGATTTTTACCCGATGATGCCGTGAAAGGTCTGGTGGGTGCACACTGGATTTAGAAATTAGAGATCGTAATAAAATTTAGCTCAAATGGATCAGTTATAAAGAAGTATCTTACGTAGCAACGACCAAGTGCGTGTAACTGGCTGGAAGACTGTAATCTTATTAAGGAAGTATTAGCAGTTGTGCCATTACCTGTTTATCAAAGGGATGCGACCACCCCGGCAGTTGTTTAACGTTCGGTCGGCTCCCGAGCACGCGCTTGAGATGCCCGTATCCCGTCTTTTGGTTGCAAATACCTAATGACATGGGAGTGGATCCCGAAGTTAACGTTGTGAACAGTGCCATATTACTGATTCAGCAATTGTGACAGGGGCTAGACTACTTCCATAATTAACTTATCATGGATAGAACAGCTTCTCATATAATGCACGTAACGAAGATTGGGAATAGACGCAAAGTTGTTTAGTATGAATTACTGTAAGACCTTTCCTGTTGAAATGGTTCAAATAGTTCTAATGGTTCAAATGGCTCTGAGCACTATGGGACTTAACATCTGTGGTCATCAGTCCCCTAGAACTTAGAACTACTTAAACCTAACTAACCTAAGGACATCACACACATCCATACCCGAGGCAGGATTCGAACCTGCGACCGTAGTGGTCCCGCGGTGTCAGACGGAAGCGCCTAGAACCGCTCGGCCACAACGACTGTCACCTTTCCTGTGTGTACCGGTTTATTACAAGTGTTTATTGATCCTGCTAACGTTGTAAACAAAAAACAAATTACTTATTAGTTGAGTTCTGATTACATTTATATTCTACACTCTCAAGGAAGAAATGAGTGTTGATTTCTTATCACGTAGTCTGTTATCACAATGAAATGGGGAGGAGGGGAAGACCTGTATATTGCTGTCCCTCATACACATTCCAGAAGGAACGATGGTATTAGTTACTTATTGTACCAATACTATCGCAAACCACATTATGAGGAGATTGGGAGAATGAATGAGGACGTGGCATGCAGAGTCCCACATGTTGCGTGAAGTTATCGTCACTATCACACGATGGTGGCAGCAAATCCGGCAGAGTTACGTATCATGGTTGAGCAATTTAGTACATCATTCTTATGACTGTGTTATGGCAGCCCACCACGAATTCCACTCCTCCACTATCCACTAACATCTTCATATCAGAGTAGCACTTCCACCTTTCGTCCTCATTTATTTGTTGGAGGTATTCCAATCTCTGTCTTCCCCAGCAGCTTTTACCCTGTACCATGTAGATTGTTCCCTGGAGCAGTAACACAAGTTCACTCATCCTGTTGCTGCCTCGTTTAAGTATTTTAGAGATGTTCCTTCATTCGCAGATTCTGCTAAGAGCCTTCCATTCCTAGTCCGTTTGACTTTCAATATTCTTCAGTTGCACCTTGTCTCAAACGCTTCGATTCTCTTCTGTTCCACCTATAGCTTGTTATTTATAAAATATAAAACGGTCGGCGAATGTAATTCTGCATGGTATCATTGGAACCTGTGCAAAACGATCTGCATATTTATCTCGGTTAAAATGAATGTACATTAAATTCGTAAACATGGTTACTGGACATATAACATATGAGCGAAACGTTGACTGCATTTACGTAATCTTTATGCGTCAGTGAGCTTAGTGAACGAAAGTTCAGTATTTACTTCAGATAATACCATGTAACACAGATTCCAAGAGCATATTGTGGCTCGAAAGGACTCTGCTGTTTTATAGCAGCACAAAATTTATAACTGGGCTATCTTATACAAATAAATTGACACCAAAAGGAAGTTATTAAGCCAAAAAAAGTCAAAAGCCATGTGTGCTAATGTATGGGATATCCAGCAGCCACGCTGAAACGCCACTCTCCTTGCCTACAGCTATAATGTGGAGAACTTTATTTAACCGTAATAACAACTTCAACCAGTAAATATTCTGTGTAATTTTGGAAATAATAGTTTCTTAATATTATACAATGATTCTAAGAACGTAATTTTCTTGTTGTCAGGGCGAGTGTTTTGTATCAGTGTAATGTATATACTATGTGAAATCCATCCCTACATAAATTGTTCCTCAATGTATAAAGTACACTCCTTCCTCTCCCCGGCAGCTGGACACAGACTGAATCCTTCTCCCGCCATTTTACCACAGACTTCCATGGGACGACAGGGCCCTGTGTTGGCAGTAATGTGTAATATGTCAGTAAGGCTCCGGACCTCATGGTGAACACACTGGATTGAGCTACTGCCTATGACCATTAAATTGTTGAAATTAACACTGGATGCTAAATAAAGCCTTACGTGCATCCTATCCAGCAGCCGAGAACAGGTAGAGTCCTTTTCCCACCAATTGCAGGAAGGTACACTGGTCGGATTTTTTAGGTTAGTGGAGGTAGCCCAAGTGACCTTTCTCCACAAAAATTTTAACTTCCCGCGATTTGCTGGGTGAGGGGAGAGGGGAAGGGAGGGGGTTAGGTTAGTGGAGGTAGTCCAATTAACCTATTTTCCTGGCAAAATTTGAACTTCCCACCATGCGATCACTGCAACCATATCTATCGCCACCATCTTAGAGACGCCATCTTGAATAAATTAGGCAACAGTGCAACATAGGACCATATGAACTTTGTCCTACTATTTACGAGCACCAGCTAAGCGTTGCAATTGCGGACTGGGAGGGCATGGAAGAATAATGCACTGTGAATTTCAGATTCATAAGCACCACCTGTCATTTCTATTTCGTTTTCTTTGAATGTTTCGTACATCAATTTCAGTCCTAAGTGACTGCTCATTTGTTGTCCACATTTTCTTCGCAGTTCAAATGGCTCTGAGCACTATGGGACTCAACTGCTGTGGTCATAAGTCCCCTAGAACTTAGAACTACTTAAACCTAACTAACCTAAGGACATCACACACATCCATGCCCGAGGCAGGATTCGAACCTGCGACCGTAGCAGTCGCACGGTTCCGGACTGCGCGCCTAGAACCGCGAGACCACCGCGGCCGGCTTCTTCGCAGTAACTTTCGTTGTAAGTATGTTTTTCGGTAACAACATCTGTCAGTTAGCTTTTCGAAGTTGTCCACTACTTTCCAGTTGAGTTTCATATTGTGGTATTCATAATCGCAGTATTATAGCCTGAGAGAAAGTCCGATTATTCTTCGTTATTTCAGTATCCCTCTTTCCTAAGACAATTGCTCTGTCAGAAGATTCTTTTAAACTTCAGTCGACCCTTCATCACTACTCTTTTATGAAGTGAGTTTGTATGTACCCCTGGAAATTCGATATCCGATTTTAGCGTCTCTGTCTATGAAGTAATAAAGCTGAAAATTTACTACGTCTCAACGTGATATTCATCTAGTCGGATGTTGAAAACTATCTAAAAGTAACATCCAGGCCGGGTCCATGATCCGATCGAGGCTGGCACACCTCCACATATTCCAGAAGCGACGTGCTAACGCAAGCGGCTATCCTGGCAGGTCCTTTTTTCATCTCACCTTATGTACCGAATTCTCTGTACCTTTATCTTTACCGAGCGAGGTGGCGCAGTGGTTAGCACACTGGACTCGCACTCGGGAGGACGACGGTTCAATCCCGTCTCCAGCCATCCTGATTTAGGTTTTCCGTGATTTCCCTAAATCGATTCAGGCAAATGCCGGGATGGTTCCTTTGAAAGGGCACGGCCGATTTCCTTCCCCATCCTTCCCTAACCCGAGCTTGCGCTCCGTCTCTAATGACCTCGTTGTCGACGGGACGTTAAACAACACTAACCTAACCTAACCTAACCTTTATCTTTTCCTTGGAACGTCTGGATATATAGCTGAACCGTTGTTATTGGTGCTGGTTTGCTGGCGATATTGTTAAGAAGAACGCTATCAATGAACTATTCACAGTAACTCACTGTCTGACCTCACTTTCTGTCCACGATGTACTCCCATTACACTATATTGTGCTGCTGTTGATATTATCCTGTATTCGACTGAACAGAAACCCCTCTCCAGTTCCCAATTCACTGACTTCAATATGTCTTGAGTCTTAGCCTGCTCTTCTCACATTTTTTAACTTCCCTACTATATGTATATTTCTCACATTCTGCGCTCCAACTCGTTTTCTGTTATAATTCCAGCAGTTATTCAACTTTATTTCATGGTTTCCGTTGGCAGTGCCCTCCCGGCGATCAGAAAGGCTGACAAATTTTTTACCAATGCATAGATCATCAGTCCCCTTTCTTTAAATTACAGGTCACATGTTATGTGATTCACATGTGTCTTCTATCACATCAGACAAGTCTTCTCTCCTTCCACGCAGCCGCTCTCTCCTCTTCATTCAACTATGGAATTATCATTGCACTCTTAATGTTACCACACTTACTTTTAATGTCATACAAGGCTGTCCTGCAGCATACAGCTCGGCGGTTGCAGTCCGTGTTGTTTTGGGCCTGGCAGTCTGTTGTTGTGCCCGGTCGATGTCCACGGCGTGTTATTTACTGTGTTGTTGGTTGGCGGGAAAGACGCAAACTGCGATCATCGGAGAGTGCCCCCACGGCCACGAGTTCTTTATAGTAATCCATTTAATGAAGTTGACTTAATATTTTTATTGTAATAGAATACCCTTTCTATCATATTTATTCAGATTTGTAGTGTCGCCTGGAGCGGAAGTTGTTTAAGGGGTTATGTTACCTTATATTTGTTATCCGGAATATGCTACTAAGGTGATTGAAAGAGAGTTGGCCTTGTTTTTCTGCCAATAATTTATGTAACTGGAAAGCGCGAAGACTTGCTTAACGTTATTGTACACAGGATGGAGGTCAGTACGTTGCTTTCCCGCTGTGTGCGGGTCATGTGAAGATTTTGTATATATAGCTTAGTAAGATTTTCTGTATCTCGTGTGCGCCTATCATATTTATTATTCCAGTTCAGCTGAGTGCTTGCAGCCGTGAGGGTAACTCGAGTCTCTTCGGAACATTCGGTCGGTTCCGCCGGCATCCTGTTTTCTGCAAACGCAAGATAAACATCGGAAATATTAGCCTATGTGTTAAATGGCGGCAAGAGGTTCTCAGTCTATATATAGAACCTCTCCCTCAATCTGCGGATCATGTAGGCAAGTTTGTTGTTAAAAATTGTGTGGAGACTTTCGGCTCCATGGTCTTCAGATTTTATCGAATTCTTCTGTTTGCTATCTTGTCAGATTCTGATGTGCCCCCTGTTGTAATTTACCAGCAAAAGAAGATATTCAAATGATGAATTTCCTTAAAAGTAAAATTTTATTAGGCAAAGTTTTATAATTTTTCTCTTATTGGCAAGTTTTTGCCATTTAATTATTGTTAGGGCCTCTTTGGGATTTCTCAAATTAAATTTTTAGGTGGATCCTGTTTGCTGAAGTAATACTGAATGCCTAAGAAATTATGGATGTAAATACTTTTTATGTTAGTGTCCTGACAAAGGCAATACATATAAATGTCGTGTGACTAGGACCTCCCGTCAGGTAGACCGTTCGCCGGGTGAAAGTCTTTCGATTTGACGCCGCTTCGGCGACTTGCGCGTCGATGGGGATGAAATGATGATGATTATTAGGACAACACAACACCCAGTCCCTGAGCAGAGAAAATCTCCGATCCAGTCGGGGATCTAACCCGGGTCTTTATGATTGACATTCTGTGCTGCTGACCACTCAGCTACCGGGGGCGGACACAAAGGCAATAACTTCGTGGGTATTATACTGTTGGTGGGTTTCAGTATATTTGGATACGTGTTGTGCCATTATTAGAAGATTATTTGTCTTGTTTGTTGTTACTCTTATTGGACAATATTGTGTTGGTTTAATTTTTTTTTCCTTGCTGTCAAAGCTCTATCAGGTAAAAATTTTAGCGGCCGCTTTCAATTTTCTTATTATGCAGTTGCTATTGTTTAATGCTGGCACTTTTTATTTATGTAGTAAAGACGAGTATTTTTTGTGAAAAGCTGAATGCTGTTGAAGAGAAAACTCTTGTGGTCCAGTTCTCCCATAAATCCATTGGGCGTCAAGGCCCGTACCAGATGCATAAAATATTCGTTTTTGTTACAGTTGTGCAAGAGACGAACCAAATCGGTGTAATTTTCCAGTTACGTTACTGTACATGGCGTAAAGTGAAAACGAGTAAAAACTTTTAATTTTCCCATACTACAAGTGAATTATGTATTTTAATACAGCGATGTCTCCATAATATCTTCTACGACAGCCAGCCTCAGATTATTTGCCGCCGCGCCAGAAGGCTGCCGCAGTCGAGGCAAGCTGTGCGCAGCGGGCGCGCACTGGCCCGCGGCCCTGGAGGTGCGCTTCTTCAGGGAGCGCCGTTCCATTCGGCAGGGCCGGGGCTGGAGCTGGAGCTGGAGTCGGCGAGGCGTGGACTGCTGGGAGCGGCCAGTCCAGCGCTGTCCTCCGCAGCTGTGACCGCCGCTCGTTACGGGGTGGGCGGGGAGGGAGGGCGCCGCTGCCGCCGCAATTACCGCTGCCGGCTGAACCACTGTGCGGTGCGCCATGGGCGGTGGCGGGGGCAGAGGCGGGGGTTTACGTGGGCGGCAGGTGGCGGGGGCGCTGGGCGGTGGTGAGGGGTCTGGGAGGGGGGAAGGGGGAACGGGCGCCGCGGGACCCGGCAGAGACGGCGCCGCTCTCACCGCCTCCCGCCTGCATTCTCAGATTAGCACAGTGCTCGACGCTGGAGCAGCCGGCATTGCTGCGGGCCGGTTCCAGGTCTTAGCAGAGCGGCGGACAACTCGTATCTTTTCTTAACTTAGCCGTCACGAAAATGTGACACTGTTACACCGTGACAGCCTGTAACACTGTTACACCGTGACAGCCTGTGAATAAGCAAGCAAAATCTCTGTCACTGGTACACATCTACATTCATACTTCGCAAGCCACCCAGCGGTGTGTAGCGGAGGCCACTTTGCGTGCCACTGTCATTACCTCCCTTTCCTGTTCCAGTCGCGGATGGTTCGCAGGAAGAACGACTGCCGTGGGCGCTCGAATCTCCCTATTTTTACATTCGTGATCTCCTCGGGAGGTGTAAGTAGGGGGAAGCAATATATTCGATACCTCAACCAGAAACGCACCCTCTCGAAACCTGGACAGCAAGCTACACCGCGTTGCAGAGCGCCTCTCTTGTAGTGTCTGCCACTTGAGTTTGCTAAGCATCTCCATAACGCTGTCACGCTTACCAAATAACCCTGTGACGAAACGCGCCGCTCTTCTTTGGATCTTCTCTATCTCCTCTGTCAACCCGACCTGGCACGGATCCCACCCTGGCCGTGCGGTTGAAGGCGCTGCAGTCTGGAACCGCAAGACCGCTACGGTCGCAGGTTCGAATCCTGCCTCGGGCATGGATGTTTGTGATGTCCTTAGGTTAGTTAGGTTTAACTAGTTCTAAGTTATAGGGGACTAATGACCTCAGCAGTTGAGTCCCATAGTGCTCAGAGCCATTTGATTTGATCCCACCCTGATGAGCAATACTCAAGCATTGGTCCTACGAGTGTTTTGTAAGCCACCTCCTTTGTTGATGGACCACATTTTCTATGGACTCTCCCAATGAATCTCAACCTGGCATCCGCCTTACCAACAATTAATTTTATCTGATCATTCTACTTCAAATCGTTCCGTACGCATACTCCCATATATTTTATAGAACTAACTGCTACCAGTGTTTGTTCCACTATCATATAATCATACAATAAAGGATCCTTCTTTCTATGTATTCGCAACACATTACATTTGTCTATGCTAAGTGTCAGTTTCCACTCCCTTCACCAAGTGCCTATCCGCCGCAGATCTTCCTGCATTTCATTGCAATTTTCTAATGCTGCAACTTCTCTGTATACTACAGCATCATCCGCGAAAAGCCGCATGGAACTTCCGACACTGTCTACTAGGTCATTTATATATATTGTGAAAAGCAATGGTCCCATAACACTCCCCTGTGGCACGCCAGAGGTTACTTTAACGTCTGTAGACGTCTCTCCATTGATAACAACATGCTGTGTTCTGTTTGCTAAAAACTCTTCAATCCCGCCACACAGCTGGTCTGATATTCCGTAGGCTCTTACTTTGTTTATCAGGCGATAGTGCGGAACTGTATCGAACGCCTTCCGGAACACAATGAAAGTGGCGTCTACCTGGGAGCCTGTATCTAATGTTTTCTGGGTCTCATCAACAAATAAAGCGAGTTGGGTCTCACACGATCGATGTTTCATTAATTGTGTCACAATACCAAATGATTCCCGAGATTTAACTTCCATTGTTGGGTGCGGTAAGGTGAATAATAATGCAGGATGATCAATTCTTAACGCAACCAGCTAGAGGGTATTTTGTCGTCCAGCAGGGAGCAGAGTTTGCGGGGAGTATATTTCAGCTCCACTGCGAGGTTTGCGCAGCGGACGCAACACGCTTTACTGACAAAGTGTTTCAATTGAAAAGCCGAAATACAGGTATTCTATTCGCCAAAAAGTATTCCTGCATGAGTCATGCGTACGTACAGAATAAGCTCTGGCAGTAAGGAAATTGTTTCAAGGGGAATGTTCTGACCTTCAGGTTCCCAATCGGAGTACGATTCATCGACTGATGGAAAAATTTCGCGAAACCACAGGTATTATTTATAGGAAACTTAGACAGCCACGTTTGGTACTCGCAGAAGATACTCTGAGTAACACTGGGCCTACTGTGGAAAGGTCTCCTAGGAAACGAGTTCGTTTTCTTACTCAGCCAACAGCAATTTCCTATTGCTCTGATCCAATGACTACAAAGTAACTGAAATTTAAATTTTTAAATTTTTTTTTTTGAAGCATCAGTCTTCTCACTGGTTTGATGCAGCCTGCCACGAATTCCTCTCCTGCATCAACGTCTTCATCTCAGAGAAGCACCTGCACCCACAAAAAATGGTTCAAATGGCTCTAAGCACTATGGGACTTAACATCTGGGGTCATCAGTCCCCTAGAACTTAGAACTACTTAACCTAAGGACATAACACACATATATGCCCGAGGCAGGTTTCGAACCTGCGACCGTAACAGCAGTGCGGTTCCGGACTGAAGCGCCTAGATCCACTCTGCCACAGCGGCCGGCACTGCACCCACAACCTGCGTCCTCAGTTATTTGCAGCATGTAATCTTATCTCTGAAAAAACAGACGTAATGTCTGATAGGATAGCCGCAATCTTTCATTTTACAATGTTACTTACAGTCCGTCTTGATTGCAAAATGTTTGTGCATATGACCTCATGTGAAAGTTGCTGCATTTGGACCGGCTACTCCTGTAATCGAAATATCAGATCTGAAGGTGGTTCTAGAGGAACCAAAACCGGTCATATGAATAACCATTTTGCAATCACGACCGACGGTAAGTAACATTGTAAAATCTTATCTCTTTCATCCCCACAACGGATTCCACTAGTGACGTGGAAGTTATTCCATGATGTCTTAGCAGGTGTCCTGTCTTAAGGTCCCTTATTCTTGTCAGCGTTTTCCTCGACGATTCTCCGAATAACCTTCTCGTTCCTTACCTTATCATTCCATCTAATGTTCAACCTTCTTCTCTAGCACTAAATTTCAAATGCTTCGATTCTGTTCTGTTCCAGTTTTACCACAGACAATGTTTCACTACCATACAATGCTATGGCCCAAACGTACATTCTCACAAGCTTCTTCCTCAAATTAAAGGCCGTGTTTGACGCCAGTAGACTTCTCTTGGCCAGAAATCCCCTTTTTGGCCGTGCTAGTCCGCTTTTCATGTCCTCCTTGCTGCATCTGTCACGGGTTATTTTGCTGCCCTGGTAGAAGAATTCTTTAACTTCATTTACTTCTTTATCACCAATTCTGATATTCTCACTGTTCTTATTTCTGATCCTTCCCATTTCTTTTATCTTTATTCGATTTACTCTCGATCCATTTCCTTTGTCATTAGAGTGTTCATTCCATTCAGCAGGTGACGTAATTCTTTTTCACTTTCACTGAGAATTGCTATGTCGTCAGCCAGTCTTATCAATGTATTAACCGACGGTAATTTCCTTCCCTTAACAGGAACGAGGTATAAGGCTCACTTTAAAAAAGAAAAACACATTAAAAGTTAAATTTCAGTATGTATCCCCAAGAAAGGGCGTTAAACGTGAAGTACCAGATGCGAAACAATTTAGATATTCTAATAATTTTTTTACAAAAAGTTTCAGTTCAAATGGTTCAAATGGCTCTGAGCACTATGGGAATCAACTGCTGAGGTCATTGGTCCCCAGTTACAGTTCATCGAGGTATTATATATCAATAATTTATATTGTAACCCATGCCAAGGCACACCATCAACTGAACATTGCAGCAGAATAATAAAGCGTTGCCACTTCAAGTCAAGGAACAAACCCGCAGACGAGACAACGGACCCCAGATGTAGAACTCAGAAACCAGTCGCTCCCCCTCCCCTTTCCCCGGGGACAAAACCCTATGGTAGTGCACTGCAACACATACACCAAAGCTCTCTTGAGCAGTTAACAGGTTAAATAGCCAAAACCTTAGCCCCAGCTCTAAAGAAAATCCGATAAGTAACGTTAAGCTGTCATTAAAGCACCACAGATTGTTAACGCCTTTCGATGCTAGTTGTTAATAGATTAGAAAGAAGCACACACTTGAAACTGGAATTTCTACCGATCTTGTATCAAAAATTGTCAGTACGTTACGTCTAGAATAAATATCACCAAAATCTTAATAAATACAGAAGCTGCCTTCAAACTAACACGCACGATCCCAAATATACCAATAGTCTATTATTAGCTTAATGGTCAAATCAAAGCTTCTTAAGAACTTCAGTTGCCCTCATGAAATAGTATTTATCACAGCTGTACATGTAATTTAAGAGAGGCAAGCATCATTTAAGCATCATATAAAACATTAGGAGCGTTTCTCCTGAACGTTGTTGTGATATGTAAGTAGAAAAAAAATTACTGGTTGCAAAAAACCAAGTCATTGCCACATCTTTCCGGATTGGGACGGAGCGCCTGGTAACCGGCACGAATGCGCCCGGTGGCTTTGTGTCGAGGTCCGGTGAACCGGCCAGTCTGTTGATTGTTTTTAGGCGGATTTTCATCGGCCTCAGCGAATGCAGGCTGGTTCCCCTCATTCCCCCTCAGCTACACTAGGTCGGCGACTACTGCGCAAACAAGTTCTCCACGTATGCGTACACCACCATTACTCTACGACGCAAACATAGGGGTTACACTCGTCTGGTGTGGGGGTGCACCGGGAGCCATACTACACAATGACCCTGAAAGAGTGGGTCAGTGTGGGGCAGCGGAGGGGTGGACTGCGGTAGTCGTCGGGGGGGATTGTGAACCACTGCGGCTGCGGCGGCGACGGTGACTCTCCGTCGTCTCTAGGCCCCAGTTCACATGCAATACAATACAACAGAAATGAAGCGGAGCAGTTGAACGGAATGGATAGTGTCTTGAAAGGAGGATATAAGATGAACATCAACAAAAGTAAAACGAGGATAATGGAATGTAGTCGAATTAAGTCGGGTGATGCTGAGGGAATTACATTAGGAAATGAGACACTTAAAGTCGTAAAGGAGTTTTGCTATTTGGGGAGCAAAATAACTGATGATGTTCGAAGTAGAGAGGATATAAAATGTAGACTGGCAATGGGAAGGAAAGCGTTTCTGAAGAAGAGAAATTTGTTAACATCGAGTATAGATTTAAGTGTCAGGAAGTCGTTTCTGAAAGTATTTGTATGGAGTGTAGCCTGGAATGGAAGTGAAACATGGACGATAAATAGTTTGGACAAGAAGAGAAAAGAAGCTTTTGAAATGTGGTGCTACAGAAGAATGCTGAAGATTAGATGGGTAGATCACATAACTAATGAGGAGGTGTTGAATAGGATTGGGGAGAAGAGAAATTTGTGGCACAACTTCACTAGTAGAAGGGATCGGTTGGTAGGACATATTCTGAGGCATCAAGGGATCACCAATTTAGTATTGGAGGGCAGCGTGGAGGGTAAAAATCGTAGAGGGAGACCAAGAGATGAATACACTAAGCAGATTCAGAAGGATTTAGGTTGCAGTAGTTACTGGGAGATGAAGCAGCTTGCACAGGACAGAGTAGCGTGGAGAGCTGCATCAAACCAGTCTCAGGACTGGAGACCACAACAACAACAACTCTTCTCTTAAAACCAACACATTGACAAAAGGCGACTTAGCGTTAGGCACAAACCTCTAGACCTCAAAATAAAATTACGAAAACAGGAAAAGCATTTTACTTTTACTTAAAATAGACTACCATAACCATTTTAAAAACATTTACTCTATATTTAAGTGAATTTACTCATATGAGAGTGCATGCCACAAATTCTTTCAAAATCAGGTAAAAAGTAAAACGGCGTAGAGCTGTATAACTAGAAAAACTGAGATACCGAGCCAGGTGTTGTTGCTGAGCTGTTCTAGGCGCTTCAGTCCGGAACCGCGCTGCTGCTACGGTCGCAGTTTCGAATCCTGCGTCGGGCATGGATGTGTGTGATGTCCTTACGTTAGGTTTAAGTAGTTCTAACTCCAGGGGACTGATGATCTCAGATGTTAAGTCCCTTAGTGCTTAGAGCCATTTGAACCATTTGAGAAACCAAGCGGGAGGCCAGCACCAAGGTCCCTCAAACACAGCCAACATCATGTCGTGGAGGGAAATCTCTGGAGAACATACAAATGACATTCACCATAAAAAGATGGAAGCCGAACTCGGCTCTTTCTTTGACCAATGAACCTGAAAAAGGTGTTGACTTAGAGCCCGGCAAAATCCTCTGATGAAGGCGTTCCGGTCTTTTAGTGCAGAAGGGGATACAACCGGTGGGGTTCACCGAATGGCGCAAGGTTCTCCGGGACCACCCTGACTACTGCGCAAACAAGTGCAGCTAGGGCAGGACTAGGTTGGTCCTGCAGGGCACGTCAAGAGCCGCACCGCGCTGTACTAAGAACACCGACCGTCAAAGCTCACACTAGAAAACCGGTGCGCCGGCAGTGCTAACCAATTGCTCTCCAGGGAGGCCGTATGTTCCAAAGGGTCTCAGCATCCCCCATAACCGCCTAATCCCGACTGTTCCCCTGTCTTTCCGCACAGCACACTTACTCTCTTCCACCAGAAACAAAACAAGGGACCCCATAACCGACAAAGAATCACCTCAACTCGGCGGGTAAGAGCTATCGAACTGGGCCCAAGGCTCAACAACACCTAATGTTTTTATCACTAGGTGAGGTAGTGTGAATAAAAATACAGGGTGTGATTCTTCAGTTTCTCCCGGCGTCTTTCTGGCTCGAACAGTCCACGGGTGTACTGCCGGCCCATAGTGTCGAACAGGCACAATATTTCGTGCGATCCGACATGTCGCCATCATCAGGTGCGCTGACGAACTGTGCTCCTGGCTCGCTCGCTCGCTAGAAAATCACGAACCTCCTCAGTCCGGAGATGGTGGAGGCTAAGCAGCAGTGCTGCTGTTCCTCCTTAAACTCGTCTGTTGTCGTATTTGTGGCCTCTCGTTGGAATGGGCCTCGGCTACCCCGCTGAGTTTAGACTAGCGAAGTAGTTGTGTATCGGTATGTCTTCTGGGGCAGGCTGACGCCTGCCGGAGCGCCACTCCTCCTTCACCCACTTCTCTGTGACCAGCCAGATGTGTTCCCAGTCCGAAGGGGTGAAAATGGGGAGGCTGTTGAGCAGAATCAGCTCCTTCTCCGTTACTGCCTCACGCAACATGTCACGCATGAGCTTGAGGTCGCACGGTACGTGAGGCAGTGGTGGCTTCGCGTGCGCCGGCGTGAAGGGGTATGGGTTTTCCCCGTGAGGGTACGACCCGTCCTTCAGCTACGCCACGATATTCTTGAGGAAAGGCTGCACGCTCCGCTCGTCTGGGAGCGGGAGGGGCAGCTCTTCGTCTGTTGCCGCTTCTTCAGCTTGCGAAGAAGCGGTATTCGTCCTCTGGGGTGGAGTGACTGGACAGGCGTTGTCCATGAACTGGTATGTCCCGTCACGATTGCTCCTGGGGCGGGCGGCCGTCTTAAATCCCCTCCCCTGGAGAGGCGTTCTCTCCGCGGTCCGCGCCCGCGCTTCAGCGGTCGCTGAGACGCTGCCGTTAGCGTCTGTGGTGGCGTCGGTGTAATTGCCTCGTCCGCCCTAGTCGCCCGTCCGTTTCCTCTGCTCAGCGTCTTTTTAATTAGACTCGACGCTGGTTCCCATGCCTTGCTGACGTAGCCGCAATCTCGGTTGTTGAGTCCGTCCCTGGTACGAATTTCGATAGCCGCTCTAACGACGCTGTCCCAGTATTTAGATGTCTGGGCCAAGACCCTGTTATGTGGGTAGTCCATTTCGTGATTTTCGTACAAACAATGCTCTGCTACAGCCGACTTGTTGGGGTATCGAAGTCGAGTGTGCCTCTGATGCTCTCGGCAACGATCTTGGATAGAGCGCACTGTCAGTCCTACATAAGTCTTCCCACACTAACACGGAATCTGGTATATGCCGGCCTTCCACAAACCGAGATCGTCTTTGACACTTCCCAATAATGCTCATGTTTTATCTGGTGGGAAAAAGACAGTTCCTACTCGATGTTTCCTCAACATTCGTCCTATTTTCCCCGATAGTGCGCCAGTATACGGTATATACGCAGTGGCTATCTCTTTCTCCGTGACTTCTTCCGTCTCCACACGCTGTACTGTACAAGTGGGGCGGAGAGCGCGTTTGATCTGCTATTTCGAGTACCCGTTTTTCCGGAATGCAGTTATGAGGTGTTCAAGCTCTTTCGGGCAGACTCTCTCGTCATGGAGCCCAGTTCGCCAGCGCACCTGACGATGGCGACATGTCTGATCGCCGAAATATTGTGCCCGTTGGAGACTATGGACCGGCAGTACACCCGTGGTCTGTTCGAGCAAAAATACAGGAGGATTAATCCACAGTGAAAATCCAGTGAAGTTTTCACATGTGTGTTGGGCATTGTCTCTAGTGTTCCCGTCGATTGCGTACGTCATTACTTTTAGTTCTGAGCACACAGGGAAAACATAAAAATTCCTGTAACAATGGTGTCTCCCGCCAAGTACGAGGGCCTGGTGATAAATTTCGCCTGACGCTATGCAGCCAAAATTAGATAACTGACGAGTGTTTTCTTCTTCAAGACATTCTCAGCCGTATTCTGCAGAGGCAATGAAGATGCTCCTGCATCCTTTTCAATTGTAAACGTTTGATTACCCACAATACAGCCGGTAATTGTCTCCCTTGTTTCGTCTCTGCTCACGTGAACCGCTGGCTATGAAGACAAGATTTTGGCACAGACAACGAGCTGTAGGCCACAGTAGAGAATTGGTGGAAAGTACTGGCGGCTGCCTTCTATAACGAGGGTGTGGGAAAGTTGGTACAGTGCTACGATAAATGTCTAAGTCGAATCGCGACTATGGATATAAGTAGCTGGAAGTTGTAGCTCACTGTTGCAAATAAAACAGTTTTGATTTTCACTGTGGTTTCCATTTCGCGACCTATCGTTCCTTACTTTCCGAATAGCCCTCGTACAACTATTCTATTCGCAAAAAAGTATTCAAGTACAATCATACGTGCGGACAAAGTAAGAGCGTGCATTGAGAATACTTCAAGAGGAATTTCCTGATGTCCAAGCTTCTATTCGGAATACTGTTCTTTGATTGATACACAAATTTCTCGAAACCAGAAGTGTTTTTATTAGGGTACATACAGAGCCACATCAGTACTCACAGAAGAAACGAACATTGGGTATGGACTGGAAAAGTCTCCTACAAAATCGTTTCCACCTCTTTGTCAGCAACTGGATTTTCCTATGGCTCTGATAAAAGGTGTATGAAGTTACTGCAGTTGCAGTCCTTTAAAAATAACTCAGTGCAAGTACTTAAGCCGGGTAACCTTGAAAAAAGACTGTGGTTTTGTGAAATTATTCTGAATTTAGGGCATGAAAGTGAAATTGACGTCACCTAACTTTCTTTTAGGACGGATCATGGTACCACGTAAGTGGATATGTTAATTTGCAAAATAGCCAGTTATTGGAGTCCCGACAAACATAACGTAATACATGAAACACCCTTGCAAGTTAAAAAAATAGGAGTGTGGTGCGCTATTACGGTGAGAGAATAATTGGTCCATTTATCCAAATTTTTCAATTAACATTGAGAGACATGTAGGAAAAAATTGCGCCCTTTTTTGATTAATTTACTGTGAGATAAAAAGCTGTTACTTATTCCTTTGATCACTGCTTCTTCTCTTTCCACATCGACGCATCACAATTGCGTCAGCGATAATCAACAGGTAATCAGTAAGGCTGATGGAATGTAGCACTGTATTTGGCCCAGCTGGAGGTTTTAGATCAATTTCACACAATATAAGTAGTTTGTGATTCAGACTTCTCTTCCTAGGTAGTCGTAATGGCAAGTAAATTTCCCGTGAACGCAGATCTTTGCCTGAATATATTGGAAATAAACTTCTGAGTGTCCTGTTAGAAAATAGCAGTTTGGACAGGAATGCTTCCAGACGGAGCAGAAAATGACCGGCGACAATATCATCATTCTGCTCTTGCGACAGATCAACTTAAAGGCCTGAATTCTGAGACAATTTGGTGGAGCAGTTAGCAGTGCATGAAATAACTGAGACGTTTGGAAAGCCTTGCGAAAGTAGGAACCTAGTTGTGTGTCTCTGGAGCAAAAGTTGTGTTTAAAACTAAATGATTTGTTAGAGACCGGGAATTGGTAGCCCTCAGTGACAAACACATTTATTTTTTGAACATGGTAAGGTTATAAGAATTAGAATGTTCATTCCAATGCAATGACTAAGTAACTTTTTCGTTTTGTAGACTAGTGGCTGAGTTCAGTGAAACTGCACGTGCTCTTTATCAAGAATCGTCATATAAGAGCAAATAGTCATTAACAAATTGGACGACTGATTATAGAATGAGTCGTACTCTCAGGACTCTAGCTTAAACAAATATTTTACATGTTTGGCAATCCACAGCTTCCAGATACTTATTAAACGTAAACATAGTCCGTAGTTGGCTGTAGCACGATTAAATAAACATGGCATTATGGCCTAATACAGACCATGTTTACGTTTATCAAGCAAATATGTTAGATATGTTCCTGTGGAAACTGATACGTTTCGGTGTAACTTTTGATCTACTGCCTGACTGAATTCGTATCTTGTGTTCGTTTTCGTAGAGGTAAACGCCAGAAGTTGTAGTCTAAGGTTTGTAGTATATTTACGGTATTCTCGGAGTTTGATACGAGTTCTCTTTCTATGCGATGAGTAATGCTTTATACATGTACGCAGGACATTTTTCAGCTAGAAGTCCTTAATACACGATATGTGCCACAGTAGCATTCGAGAGTATTAAATGAGAGAATCTGATGTTGGCCACACTGCTGAGCACTCTGGGAATCGCTTGCGAGTTCCGCAGACGCGATCGCAGAGGATGTTGATTTGGAAGTGCGAAGGTATTCATAAAATCAACGAGTTACCTTCCTTTAGAATACAACTGTGATATGAATTTCAAAACGATAGTGCACAGCAATCAGTCATCCTTTACTTTCCGGCTTTATTAAAGCAAATCTACATTTCGGCTAGTAACTAACCGTTATCAACACAGTATTTTAGAGTTTTGACAGATGTTCTATTACGTCAGTCCCCTGTAGTTCGAAATACTGTAACGATTCAGTCAAGGTTACGTAATCTTTAGTGGTAACTGAACTTGTTTCGTATTCAACATGGTGGACAGTCAATGTGGTGCCATAAAGATCATTCAAATACACTAAAGCGTGATTGTTTCGCTACAAGCATTTCTTGATGGTAAGACGCTATGAAGTGTTTCAGAAGTATTTCAATGACATTCATCCCCAAACCTGGAAGAATAATTTCGATTTTCATTATCACTTGATCACAAATTAGGATTCATGTGTGGATACCTAGAAAATAAATCATCTATAAGGATGCGCTCTATAGCGAAAAAATATCGAAATTATGGAGACTTTTACCTTGCATTTTGATCAGCATATTGGTCACAGCCTACGTAAGATCGATTAAGACATGGAATAATTATCCACTAAAACTATGATAATCAGAATCTTCAAGCCGAGCACGTTGTTTTGAAGACATGATACAGAAGAGTCAATATTTTTCAAACCCCTTTTAGTTTTTCCGAATTCCATACATTCTTGTTTGACAAAATTGTCGGTACTCTTATGACACATTATTCTTGCAGGAATATGCAGTGACGATATGGAAACTTTGAACAGTTTATTACGGGAATTGGAGCTAGATAGTAATGATCACCTGGCAAGAAACAGTCACGATGTTTACAAACGAAATAGCAAAAAAATGGTTCAAATGGCTCTGAGCACTATGCGACTTAACTTCTGGGGTCATCAGTCGCCTAGAACTTAGAACTAATTAAACCTAACTAACCTAAAGACTTCACACACATCCATGCCCGAGGCAGGATTCGAACCTGCGACCGTAGCGGTCACGCGGTTCCAGACTGAAGCGCCTTTAACCGCACGGCCACACCGGCCGGCCACGAAATAGCAACAGACAAAATGATTCCACATCGAACGAGACAATCGGGATCACGTCAAGCATGAAAACAGAAGGTAACCGTAAAACACGCATCATTGACATACAAGATACAGTCTTCATTAAAGACTCTTTGGTAGAAAACAATGCAAGTTATCAAAATTCTGTTGTCCACACTGTTATCACCATTTCTGTAGGAAATACTGCTCCTTCTGCTATTTTCGATTAAGGAATTCTTGTGTTGGTAGTTAGTGATGCTGCATGCAGCAAATGTGAAAAAGTGACTGTTTCTCCAACCTTACCATAACGGAAGACAAAACTGATAGGTGGGATTTGTGGAAAGAGTGTGGATGTCCAACAAAAGACCTTGATTGTCAAGATGATGAGTTTTCTATGAACTTTTTGATTGTAGCTGTGTTGTGTACTCAGACAATTTAGGAATAAACTTTCCAATTTGGCATAAATCAGTTCTGAATTGTAATGTTGATGACGTAGGATAAGAGGTTGCAGATATGTCAGCATGTTTGAAGTTTGAGGATAGGATTTCCAGAGAAGAAGAAGAGGCAGATTGTTTTTGTTTACTGATGCAGCAGGCACCGTTTCTTCCACACAAAGTTTTTTTTTTATAATGCTAGAGATCATGTACATACCTTTTGTGACGACGTGGAGTATGTTATTGAGATATCTAGCATGATCCTGGAGAACGTAGATGAAATGGAAGATGGTTCTGAGGTACAGGGAAAATGTTTAACTCATTTTGAAATTCCATTCCCTTACTTTTGCTCGTCAGCCAGGCACTGTTGAAGGTTTTCAGTAAAACTTTCGAGTCAAAGAACACAATAAGTTTTGCGTCCTGTCAAATGTGATTCCAGTACATTACAGAGACAAATTCAAGGTCGAAATTCCAATAATGTTGTGCCAAGGAGTTTAGGAACCTGCAATTACTTCTCTTAATATGGCAAAGAAGGAAGATGGAACTGTCAAACTTCAGCTTCACTCACGACAGATTAACACAGTCATTATATCGGAGAATGACAGACCGCAAACAGCAGCCAAACTGTTCAAACCTTCTTTGGTGTAAAGGTATTCTCTTCTGTTGAATTACGTGAAAGTTTTTGGCAGATAGACATACACCTAGATATTGGTGTATGTTACCAATTTTGTGAATTGTCTTTCCGGCTTAATATTTTCTCGGCTGCCATCATTCATGGTTTAAGCTCTATCCTTCCTGATTATCTGAAGGAGGATCTTGATGTTGGCGACATAGTTATTGTTGAGAAGTCTTGGTCGGAACACATATTTTGAAACGGCTATTCGAAGATTTTTTAGGTACTGACATTATAGCCTGTCTTGAGAAATAAGAATTTGGCAAATAGGGAGTTAAATTTCTTTAACCTGGTACTGAGACGTTAGAAATTATCAGAGTGATTCCTGTTCACACTACTTAATAAATTTATAACGCCTCCAATACAATGACTCACATTAAAACTGTACATAACTGTGAAGAGAGACATTGTAATACGTGAGGTCTGTGTCTGGAAACTGCAGAAGTGGTGGTGCCTACGTTCGTGACGGAAGTAACTGACATAGGAGAATAGTTCTTTTACAGGAATATCGCCCTGCGAGACATTGTCAACGGACAACTGATGCTAAAATTAGACAAAGCAGCCGGTGGAAACCTGAAGTCTGACAAATCTGGTAAGTGTGGCAGGAAACCGAATGGCTCCCATAAATCAGGAAGGTCAACTACATTATCATCAGAAGTGCGCTGCACTTTAGTAGACAGGATATATTACTAAATGGTCAAGTAGTAATAATGACAACAATAATAATAATAACAATAAAAATGAAAGAGAGAGACGGAAGAAGTAATAGATACAGTCAAATGAGACAATAACTTGGTTGTGCTGTTGCTCGAGCATGGTGTATACTAAGAATGCCTGGTTACCTCTCACGATGGTGGGGACAGGGTGGCGTGGGTGGATGAAAGGTCACCTTTCGGGGAGGAGAGATGCCATTTTTTGGTCCTAATTAGCATCATTACGACGACAGTTATCTCCTTTGGCTGAAAGCATTTGACAATTTACCAACAGTTGGATAAATATTAGCGCTAGTGCACTACGATCATCAGCTTGGCTACGAAAAACGGGAAGGGCAGTGAAAGTTGCAAACGATTTGTTGTAGTTATAATGAGTTTTAACCATTACTTATATCGTAAATAAACAAGCAAGAGCTATAGAGAGTAGTTTGTTTACATTAGGGGAGGTAGGTCAACCGGACTGTTTGTTTCCTTAAGGAGAATAATAAGGTCTTGGTCGTAATACTGGTGCAGCTCCACTATGTGCTAATTCAAAGTTAATGAGACAAAATCACAAGTTATAATAACATAGGAAACTCAACGTTCATATTAGAAGAAGTAAGTAGCGAGGTGCTCAGATTACAGATCGCACTACTGGAGACCGCGGAACTTATATTTCGCCTAAATCAGAGAAGCATGTGCCCACTAATACCATATGGCAGCCGGGAGATAAGTGACCATGAAACTTATTTCTCAATTCTCAATCCTCTACATTCAAAATTCATTAGACAGAGAATATGTGTCATGGCCAATGACAGTGCGGTGGGTGAGCATATCGCTAACTCCATAAAAAAAAAAAAAAAAAAAAAGGAGAACACAGAAGAAACTTCCCCTTCTTGGCGTACGTTCTGAATATAAAGAAAAACAAAGTTAATACAGGAATGTAGCAGTGTCTCCTCGAGTGGTCGATTTCTTTATGCCAAGCACAGTGACAGTGTGGCTCAGTTCAGTTGGATGATGAAAATTTCGGAGGGAAGGCAACCATCTTTTAAGTGGTTCACAGGCGACACCGCAGACATCGGCCTTTGATGTTCATGTTTAGGAGATCAGAATGTCACACTCAATTGTTCTGCTGGGGGCTACAGTGGAGGCATGGCATCGTGTGTCCTCATCGAAGCAAGGTGCCAACTCTCTCCAGAAAACCACGAAGACCGCACCCACATTTCTACGAAAACTACCCATCTCGTTGGGAAGACTCGCCTCTCCTAATGAGATTCACTGACTGCCTTCTGTTAATAACAGGACCCTGAGACAGCAGTGGTTGTGCACCGCCTAGCGAGTGCGAAAAATGCGAAAACTTCCTCCCAAGGCCACATTCCATTACTCTCAATAAAATAACTACGAAATAGTGGCTGACAATATGATAACGCCGAACATGATAAATGAAAAACGGTTTGCAAAATTTATCGGCGAAACTCAGTGACATTGCCACATCGAAAAAGACCAAAGGAATCGCTATTTGAGCATTTTTTGTACATATTACCTTTTATTACTACTTAAACGACATTTCCTTATATATATATATATATATATATATATATATATATATATATATATAAGTTCCCTAATAGCAATTTCCGACTATACTAGTGGCTTAACTCAGCTTCACAAAAATATCAACAGATATCTGTGGCTCGATGACTTGTTTATAGAATGTAGTGAGAAGTAAGATAACGGATAACGCTCTAATCGCAGTTAATTTCCGCATTGCTTTCAGAAGGAATTTCCAGAAAGGCCAGATGTTGTCGAACTGCAGCATGTCTCACCTCATGATCTCCATTGAATTTTTTATAAAGCATAATCCTCAGTGTTTTAGCCATTCTAGTGACTGAGAAACCCTCAACCGTTCACCAGGCACTTTTGTTCACAAAGAAAAGTAAATCAAAGTTTAATGCGCACTCACCAAAATCACAAAACCCTCTCAATAAATTCGTTTCTCTTAAGCAAGAAGTAAAATATAAATAAAACGTACCGAAAAAGCAGAGCAATTTTGTTAAATTTGCAATAAGCAAAAGCTATATCACTAAATTCGTATATGCTAGGTAAATTCATTCAAAGTTAGTAAGTGTCCTAAAAGCAAGACTGCGGCTCTTAATTCTGTGGCAGATGTTAACTTCCAAAAGTACTTCCGTCACTGGGATGAGAAAAAGTTACAGCAGCATTTAATGGTGCATTGAAGTATTACGAAACTAACAGTACCATCTATCGATTCTTTGGTGTATTTTGTCTTGATGATCGTGTCTCTGAGGTAAACACCCGGGCTAAACCGACTCTTAATACTTTAATTGAGATATCCCTTTTTTGTGATACGACTGTGATGAAATAAGGCCTACGTGTTCACCGAAGCTACAGTGAAGTTACTTTGCAGAAGGCCAATCAAAATTCGTGTAGTAGTCTTGAAGATTAGCATTCCAAACAGACAGATAAAGTTTTAAGTACAGCCGCATTGTAGTATTTTACACTCCCCACGTCACTAGCACTCAGAAGTTTTTGGCAAATATTTTCAGTGAACAGACACGAAGTTGATACCGTTTTGTTGTTAGTATTGGTAAGGGGCGTGGCCATGTTTATCTGGAGAAGCCTAGAGTATACGCTTACAGAAGAAGAACTTACCGAGACATGTAAAACCTTGCACATGTGAAGTGTATCAGCCGGTTCCGAAAGTGTTTAAAGATTTTCAAGTTCCAAGTCTTGAGTTTTGAAAAATTTCTTCTCATGTTCGTGGACTTTAAAAAACGTTTCTTGAGTAAATTTTGTGCAGTCACATTCTAGCCACAATGTGGCGTTCAGTTCGTAGTAAATTCTTCTGTAAGTCTGTGGACTTATAGTTATCACCTCAGTGAATTTAACTAATTAGTTGGTGTCTCATGGAACGCCATGAATGAATATAAGCATAGATCAAGAGGAAAGCATTCTAGACTGAAGATATGCGCGGAGCATATGTAAGTGTGTAAAGAAAAGTTTACTCAGTGAATTGCAGATAAACTATCTTGAGGTTAATGATAGCCTACCATCCACAAACTCCTACATTTTACATAGTTTCCTGAAATTAGTACAACAGTTTCATCGTCTGATGCAATAGTCTGCAACTATTGCAGAGACACAAGTGATGCCCAGGAACTGTAGTCAGTCATACACTTTTAACTAAGCCCTGTCATAAACGAACACTATTGTTATCGTACGAATTATCTCTTTATGTGTTTCGATCCATCTCATAAACTTTCACTGGAACATGGGCTACAACTGAATTAAAACAAAAACAAAACCAAAATATTGTTGTAGAAAGACGGTTGACTTTCCTAATTAATGCCTATTAGTAATTCAAGTTAATCTGCGGAATTCACAGTTTATAGAAAAACATAAAGATTAAAGTAGCTTAAATACAGCACAAAACAAGTGTGTATCTGATTCATTGGTATTTTAAAATGCATACGAAATACTGAGAGGGACATGAGAATGTCTGATAAATAGTATTTTAACTATGGCTATTTAATGAAGCAAGCTGTGACGGTACGTCACATAAATATTAACGTTTTGATCGATTGTGAACAGTGAACAATATTATGAGGTGTTAAGGGTGAACTAACACTTATAGTATTTTATGAACATAATTAGTATAAAAGATACTGTTATTGATCTTGAAACGATTTCTATGCAGCGATAATTTAAAAGTTGCATCATTATTTAAAACATGTCCATGAAAATAAAGGATCGTTATGAGAAGCGATTGTACGGCCGAGGAGGAAGGAAGTACTTTATGCTACTCACAGTGTATTGTTTTGCGATACGGAAGACAGCCATTGAGCGGCTACACATATTTTATATAAGTTATTCGGTATTCTGCTAAAATAAACTAATTATTGTTATCACAAAATGAATTTCTCTGTTATAATTGTCACCTCAAATGATCACAGCGGCTAATTATATTTTATAAGCATTTTTTTTCAGTAATTTGCGCTGCGGGAAGCTCATCTTCCGATGCAGCCTCTGGTCGGCATTTACGCGCCGAAGTGTTAATTTAATTTTCGAAGTGTTAACAATAACTGTAAATGCGAATGATTCCGCTGTAAGAGCCTTTCTAAATTGCAACAGATAATTAATTTACGTTAAAGTTCATTTTGACTTCAGTAAGTTTTATCTTGGCCACTCGACGGCAAAAATCGAAACTCCCTCGAGCCTTGCTTTGCAATCAATAAATAGAAATTAACAAAACTATATTCAATTCAGTTAACGGCAACTATATTTCAGTCATCACGTTCAAAATCTAGAGTTCGTACATGAATGACAGCAGCCCTTCAAGAACCCGTTTCATATTTATCTATGCACGCAAGTAAAAGTGATAATAAAAGGTAATATCCCTGAGAGAAACAATCATGCTCTAGCAAAAGAAAAATTCATGCTGATAAATGTAAAAAAATGGCGCCCAACAACGTGACGGCGCGAAATTTTATGTACCAATATTGTATTTACCAATATTAAGTACACAGGAATTGACTGAGATATGGTTGTCCGTCTAGAAAACCATATTTAAAAGAAAATTTCTTATGTACGTATTTATATGTACGTGAAATTAATGCCATATATATAATCTATTTCCACGTAGCACAAAATACAAAACTTGTACGACATCCAACCAGTGAAGATATATGGACATTAAGCGGAGTAGATGCGTACCATTGTCTCGACTGAGATGAAGACAACACCAAGCAACAATAACTAATAAAGGTAAGGGTGTTTCTGCATGCGCTTCTGGGCTGGAAACTAAAGAAAGAAAGGATCCGTGAACCATGCAATGTGTTTATCGTCTTGAGTTAAAATTTGTCAGAAGTGATTATTCAATTTGTTTTAACGTTACCGGATAGTGAAACAGATTCATTTACTGCTACTGAACAGAAATCAGTGTTTGAATTCTAGGACAGTGATTAGTGCTCTGGATTTGAGGTCACACAATCAGCTGTGTGAAGCAAATAAATGCTAGTGCAGTTGATTGCCGAAGTAATGTTTTAGCAGAAGTAAAATTTTCACAGGTCAACGAAAATATTACGAGTGCGAAAGTGTAACTGTTAGTTTCAGTTGTAATAGTAGTAGGTAGCTTCTTTGCTTTACTTGATTTCAGTGTTTTGTATGTGCTTTGTGTAGTTAGTATTTTTGTGTATGTGTCATTTTTGGGGGAAAATAGATTCTGTGTGTACTCGTGTCCTACCAGTTAGGATGCAAGAGTCTCCAGGGACGTTCAAATGATTCAAATGGCTCTGAGCACTATGGGACTTAACATCTGAGGTCATCTGTCCCCTAGAACTTAGAACTACTTAAGGACATCACACACATCCATGCCCGAGGCAGGATTAGAACTTACGATCGTAGATTCCAGGGAGGAACCCACCGACAATGACAGGTCTCAACTTCCAAAACCGGAAGCTGAGCAACCTGTAACGTACAAAGTATTAGGCACTGACAAGGATCAGGCTCAACTGAGCAAATCAATCCACTCGTTTACTGGCACAGGGAAGGAGGATGCTACTGCATCGAAAGCAAATGTTATACAAGTACCTGTACCAACGACCGATTTTCTACCGGTGCTGATGGCACAATTAGACAAGAGATACAAGAAACGGGAGCAGGCATTAATTGCACAAGTTAAGGACATTCTAGCGGAAGAACATCTCGAACGAGAGGAACGGCAGAGACAAGAACACCTCGAATGCGAACGAAAGGAACAGGAGCGTGACGTTCAGTTCCTGGCAAAAATGAATGAAATGTTTGAACAACGGGACAAGGCGCTAGTGTCATATTTGTCACAGGAAATTTATGTAGTAAAGCAAGAAGTGGCTGAGTTGGTAGGCAAGAACCCCATTCCGCAACGCGTAACAGAATTAGACGAACGCGTGGATCAGTTAGACAAGGCACATAGCGTCTTAGTAGGTCTGGTAAAAGATGTTAAAACTGTGGACGGAATTTCAAACAATTTAGAACACAAGATTAATGTGTCGCGCAGACTGTCGCGCGATTGGAACTCAAGGCGCAATCATTGACGTGAGCGACACCTGGTGGCAGAACACAGCACGAGAATGTGCCGATAAATGTATGCCGAGTGGAAAAAGCTGATTGCGACGAAGTGCAACCGTACTCGCCAGTCAATTGTTCAGGCGTTGTCGCCGCGAACGGAGAGGTTGTGCTACCAACTGTAGCGCAAGTAAAGCACGAGGAATCATTATTAAAGCACAGGCAGTTCCAGACGTTTAATGATGAGAAAAAGAATGTCCATACGGTAATCTTTATAAAAAGCTTCCGGAATGTACTCCAGGCATCATGGACTGAGCACCAAACGGTTCAGTTTGTGATCTCATCACAGGCAACGCGGCACTGTGGGCGATGGAAATCGCGGAGCAGTGTCCGTCGTTGTCTGAATTCGAATGTGAATTTCTTGCCAGATTCAGGAGCCTCTCCGCAAACAAGTTTATAACTCGGAACCATTCAATCCCCGTTCAGACAACTTCATAAAATATTTTGAAAGAGACCAAAATAAAACGAGATACTAGGACGAACACATGCCTGTCAGGAACGTTCTAAGAATTTTGAAGGCTAAACTACCTATAACGATAAGAGAGAAACTCGTACACGTCTCTGACACGGACTTGAAGTTATTTATGGCAACCATAGACTCTCTCGATTTAATACACGAGGATGCTAGGCAGGGAGATCAGGGGAGTACAAACAACAGACAAGCGAACTGTAAAGGAAAAAACCAATCCAATAACAGCCCTCCTAAGAATGGGTATTCAAAGAGTGACGAATATTCGCAAGGGCAAAACTTCTCTAAAAAAGGAAACACTATGAATAGTGTTCCCACTGTGGATGGTCACTGGCACAGCACTGGATACAATACGTACCAGCATGACCAGTCACACCCGCCTTCACCAAAAAGAGGTGGAGAAAACTACAATCGAAAGAGACGAGGCGAAGGGGGAGTCAAACTCCAACTTCGACGATAAAAATATGAGAACTAACAATGAACAGCGGCAACGGGCAGGGCCAGCAAACTGGCAGGCACATCAAAACGTGCCGTCAGGTCATGTGCCTGTTAATCACATCAATGTCATCCAGATGCCACCGCCTCCAACTCAGCCTCCGAACAATCGGTCACTTGTGTATGCACTGCAGTGCACGTCACCAACTGTGACTGATACTGTTCCAATAACCATTGTGTCTGATCACGTGTCGGCAAAGTACGACAGGCCGTCAAACTCTGGCCGACCTCTGTAGGCCCTTCCCAGACGGTCGACAAGACAAAAGAGGGGGGGGGGGGGGGACCAACAAGAAATAGAACATGTGCAGGCTGCCTTTGTGGCAAAGGTAAATGGGGATTCGAAGTAATAATAATATTGGATACAGGGGCGAATGCTTCATGTATTGATGAGCAGTTATTCAAGTGCGGGGATCGTGTGAAAAAGTTACCGAGCTTGCCAGTAGAAAATTGTAGGATAGTAAGTGCCCTACTGGACAGGGTGCAGCTAATAAAGAATCAGGTGCAGGCAGAGATTGCCCTGGAAAACGAAGCCATACTGTGCTAATTTCTGGTGGTAAAAAATCTCACAGTACCTTGCATCCTGGCCTTGACGCGCTTAGGAAATTGAAGGCAAAAATTGACCTCTCCAGAGCCAGATGCACCTTAACCTATCTAAACTGACAAATTGATCTGGCATTGATGAGGACTCTGGACGCGTATGTGAACTACTGCCGGAACGTCCAGGTAACTTTACAGGATCCTGACGCGTTGAATCACAACTAATGTGTTGTAAATCAAGACAGCAGCGAACCGGAACCCGGTTGAGAACGGGATAATGCTATTATTAAGCAACATATTGCTCAAAAGTAACGAATCTTCATACCTGAGCCTGTCACAGGAATCTGATTTGAGCCAAGTGCTGAACCAATTTGTACAAGTGTTTTTAGAAACCATGGATAATAAAAGACTATGAGTTCGACATGCAAGTAAAACCTCACCAAACTTTCTGCCGTGCCTCCTATTCAATACCGTGGTCGAAAAGACAAACCGTGGGGAGAGAAATTCGGAGAATGCTGCGGTAGCAAATAATAAAACCCTCTATATCCAGGGATACTGAAGGGTATAAGTCTAAAATTTGTAGTGCGTAAAGGTAGGTGTAAGTTATATGCCTAGTTAGTAAGATTTATTTAATGTTTATTTGATTTTATCCTTGTGCTGGTTCGATATAGAGTAGTTGCTACGTGTATATATGAGTGAGTTGTGACAGAAGGAGAATACTGCACTTAAACAAGTGCTGTGACAGATAAGAGATTAGCAAATGAATCTGCGTCAGGGCGCTCTGCACAGGATAAATTTTGAAAAGGGAAGAAGCATTGTGCATGGTCATTCGACGCGCGCATTAACAGCGAATCGCTGTAGAAACCCGAGAATTCGCGTGATAACAAATTTCAAACAGAATAACATCTCTTAACTGCCACACTGAGTCCGGCTTGAAGGTGCTTACAGATACACCTGTGCGCAAGCAAGGCAGCTTCAAACGCAACAATGATAAAAGTTTCTCAATCAGTGATGAATGAATAAATAATACACATGCCATAAAACCTACTGAACTCACGGGTCCAGTATGACCAACTGGTCAACACTTTAAATAAGATGTGACAAATAGGTCAATCACTGAATACTAAGTGATAAACGGACCTAGAAGGAACTCTAATTGTACCATACATACATGTAAAATGGAAAGCATATTTATTATGTAATTCTAGAAAACTACAATAAACCGGTGAAACGTCCCCTTTGAACAATAGTACACTACTGTGCTTAACCTGACACACAATATTTTTAGCGCAACGCAATCTGACTTTCAATAATCTCTACAAGAGAATGGCCCTGACTAACATTAACCTGTACTTTTCACAAATCACTTACCTCACAAAAATCTTGGTTACTCCCATTACTGCAATACAGCGAGCGCCACTACTGCTAGGTAAATAAAAGATTCAAACTATGGAAGGCACTAACTACTGATAGGGATAGTTAGCAAATGAAAGATATTAATAGAGAACAAACAATGTACATTTACCTTGATATCATCATTTATAAATATAGCCGTTCATGACAAATTTCAAAACTCCGCCATCTCTCTCCCCACATCCACCACTGCTGGCGGCTCACCTCCAACTGTGCAACGCTACGTGCTGTTCGCAGCCAGCTGCCTAACACTACAATGGCGAGTATTACAACAATGCAAAGCAGACACAGGCTGCACACAGCACAGCCAATGATTTTCATACAGAGGTGGCGTTACCAATAAAAAGACCTAAACAGCCTACTTACATAGCCCCCCATGCTCCCCACAAAAAATTTTACAAATTGTTTTGTGCACTGGGCAATACATATTTGTTAAAATTTTTCATAATCGTAATTACAATAACAAAGAAATCAAATGCACACACTTATTGATACAATGTTGGTCAAAAGCTAAAATTTTCTCACAGTCCATAAAGGCAGTCCTGATCGTTGAATTGCAGTGTTTTTCTCAAAGACTGAGCAGTAAAAGACAATGCACACAGACGTAGTGGATTTCCATGCAGTCTTGAAGTAGTAGTGTTGTCCTTCCAACGGAAAGACAGTGCTGACTCGACATGCAGACAGGTAATGGGCCACAACAGAGTAAACCCACAGCAGAGTCAGTCGACGTTTTGAAGAACATTGGTAGGTAGGTCATCACAGAGTAGACCCACTGTAGTCCTGGTAGAGATTACGGTATTGGTGGGCCACCAGAGGCGCAGACCCACTGCAGTCCTGGTAGAGATTGTGGTATTGGTGGGCCACCAGAGGTGCAGACCCAGTGCAGTCCTTGTAGAAATAATGGTATTGGTGAGTCCGCAAAGGTGTAGACCCACTGCAGTCCTTGTAGAGATGGCCAGCAGCCATCTGCTGCGACTGTGCAGGTGCACAATCACCATCAAAGAGTCTTGCGGATAATGTAGCAAGTCCATAACCACCACTTGTGCACTCACAAAGTTTTTGGAATTGTCCTCAGAACCAGCAATGCTGTTATCCAGTCCCTTGCTGAATTATTAACACATGTGCAAACACTAACAGTCCCTACTTCTCACATATTGTCCATATACTATGACCAACAGAAACGTGTGCAGTGAAATGTAACTTACAAGTTACTTAATATGATGAACTGGTGTCAATTACAATTTTATAACATAAGAATACAATTACAATGGTACAAAACACATGATTAAAAACATAATAATACAGATAACATTTGTAGTAATAGGGGCTTTACAAAAGAATAGAAATAAACATATACATCAGTGTTACAGGAATTATGACATAAGTAAATACATAAAAGATCAGAATAACTTTTGAAACATCACCTTCACATATGAGCAACAAAACAGAATAAATAACGTCTCAACATCTTTACAAAGTAAATAACATAGTATTGGGAAAATTCTACAACATAGCTCTCATCAGCTAAACACATAAAGACAGGAAAAACACAAATACACAAGGGTACACAAACATATAGAGGGATGACACAAAAGGAAAGGACAGGGTTTGTTTTACTGCAGTATTTTGCATGGAGATCTCGCTTTGTTCATCATTATTCCCAAAAGTACTATCTAAGCCGGCTTTCTGTATTCTAACCATATTTCTTTCAAAATAAATATGGCTCATTGTACAATACTCATTTAGGCCCAAATCGTTTTCATATAACTTTCAAAGCATTCTTTCCCTATTCTCCATAGTTAGGTTCTACAGTCTACCCCCTCTTAAGCTAACTTAAATCTACTGAGCTCAGATATTAAACTAAGGGACGAGGCAATGCAGCAGCACAAAACAATTAACACAAACAGCAATGACCAAAAATACAAATGGCGAAGCAAGCAGCATAAATTACAACTAATATAAGGCAATGAGCAGCAAACAAGAAAAATAAATCAGTAGTAAAACTGGCTTAAAAGAATAATACAAAGTGAAATTTAGTAGCCCTATGCATGGCAAACAGCAGCAGCATCTAAACATGACAAAGCTCAAGCAGAAAAAATAGTACAGTAAAGACAACAATGCAGACAAGGGAAATGTATATTCACATCTTAATGTCTATGTAATTAAAGTGGTGCACCACAAAAACTCATTCTATGAAATAAATTACCAAGTATTGTAAAGAAAATTATGTATGCAGTTCCTGTGAAGGGAAATGTCTTTTTGTGCTCCCTCATTTTTTTGGAAATATATCACAAAACTATTATTTACTGGATTTGTAGACAGAAAATATTTATATTAGTACATCTGTAAAATTTTATTTTAACCAATGCTGCAGTGCAGCTAGAAACTAGATATTAAACAAAATAGGCAAAGCAAGGCGTGAAACGTCATTCACTAGCCATATGGCATTTCATAGTGCAGTAAACAATCTTTCAACTAGAAAGACAATAGATGTGAAATGTTTCTCATCATTTCATTTCAGTAAATATCATAAATTAAGAGCTCCACAGTGTAATCATATGTTTTCAAGTTCGACCGTGTCGTTTTTGCGATGCTCTCTGCAAAGGAATGTCAGAAGCGAGGTTAATGGCCTCTTTTCTTTTTCTACCTGTGCCGCTGGAAGGCACACGCTAATGGCTTTTTTTTTTTTTTCGGGGGGCTGTCGCCCAACTGGGTGCCCGCGACGCATTACGTGCAGGTGGTCACTTAACTTTCGTACGGAAATATTTACGACAGCAGTTTCCGCTACAGTGGCAGTCTCGTATAAAAATATTTCACAGGTTAAGAATTTGCGTTACAAATCTGTAGAAACAAAATCCTATTGATATAACAGTGTCCAAAAAGTTTTCGTCGGCATTGTAATACATTCACGCATTTACATACATTTCATAACTCTTAAAGTACGATTCTTGGTTTCCAACAACCTTTTCCACAAGTCAGAGTCCCTAATCACTTTTCATTACCCCTTACCTTATTACACACATACATATTCGTTGACACGTCAATCTTACGACGACACTTCACTATTTCATCGTAATAAATACATAGCATAATCAAATTCCCCATATAGCATCAAATTGTTCATCATAAACATACCTCAACAGCATATTACACATCGTCGTCGTAAAAATAACATAATAATACCTCAGTCAACTCTCAAAATCGTGGTAGCTTCCTCCAATAATTTCAAAACCTAAAAAAATTCTCTGCTCATGTCAAAAGTGTCATCTGCCTCAAACGCACTTCAAAAATCATGATCCCATACCAAATACATCATTCAAAGCTCTCATAGTATCACAATGGTTCCGAAAAAAATATGAACATTTCACAAAGTACAGACAAAATACAATTTCGTAAGTGTGAAGTTATCCACCTGTGTAATTACGTAAACATGTGTCACTGATGCAGTAAAAAAAATGTTTATCTCTCAGTTAAATGATCAGATAGCTGTGTAATTTGTGTGTTAGAGAAATATGGTACCGATGTGTAAAGTTGTATAAGCAAATACCATATTAGCTAGGGCTCCTTGTGCTTGCCAAACACATGGTACACAAAGTAGGCTTGTACCCCCCTGAGGATTAATGTAATTATACCCTCAGGTGTTACAAATTACAGCAGTGGAATGAAATGCATCACGGAAAACTTTGTATCATTGTACTTCAAAAATCTTGAAAAATAAATGGTTTAAGTACAAAATTAATCACTCAAATGCGTGTCCTGTAGCGCTAAATGTGCGTCTTGCTCTAAGATAATTCTATGGAAGTCTCGTAGTTATCGTCCTCCGAAAGCTAAGTTCAGCAGAAGTCAATGTATTTACCTCATGATAAACAAAAGTGAAATGCTTTGCGTATAGATATCTTAGTTATTACGCTTATTGTTGTGATGAAGAAAGTAAGGTGCTGTAACGTATTGTTGTGCTACGGAAAAGGCTGTCTCATTGTAGCTATACCACAAAAGTTACTACTAAAACATGTTTTTCTTTCCAGAAGAATTCAGAAAACTGTGCAGATATAAAACAGATACACCGCAAAAGCAACATTGTAAATTGTCACTCATTAGTAGCGTCGTGATAAAATCGTGTAGCTGTCACATAAACTAACCTCTGTGTCATCTGGTATCTCTCAGAAAGCAGTTTAATTTCAGAATGTATTTTCAAATAAACCAAAATGTTGCATTAAAATCTCATTAACAGTACTGGTAAATGTTCTAAGTATGTGAGCCTTATAGTCGTTATGTAATCGTGCAACAAACAAGCAGGAATGCAGACACACAATAACACTGTGTCGTCTGTTCACAATAACAATGCATTCGTAATTTCTGTTTAAATAAGTTCTCTTGGTTCTTGATTGGATATTTAACTTCAAACATTGTTGTATGTTAACAGATTCGAAGTCTGACAAAGCTTACTAGTAATGTGAAGTGAAAAGTTATATGGCAAAGACAAAGTTAAAAAGCAGAATCTTTCTATAAACGGTTTTACATGTGAAATGTGGTGTAAACCTTTACTCTTCCTAGTACTCAGAGTTTGAACAATGCAATTATCATGCGGTATACGTCGTTAAAGAATACTGGAATTTTTCTCAAGGTTAGCAACTATGTTATTTTTCTTGGAGCCAGCCGGCGCAGATGTCTGCCTGCGGTGCAGGTCATTGTCTGTTTCTTTGTTGGCGCGCGTCGTTATTGGGATTAGGAGACCGAACTTCTACAAATTCGCCTTGCCGAGAGGGCCCAGCTCTGTTTAAATCCCGCCAGTTCTGATGCAATTCAGGTCTGTCGTTACGATCACATCGTCTGTTGTCATGTTGGTAGTTCCTGTAGTTTCTTTCTTGTCGGCTAAGTGGTGGAGAATTTCTCCCTGAATCGTAACTGCGTGCTGGAACGTTGCGTCTAAAGTTATTCTGCCTCCCGTAATAATAATTATTTTGGTTCTCATATTATCTGTTTTTCTGATTGTCTCTGTAATAGTCATTACCACGGAGAGGTGATCTTTCCCTGTAATTATTACTACTCTCCCAACGGTTGTCATACGGGTGGTGTCTGTTTTGGTCACGATTTACTTTATAAGAATAGCCTTGTCGTGTATTATTTCTGTCATCGCGGAATTGTGACATATGTGACCTGTAATTGTTGTGTTCCTGTTCTCGCGCTCCGCGATTGTCAGTGTCAATTTCCAGTTCTTGTAACAGTCCCTGAAAAGCTTCAATGTCGTCTTTGCAACGTCCTGCTAAAATAATATGCCGTAAATGTTCAGGTAATTTGATTAATGAAATTCGGATGAGTTCTGAGGGGCTGTATGGGTTTGAAAGATACTGATTCTTATGCAACATATCTTCAAAATATTTCATAAGACTGGAAAATTCAGATTGTTCGAAACGTTTCATCATTATGACGCTATGTCTTACTCGGTCTTGTGTGGCTTGAGACCAATATGCTGAGAGGAAGGCATGATAAAAATCTCCTTCACTGTGACAATCGTGAATGACCGATCGCAATCTTACAGCTGGTTCATTCTCCAAGTAGCCACACATAAATTCTAACCTGTGCTCCAATGACCAGTTGGGGGGAAACAATGAGAGAATTGATGGAGCCACGCTTGTGGATGAATGTCGTTGGCAGAATTCTTAAACGTTTTGAATTTACGTGTAGTAATGAACAGCTTATAGTCAAAGTCATCATGTCGGCAAGTCGCATATCGGTCATTGTTACGTCGTTTCGGCGGTTCCACTTCAAAATTCGGTGCACCTTTCCAATTTCTTTCATAATTTCCGAAATGCGCTGTGTTATTATTTTGTGGCTGTTCCGTATTTCTATGTCCCTCTTCCTGTACTGGAGAGCGGGTGTCCTCTGAAATATGTAATTCCTGTGTTACCTGCGTCAACTGATCTTGTACTTCCCGGATTTCTCTTTTGTACAGTGTATTGATTTGATTTTGGTTTTGTTTGAATTTTCTAATTTGTTCATACTCTTCTGTGTCAGTGAAGGCTACAGGTCTTGTGTCATTCAGATCATCATCTACCTTTGTGGATAAGTTAGTGACCTGATCCGAAAGTTCGGCTACTTTCTCCGATAGTGAACACATTTCCTCAGTGTGTTTTTCTGAACCAAGTTTCAGAGTGTCCATTTGTGTTGAAATCGAATCTACTGTGTCCTTCAAGTTTTCCTGAGTTTCTGCAAGTTGCGTAATCGAATCGGTAGATGCAACTGAGTCAAATTTAGCTTGCAAGGTCTCATGATTTTCATGAACAGTAGTTTGCAGTTCTTTTATGGCTGCTTCGTGATTCTGTAGTGCATATTCATGACGCGAAAAATAGGTTTGAAATGCTCACAAATTTGTGTTTTTACGTCATTACAGACTTTTTGACATTTCGAATCAATGTGATGTAACTCAGTAGTTAAATCCTCACGTGTTTGTTCAAGAGTTTGCTCCAATGAGTCTAACTTTTGAAGATTTTGTTCCATTGCGTCTAACTGTTGCTGTGTTTGTCTCTGGTTTTGTTCCACTGTGTCTAACTTTTGAAGATCTTGTTCCATTGTGTCTAACTGTTGCTGTGTTTGCCTCTGGTATTGTTCCATCGTGTCTAACTTTTGAAGCTTTTGTTGTGTTTGTCCCATTTGTTGTATTAATTGTAATAACAATGCACTGGTGTCTGGAACATGTTCCTCAGTGCTTTTCGGCAGTGAATTTGCACCAGCAACATTCACATTTTGACAAGCAGAAAATGCGTCTTGACTTACTTGAGAAAACGGTGAGGACGCAAAACCTGTATCTACAGTATTTGCAAAATTGTGTCCTGTCATTTCGGATTCCTGAGCCGAGCTATTGCCGACCGATCGATCGATAATGCTTCCCTGCTCCCTAATTGTTTCACTGCCTACGCCGTTGTTTGCAGCCCACTCCATTTCCCTACACACAGTTACCAAATTACTACTTTGAACGTCTGTTAATTCATTACACAGTGGTGCTGGCAAGCTACGCTCGTCGTCACTATTATTTCTCAGTTTGCTTTGGAGCCTAGTGTTACGTTTTTCACACGCCATTATTGTCACAGTATTTCACACGACAACACAGAAAAACACAATTTGAAGAGCAAAAATAAGAGAACACATTAACATAACACTGAAAATAATATCTAGTTAATTGCAGCTGCGAAATACTTGGTGCGAATCTACATGCATGCCACAACTGTTTTACTGTACAACAATGAAAGACTGCAACTACAAAGGAGATTTTCTCTATAATTACGCACTAGCAATAAACAAAGCTACACTATTTACACAAACTACAAGAAAAAAAAATCAGAAGATTCCAGTGAGGTATCCTGGCAGGTTCGCCATATGAAACGTCCCCTTTGAACAATAGTACACTACTGTGCTTAACCTGACACACAATATTTTTAGCACAACGCAATCTGACTTTCAATAATCTCTACAAGAGAATGGCCCTGACTAACATTAACATGTACTTTTCACAAATCACTTACCTCACAAAAATCTTGGTTACTCCCACTACTGCAATACAGCGAGCGCCCCTACTGCTAGCTAAATAAAAGATTCAAACTATGGAAGGCACTAACTACTGATAGGGATAGTTAGCAAATGAAAGATATTAATAGAGAACAAACAATGTATTTACCTTGATATCATCATTTATAAATATAGCCGTTCATGACAAATTTCAAAACTCCGCCATCTCTCTCCCCACATCCACCACTGCTGGCGGCTCACCTCCAGCTGCGCAACGCTACGTGCTGTTCGCAGCCAGCTGCCTAACACTACAATGGCGAGTATTACAACAATGCAAGTCAGCCACAGGCTGCACACAGCACAGACAGTGATTTTCATACAGAGGTGGCGTTACCAATAAAAAGACCTAAACAGCCTACTTACACCGGGTTCCAATATAAAAGTGATAATCCAGACGCTCAAACTGTAAAAAGACGGATAAACTGAACTATGAATTGGTACGACATAAAAGTGTGAACAGTTAACTGTGCAAGAACACAACATGTGTGACTGTGTTTATCAATGGAAGGCTGTTCTGAAAGTACGGTGAACAAAAGAATAAAAATTAATAGCTCAATTTCAGAAAACAATTTTGATTCGAAACATGATGGACATTCACAGCGTGGATAAATGTTTTTGCAAAGAAGTGAGACTTCTGATAAACGGAGCTATAGCAGTAGTCGGTGAAAATACGCTATAGGTAGCGCACAGCGAACTGTGGTTTCCGGACCAGTAGGTGCATGCTAGAAGCGACGCAGGCCAAGTGATATGAAGCGAAAAGTGTCACTGCGACGTACTCAACTGAACACTCACCATAGTGACAGTACGTACTGCGATCAAGTGAACACTTAGCTTAAAACTACAGCTACGTTAAATCAGTGTCAAATGTGTGAGTTCGTACCAGAACTTATTTACAGACCTGGAACTCGTTTGTTCGTACATTCTTACAATGCATTCCGGAAACAGTGAACACGAGTGACTCTTCCAACACTTATAGCAGGTATATTTACTTAATTATGCTGATGAACTGATACTCCGTGAAACGTTTACATGTTGCGCGACGCTGTGAGCGATCGGAGGTGGTCCTGTCCGTGCAGCGAGAGCGGCGCCCCGCCCACCGACTGGCAGCTGATCGCGCCTACGTCACCGCTTGGGCCAACGAACCATCGCCGGCTGCAGCAAGCGGCCACACTCGCTACCATGGACGCCAGCGGTGACACACCGCAAGACCAGAAACAAACTGCCGTCGGCCACGTTTATTTCGATCAGATACGAAAATGTTGCAGTCGACGATAAACTGATACACCATGTAAAATTGTAACAAACATAACTACTCAGAAACATATAGGTTAAACAACTACTTGTCCAAAAGAAAAAAGACTGTTGTACGTTATGTAATTTCATGTTTTAATGATGAATTTTTGTAATGTGAATGTATATGTGTATATTTATCTGTTCATCTGTGTGCAGGTGCTACACATTCAAAGTATCAGCAAAATTAACAATCCGAAGGCTCCGGGCAGGGCTTTTTGGCCCGTTTTTCCCTTACGCCTGTAACCCGAATGGGGGAGTGTAAGTCGAAGTGCCTCGGCTCTGTGAGATACCGCATTGTTCCTAGTCTGGGCCCACAATGGAGAATCGGATCGATGATCTGCAACGTTGAAAGCGGTGCTAAGTCGTACATCACACACCAGTGGTCGAGACGGGACTGGATTGAGGCCTTATAGAGCTGTCAGAGGGTTGTTCGTGCAGCCCCTCAATGTGTCTGAGGCAGTGAAGGATGTTGAGGTGCCGCCAGAACCGTTGTATAAGCTCGCGAAGATGAGGTGTGGAAGTGAGCTGAGCATCAAACAGCATGCCAAGGAAGCGATGCTTCTCCTCAATATGAAGGAGTTCATTGGCAAGGTAGAGCTCTGGATGTGGAATGTTCGATGACGACAGAAATGCATCACTCGGGTGTTAGAGGCTGAGAACTGAAAACCATGGTTGGATGCCCAAAAATTTGCCTTACGGATAGCTCCCCGCACCCGCCGTTCAGTGACACTGATGCTTTGGGGAACTGCAATAAAGACAAAAGTCATTGGCATATAGAGAGGAACAGACCGATGAGCCCACCGCAGCTGCAAGACCATTAATCGCCACCAAAAAGAGGGGAACACTGAGAACCGAGCTCTGTGGGACACCGTTCTCCTGAATATGATCAGAGGTAAAATAAGTGCCAACTCTAACCCGAAAGGAGCGTCATACATCGCCAGCATCCACGTCTCGCCCAACCACCCAAACTGCAGGCTCCTTTTTCCATCTTCTGCACTCCCCTCCCCACGACGGCGTCCTAGGTCGGGTCTCCATTTCGCGGTCCGCGTTCGTTCCCTTCCTTTGTCACTTCAGTCCCTTCCCCTTCCTTCATGCTTCCGGTCCTCTTCTTCTACCTCTCCTTGATCCCTCCCTCGCTTGCGGTTTTGCTAGGATTTGTCCTGCGACTCCAAGTCCTCCGTTCCACCTGCCAGTCTTCATCAACAGTTCCTGGCTCTTCATGCCTCGTTTCGCGATGCAGTCTACACCGCTGGTTCTGTGGTCGATGGACGCACTGGGTTTGCTTTCATCCACAGCGACTACGTTGAGCAGTATTCCCTGCCTTGTGGGAGCAGTGTTTCACTGCGTAGCTGGTTTGCTCTTTATCGTGCACTCGTTCACCTTTCCTCCTGCCCTGGGGAGTCATTCGTCATATGTAGTGACTCCCTGACTGGAATGCAAGCACTCGACCAGTGTTCTTCTTGGGACCCTTTGGTACGTGGTATTCAATATGCTGTTTTTGCTCTCGCCGAGTGTGCTCGTTCAGCGACGTTTGTGTGGACCCCAGGCCACATCTGCATTCCAGGAAACGAACGTGTCTATCGGTTGGCCAAGCAGGTCATCACTTCGCCTCTCCTGGAGCTTGGTCTCGTGGAAGGAGACCTCCGGTCAGCCCTACAGCGCAAGGTCCGTGATGTCTGGAGCTCTGAATGGTCTGTCTTGAACACGCCAAGCAAGCTCAGCATGGTCAAGTCGTCCACGGCCGTAAGGAACTCATCCTTGAGGGGCACGCGTAGGGACTCAGTTGTTCTCTGCCGTCTCCGAATTTGACATACGCGGTTGATCCACAGCTATCTCCTTAGTCGTGAGAACCCACCAAAGTGTTGCTGTGATGCAGGGCTGACAGTGGTCCATCGTCTGATGGACTGCCCCCTTTTAGCCCCCTTGCGGCAGTCCTTCAATTTACCAGCTGCACTTCCTTTAATTGTAGGTGACGATGCCTCTATAGCTGAACCAGTTTTACGTTTTATCTGTGCAGCTGGGTTTTATCACTCGCTCCAGTTTGGGCGCTCTCGCAAGATTTTATCAGGCTACACCCACTCCAGCGACTTTTAATTGTGACGTGGATACCAAAATAGTGTCTTTTATGGTAACAAGTTGTGTTGGTACCTCTTCCAACGCTTTACAGCTGGAGGTTCTCCGTCTGTAGTTCAGTGGTTGACCTTTTACCTGATCCATCGGCCACTGTAGTCTGTTTTTCTCTAGTCAACTAATTGCTGTGCTCCTTTTAAGTGTCCTCTATTTTGTGTTACTGCGGTGTTCATTTTAGCTCTGTACCCCTTGGTGTTCCATCACTCTGGGTGCAGAGGTTGTTATTTTACTGTATATGCCTTTTACAGGTATGTCTGTTTGGAACAGGAGACTGATGACCTCGATGTTTAGCCCCCATCAAACCCCAAAATCAACCAACCAACCAACAGATTTCATCCCAGCACTGTACAGTTGTGATATAGGTTTAAATAAGGGGCACCAGCCTCACTTTGACCAGCGAGACGGGGCTAAACTTCTCACTACTTCAAGGTCACTAATGAAATGCTCTTTTGTTTTAAAATACTCTCGGGATAATTCCAAGTCGTGACTAATGGACTGCAAAATATACGCCACTAACAGTTTATATGAAGCCTCTGGCTGGTTCCTACCAGCTTCCGTCAATAATCTCTACAACACTAAACAGCTGTGCAAAGTTTAAAGTCGACTGGGGAAAGACACAAAGGAACATGACTGTCCACTTCCGTGCGTAAACAAATAAACTTAAAGGGCTTCTATTAAGCTTTGTTAAGTAAGTTTTGCTCATTCGTCAGTACTTTCATGCAGATACTGAACTCACAATTGGACTTAAGGCCTCTGTCTTTTGAGTAAATTTACAGTTATGAAACCGGAAAAAGTGGCCTAGAAGAACGGGAGAATGGAAAAATGGCTCCCGGATTATTTGTAGATTAAGAAGAGTTACGAACCTTGGATTTTATTTAATTATTTTAGTTCATTTATTCCCAGCAAGAGCTGCAGCAGGTCATATAAGCAACACGCAAATGTAAAATAATATTACCAAACAAAAGTATACAAGTGTAAGAGAACGGACGATGGAACTAAACTGTCACACCAATATCATCCCACCAACAGTCTAAGCTCTCGAAAAACGTTAACTATGGTATGTTCGAGGCAGCCTATTTTTACTGATAACAACGAACGGTTCCAGGCAACCAGTATATCACCACTTCCGAATCCATTAGGTTAAACGGTTTAAAATATCAACTCCATTCAAAATGCCTAAACTGTTCAACAGCTGTCGGACGACTCGCCGATTTCCCAAACTCCAAACGTCTCCACGAAACTACGCTAGGGACGACAAGTAAAGGCTCATTTTTTTGATACCACGCTATTGTCTCCCAATGCGACGCAGAAGTTTGAAATGTGGCTTGAAGGCATCTACTTATTTTCTTTGCAGTAGTGCGAAAGTGTGGCGCACACCGACGTCACCATCCGGCTCCGCGTCGCTTCGAAGAGCAAGGTGTCGACACACCCAAAGGACAGGACGGAGCGCAGAAGTTGAAGTGAAGTGGTAGGTGGGTTAATGATGTCACATTGGCACCTAATTTCACCACAATTCAGCCCAACGCCACCGTGGGCGTGAAACACTCTTGGAAGGTCGACACGCCCCCTCTTACCCGCAATTCTCCTTTTCATTTGACGCCTATGTGATCGACGTCCCAACCGTGACGCCCAGCGCTGACATCACACTGCTTTCTTATGAGTGGCCAAAGTGAACATTTCAGACACGCAGCCATTTATAATCGATAAGAAAAGGTCTCGCGAGGTGACATGAATGGCGTCAATGAAACCACCCATTTCGTTGGGGTGTTGGTCCCCACAGATTTTGATGTCGAACCTGGTTTTCAGTACAATGATAAACAAGACGACTTTCTTGACAACGTTTTACTCTGCTGTCACGTTCCCGGACGATTCAAAAATTCTTTAAGGATATCGTGTGGATGCCACAACACTGCACGCGACCTGACGCCTTTGTTGTGTAGCGTGACCGCAGTTTTTGCTGTGGTATTCAGGGTAGAACCACTAGGAACCGTTTAATAACATTCGACGAATTTTCAACGTGATCTGAAGCAGCAATGGTTGTTAATGCTGTGGTAGCGTGTGCCTTCTCCAGCACACCAATCGGTATTAGGAGACAATGTGCAGCAGGTGCTGAACTAGGGGCGCCTATCACAAGAGAACACCAAGAAAGGCCCCCAGGCTAAGCGCCGATAACGCTCCGTGGGCAGCGTGCATATAGGCCGCCGCTGAGCGTGCTGTCTCAATCTCAGTACCTGAGCGCGTCGCACTGTCCGCCCCCGGTAGCTGAGTGATGCCGGCACGGTTGCTCAGCGTGTTCGGTCAGAGAGCCGCCTGATCTCTGTAATAAAAAAAACTGAGTGAAAGAATCAACAACGAACTTCAAAAGATGTCGTGTGACGACCAAACACAACGTACAAAAAAAAAAAAAAAAAAAAGTGGTCAGCGTGACAGAATGTCAGTCCTAAGGGCCCGGGTTCGATTCCCGGCTGGGTCGGAGATTTTCTTCGTTCAGTGACTAGTTGTTGTGTGGTCCTGAACATAATCATTTCATCCCCATCGACGCAGAAGTTCAAATGTTTCAAATGGCTCTAAGCACTATAGGACTTAACTTCTAAGGTCATCAGTCCCCTACATCTTAGAGCTACTTAAGCCAAACTAACTTAAGAATATTACCCACTTCCATGGCCGAGGCAGGATTTGAACCTGCGACCAGCGGTTCCAGACTGTAGCGCCAAGAGCCACTTGGCCATCCCGGCCGGCGCAAGTCGCAGTATTGGCGTCAAATCGGAAGACTTACACCCGGCAGACGGTCTACCCGACGGAAGGCCCTAGTCACACGACATTTTAGTACGTCACACTGGGACTCAGTTCACATTGCCCCTCAATGTGTCGTACTGTGCTCTAGTCTTCCACGGTGATAATCGTGTCCTCACAGCTGTGAGGAAACATTAGTCACTGTATATAGGTGTGATGTGAACACGGAGAAGCTCCTAGAATTAGTAAATATTATTTGATTGCTGTTAACCACAGAACTTCAGATTTTACATAATTGAAATTAAGTTCCTGTGATAAAATCAATTTTAACCACGTGTGCATTTTGTGTTGTACTGAGAGGAAACCGGCCATCCACCTATCATATCGCTCTACCTTTTATAAGGGCAGAGCCACAACAAATGCCTTTTCCAGCCTTCTCATTTGGCGCCCTCCAATGGCGTGATCGTCCCAGATGCAAAACTGACACATTTGTGAATGAAACGGCAAGGGATGCCTGAAAGGCCCCACCCCCTTCCCCACAGTTGGGATACAAACCCAGTGCCACTGTACATCTTTGACGAGCGCTTTAAGATATACCTGTACAGGTACTTGGACACCAGCTGAGCTGTCGGCAGGAGTTGCCGAGCCGTTCAAGGCGCTTCAGTCTGGAACCGCGCGACCGCTACGGTCGCAGGTTCGAATCCTGCCTCGGGCATGGATGTGTGTGATGTCCTTACGTTAGTTAGGTTTAATGGGGGGTAGGAGGTCAAACGGGCCGACTTGGGGCAGGAGAGGCACCACAGGACATTTTAATTTCTACTGTCTATACTTTTACAAATAAATTCATAAAACTTTGTCAGCATGACCAGGAAGGATTGAGAACTCACACGCATAGCAGTGGAAGTTCTAAAACGTAGCAAAATACGTTTTTTTTTTTTTTACATGTGAAATTTCATCATTTTTTCAGTTACAACTGGCTGCATTTGTTTCTGTAGGTACACTTTTCTTCCTAAGTAAGAGAGATTCTTCGATGAATTTTTGCACAGCAAACTCTAGAATTTTCCAAATCTATTAAAAACTGTGGTAGAAATTGAGATAATTAACTATAAAATTTGAATTTTTTCTAAACATGATGTTTAAAATGCAACAGTTCCTTAATTTTTTCATAAATTAAATAAACTCTATAGTTTCATACACATGTAACTGTAGTTTGTATGTTGTGCAAAATTCATCGAATAATCTCTCTTACTTAGGAAGAAAAGTGCACCTATAGCAACAAATGCGGCCAGTAGTAGGTGAAAAAATGATAAAATTTCACATGTAAAAAATCAATTTTTTTACGTTTTTGAGCTTCCACTGCTATGAGTATGAATCCTGAATCCTTCCTGATCATGCTTTCAAAGTTTTATGAATTTATTTGTAAAAGTGTAGACAGTGGATATTAAAATGTCCTGTGGTGCCTCTCCTGCTCCAAGTCGGCCCGTTTGACGTCCTACCCCCCTAAAATAATTCTAAGTTCTAGGGGACTGCTGACCTCAGATGTTGTCCCATAGTGCTCAGAACCATTTGAACCGGCTTAGTTGCGTTCTTGAGCTGCTATAACGCCTGAGGGCAGGCAATCCCATCGATCCACCATACATTCTGCTTACCAGCTGGATGGGTGTCGAAGTGTCTAACAGGTATAGTTTTATACTGCTCAAAAAAATGTGCGTGGGTGGCATAGAGTGTGTTGCCAACCCGGGGTGCCTTATAGGGAGCCTTTGCTTTTCATTCACGCCCATGTCAGTGGCCCAACTTTCCTCAAATATACCGTAGGAGGGCACGATTCAGGAGAGCTGGAAAATCACGAATCAGCGGTCGCACTACACTCCAGTTTTCAGATTACATTCAATGCGATTTCAGCACAATACTGTCGATAGAGAAGGGTTGAATCGTCCGGGTGGTGTCATCAGTGTCGAACATAGTCAAGAACATCGTCCTGTTGGTCATCGAACTAAGAACTGTCTCTTTTGTTTACGAAATTTGTGAGAATGAACGCCCCAAGGGAAGGTGCGGTTTCATTGACACTCTTTGTACCACCTCTTGAAGCCTTTTCCAGTCTATTCTGACCTATGATGTGTCTGAAATGTTTTCCTCAGCTACCCCTAATAAAGACGAGTGATTTCAACGACGACTGTCGCGGTTCTGACCTCCTTCACAGAGGTGTCCAAAGAAGGGGTGAAGTGTGGGTAGGCGTGATGCGATGACCTTTCCATCATGTGATAGGACCACAGTGGTGTTGGGATGAATTGTACTGAAATTTGAAGGCAATGTGACACAATTAACCAACACTACAGCTCACATGGGCATCGCAGTTCTGGTCTCGTTTCTGCATTTGTCGACGCCTTGCTGTGTGAAACGTCGATGAGCCTGAGGGTGATCTCGCAGGTCACTATCCTTTTGCACCGATACAGAGGAAAGATGTGGGCAACTTTTAGCCTGATTTCAAAGTTCTGCGTCGCTTTGAGAGACAATTATGTGGTTTGAAGAAAGTGACGCTTCAGCTGCGTAACACAGTATATTTAGCATATAGCTGATTCAATGAGGTCCAGGAACGGAATACAACCTTTTGCACTTGCCATTCTTCCGCGCACTCCTTAGTGAAGCTTTGCTTCTTGCTGGAACTTCAGAAATTCATACCCATCACTCTGTGAGACAATGCAAAGCATTGGAAAATTATCGGCTATTAAGACAGTCTAGTAAGCTCGACACCGCAACCAGTTTTGATGGAAAGGACGCTAATGTTGGACGTCTACCCTTCGCCTTCGTATCGGCTTCCAGGCTCCTGGGAAAACTTTCTTGAAGTGTCTGAGTGCCTGCGAAGGGTTGTCAGCGCGCACTTCTTCAAGAGCTGAAATTGGAGGAGGTAGTGATATGGACCATGTGGCCGGGAGCAAAGACCACTTTCTAACTCTGGGCAGAGCAGTCCAATTCCAGAATGTTGTTGTCAGGACACAATTCCGTCGCAAATGTTGCTTTGTCGTACGGTGCACTGTCATGCTGATACAATTATCGTTTGTGAACAGTTCATCTACTGTAATCATTAAACGGTGCAGTAAAGTTTTTTCATTGTATTCCACATTTACCATTCTCTTAAGCCCAATAACTGAACCACAACCTAACAAAAACACTTCCTCCGTACCTCACTGTTGGCACTACACGTGATAGTTGTTGATAATATCCATGGATTCCCCACACCCCTGCCACCGGACTGGGGGATGTAGCGTCGAGCTGTCGCTCTTTGCATCACCTCAGTTGTCGCTTTGCTTCGACTACAGAAGTACATGGTTTATTAGGAGGTGCGCCGGCCGGAGTGGCCGTGCGGTTCTAAGCGCTACAGTCTGGAACCGAGCGACCGCTACGGTCGCAGGTTCGAATCCTGCCTCGGGCATGGATGTGTGTGATGTCCTTAGGTTAGTTAGGTTTAATTAATTCTAAGCTCTAGGCGACTGATGACCTCAGAAGTTAAGTTGCATAGTGCTCAGAGCCAATTGCACCAGCCATTTATTAGGAGGTGCTGGGTCATTATATCATTTTTCTGTCAGTGAACTAGTTAGATGGTTGGTAGCAATTGGTCATTCACGAATGAAAGTTTGTGTTGAGATCATGAGATGTATTTTAGAATCACCACACGCAGTGCTCGACGGTGCTGTCTGTTAATAAATAAGATATGCCTGGTCTTGCTTTAGTCGTGGCTGTTCCCTGCGTTCTTCCACTTCAGTCACCCCACCAACAGCTGACTCACGAAACCTCAGAAGGGTTGAAATATCCCTGACTCGTCCGCCCCAATAGCTGAACAGTCAACGCGTTGGTATGCCACGCGCGGAGGCTCTGGTTCGATTCCCGGCTGAGGTGGGAGATTTTCCCCCCTCAGGGACTGGGTGCTGTGCTGTCCTCGTCATGATTCCATCCCCATTGTCGACGCCCAAATCGCCCAATGTGGCGTCGCACTCAATAAGACTTGCACTGGGCGGCCGAACTTCCCGCCTGGGAACTAACGGCCACTGACTCCATACGATCATTTTTCCATCCCTGATTCCCTACTCAGGTGACAGACAATGACTGCCCCACCTTAGATATCACTGGGCTTTTGTTATCGGGCTATTCTACTGTTACTGCTTCTCTGCCGACTCTTTTAATACGAGAGATGTTTAACAGTTATTGCAACACATTTCTTTCTCGGCTAATTTCGGATGAAGAAATGTGGACATAGTGGGGCATAGTTGAAAATTCCCGTTCAGCGACTATAGTTTAACGTAGTTCCGATAGGTGGCGACGCCATACGTAGCCTTCAAAACGGCATCTCTAAGGGAGTTGCGTTCCAATCAGAGAGCTGTCATTCATTTTCTTTTGGCGAAAAACCAGAGTATCGCAGATATTTATAGGCACTTTCACAATGACTACGGGGACCTGGCAGCGAAGTAAAGCACGATGACTGCCACACCACTTCTCCTCCGAAAGAGGAAGTTCAGAATGGCGTCCTCTGCTGGTAAAGTCATGGCGACGGTCTCCTAGGACTCTATAGCCTTATTGTGCTCGATTTCCTCTCTCATGGTGCAACAAAATAAACTCTGAAGAGTACTGTGCTACCCACAGGAGATCAAAGAAACGACTCATCATCACAAAAATTCAAACAAACTTTTCTTTTCCATGACAGTTCAAAAGCACTCCGTCTTCAGGCCACAAGTGGCCCATCGGGACCGTCCGACCGCCGTATCATCTTCAGATGAGGATGCGGATAGGAGGGGCATGTGGTCAGCACACCGTTCTCCCGGTCGTTATGATGGTTGTCTTTGACCGGAGCCGCTACTATTCGGTCGAGCAGCTCCTCAATTGGCATCACGAGGCTGAGTGCACCCCGAAAAATGGCAACAGCGCATGGCGGCCCGGATGGTCACCCATCCAAATGCCGGCCACGCCCGTCAGCGCTTAACTTCGGTGATCTCACGTTAACCGGTGTATCCACTGCGGCAAGGCCGTTGCCATGACAGTTCAAGGCCTCACACAAATCTGCGCACCTGAGAGGAGCTCAAAAAACTTCCTACTCTAACCGATCCTAGAAGTTTCCCCAACACAACAACTAAAGTTACGTATGACAAAAACATTTTTATACGTTATTCCAACCATAAAACCTAATTCTTGAAGAACTTGCATGAAAAAAGGAGCAAAAATAATATTACGGATAACGTTATTTCAAAAGAGCTAATAACACTCCGTTATTTTATGTAAGCTCTGTATTAGTAGTTCATTAGTCATAACTTAGGAGAGTCTTTTTCTTGTTGGTGTTTGTACCATTCTCGATGACTTGCAAGTGTGGATTCTTTTTAAAGCGGAAAATGTATCTATGAAAGCAGAATTGGTACTACCCTTTCGTAAGAATGACTCTCAGGTCCTTATATTCTCATGCACTTAGCATTTCGTAGGTTTATGGTGGTGTATAAAAAACGAGACTGGATATATTACGACGTTTTGAGTGGGAAAGTTAATTAATCTTTTAATGTAGTAAAAGTTGGTAGAATTTTAAACTCTAAATATCAGTGATTAGTGCAGGAACCTTTTCAGTAACGCGCGAAAAATAGTCAACGAAATATTATTCGATTTGAGACTTATATTCATGCAGCCAAGATAACAAGAATAGATACACTCTTTGGTCTTGCTGGTGAAGCATTTAAATGTCGGTTCTGAATTTCAATTTGCTTAGAAGTCTATCGGTAGTAACTAAATATTGGAGGCCTTACGTACGAAAGTGAGTAATAAGTTAATAATAAGGGCAATCAAACGAATGTGCCCTTTTACTCATGAGGTTCCTCCACACGTTGGCACTATATTACTATTAAGAAAAGTTTGACTGAACCGTCCATGCCACGTCGTAACAGTACTGAATACATCCGAACAGAGGGTAACTTTATAATTGGACTGTTCTTCCTCATCAACACTTCAGCTTGATTTCGCACCTTCCGAATTCCATTTATCTTTTTACTCTACGAGAACCAGTAAGTTGATGGTGGGGAGGTTAGTGACGCAGCAAGGCGTTCTCTCCGAAGTCGGCCAGTGGAGTGGTAGCGTGGGGGCGTACCTGCCCTCCCAGTAAGGTGCCGTAATGCCGTCGCATTGCACGGAGATTATGTTGAAAAGTAGAGTTTTGTAGCCAAAGAGTGGCCAGTAAAATGGTGTATGGAATCCTGAATAAAGATAACCTAGTGTACTGCTTGCCTCTCCGAACAGACACTTGTGCGATAAACTTTCGTGAAAGTGAACTTTATTTACCACGGAAAACTTCTTTACCAGTTATGAAATGTCAAAAACTGGCAGTCACGAACTTTCTTTACAAAAATATTAAGAAAAGTATTAATTTAATGTGTCATGACCTACAAAAAACTGTTAATGGGAAACTAATATCTATGATCACTTTCATTCTTAGAACAAATCATCTGATGATTTTTTTTCTCACTTCTTCTTATTCGATTTCTGATGTTGTATACTGAGCTAGCTCGAGATCAGACGCGACTGCAAGTGTAAATTGGTAACTTTAAGCAATAGATGAAATCTGACCCAATTTTGTACTTTCCTATTGTAGTATTTGCAATCCCCACCAGACTACGCTTTAAGAAGTGTGAATATTTTAAATAACGCGCAAGAGACGTAAATGCTATACATATTGTTGACGGCCATCTTAAGACCGGTAACGTTGCTTCACTATATTTCTGAACTGATTAATAATTTTCAACTCAGACTTGTTTAAAGAAAATAAAATAATACCAATAATACTCCTTGAGAGTGGACAGGTATTTTGCTTAATTTCAATTAATTTATGTAAAAACATCGTGCCTTAGTGTGCTGATAGACTCTGTGTTATATCGGTACGTGAAGAAAGCAAATATTTATCGAGAGAAGATTTAAGGATTACGAGATGGTACATACAGTTGCTCATTCTAAGACACCACACATGTCAGACGTATTTTCTGATGAAGCACATGAACAATTAACGGAATCTTACTGCCAAAGAGAACTGTTATTACGTATTTGCATGGTTCCTTTTTCAGTTTAAAGGAAGTTTCAGATGCAACGGGGAGATGTTACATCTATACTATTTTGCATATTCTAGTTGCATTTTAATACATCCAAGATCCGCGCAGATTGTTTTCAGTGTATTCTTTAAAAGTTTCACGTAACGTATAAAGCAAACATTATTAAACTAGGTCCACATTCACAGATTTACTGTACACAAACAAGCCGGCCGCTGCGGCCGAGCGGTTCTTGGCGCTTCAGTCCGGAATAGCGCTGCTGCTACGGTCGCAGGTTCGAATCCTGCCTCGGGCATGGATGTGTGTGATGTCCTTAGCTTGGTTATGTTTAAGTAGTTATAAGTCTCGGAGACTGATGACCTACGATGTTAAGTCCAATATTGTTTAGAGCCATTTTGAACCATTTGTACACAAAGCGGCTTTATCAGATTCGTATGACACATTGAACAGGGTGTTCACGTCTTTACAATACATTAATACAATATCACGATTCATCGTTTACAGTTTATAACGAGTTAAGTCAGATCACCTTGGGCTAAGCGATCATTCGTTATCTTGCTGAAGAAGCCTTAACACATCAGTAATGAATCAGTCACTGTCGAAACTATGCCTGTAAATGTGGAATGCAACAGGAATATGGGAACAAGACGTGATCGTACTGTGCACCCATGTCACTCTATACTACGTACAATTATTCTGTGATTGCGTGATGATGTTGCAAACTTTCTTAGATGATGCAGAAGGGTGAATATATCAATTTTAGGTAAAGGATTGAGTCTAAAGTTGTAAGTGAAAAGATCGAGGAACGATACGGTGTATTGAAATGCAGAATAAAACAAACCTACTTTAGGAAGAAACAGAAGAGTGTTGCACTAATCACTCAACGCCCGTCGTACTAGCTGGTACATCTGTCTGTGTAATCTGGTGGTCAATTGTGCATTGCGAGGGGGTACTGCATTTCGTTCGATTGAAAAGTGTATCATACTGCAATTAGTAGTATACACAGTGAAAGCTGTTGAGCGCAGGTGACTGCGGTGTAGCCCTTCTGCTGGAGGACGGCCCTTCCTCTGAGAGGTAGGGAGACCGGCCGCGCAGTGTCCAGCTGTTTTGCAGGACACGCGCCTAATTGCTGCCTCCCGCGCAGCCGGCGCCGCCAGTCGCCTCGTCGTGAAGTGACAACTTAATTACGCGGCGACACGGCGCCGTGCGTAGGCCGGCGTGCCGACACGTCCGCCCCGCTGCTCAATATTCCCGCCTGCGGCGTCGCGTCGCAGACCCCTCTGGACGCCGAATCGAGTTAAGCTGGAGCCGCGGCGCTTCCGCGTCGCGACGACCACGTGCGCCTCTTCCACCGAGCATCTGCCGCCACCTAGACGAGGTCTTTTACTTTCAAACAAGAGCCTCTAAGGCGTAAGTTTCACATGAGAGAATCCAAAAAGGAAATGTATTTCCTTTTCCAAAATTGTCTTAGTGTTTTCATCAACGGGAAGATGTTACATCTATACTATTTTGCATATTCTAGTTGCACTTTTGGTCCTAGGTAGTCTTTACACCACCAGTTTAGCTGCTTCTGAGTGCCTTAGTAGAAGTCCCATTAACCTATCAACAATAATGGTGAGGGTCTTACAGTTTTCTTTTGTTTTTATTCTTACTTCGTTTGCGTGATAATTGGGTTGGTGCCAAAGTTTGCAGACTTTGCAAAACCAGACATAATGTCTGAAGGGGTACCGCAATCACTGGTTATACAATGTTATAATCCGTCTTGATTGCACAAATGTTTATTCACATGACCGGTTTCGGTTCCTCTAGAACCATCTTCAGATCTGAAACGACAAAGATACTCATTTACTATTTTACAAATGCAAACCTATGTCCTCCCATCCGATCAACATCTAATGCACTATAACGTACCTGCAATTTGGGTTACAGGAGTAACCCGCCCATACACAGGAACCTTCACATGCTGCCATCGTGGAAGAGTACCTTGAAACAGAAGATATCAGGCGAATGGAGTGGCCTGCCTGTTCTACAGACGTAAACCCCATCGAGCACGTCTGGGATGCTCTCGGTCGACGTATCGCTGCACGTCTTCAAACCCCTAGAACACTTCAGGAGCTCCGACAGGCACTGGTTCAAGAATGGGAGGTTATACCCCAGCAGCTCCTCGATCGTCTGATACAGAGTATGCCAACCCGTTGTGCGGCCTGTGTACGTGTGCATGGTGATCATATCTGATATAGATGTCGGGGTACATGCGCAGGAAACAGTGCCGTTTTGTAGCACATGTGTTTCGGGACGGTTTTCTCATCTTTCCACCAATACCGTGGACTTACAGATCTGTGTCGTGTGTGTGCATGTGCCTATGCTTTTAGCGCAAATTTTGTGTAGTGCCACGTTGTGTGGCACCACATTCTGCAAGTAACCTTAATTTATGAGCATGAGTGTAGTTACAGTTTACAGATCTTCTACTGGATGAGAGCACGCAGCACGAACTAAGCCAATGTTTTGGTTGGTACTCTACAGATACACAATGTTTGGTACTGATATGAGTGTCTGACTTCAGGAGGTTTGGGTGTAAACGTGCGGCAGTCAACGTGTTAAGAATCGGTTGAACGACTGTTTTGCCACCTATCCCTTTCGTTTGTGGACTACTTTCTCTCAGTATTTCTTCAGTGAGTACTAATCTGACAGACATTTTGCCTATGATGAAATGTTCCACTATGTCATTCAGCCAAGATTATATGAAAATTCCCTGACGCTGAAATATATAAAACTTAAGTTTTTCTCTTGATTTTCACCATTGGCCTTTCATCTTACAGACTTAGTTTACTTGCCAGATATCAGGCTCTAAATGGACTGTCTACAATTCCAGCAACAGCACTCAGTTTGAATATCTATAGCGTTGCAGGTATTCGTACTGCTCCGCTGCCCTACCAATAGGAAGAAAATGCACAAAATCCATCACCACCAATAAAGAAACATTTTTCTTGCGATTGTAGGCAAACGTTTAAGACAATTTTGTCACCGTAATAAAATATCACTGTTCTTAGTGCTTTTGTCAACACTATAAAACGTGTAAGCTTAATGAGACACTTGCGAAGCAGGAGAATGTCGAGGTTCATTGGACACTAAACGCATTGGTAATTAAAGAGGCACAAATGTAATGCAGTAGATACGTCATTTTGAGTCATCAGTCAGCTGACTGGTTTAATGCGACCCGCCACGAATTCCTCTCCTGTGCCCACTGCTTTTGTGCACATCGCTCTGAGCGGCCCCTGCACACAACATGTTCATTTACTTTTTGGATTTATCCCAGTCTCTGGTAACAGATTTTTACACTCTAGCAACTGCAAAGTTATTTAATGACGTCTCAACACATATCCAGCTGTCCTATCATTTCTCGTCCAACTTTTCCGCAGTTTTCTCTCGATTATGCGGATAAACTTCTCATCCCTATCAGTGATCCAAATGTTCAACATCCTCCTACAGCACCACATATTAAACATCTCGATTCTCGTCTTTTTCCGGTTTACCCACGGTCTCTTGTTCACTATCATATAATGCAGTGCTCTAAACGTAGTTGCGTGCTCAGGAATTTCTTCCTCAAATTAAGACCTGTGTTTCACACTATATAACTAAATGTCGTGTGACGAGGGCCACCCGTCGGGTAGACCGCTCGCCTGCTGCAAGTCTTTCGATTTGACGCCACTTTGGCGACTTGCTCGTCGATGGAGATGAAATTATGGTGATGAGGACAACACAACATTCAGTCCCTGAGCGGAGAAAATCTCCGTCTCAGCCGGGAATCGGACCCAGGCCCTTAGAATTGACACTCCGTAGCGCTGACCACTCAGCTACCGGGGGCGGACAGTTTCACACTTATATACTTCTTAATGCCAGGAATGCTTTCTTTGCCTGTGCTGCCCTGTCTTTTACGTCCTTCTTGCTTCATTCATCACATGTTATTTTCCTTCGAAATTAGCTGAATTCAATAAGTTTCCCCATTTTTATGGCAAGTTTCTCAGTACTCCCATTTCTGTTAATTGATATTATAGTCATATTTCTTCGGCTTACTCGCAGTCCATATTCTATGGACAGTAGACTGTTAATTCAGTTCAGTATGCCGTGCAGTTCTTTCTCTGTTTCAACGAGGATGGAAATGTAATCAGTGAATCTTATCATTCATATCTTTTCACCACTAATCTTCATCCCTGGCGTAAAACTTCCCCTTATTTCCATCAATGGTGCTTCGACGTAGATGTTCAACACTAGGCAAAAAGTCTGCAACCATCTGTCACAGCGTTTCTAAACCGGGGACTTCGTTCTTCGTCTACCTTTCCTACTGTTCCATCTACCTTCTGGTTTACATCGCATCCTGGCAAGAACTGTTGCACCAAAAAATTTCAATATTTAAGAAATATCAGCTTAATGAATTGTTCTACGAAACTTATACCGACATATTAAACTTCCTTTAAATTTCAGGTATGTAATTTAACAGAAAATTCTATTATAGTTCATGCAACAGTAATTTGGATGTTTAGTTCTGTTCTTGTCGAATGTAAGGTGTTATCAGGTAATTATTAATTATCTGTTTTCGTTATGTTTGCAGTAGAGTTTTGGAGCATATACTATATTCAAACATTATGAATCACCTCGAAGGGAACGATCTATTGATACGTCATCAGCATGGTTTCAGAAATCATCGTTCTTGTGCAACGCAGCTAGCTCTTTATTCGCAAGAAGTAATGGCCGCTATCGACAGGGTATCTTAAGTTGATTCCGTATTTCTAGATTTCCGGAAAGCTTTTGACAGCGTTCCTCACAAGCGACTTCTAATCAAGCTGCGGGCCTATGGGGTATCGTCTCAGTTGTGCGACTGGATTCGTGATTTCCTGTCAAATCATCGAGTAAAACTAAAGTGATATCGGGTATTCCCCAAAGAAGCGTCCTGGGACCTCTGCTGTTCCTGATCTATATAAATGACGTAGGTGACAATCTGAGCAGTTCTCTTAGGTTTTTCGCAGATGATGCTGTAATTTACCGTCTAGTAAGGTCATCCAAAGACCAATATCAGTTGCAAAGCGATTTAGAAAAGATTGCTGTATGGTGTGGCAGGTGGCAGTTGACGCTAAATAACGGAAAGTGTGAGGTGATCCACATGAGTTCCAAAAGAAATCCGTTGGAATCCGATTACTCGATAAATAGTACAATTCTCAAGGCTGTCAATTCAACTAAGTACCTGGGTGTTAAGATTACGAACAACTTCAGTAGGGAAGACCACATAGATAATATGGTGGGGAAGGCGAGCCAAAGGTTGCGTTTCATTGGCAAGACACTTAGAAGATGCAACAAATCCACTAAAGAGACAGCTTACACTACACTCGTTCGTCCTCTTGTAACGCCGGAAATGCATATCCTCCTATTTCCATCTATTGTACTATAATTTTTCCTTGTTTTGCTACCTCAAGATATGACATTTCTGTGTCTTTGTATATTGTAATTGTTTTACTATTTGTATATATATATATATATATATATATATATATATATATATATATATATATATATACATTTATGTCGATGTATAATTGGTTTGTTTTGTGAATATTATTTCTATTTATACGCTGGGTCTGGCCTAGGGAAAACTATACTATCGAACGAATACATCGATAGGTCGTGTGGAGAACGAAAGTGTTTCGGATCTTTGGTGTAGTGTTAACTCTGCCGCGTGGAGCGCGGGCTGAGAGAGGAGAGTCTGGCTGGAGTAGCGAGTGGAGCAGGTGTGTGGTGTGAAGCTCCCGCGAGTTGCCGCGCTTTCGGGGTTTGGCAGCATGTAATTGCGCTCGACTTGCGATGATAGTTTCTGACATGGTGTCGCGGACGGGAAGCATTAGCTGGCGCACATCAAGAGCCCGTTTCGTCTGGTGACCGTGTCGAGAAGAAGGCGCGCCAACATCCAGCTTCTGCAACAGCGACGGCCGACAATGAGTGACTGTCGCCACCTCCTCGATCGACGGCTTGAAACCTTCAATCAACCAACAAGGAGGACTGGAAGCACGTAAAGTTTTAGAACTGTATGGCAGACGTCAGCTTTTCAAACTGTTCCATTATCGTAACTATAATTACAGCAACTTAGCATGATCCTTTGTTGCTCATTGTCCCAATTGCATTACCAAGCAGGGTCCCTTCCTTTTCCGAAATGAACCCGAGTGTCGTTGAAATTCAAACGCCAGCCTAATTCCATTTCACTGCTTTAATTTCAAAGTTCAGTTTAAGTATTCATAGCTGGCTACAATATTTAGATTACACAAGCACAAATTAAGAGTGCGAGTTTTGTTACCGTATTTTAGCTTATCTGTGACTGCAGCTCAGCTTGGTACGTACTAAATTTTACTATTGTTAATTGTTCAGAATCATTTAATTCAAGTTCAAAGTTAAATCTCTTATTTCTAAATTGCGTAGATTCAAGTAGCTTTTGAAATGATTGTTGAGGTAGTCCAAGACTAACCGTATTTTACTGAATTTCGATGTGCTTCAGAAAGAAAGCTCACTATTAACTTCAGTCACTAAATTAACTTTCGATTTTCCGGTTTTATTAATTCTTTTGCTAAATTAAGTGTAGCGAAATTTATTACTTCCGACAAACTTTCAGTTTTCACACTACACGTGTCAACCTTCAGTTGCCACGCTTCTAGTGCTAATTATATGTGTAATAACCTTTCTTTTTCAGTTATTATAGTAATTGTCCATAGGACTGGCGACGGTAATTTTCCCCAAATTTCAAATATCTAATTACCGCTAGTTAATTGTTAACGTAACGGCCGCACATTTACTTTCTTTATTAACTTTACCCCTTTCAAAATTAATTCCCACCAGTTTCATTTGCATTTTTCCTTTCATTTAGATGTAACCCTTTCCTCCCTCTTTACCGACAGATTAACTTGGGTGACGATTGCTTTTTCCCAAATTTCCATTAGGTACACACTGATTAGTTTTTCACTGTCATTAAGGTCGATAAGTGAGGGGGAGGTTACACTCTGTTAGAATATTGCTGCGCGGTGTGGGATCCTTACCAGGTGGGATTGACGGAGGACATCGAAAGAGTGCAAAAAAGGGCAGCTCGTTTTGTATTATCACGTAATAGGGGAGAGAGTGTGGCAGATATGATACGCGAGTTGGGATGGAAGTCATTAAAGCGAAGAGCTTTTTCGTCGCGGCGAGATCTATTTACGAAATTTTAGTCAACAACTTTCTCTTCCGAATGCGAAAATATTTTGTTGAGCCCAACCTACTTAGGTGGGAATGATCATCAAAATAAAATAAGAGAAATCAGAGCTCGAACAGACAGGTTTAGGTGTTCATTTTTCCCGCGCGCTGTTTGGGGGTGGAATGGTAGGGAGATAGTATGATTGTGGTTCGATGAACCCTCCGCCAAGCACTTAAATGTGAATTGCAGAGTAATCATGTAGATGTAGATGTAGATGTCCCATCGCGTAATTCTTTGAGCGAGGTGGGGCACACTCACTTCTGATTCGGTGTTATGCCGCTTCATGTTCCTAGGGAATATGATCTTTATTTCGATTTGACATCATACATCATGATGAAATGGTAGCCAGTAGTTAATGCTCTTGGTTGCGTGCTATAGGGAAGGATTAACGGTAAGCTTTACCTGCGTTCGAAGCAGTAGGGTGCTGATTTAAACGACTGCACTAAAAGGGCACGGGGACGGTGTGCCGAGGGAACCGCGTTTTTCTGCGTAACCTGGGTGGAAACATTTCTGAGCGGCCAAGTTCTGCAGTCTCATTGCGCAGACACGTTAGCAGGCGCCAGTCGGCCGGCATCCGTGTCTAGTTAGAATAACTAGCGCTGCGAAGTCGCAGCTGAAATGGCCAGCGCATTGTAGACAGACATTAAAGCAGAGGATGGGGCCTTGTTCGGCAGGAAGCCAACGGGACATCTGTGTGCGTTCTGAGAATTTCCGTGAGACAGGTCACTGGTGCCCAGATGTTCAAGCTCTGTTACAAAGCATATTTGTGAAAGCACAACGCTTTTAGCAAGTTTATGGCCGTTCTTTGGAGACTTCGAAATGGACGCAACAGGAGAGAAAACAAGTTTTTTATGGAGGGCTGAGGTTCCATCCTGGTCATGTTGTTAGCAAAAGTCGTGGTGTCGACGCGTGGGAAAGAGGCCGCGGAGCTGAATGTTTTTCTTCCTTTTCTCCCAATTACCTTTAAAGTCTCTGATTGGTCACATCGGTGTATGCAGAGCAAAGGGCGCTCTCCCAGCTTCGAGAGCCGCACTCCAGATCGCGATTGACTTGTGCTGAAGTGGGGGAAGTCTAAGATGGAAATGGGCTATTCCTACTGAGCTGAAGAGGAAGCGGACAGAAAGGGAAGATCACTCTTGTACTGGCGCTTCGCTATTAAAGAACTGCAGGTCTCTACCTAAATAGTGAGACTTGTGTCCTTTGATAGTGTGCCACTGAGAGCCTGTACCAGGCACCTTCTGAACCATCAGAGGTACTGCTTATAGCATCACGCATGCAACGGGTGATACGCGGGTATACTTATTTGTCTGAAGTCAGCCGTCTAAACATTTGACATATTCCATAGCGCATACTCGTAGCATGGAGTCAAATTGGTTTGGCAGACCAGCAAACGGGTCCACCTGCACACTGGAATTCACTGGGGTTTCAGAGGCTCATAGGAAAGTACATGCATTCCAAATTAACCGAACGCGAGACCGCATACTTTCATTTTTTAGGCGCGCGCCATTAACAACAGATTGTGGCCGTCCATGACTTCAGTCGCCGAACGCATCGTGGTGTGCCGCCCTGACCAGCAGGAGGGTAAGGTATTCGCTGCTACAGCGTAGGGCTGCAATATATGTTTCTCGGCACCCTGTTCTTTCGAATCATATTTTTCTTTTTGGAATGGTAGAATATAAATGCTTGGTGGTGGCGTAGTTTTGTGCCACATCCCGGATTCACTTGTATGAAGTCAGATAAAGCCATTAATGTTCCGGTTAGTGTCGTGTGTCGATCTCCAGCTGATCACTTTGTCCACCATAGACCTCATGTTAGTGAAAGCGTTTGTCAAATTAAAATGTTTGTGTGACTTTTCTTCAGTCAATTTTCTTGTCTTGCGATGTTATGGATGAATAAATCTATTGTCATTTAGGTCACAACTTCTCTCTGTGTTCTGATTAACAGTACCTTCCCACTTTATTATTAAATCCTAGATTTGAAACGTAATTTGAAGGCTTTCTACTTCTGCCACTTTTTCACCGCAGGTAACATAATATATGTTACTTGCTGCAATTTAATACGACAACCGAAACTCAGTCAGGCAAAATGAATACTTAAGTTGAAATAAAAAATGGAAATCAAGTTGAAATTGTTGTAATACAACATTAAAAAGTGCAAGATTGTAATTTATGAAAATTGATGCAATTTAATAAGAGATGTCAACTAGGTAAAATTTAGGGAAGGCAGTTTTCGAAAACAGGAAGTCATAAATCAATTTACATAATATAACAACCCTTTTTAAGCAGAAATTTATATTTCTATTTTTTTCTTGTACGCTTCAACCCACGAAGTTTCGCAATATTTATAACAGCTGTAATCGTCAAAACAATGTTCGGTGTTTCAGATATGCATACATGTATGTCTAAAGGACAGAGTAAGGTAAGATACGGGTACTGAGTAAACTCCGAGATTTTTATAATCAATAACATTAAAAATTACATCCAACGTAAGCTAATGAAGAGAGTCACATCTCGGGATATACCGTTGTGCTTGAATGGCCCATGCACACCTACCAGTAGAGAAGCTGAAGCAGCACAATTGTTCCTGTGGCGAATCATGAATTAGCCTATGACAAAGCTGACATAACTGCTCTGAAGTGGAAAAACTGCGAGGATAGAGATTTATGGTTTTTTGGGAGTGCACGTCTGGGCACTCCACACTTATTTCCCCACAGGGGCCATTAAAATTTCTGTTTTTTGAGTAGCGTCACTTTTCTTACCGGGGTATGGTTCGAATGGCTCTGAGCACTATGGGACTCAACTGCTGTGGTTATCAGTCCCCTAGAACTTAGAACTACTTAAACCTAACTAACCTAAGAACATCACACACATCCATGCCCGAGGCAGGATTCGAACCTGCGACCGTAGCAGTCCCACGGTTCCGGACTGCGCGCCTAGAACCGCGAGACCACCGCGGCCGGCTTTACCGGGGTACGTTATTGTTTATTACCCGTCTTTCCCTATAGATTACATCGATGTCTCTGAGAATTTCTAAGATGCAGATGTCCACTGTGAACGAAAGAATATCAGGTTTTGTAGATTTACAAAGAGGATCCACTTCTACAAAACACTTGTCCGCAGGACACTTATCGATGTGAGACGGAGGATCACTCCTTCCGTTCCTTCCGCACTGTTAAGCGGAAAGCGGGATTGTGTATAAGCTCCGTATGAGATATCCCATCATACTCATTTCGTGAGATTTTTCTAGGTTGATGTAATATTTTTTTTAACAGATGCTTTACAAATTTCAGTACTCAGTGTCTCCTTTTAACACATTACAACGCTAGTAAGAAATGCTACAGAAGATAACTGAGCATTTCTGCCACAGATTCGCACCCACTAAGCAAGGGCATGAACTGCCGCGCGGGATTAGCCGAACGGTCTTGGGCGCTGCAGTCATGGACTGTACGGCTGGTCCCGGCGGAGGTTCGAATCCTCCCTCGGGCATGGGTGTGTGTGTTTGTCCTTAGGATAATTTAGGTTATGTAGTGTGTCAGCTTAGGGACTGATGACCTTAGGAGTTAAGTCCCATAAGATCACAAACACATTATTTTGGCAAGAACTGTGGGGGAAAACAGAGAATCTAATACATCCAGCAAATCATTGAGGACGTCGGTTGCAAACACTACTCTTAGATGGAGATGTAAGAACAGGAGAGGAGTTCGTTGTGGGCCGTATCAAATCTGTGACGAGACTTGTCAAAAAGAAAAAAAGATAAAAAACCTTTGAAAATACGCCTTCGCCACTCTTCTTTCGATCATCTCTATCTCGTATTCCATCTCTACTATTATCCCTACTCGGTAAGGATCATAGATGAACAATAGGTCAACTGATAGTGGTCTATTATCTTTTCTTTCAACTATCTGTGGCAAGGGTCACATAAATTTCAATGAATGTGAGGGTTGAATCAACATTTCATACTGCTAGTTGTATGTGATCGATTCACTTTAAGCTACTCTAGACGGATACTACTAGATACCTGTAAATACCACAGCGTACTGTCTTAGAGGGTATTATAAAGGCACATATGCATGCCGTGCGTGAGTTTCCGCGGAAACGCGAAATCTTAATTAAATAATTAATCTCTGACACATAAATAAAGCCTATGGCACAGAACTGCAACGCTATGCCGCTGATAAGACATATATTACAATTACGACACTCTTATGTTTCATTGAGAAGGTCTTGTACAATAGCTGGTGCGGGAAGCACGTATATTTTATTAACTGGCACACCGCCATATTTTATGTTATATAAGAACACAGCGAGTTGCAAACTCACTAGGCACTCGGCTCTATAAAAATTCTATATCTATGAAAGTAAGTTGAATTATTTAACAGTAGGCTTATTCGTTGAATATATCTGATAAAATTATCTGTTTAAACTTTTTTATGTTTAGTAGACAGTCACCTCTGTACGACGTATTGACATGGGTGGCAAATCATTCTAATACTGAGATTTTGAGTCCGCACCTACCGCAGCAGTCTTTGGAACGATTTAAATACCAAGTCCAATTATTTGAGTTACAATTCACGGTCAACTACGAATAACATTGCATTTACGAAAAAGCCATTGTCAAACGTCTGATACCAAATAATTAAACGTCCACGTTCTAGATAAACAAATATTAATTACAACTAATCACTATCATACATATACAATAATTAATATTTTTATTTATTTATTTATTTTATAGTGTACGAGCTTGTTATTTTGTGACACTCTAATATCAAAACACCTAATTTATATGAATTACATGTTCTGATTAAGAAAGTCATGTAAATTTTCATAGTGCCCTTATTCAACTCTAGCTCTATTGTCTGACATCACTACACTGCACTGCGTAGCGTAAAGTAATAGGCTGTTTTGTGTGAAAACAGGCTTTGTGGATCCTCAGCCAAGTGGAAGCGGGGGCAATGCGATTTGGGCCTGCGGAGCAGGATCAACAGGGCCGGCCCGCGGCTGCGTGTCCACTCAGCTCTGTCAGCAGCGCCGCCGACACCGCCCGCCGCCGCCGCCGCCGACGCCGTCGCCCGCCCACGCAGCAGGTGCGAGGCGTGGCGCCCTGCCGCGGGACCGAGGGCGGCGAGAGCGTTTCCGTGTCGCGCTGATTGGTCGCAGTCCACAGCGGCGCCTATTTCGGGTCACTGGGGTGTGGGGATAATGAGGACAAAGTAGGAGGACAAAGCAGGTGTCGCCACTGCCAGCCTTGCTGAACTTTTCTCCCGCTAACGATGCTGGGCCAAAGGTGCGGGGCAGCATTCGTCATTTCCGCCGGAAATGAACGCCCCCCCCCCGGGGGGGGGGGGCTCATTTCGCGCGTGCGTGTCGATTGCCTCCTCGGGTCTGACCACTTTCAACACTGGCGATATGAAGGTACACGACGCTAGTCGTTACCATCACACGTATATCTGTGTGAGAAAAGCGGAGCTCAACACGTCGCGGCTGAATTTCTACCCATGTGCTGGGTTTCGCTAAGCCGTGCACACGGACCACGCATTCGAAAGATAAGTGTTGACCCTGCCGAGTTTTTGATGTCATAATGTGGAAATAATAATTCCAATCCCAAAGAAAGCTGGTGTGACAGATGTGAAAATTATCGAACTATCAGTTGAATAAGTCACGGATGCCAAATACTAGCGCGAATTCTTTACAGATGAATGAAAAAACTGGTAGAAGCGAACCTCGGGGAAGATCAGTTTGGATTCCGTAAAAATATTGGAACACGTGAGGCAATACTGACCCTAAGACTTATCTTAGAAGCTAGACAATGGAAAGGTAAACCTACGTTTCTACCATTTGTAGACTTACAAAAAGCTATTGACAGTGTTGACTGGAATACTCTCAAATTCTGAAGGTGGCAGGGGTAACATACAGGGAGCGAAGGGCTATTTACAATTTGTACAAAATCCAGATGGCAGTTACAAGAGTCGAGGGGCATGAAAGGGAAGCAGTGGTTGGGAAGGGAGTGAGACAGGGTTGTAGACTCTCCCCAATGTTATTCAATCTGTATATTGAGCAAGCAGTTAAGGAAACAAAAGAAAAATTCAGAGTAGGTACTAAAATCCATGGGGAAGAAATAAAAACTTTGAGGTTCGCCGATGACATTGTAATTCTGTCAGAGACAGCAAAGGACTTCGAAGAGCATTTGAACGGAATGGATAGTGTTTTGAAAGGAGGATATAAGATGAACATCAACAAAAGCAAAACGAAGATAATGGAATGCAAACGAATTAAGTTGGGTGATGCTGAGGGAATTAGATTAGGCAATGAGATGCTTAAAGTAGTAAAGGAGTTTTGCTATTTGGGGAGCAAAATAACTCATGATGGTCGAAGTAGAGAGGACATAAAATGTAGACTGGCAATGGCAAGGAAAGCGTTTCTGAAGAAAACAGATTTGTTAACATCGAGTATAGATTTAAGTGTCAGGAAGTCGTTTCTGATAGTATTTGTATGAACTGTAGCCGTGTATGGAAGTGAAACATGGATGATAACTAGTTTGGACAAGAAGAGAATAGAAGCTTTTGAAATGTGGTGGTACAGAAGAATGCTGAAGATTAGATAGGTAGATCATATAACTAATGAGGAGGTATTGAATAGGATTGGGGAGAAGAGAAGTTTGTGGCACACCTTGACTAGAAGAAGGGATCGGTTGGTAGTACATGTTCTGAGGCCTCAAAGGGTCACCAAATTAGTATTGGAGGGCAGCGTAAAGGGTAGAAGTCGTAGAGGGAGACCAAGAGTTGAATACACTAAACAGATACAGAAGGATGTAGGTTGCAGTAGGTACTGGGAGATGAAGAAGCTTGCACAGGATAGAGTAGCATGGAGAGCTGCATCAAACCAGTCTCAGGACTGAAGACCACAACAACAACAACAGCGTGGGAAAAGCACTGGGTCTTTCCGAACGTGCAGGGCTATATCTAACGTTGTCATATATTTTGATATTTTGAACGTGTCTTTGAACGCCGACCAATGAGATGGAAGAGCGCCATCTACTTCAAATGACGCCGACTTTCTTCAGCACAGAGTCAGGTACAGGGTAGAAAGGAATAATGTCACAAAATTTTAGCCCTGGGTAGCTGATGCGAGTAGGAACCAAAATTACTAAAGTTGTGTAGGTCGACAACCCACAATTTGTAAACTCCGGAAACTTGGCGTCACGTGCTCCGATTGACCGTGGGATTAGCCTGTTGTCGTTCGTCGGTTGACGGACGGCGCTGCGGTTGTCAGTTCACACGTACAAGCGTCCTTCGCCGCGTCACTTCCCCAACGTGATAAGCACACGTGTCGAATAGGCCTTTCTGTTTGTCTCCACCTCACGTCAGGGACATTTGCACGTAAGCTTCAATTCGGAGCACACACACGTCCCTTGCGGTTCAGTCCTAAAGTGAGCATGGTGGCAGAGTATTCGTTGGAAGAACAACGAAATATGGTTTTTGTTTATGGACTTGCCGACGATAATGCGCATGAAGCTTCACACTCCACACCCGAAAACGTTTACAGCAATTCACCGGCGACTTGGCGAAACAGTCTCGTTAGCGGGGGTATCATGGTGATGCTGCAAGACATCGAACACGACGCACTGCTGCATTTGAAGAGACTGTTCTCTAGCGTTTCGAGGAAGCTGTTCGAAACGACATGGGAGTCACTCATCGGTTAGTCTCGGAGGTTTTGAGGGAAGACGGCCAGCATCCATCTAGTATCCGCCCTGTCCAAGACCTAACGCCTGTGTCGCACTATGAACTGAGGCTAGGGTTTTGCCTGTTTTCCGCGACGTGTTTGCACGAAATCTCGACTTCCCTGCCATTGTCTTGTTTACCGACGAGTGCACATTCCATCACGGTGGCCTTTACAACACTCTAAACGTTCATTACTGGGCAAGGGGAATTCCTCACGCCACGTACGTCCACGGACATTAAGAACTGTTTTCGCACAACATATGGGCAAGCGCTGTGCGTGACCATCTGATTGGACCGGTCTGTCAACCTCCTCGACTTACCAGGGCAAATTACGTTTACTTTTTGCAAGAAATTCTACCCAACCTGCTTGAAGACGTTCCCCTGTACATACGGCTATACATGTGGTTGCAGCAGGATGGGGCGCCCGAACATAACAGTCGTGTTGTGCGCGATATTTAAATGAACTCTTCGACCGCCGGGTAGTTGGCAGAGGTTCTCGTAGGACATGGCCCCCGCGATCAGCAGATCTCACGCCACCGGACTTTATCCTATGGGGATTTTTCAGGGTTCAAGTCGACCCACCCGGGCGAGAACCACCTAGAAACGAAGAGGAATTAATGGATCGCATTCGGTCACATCAGGGCAATGACGGGATACTTTGCCGGCCGCGGTGGCCATGCGGTTCTAGGCGCTCCAGTCCGGAACCGCGCTGCTGCTACGGTCGCAGGTTCGAATCCTGCCTCGGGCATGGGTGTGTGTGCTGTCCCTAGGTTAGTTAGTTTTAAGTAGTTGTAAGTGCTAGGGGACTGATGACCACAGCAGTTGAGTCCCATAGTGCTCAGAGCCATTTGAACCATTTTTTGACAGGATACTTTGGAAGAGTTCGGCGAAACACCATTAGACGTTACCAAACTTGTGTCGCGTCAGAGTGTCGCCAGTAGGAGCCCCTGATATAAGTAAACAATGTCCTAGCTACAAAAAAGGCCCTTTTCAGGGCCGACACAATTTGTAAAAGACTTTCTGACGGGTTTGTTCCCCGTGCGTCTTATCATGAAACTGTATAACTACAATGGATATGTCAGGACCTCGGCGGATTCGCCCCCGGGCCCCCCAGAGTGAACGGCTAGCGTGCTACTAACCAGCGTGGGGGCCGCCTTGGAAGCATAGCGATCTCCGGCAGGCAAAGCATTCGCGGTCTTGCGTTGACCAGAGCATCCGGCAACAGGAAAATCCCACGGCCAATCTGATCGCGTAGCGCCAAGTATCAGTTGGTTAAAAATTTTGCTTTGTCGACCTACACAACATTAGTTTCCATGCACCACCAAATTACGGGTCTCTCGATAGCTGTCGTTAAATGTACTGTTAGTAGTAATAAAATGAAGAAAAACGTCGAAATGGCGTTTAAAGAATTATTGTAACTTGAGTCTTACGAACTACAAAGGAATATCGAGGCTTCATCAAGAAGGCATTGTTCTTCATAAGCTTTGTTATAACTAAATGTCAGATAATAATATATCTGCGTTTAATGTCTTAAGGGGCTATTGAGAGGAAAACTATGGCCGTAACTAGTTAATGGTCGCTCAGGCTTAAAGAATACAGCTGCTGTTTAGCAATGGGCAATGTGATGTGTCGCTTGGTTGCGTCCCACTGTAGCCCAATACTATTTTTACTAATCTTTGCGTTGTCTAATAGCTTCCGATACTTTATTTGTTTAATAGAAGAATATTCCATTATATTCGGTGATACGTAAATATAAGTGCGCTCTTTCTGAGGATTGAGTTCGTTCGATTGGCTTTGTTTACAAAACAGCTTGCACTACGTGCAGTTACAAGTTTTCCTCTTTCTTGTTTCAAGAATTGTATTTCACGTGTTGTCAAGAGTCTGGTTGTGAATAAGGGCAATGATCAAGTATGAATGACGTTATAGATTTACTAAAAAATGAGAATGATGAAACAATTTTTACCTTATGTGGAGAAGTATTGTAAATATGCATCGTACTTTTTGTAATTGAACTTCCATACGCCGATGTCGTTATTGAGTGGAGATGGTACCTGCCACTTTGCCTTATAACATGTTCTTGGATATTGAATTTTCTATTTATGTATGTAAGAGAGAATGTGGATGATGGAAGGAATGTCCATTTTCATAGAGTTGTCATACGAATTTTACGCCTACCCATTTCGTGAACAGTGCTATTTGCGAGCCTGTTACAGGCAACTGCTGATGAAGTGCGCTGCGATCGCCCATACAACGTTGGCACACAAGTACTCTAAGCATCGTTTCCGAGGGATCAGCAGCACGCTGAACACGGCATGCTCACGTTCGAGAGCACGATCCGTGTGCCTCCTGCTTTCCTACCACCCCCTCCCTTCCATAAACGACACCGCTCACATTCTCCACACTAAATCTCTGTCACGACCCCCCGCTGTGACGCGTTATTTTCTGGAAAACATCGTTCGATTAATTTCTTTATTTATAAAATTTATTGGCCGGTTCATATCTTATGACTTATTTCCAAATGTAAAGGCGGAATTCGACTGAGGGGGCGTGTGATATGCTGTTTTTGCGAATGCTACAAGGAACATTCGACCAGATCTATCTGAAGCAACAGTTCACAGGCGGCGCTGTAGCATGCCGCACTAGAAAATAATTTTTCCAAGACGCTTCTGGAACTTATGGCCAGGAAAAGATGTTCCATCGTCTCGCCATGAAACAGTCAGCCAGTCAGTAGATCAGTACAGCTTGCTGCTTGCGATCCGGAGTGGACAACTGAGAAAACGACTTCATTTATTGAATATTATTATAATTCAGGTGAAATGTGGTTCATAAGAAGTACATACTACAAGGATAGTAAATAGCGGACCCATAAGCTGTGGCAGCTGAGAAGAAATTTGGTCATGGTATTTCGGAGTACGCATGAAAATTAATATTTTATAGCCAGCATTCTATATCGAATGTTGACAACTTCAACAGACTTACGATAAGAAAGAAGGAAAATCGTCTATATTTGATCTTTTATATTTACACATGGTGTAACAGATTCAAGTGCAGGTATTTCTATTCGTGAATGAGGACGGCCCAGTGAACAACGCTATATCGGTTGTTTGGAACGTGCTATTTGCGTCCGATAATAAGATAGGAAGCAGCAGGGCCATAATTATCAAACATTCACAGCCTGTGTAAAACGATGTTTATTACCTCGCACAAGTCAATACAATAAAACAAATTTTACAACTTCACAGGAGACCAACAAAAATATTTCTTAAATCCCTGTTAAAATCTGCATAACGAATTTATAAAACATTAACAAGCTGTTGGTGTAAATACACTCCTGGAAACTGAAATAAGAACACCGTGAATTCATTGTCCCAGGAAGGGGAAACTTTATTGACACATTCCTGGGGTCAGATACATCACATGATCACACTGACAGAACCACAGGCACATAGACACAGGCAACAGAGCATGCACAATGTCGGCACTAGTACAGTGTATATCCACCTTTCGCAGCAATGCAGGCTGCTATTCTCCCATGGAGACGATCGTAGAGATGCTGGATGTAGTCCTGTGGAACGGCTTGCCATGCCATTTCCACCTGGCGCCTCAGTTGGACCAGCGTTCGTGCTGGACGTGCAGACCGCGTGAGACGACGCTTCATCCAGTCCCAAACATGCTCAATGGGGGACAGATCCGGAGATCTTGCTGGCCAGGGTAGTTGACTTACACCTTCTAGAGCACGTTAGGTGGCACGGGATACATGCGGACGTGCATTGTCCTGTTGGAACAGCAAGTTCCCTTGCCGGTCTAGGAATGGTAGAACGATGGGTTCGATGACGGTTTGGATGTACCGTGCACTATTCAGTGTCCCCTCGACGATCACCAGTGGTGTACGGCCAGTGTAGGAGATCGCTCCCCACACCATGATGCCGGGTGTTGGCCCTGTGTGCCTCGGTCGTATGCAGTCCTGATTGTGGCGCTCACCTGCACGGCGCCAAACACACATACGACCATCATTGGCACCAAGGCAGAAGCGACTCTCGTCGCTGAAGACGACACGTCTCCATTCGTCCCTCCATTCACGCCTGTCGCGACACCACTGGAGGCGGGCTGCACGATGTTGGGGCGTGAGCGGAAGACGGCCTAACGGTGTGCGGGACCGTAGCCCAGCTTCATGGAGACGGTTGCGAATGGTCCTCGCCGATACCCCAGGAGCAACAGTGTCCCTAATTTGCTGGGAAGTGGCGGTGCGGTCCCCTACGGCACTGCGTAGGATCCTACGGTCTTGGCGTGCATCCGTGCGTCGCTGCGGTCCGGTCCTAGGTCGACGGGCACGTGCACCTTCCGCCGACCACTGGCGACAACATCGATGTAATGTGGAGACCTCACGCCCCACGTGTTGAGCAATTCGGCGGTACGTCCACCCGGCCTCCCGCATGCCCACTATACGCCCTCGCTCAAAGTCCGTCAACTGCACATACGGTTCACGTCCACGCTGTCGCGGCATGCTACCAGTGTTAAAGACTGCGATGGAGCTCCGTATGCCACGGCAAACTGGCTGACACTGACGGCGGCGGTGCACAAATGCTGCGCAGCTAGCGCCATTCGACGGCCAACACCGCGGTTCCTGGTGTGTCCGCTGTGCCGTGCGTGTGATCATTGCTTGTAAAGCCCCCTCGCAGTGTCCGGAGCAAGTATGGTGGGTCTGACACACCGGTGTCAATGTGTTCTTTTTTCCATTTCCAGGAGTGTACTTAATAAAATCAAAACTTGCCAAATTCTGAACCCGCAAGTGTATCCTGTACTTCTCGTTTGCGATATAAATTCATACTAAGCTATAACATTAAGGCATAACAGAAGGCACACAAGTAATAACAAAAGCAGCTTCTTAAACATCAACGCTCGGCAGTGAAGACACCGGGCACACTAACTTCTGTTGGTGATAGGAAGGCACTAATTAAAAAACAAACAATTAATAAAAAAACAGCGCTCAGCACGTAAACATTCCCTCACAACACATGCACACGAAACCTTGCTTTATAAAAATTAAACTTCACAACCAGGCACAAAGTACAAATGTAATAACAATTGGCTGATAAGGGAATACAGAATTAACAAGGCGGAGCCTCCAAAAATCTGATTAGGCAGTAATTACACAGTAAACAAAGTTTTACACGTTTAAATTCGTACATCGAGCGAAAAGTGCATCCGCCAAAGCGGCGGAGGAACGAACAGCATGGCTTGCCCACCTGACAGAGCCACAGAACAGCAATACTCAACCTAAGGACGATATCGAGAAAGAAGGCCAGCAACCAGGAGCCCCGTCTAACGAATCACAGTTCCACTGGCACCAGCGCAGTCGTCAAGCCTCGGTGTCACGCCCCACTGTACCTTACGAAATACACTGCGCTCCGCACAACTGAAACACAAATCAACTACAACAGCACACTTCCAATTGCACATTCATATTAAATAAAAGAATGAAACTTAATATTAAAACGGGAAAGCGCGCAAAAAAATTTTTCTAAACTCAACACCTATGAATTCATTTAAACACTACAATACACACTTAGATAACATTGTTCCTTGAAACGTGATAGCAACAGCTGAATATTATTTTAAACGAGAAAGAGCCCACCAGAACTACACTTTCACGGAATCTGATGTACTTTTGCGAGACAACATAGTATTACGTTACTCGTAAACTAAAAATTTTGTTACTTAATCGCCATGGTTCCAACAACTTTAAAGACACAATCACTCAGTAATGAGCAAATCACCGGGCTTCCTTACATGCAACTGCAGATCCCTCATCAAGTCGTAGGGAACTAAGATGTAAAGTCCAAACCCCGTTATCATCCCACGTGTGACATAACTTTGACATATCAGACTCCTCACCAAATTCACACTGGAGACAACATTAATCAACAGGCAACGCACCGGCAAGCTCTTCTTCTCAACGTGCCGGAACCCAAAACTTTCCTCTGTCTCCGGCCGCAGCTCTCCAGTAATACCATGCGCAATGAGCACGCGCACCAAGTAAAGGGCCAAATTCCCTGCTGTGTTGTAACCGCAAGCGACAGACCACACAGTGAGCCCTGCTGCCTCGACGCTGCACATGAACAACTGACTCGCGGTCGGCCAAAGCGAAATCGAAGGCAAAGAAGAGCCTACAAGACGGAGGTACTGGCGCCAGCCGTGCTACGTATCATTTTTATTTCATTTGCAAGCTAATAAATGTTACTATTATGAGTAGTAAGCATTTAAGTTGTTTACTACCTGCGAGTGCATGCGTCAGTGCCAAGCCATTAAAGTTCATTTTCCACTTGGCAGCATGTCAGTTATTGAAGTGTGGGCACGTGGAAGCAAATTTGTAAGTCTATACTGACAGGCATAGTCCACTTAACAGTGCAGTTACAAGGGATACGACAATTAATGTGAACAGATGTAGTAATGGAATGGTTGTGTTTCACGGTCAACAATTCAGGTTAGGTACATATCGCGCTGGACTGTGCGTGTTCAGTACGGACTAGGCATCAGAGCAGGTTGTTTACGAGTAGTGTACACTTCTTATTTGCATTCAGAGGCATAAGGTCGACGTGCAATGAAAGACCTAACAGTGTTCCAGAGAGGGCAGATTCTGGGCGCCCGATTAGCTGGAGCATCAGTAAAGAATAGAGCCAACTAATTTAATGTTTCAAGAGCAATTGTTTCAACAGTCACGACAGCCTAAACACAACATGGAAAGACATCATCGTGTAGATGTAATAGTGGTCGCAAATCAAAACCAAATCTCAGGAATCGTCGTAAACTGACACGAATTGAGTCAAAGCAACACAAAACTAAGAAGGCTCAAGTGACTGCAGAGCTCAATACCCGTCTTCGGGACACCACATCTATTGACACTATCCACCGAAAACTCCATAAAGCGAGTATTCATGGATGAGCTGCTGTACCGATACGAGAGGCATTACTCCCAAAAGGCATATATAACACACATGATCTCCCAGGATAGTCTTCCACAGTGGTCTCCTCATGGAAAATGATAGCAATGGCATTAGTCTCAAACTCTCCGTCGGAGCAAATGACGATGTCACAAACAGGTCTCCCGCAAAAATTGATTTTATCAAGAAAATTAATAGACAAATGTTTTTTTATTGATCCAGTGTTGGATAGTGGCAGAAGAGTGTCTACAGAGACCAAGTGGGTTGGTAACAACGGACGAGTTGTCTGCAACCTCCGAAAAAAAGACCAACATATTTTGTTAGCGGATCAAGATATCTCTTCTAGATGATCAGTGTTAGGGAGAAAACATGTCAGAATGACAGAAAGATAAGCCTTTCATCACAAAAATATGTCGTTGATTATGTTAGTTAGTTAATGTGTCTTTTTTTGGCCTAGTTCATGCTCTGCTGCCTTTACTGTTTCATCTCTTAAAGCTACAGTTTAGCCTCATGTAGTACTCCTGCCTTCTGTCTAAATGAACTGGCCAGTAATGCTCACTTCGAAACTCTCGAGAATTTCTGGTTCTTCTTACTTATCCGAGTCCTATCAGCTTAATATCCTAACACTCTGCAGTTTCTTCAGCTTACACTGCACCTCGTAAACAATAAATTGTGGTAAGAGCACATATCTCAGTGTCAACTAAAAACATTATTCAATTAGTCAAGAATGGAAACACCTAACTCTTAGGGCTCAGCCGTTTTCCCGTGACGATTCGTAAAAATACCAAACAAAATTAGAGGAATTTTCAAAAAAATCTACTGAACCGTGTCGGCTCGTTAAATGTTTTACATCTTTGCTTACTGGCGCGATACTTCTCTGTGTAGTCGTCGGGTGGCGCTTCGGTCGCCTGTTACTTGCGTATTTGGTTGTAGTTCCTTAAGGAGCCTTGTTGACTGCTAGGCCAGGTAGTCGGTCACAGTCAGAGAGACAAGAGGCACACGTGACGTACGATGAGTTGTTCACGGAGCTTACAGCCGAATTATTGTCTAAGAGGCAAGGGGTCGGTCGAGTTGTGTTGGTCGACAATACTCGGGCTTATTGTCAACGCCCCCGGTTTACCCTGGATTAAGGAAACATAGTTGCTGATGTGGGTCTTTGAGTGCTGTTCATTTTTTGGTGCCGCCGGTTCATGTGGCGTAGCCAGTCCGCGTCGGCTGTGTGTGTGCGCGTGGGCGGGGGCCTCCTTCTGTCTCAACGTAGCCTCTGAGAGGTTGCAGCCTCATGGCTTACTACAACCTCACTCATAAGTCGAGTTTCCGTCTCGTAACAGACGGGCGTTAATTTAACCAGTGGTGCCCGTTGTGCTAAACCATATTATTCAGACCTGCCCTGATTTACCTGCCCCTTCCATGCTTTCCCTGTTTGAAGATTGGTTTTCATGTGATAGCTGTAATACTGGTGTAATTATGTAATTGTTAAATGATATTTAACTGGTTTTCCACGCCAGTAGTGTGACTACGCTAAATGGGCTTCTGTGACTGATCAGATATTGAATTTATTCTTTGAGAATTTTTCTCATTCTCGTTATATATATTACGAGTAGTTAACGGGCCTCAGTTCGTCTGATACCTGACTTTTGTAATTTAATGTTACTACACTTCTTGTAGTTTATATTCAAGAATGTTAACCATCCCCTTTGACCAGCAAAATGCTGCAATGGTAATCTTTAACATTACTGCTGGTCAATCTATTGTGAGTCTGATACCTATATCGCCTTAAGTAGATATGGGCCTTAACAAAGAACTTTCATTGTTAGGTGCCATCTTAGAAAAATCTTTAACATTTTCCTTTTAGCTCATCTACGAGACGTGCCGTCGGATAAGACAATCAACTTTTTTCAGATCACACGATACCGGAGGCAGCTACTAATAATTTAACAATTTTATTTACAGATTTTCTTTATATAACGAGACAACATCACAGGCAGTAAAGGTCTGGTCACAGGATTCCAGTTCCATTATAGGATTTCATTTGTAGATGATACTTTTGTTATCTTATATTGGGGAATCGAGACGAAACTACGATAAGTTACGTATTACAGTAGTGCACAGCGAACTGACTTGGCAAATATTCTCTGGTGAAATAAGCACACGACTTCTCAAAACCTGGAATAGTATCCATAGTGTTGGGAAATAAGATAAGGACAATTAATTATCGACGATTACGCAACTACCCTGAGAACTGAGCTACTTACTGAGCGCTTATACACATTGGGCTAAATTAAACAACATATTATTACACTGTTAATAATATTCGCCGGACGGTGCATTGCATTAATGTGTGTGTTTCTTTTTTGTATAAATCACAGTTCATATTTTATTTTATTACACAACACTAATAGTCACAAAATAATAAAAATATTATTTTATTAGATTACAGCGTCCAGGGAAGTTTTACCTACACTGAGTCTCCGATTCATATTTATGTGCCAGTTTCCTTTCACGATTCTTTAAAGTGATATTCATGAAGAGTATAGATTTAATTTCAAGGCCCTTCCTGTGATTACAGTCTCTTATGCACGAGCTACCGAACTGGTAGATCGCATTTCCTCTTACCACACAGATGTCAGCACTGTAAACGACTCACGGCCAGAGGATTGCTGTTCAACCCTAAAATCAAGATCGAATAGATTCTACAGTATGTTTGTAATTATTCTTCTGATTAGTATGAGCGGTTGACCATGACAAGAAATCGCGGAGCTACAGTTCCTGGAGACATTCGACTCATCCATATCATTCTGCCAGTTACTGTGACACTATCGAAGTATTTGATAAGGTAGGCTACTAATTAGGCAGCGGCCGACTATAGTCTAAATTCAGAACCTTATTTGGGGACATATCTTTCACTTTAGGAAATATTTTCTCCACTCAAATACTCATTAATCACTGTTTAATTAGTTTCTGAAGTATTCCTTCCTGATCGACCCTGGTGTCACGTTATAACGCAATCTGTACCCCTACCCCCTTTTTCGCGAGTTCCATTGTAGCCATTGTGCTGTGCCCTTCTGATAGCCTAAGAAACTATCACACCTATTAACAGTGCTCACCAAAAGTAGCGAGATGATAGCGTTAGTACAGTCTCGTTACTTTCATTAGGAGTACACTGGTTTTAGTATCAATGTCATACTTGTACGGCTGGTAATCTGTGTAACAAGACTGCGTTACATTTTTTCTGGTGTACGTGCATTTGTTCTCTTTTTCTAACATCTTCGTATTAGAAGCGTAATGTGGAAATGATGCGCGTTTGTGGCTTATTGAGTAGAGCAGTGGCATTTCAAACACAGATCCGTTATTTGAGTTTTGATGCCTATTTAATAATACCTGGGGAAAATGTTTAGCAACGAGGATATTCAAGTCAAATAACGATAATTGATAGTGTTGAATCCGGATTAGCTTACTCAAGGAGACTATGCAGTTCTCCGCCATTTTTGGCATTCGGGTTCCGGTTTGGTAAGGGAATGGTCTGACTCTGTGATTATCTCAGTCTGGCGGTTTCTGCTAGGGTATGTTGCAAGCCCTTTTTCTAGTAATTTTTCACATTAATACAGTAGTTCATATCTAGTTTTCTAACGGGCGCTATGTTGTCATCTCAGACCAGTCGTGTGTGCCCAACTGTCATTAATGGTGCATTCTTTACTCTTCATTTTCTTTAGTCTTTCGTAAAATCGTTATTATTTTCTTTCTGGGATTGTGTCATCCTGAGCCCATAGGTGTCACTGGATCTGGATATGGAGGGGTATGTGGTCAGCACACCGCACTCCTTGCCCTATGTCAGTTTCCGAGACCGGAGCCGCTACTTCTCAGTCAAGTAGATCCTCAGTTAGCCTCACAAGGGCTGAGTGCACCCCGCTTGCCAACAGCGTTCGGCAGACAGGATGGTCACCCATCCAAGTGCTAACCCAGCCCGATCAACTTCGAGGATCTGACGGGAACCAGTGTTACCACTGTGGCAAGGCTGTTGGCCCATAATGTAGTAGGAGATTACATAATCCTTTTTCCCACCAAAACTAATATGATACAGGACATGCTCTTTACGTATACTTAATAGAAAGGGTAATCACACTCTGTGTCTGTATTGCTTGATTATGAATGCAGTTTATGCTGACCGATCGTACCCCCTCAAACAATGTGTCTTCCTACCACAAATACCTATCCTATGAATCCAAATTTTACATATATTGATGGAAAAAATCGCCACACAAAAAATTATGAATGTACAGTAATGAAATTTCGTAAATATATTTGTCTAGGTAACATATTTAAGTGATTAACAATGCAAGATCATTAGTTAACTTAAGTCCGAGACAGTCATTGCAGTTGCAAAATATTGGTACCTTAATAACTGGTGTGACTGCCAGACTGTTGAATGGAAGCACGCAGACGTGCAATAATTGTGTTGTGCTGGTGTCGGATGTCAGTTTATGGGAAGGAGTTTCATGCCTGTAGCACTCGGTCGGTCGATGTAGGTGATCGATTGCATACAGATCTGGTGATTGAGCAAGCAAAGGCAGTCGACACTCTGTAGATCACGTTGGGTTACAACAGTAGGATGTGGGCAATCGTTATCCCGTTGGAAATCACCGCCTGGATGCTGTTTATGAATGGCAGCACAACACATCATTCACCAGATTGACGTACAAATTTGCGGTCACGATACTTGGCATAACCACGATAGTACTCCTGCTATCATACGATATCGCACCCCTGACCATAATTCCAGGTTTCGGCCTAGTGTGTCTAGGCCGCTGGCAGGTTGGTTTGCAATGTTTAAAGATGCCATCGTTGGCATCGAGGCGTAACAAGCTGTCATCAGGAAAGAAGAGACCTTCACCCTGCCCTCAAATGAACTGTCCCTTGACGTCAATGGTGTGGTAAATGGCGGTGCTTTGGGTTTAGTGGAATGCACGTTACACGATGTTGCTCGGAGCTGTTTTTTGAATTAATCGAATGCCACAGTTCGTAGTGCCAACTGCTTCCAAAATTGCCACTGCAGAGGCAGTACGATGCGCCAGAGCCATACCCCGAATACGACTGTCGCACTTATCGGTAGTGCTACGTGGCCGTCCAGAGCCAGGTGTTCCTGCGACCGTACCTCCTCGTGACCTGCGCTGTGAGAAATTACGTACATTGGCAAAATTCCGCCATGTCTTCCACAGTATCGCTACAGGAACATCCAGCTTCTCGTGGCCCTATTACACGACTTCGTTGTAACGCAGTGAGGTGTTGATGATGGCATACCTGTAGCCTTAAAGGAGTTCTTCACAATCAACTCACCACGTCCAATCTTAAGCGTAACTTAGGCTCACAACCATTGCACCGTGTATTTAAACAAATGTGATTTGCAGTCTCATTGCGGGGATTCTAACGCCGCTCTGATGCGACTAGTGCGAAACACGCCCACAAACTTTCTTTTATGTCGCACATTTCTTTTGGTGTTACCGTATTCTTGCCAGTGCACGCTACGAGAACACTTACGCGTAGGTACTGAACGCCATCATCGCCTGAAATATGTACTGTTTTTCACCCAAAATTATGCTCCTAATTTCTCTCACCATACCGCATCTGATACTTTAATTCTGAGCACATCTATCACCATTAAATAACCACGTTGAAGTTAATAATTAATTAAATTACATTATTATGTGGATATTAGTTTTGCCAGATAAATGTGTAGTTTCTCCTGATATGTCATTTTCTTTGGTTTCTTTTTCCTCTGTCTCGTTGGTCGTTATGCTAATTACTTTGATTCGTGTTCAGAGAACCTAATTGATTTAGTAACTTTTCAGGCCAACCCGTTTTGTTTTCTAACAAGCATTAAACCAGAGAAAACAGAGTGATCGTAAGCAGTTTCGGTAATATTAATTTACTAGTACTGCTTCTGGCATTGGCTACGAAAATTTTACCTACTGTTCTCTCATGCCCCTATGTAACATGAAGACATTTATTCCCCACTCATTTGGGGTACTCTGCTCTTCGTTTATTCACGAAAATTTGGATCCTACTTATGTAGCAGATAGAAATAAACAAATGTACTAATAAGTTATTATCGGTACGAATAATTTTATTTAACGCTCACGGCGTTGCTCATGGTTGTTGGTTGCGTCGTTGATATGTTGTGAAATTTCGGAGGAAAATTTGAAACTATTGTGAGAGACTTCAGTAAGATATCAAAATAATGTGGGTGTGGTGTGAGGCAGAGGCATAATTTTTCACGTACATAAAAGGCATTGAGTTTTGTGTTTGGTACTTACGATTAATGCTACGAATTTTTTTTTATGACGTCGCAAGCAAAGTGTTTTACAGCTATGGATATCATGGGTTGTGTACAGTTGAGGGAAGTGAACGAACGGGTTGTTGGAGGTACCATTTCACTGACATTCAATGCGAGAAAGATTGCGGTGATGGAGTTTGGCAGATAGCGAGGCCAGGGCACGGACGTTAAGTCCCTTCCAGCCGAGGTGGCGGTCGAAGTACTATTAGGCGAAGATGCGGGCACTGTAGCCAGAGCGGAATTTGCTAAGCGTGCACTCTCTGATGACACTGGGGCGGAGAAAACGATTGGTGTTCCATCAGATTGCAGCCGAATTCCCTAATGTTGGTTCTACAGGAATTAAGCAAAGGCATAAAGAGGCTAGATAAGAAATTCGTCAGTCAAGATAAGAAATTATGCAGTCAGGACAAGGCCCTAGATAAAAAAAGTCGATGAGCAAGAAATATCCTCAGTAAATCAATTGACGATCAAAGAAAGAGATTAAAAGAGTTAAATACCAGAGTAGATAATATATTTGCTGAAATTATTTTGATAACTAAAACCATCTAGAGTGACATACAAGAAATTGGACAAACCTTAAGTGATGTAAGTGAGCAACATGAAATTCGTTTTGCCTAAACTGAACACGCTTTGTTGCTTCATGGTAGTGTCATACTAGACAAGTATTTGGTCAAAGAGGTAGTGGTAGACGTCTGTTCAAAACTACACGATATACCAGGGTTGGAACGTTAATAGTGGTATCTATTTGTTTACTGCTCGTACAAAGTAGATACGTGTTTCAAAGTTTTTCTGACCTTCAAAGTAGTCACCAGCAATGTGTTTAACCTGTTGCAAGCGATGTGGAAGTCGTACGATAATCTTAGCAGTGCCAGTTGTGTTCGAACGGCGAGGTCTACTGCCCGACGAATTTGTAGCAGTTCTGAAGCGAATGCCGTGAAGTGTTTCCATCAGTTCAGAAATCGAGTTGAACTTAAGAGGGCCTAAGTCTTGGGAGTGCAGTAGGTGGTATAAGACTTAGCAGCCCCGTCAGTCAAGCAAATCAGTAAAAGTTTGCACTGAACGTGCTTCAGCAATGTGCTGCAAAATGATGGTCAGGTCCTGCAGGAAGTGTCATCACTTCTGTCTCTAAGGTGCTCGTAGGTTGTGTTCCAAAAATGAACAGCATGGAGGTAGAAGTGATGACACTTCCTGCAGGACATGACCATCATTTTGCAGGACAATGCTGAAGCACATTCAGTCCAAGCTGTTACTGATTTCTTTGACTCATGGGGCTGCTAAGTGCTATACCGCATACTGCACTCCCCTGACTGAAGCCCTCGTGAGTTCAACTCGATTTCTAAACTGAAGGAAACGCTTCACGGTATTCGGTTCAGAACTGCTATAAATTCGTCGGGCAATAGACCGCGCCGCTCGAAATGTCAACATAACTGTCACTGCTAAGAGTATCCAACGACTTCCACATCACTGGCAACGGGTTATGGACAACGCTGGTGACTACTTTGAGGGTCAGTAAAACTTTGAAACACGTATGTATTTTGTACGAGCTGTAAATATATAGTTGCCACTATTAATGTTCCGACCCTCGTAAAACGAGTACGTCGGCAAGTAGCACCACAGGAAGTTGTCCTTCAGACACAAAGCCAATCAAACTAAGTAGCAGCCATGACTGAAGTACCTGCGAAGGCATTCCAGAAAGTCTTGCTATAAAATTGAATCAGATAGGATACAGCCGTTATCGGCAAGGGGTATTGAGGAAGTACCAGCTTTTCGATGGTTTAAACCTTCACAGAGGCAAATAAATTGGAGGAATCGGGAAACCTTAGCAGAATTTCAGCAAACGAACTGAAATGATGGTAAAATCAGTGCATTTAGTCTGAGTGGTATAAATGATAAAAGCAGTGCGAATTAAATGAAGTGAAAGGAATCGAAATATATTAGACTACTGGAATAACGGTTGTGTGACAGGGAGATCACTCGGAGAGATGTAGTAGTTACGTAGCAATGAATGAATTAGAATGCAAGAAAGTTCTCTGGCGGTCCTGAGTTACTTGCATTTTCTAGCTGCAACTAACGAACAACATGCTAAGTTGTGACTATGTCAGTGTGGCAATATCCTTCCATTATCATGGGGACATTTTATGAGAATGAGGTAGTCCAGCCATCTGCGCAAAGAAGTGAGTGTGCAAATGGAAATCCTTAAGCACAATTATCAAACATATGATGACTTCCGCAAAGCATTTCTGAATTAGTTCTGGTCCAAAAGCATTCAGGATAGAATAACGCGTAACATACATTTGAAAGGGAATATCAGTGAGACCGGATGTGAGGACCCTGTGAAAAGTTTTTTGGGATATGGTGAAGCAAAATCAATATTTAGACACACCTTAGGCGCCTAGATTTAATTCAGATCTGCTTAAAGAATCTGTCATACAAACTGCAGAGAGAAATATTCATAGCAGGAAGGAATATGCAGGATAAAGTGTCTCTTGAAAACTTATTGCAAGAACTTAGTTGTTGTTGTGGAACCAAGTAAACCAATCCAAAGAAGAATGCAAGACACTGTACGTACTTATAATGGTGGGCAAGATCAGGGAAGTAGATGAATGAGCCTTGGACCAAATCAAGATTTTGATCCGTGACACAGGATCAAAAACTTATACTCGTAGGAACAGGGCCCCCCGACAATTACAGTCGAGGATTAAAGGTAAACCGTCTGTGAATCAACAATCAGTGGGTACCATTGAATAGAAGATGACTAAGGAACGTGAGGACTGGTTTGGAATTGAACAGATATACTGGAGATGTGTTGGAATCGAACAGAGACACTAGAGGTGTGTTGTACTTAAATTATACAGGCATGAGAGAGACACAACTTGCAGAGAAAGAAGAGGTGTAATCCTTCCAGTACCCAACAATTAATGTAGTTATAATATAATTGCTTCTTCTGACTAGGACGCCATGATGAAGGAAAATTGTTTTGCTTACCGCTATATGAAAAAGAATTGGCAAAAGCTGTCCTTAAAAAATAAAAAATAAAAATAAAACGTAGAGGAGCAGTTCTGGGAGCTGGAGCTGGAGCTGTCTTGTCGGAAGTGTACCGCTTTTATGTCGAATAGAAGGTGTTGTATATTATATTTAAAAAGTTATCCTTTGGATTCACGGAAGGAAGTCACTAGTTATGTTGGTAACATTAGTTGCTGAGCAATCTTGGGCAGAATATTTTGAGTTCCTAGATCAAGTACCGCATGCTTTTGACAAACATGGTATAGTTACAAATCTCAGCAAAACCGAACTGGTAAGGGAGGAAGTTAAATTTTTTGGCTCATTGTGACTCTAGGTGGAATTCGACCAGGTAATGAGATATTAGGGGCAGGCAGGGAGTATTCTGCACATGAGGCTAAAAGTAGCTTTTGTGCTTAACTAGGATTAGTAAATTTTTGGGGACGTTTCATCAATCTCGAAGGACTGACGCCTTGACAGAAAAAAAAGTATTGGACTAGGACATGACCCAAAGAGCGTTTGCTGCAATAAGAGGCACTTTTATATGCACCAGTATTAGTATGTCCCAGTCTTCGTAATGAGTTCCCTACGACTTCAGACAGTTCGCAAAGTGGTTCAGGTGTGTATGTGTTTCAAGAACTTCAGCGGGATGGTGAGGTTGTTACCAAACCAAATGCATGTGAATGTCACGACATCAGTAAGGCTGTCACTGTACTTGAAACTTTGGTGGCAATATGAGGAGACACTAAATTTCGCTCCTACCCCTTCAGGTTTGAGACTAAAACTTGTACCGATCACGAAACATTGCAATTCATCACGTCTGCTAACCTGACACGATGAACGAGATAGGCACTGTACCAGAAAAATTTAAGATCGTTTACATGCCAGGTCTGCAGAATGTTGTGGCAGAGACCCTTTCCTGTGGTCCAATTGTGCACAATTCTGAAGAATTAAATGAAAAAAAACATACAGTTTGATGTTATGAATGGTGTTGCTTTACAGAATTTGGTTCTAACGCCTCTCACAAACATTGCCAGAGAGAGAGGTAAAGATCCAGTTTTGTGTATTATTAAGTCCTGTTCCCAAAACGAGGGGGAAGTGCAGTTAAGGAAATTCTGTTCAGTAAGGGGTAGAATTCTATTCTATAGGTTACACACAAATAAGCCCATGCTTTCCAGAGGAAATATTTTATATATTGATTTGGTATTTCAATTTATTATGGAAATTTCGGACCTGGAAAGTTTTACCAGAAACTGACCGTCTCTGTATCTCAACTACATAGAGACGTGACTGAAGTAAATGCTTTGTGCATGTCAAGTCTGTCAGAAGACAAAATTGTCTACGATCTCATGTAAGTCTCTTTTATGGCGGATTATCTCAGCTCTTTTAAGAGAAACTGCAGCGACTGAACAGTATGACACCGGCTCAAAACGATAAGTGATCGTCAGTATGTGCCTTTAGTAGTGGAAATGGTGTCACAGCTCGTAACTATCACACCCTTGTGGAAAGCATCTGTGACAACAATGCCTGCTACTTTTGTAAAGCGTTTCCCCAAAGAAGTAGGCCATGTATGAAAGGTTATGCTGACAATGGACCTCAGTACAGGTTGAGACTCTGAAAGACACTACTAAGAAGGAACGGGACTGAAACTGAGTTTATTTCAAAGTTGCACCTAGCCTCAAACCAGCTAAATGCATAATTAAAGAATTACGTAAGTTGGTCGCATTCACCGTAACCAAAATCATCGTAGTTGGAATCTGATTTTCCAAGATTTTCAAGATGTCATCACTGAGTTGCTTCCTGAAGTTGCCCGTATGTGTCCATCGACGGTATTAAGGAAACTGGGACCACCTAATAGAGTGAGGGAATTAGTAGACTTTCCACAGAGTGGGAAACAACGGCATTCATAACAGTCAGTATAGAAGACAGACAAGAAAGAAGCACTGAGTAAGCAATGGAGACAGACGGGTCAAGTATGTCACCTGGTATTGAAACTGGGTGATAAAAACCTGAACAAGGGGCATCAATTTTAGGACGTAAATTTTTAGTTTGTATGTAGGTCATTTCCATGTGTGAAGAGTGGTCCACAAAAACAATCTGGATGTTGGAACGTTTAGGGGAGAGAAATCTAGTGGAATGCTACACATTTCGAGCGTGAAATCTTTCACAAAATGAAAAGGAAAAAACACGCTAAAAAGAGCAAGTCTTTTTATTTTCACTATCGGTAAGACGAGAGGTTTAAAGATGTGTCCGTTAAAATGAAGAATGGTTTAATCGCACCAAGGGATCGCAGGGATTTTTTATGTGGTTTTTCTAGGTCTTACAGTTACGTCCATAGAAAACTGACCAAGGACGTCATTTTTGTTGCTCTGTGGGAGCCCTGGGTGAGTGTGAGTTGAGTCAAGGAAATCTTGAGAGCAGAAGCTGCTTCAGCCTATTATGTTTCAGGGAAGGTAGAGTGTATCTCAGTCGCGGTTGACACAAAGAGTGAATAGTGACCAAATGAAGGATAGGTGGCGACGAAAAGCTGCTTAATGAAGCATGAGAGGGGTATGAAGACCCTGCATCGAATCAAGAGGAGAATGAGTATGTGACCAACTTAAGTAGAGTAGTTACTAAGGATGCCTTAATACTGTATTTTATTTCAGAAGATGTGTTAAATGGTGACTCTTTTATCTTAGTATGATTTGAAAACACATGAAGAAATTAATCATATGTTTTTCTGTGATCAGCAGGCAATTCATTTCAAATGTTGTGTGTAAGATGTTCACTTCGAACAAATGTTACAGAGATGCAGGTGCGATGTGGGACCCACCAGTAAAAAAATGTAGGATCTACGAATTTCGAGTTGCCATGCCCATGTTTAAGCAAATTATTCCATGAAAATGAGTACAGAGTCGTAGAGCAGGAAGTAAACGATTTGCATGGAGTATGGTTAGCGTTTCTGTGATAAAGACTGTTTGGAATATTTCCCAGGAAGCTAATATACGTGTACTCAAACGAGGCGTTTTATTTCGCTGCTCTGCCAGACGGTGCTCGAGTGGACTCCTAAGCGGATATAACGATATGTATCAACTGAACTAGTTCATCTACGCCAGTGGACCATTATGTCGTTTTTATAGCATTCACTGCACATGTGGTGGTGATTTGCTAATTTATATTTGTGATTTACGGTTTGCTACTTCGGCAATCATTTCTTGGGTGATACTAAGAAGTAAAAGTAAAAATATATCTATATTTTGGCAGGGAAGTCAAATTAAGAGATAAACGAATGAGGTCTTGTTGTTACTAATGAGTTGGTGTTGGGTAACACATCATTGTTATATCAAAAGGAATAAGGAAAAGACCGTTCAGAATGATCCAAAATAATTGCCTCCTCTTCCTTACTATGTGTGATTCTACTGGAGCAGTGTATGATAATGTGTCTACATATGTAAATAAGTATGTTTTGCAACAAACACGTTCGAGTGCAGCAGCGGATTATAAATAATGTAAAAAGGACCAACTTTTGTAAATATTTTAATTTTTCAGGATATGAGTGTCAGTGTGGTACTTTTCGGTTATTCATTATGATTATTGTACTTGATTAAGGGGAGTTCATAATTTTCCTTGTGTAGAAATGAGTGACATCAAATTACACGTATCAAAAATGTTTTGCCATCGCCTCGGTTTCGAGAGTTCCGGAACCTGTACAGAAAATTGGAGTAGGGATCAACATGAACATCGTTTCCGCCCTTTTTATTGCTTATGAAAAGCACACATTGTTTGTTGTACCACCATACAGCGAAACATTCAGAGGTGGTAGTCGAGACTGCTGTACACACCTGTACCTCTAATACCCAGTAGGACGTCCTGTTGCATTGATGTATGCCTGTATTAGTCGTGGCATACTATCCACAAGTTCAGAGGGACTGCTGGTCCAGATTGTCCCACCCAACGGCGATTCAGCGTAGATCCCTCAGAGTAGTAGGTAGGTCACGTCGACCATAAGTAGCTTTTTCAATCTATCTCAGGCATGTTCGAGAGGGTTCATGTCTGGAGAACATGCTCGCCACTCTAGTCGAGTGATGTTGTTACCCTGAAGGAAGTCAATCAGAAGATGTGCATGATGGGGTCGCGAATTGTCGTCCATGAAGACGAATGCCTCGCCTATATGCTGCTGACATGGTTGCACTGTCGGTCGGAGTAGGGCATTCAAGTATCGTATATCCGTTACGGCGCCTTCCGTGACCACCTGCGGTGTACGTCGGCCCCACATAATGCCACCCGAAAACAGCAGGAAACCTTAACCTTGTTGCACTCGCTGGACAGTGTGTATAAGGCGATCAGCCTGACCAGGATGCCTCCAAACACATCTCCGACGATTGTCTGGTTGAAGGAATATGCGACTCTCATCGTTGAAGAGAACATGATGCCAGTTCTGAGCGGTCCATTGAGCATGTTATTAGGCACAATCTACCGCGCACCATAGTGTCGTGGTTGCAAAGATGGACCTCGCCATTGACGTCGGGAGTGAAGTTGCGCATCGCACAGCCTATTTCGCACAGTTTGGGTCGTAAAACGACGTCCTGTGGCTGCACGAAAAGCTATATTCAACATGATGGCGCTGCTGTCAGGGTTCCTCCGAGCCACAATCCGCAGGTAGCGGTCATCCATTGCACTTGTAACCCTTGGGCAGCCTGAGCCAGGTATGTCATCAACAGTTCCTGTCTCTCTCTGTATTTTCTCCATTTCCGAACAGCATCGATTTGGTTCACTCAGAGACACCTGGACACTTCCCTTGTTGAGAGCCCTTCCTGGCAAAAAGTAACAATGTGGACGCAATCGAACCGCGGTACTGACCGTCTAGGCATGGTTGAACAATAGACAATACAAGTCGTGTACCTCATTCGGTGGTGGAATGACGGGAACTGATCGGCTGCCGTACCCCCTTCGTCTAAGAGGTGCTGCTCATGCATGGTTGTTTACATCTTTGGGGGGTTTAGAGACATTTATGAATAGTCAAAGAGACAGTGTCTGTGATACAGTATTCCCTAAGTCAACGTCTACCCTTAGGAGTTCTGGGAACCGGGGTGATGCAAAACCTTTTTTGATGTGTATATAAACACACATGTTCGAGAGTTTGGCAGTAACTGTTACTAATGTTTGTAATTGTATATGTTGCATACGCCTTCAATGCAGAGGAGTGTGTAACTGTGTGGGAGAGGAGCTGTCCATTTTAAGTTAAGCCTTGTGTAAATGAACGTTCGAAGTGTCACGTTCTCGCAGTCCAATGCTGACGCTCTTAGGCACTCACGTCACGAGTACTTGGCAGATAGCAGCTGTTGTTGGATCACACACCTGACATCCAATGAGGCCATGTCAGTTAGCCTATGAGCAGATTTCTTGTGGTGTGCGCACTTACACCTTTGAAAGGACCAGAAGACTAATGTCCAGGAGGTTTTGAGTCCAGCTGGGCATAACGGTAATGAGTTCACACTTGCAGCCAGTCGGAGATGTAAAATGTATGGTCATTGATACTGTTCCTAGTTATGTATGGGGCATTCTAAACGTTTTAATGCAAAACCACGAACAGAGTAGAAACAGTATTGTGAAAGGAACAACATCATTTCTTAATTGTGTTAACTGATTCTTGGATTCACCACCGTAATATCGTGAAGCTACATTTTGTCTTTCTGAACAGGGGCATAAAGGTCCATTGTGTGCCTTAATTACCATGAACTATGAGTAAAACTATGAAACCTGAGGAGTCGATGGAAGGGTTTGGTCATTGGTTCAGTAGTCTAGATTCAGCAAGAAACAAGCTTTGGAAACAAGTCCTTCGCTGTAAAAAAAATTAAAAATAAAAAAAATAAAAAAAATTCCTTATCAGCCCTGTGTTCTTCCGCCACGTTCTCCTCTAGGGCGTCAAAAAGGAAAGAATTGTTTAGTTTTCGTGGGTAATGACTACATTAGGTAGTATTTCATCACTCTTGTCAATCACTTTTTCAAGAATGTGTGTTTTTTGTGTTAACTTGGACTTTTGGAATACACTTATTTTGCTTACATTTATTATATGGTCTTGGAATTGTCTTAGTAGCCGTGGGAAATGTTTTTAAGTGTCATGGTAGAGTGTCTATAGGATGAACACAATGTGCTTTGTACATGCAACCCATGTGGTTATCAATCACAAAGTAATGATTGCTTCTGTTCTGCGTTTTCACCAAGAACCATGGGATTGATATATTCGATAAAAAAGTGATTTGTCTTGTAATACAGTTATGACGTTTCTTAATTTTTGTGTATTAATTATGGTGGAATGTACCAACTGTTCTTGTGTACTACTAGCGTATCTTTGTCCTGATTGACTGAGCGTTGTCATTTGGCTTCGATCACATTGGTGTGTCATTGGATTAGTTCATTCTCTTGAGGCTACTGTCGGTAATGATGTATGGACTCTTACTGAGCAGTTACAGTATATCACATGTGATACTCCTTGTGGGAATTTAAGGGAATTGAGTATAACGTATGAATTTTCCTTTACTACCATGTGGTGTCTATATTGTTGAGACTGCCTGTCAGCCTAGCAAATTTGGGGTTATTAGTGTCTCAAGATATTTTCTGAAAGAATTGTGTGCCTGTGTGGCTCATGATTAATGAGTCTTCTTACGTGTGTGTATAATAATTGTTGGGTCAATATTAGTGTGCCCCAACTTGCAGCTAGTCCCCTTCTTGTCGTAGTGGCAGATGAAAAACTGTTATCTGACTCTTTCTCCCATGGCAAAGACAGACAACGTCCTTATTTCACCAAGAGAAGAGATGATGAGACAGCTCTTCACATCTTCCGATTGTATTTGCTCGTGATACACTGTGGGTTTTAGTATCAAAGGCAAACGTATTTGGTCATGTTTATAATCTTCACAAGCACAGAGGGACTTGGGAGAAGGAATGGACAAAACTGTTACTATACTTTCTGGAGAATATTCATTTTTCTCTTTTTCTAACAATTTCGTGAAGTGGTAGTTCAAAGATGCGAGTGTTACTTGAGTTTTCTTGTAACTTAATACCTGGGTGAATAATGTTTGGCAACAAGAAAAGTAAATTAGAGACATACCTGTTGCGGAAAGTGTTGAGCCTTCATAGGTCCTCAGCATCTGTAAACCGTTCTCCCCACCGTCTGTGGGTGGTCACTATTAGGCGATTCATCACCATTTTCAGCATTCAGGTTCCTACTTATTAAGCGAATGGATGGAGTCTGTGATTGATTTGCCAAGTTTAATAGTCAGGTATTAAGATGAAATGTATTACATTTAAGATCACTAATCTCGTTTTAATTTTCTAACGGGCCCTTCATGATCGACCACTCACAGATTTAGGTTTTCCGTGATTTCCCTAAATTATTCCAGGCAAATAACCTCGAGGTCGACGGGACGTTAAACTCAGTCTTAATTTTTTGTCGGGTGTCTCCAATTAAAGGGTGACTACAGTACGTGTAGTGTACGATGACTTTACGTTACGGTGTGCTACCGCCTATTCATTTTGTTTAGTTTTTCTTAAATTCATTTAGCATTTTCTTTGTTAGACTGGACTTAAGTTTTTCTCCGCTTGGTAGCCATGTGGTCGCAACGACTCCAACGATGAGGAGGTACCATAATGCAACAGGAAAGGCTAACAGATGGGCTAGCTTTGACCAGTGTCCATCTCTGTATTGTAATTCTGTGTTGATAGAATGTTGTGCTTCGTTCATGCCTAAATTTTTCTCGTGTGATATTGCATTGTCGCTGGAATGAGGGTGTCATGAGGTGTTTCAAATTTCATTTCTCCTCTGTGTATAAAAGCACAAAAAAAGAACTTCCTTGTTTAAATAGTATATGGATACCAGGCGACCATCGAACGCTTCTGATCATTCTCTTGTGAACAGAAAACCGGAGCACGAGGGAGAATTCGATGTACGTGTATCCATAGTGGTTTGACTTTTACGCCATGTAAAGGTATGATATTTTAATACATACTTCTGTTCACATGAACAATAACGACTTTTACTGTCATTACCTCGCAAAACTGGGTGCAACTAACGATTTAGTGAAAGGGTTTTGCGGAAAACGCGACAAGATTTGCTGAATATTTTCATTAACTCGGGATGACCGACAAGAAATGTGACACAAAATTAATCACACTTTGATCGGAGGGATGAAGATAACTTATTTTCAAGTAACACAAAACGAAAAGTACCTACATCACTACAAGAAAGTTTAATACGATCCTTTGCAAGGCACAGATGGAAAATAATCACAGAGAGATAATGTTGTAGACACTACAAAGCTAGGGTGTTGTACCTTGTGGACATTGTGTATGGGAACACATGATGTTTCCTGGTAGATGCAGCACTCAGTTGACCGATTTTAGAATCAAATTAAGGAATAAAGACAAGAGGTCGGCACAGTTCCTCGCGTTCTCCCCTGTTTGGGTTGTTATAAGACATATGAGACTGTGTTTTGTGAGCCGATTGTAAACAACGTGAGGTCTACATATTTAAGTGATATTAAAAGTTTTGTATCCCGCCTGGACGCCGCGTGGGTCTGTTCCTGGAAGCTGCCAGAGAGGCCGAACGAAGTAAGCGAGTAGGAGCAGGTGAGGTAAAGCACGTCGGTACTGCAAGTAAAGTAAAGAAGGTTTATACTGCTGCATGAATATATACAAATGTATACGTAACTTTGTACAGATGAGCACGTAGGTGTGTAGCCAAAGTCCAGATAAGAAAGTCTCAATAGCTAGCTAGACTTAACCGATGGTTCTCGGCCTTCTGCTCTTCATGAACTGGGCCAAAGTGGAGTGGCGCTCGTAGAGCTGCCCAGTGTCGGCTAGAGGGCACTGTGGTCGGCGAAGATCTTCCGCTCTCGTAGAGCCAACCTACGCTGCGGCATGGGAACTATCGATCCTAAAAAAATAATTTCGAAAATATTGTTAATACTTTAGTTACAGAAGTGTAGAGTGAGTAAAATATTAGGTACATTGGAATTCATAGTACAGACTGCCCCAAGAGGAAAGGTAAATACCCAGGGCTACAACAACAACGATCATTCGAAGCAAAAAAGTCAAGTAAACAAAAGCTCTGAACTCCATATCACAAGAGCTACAGGCAGGACTTCAGTTTCTAACAGTGAAAGAAATCTCTGCTGCTGCAGACTCTTTGCTTTGTACTGATTGGATATATATAAATGACCTAGTAGATAGTGTCGGAAGTTCCATGCGGCTTTTCGCGGATGATGCTGTAGTATACAGAGAAGTTGCAGCATTAGAAAATTGTAGCGAAATGCAGGGAGATCTGCAGCGGATAGGCACTTGGTGCAGGGAGTGGCAGCTGTCCCTTAACATAGACAAATGTAATGTATTGCGAATACATAGAAAGAAGGATCCTTTATTGTATGATTATATGATAGCGGAACAAACACTGGTAGCAGTTACTTCTGTAAAATATCTGGGAGTATGCGTGCGGAACGATTTGAAGTGGAATGATCATATAAAATTAATTGTTGGTAAGGCGGGTAGCAGGTTGAGATTCATTGGGAGAGTGCTTAGAAAATGTAGTCCAGCAACAAAGGAGGTGGCTTACAAAACACTCGTTCGACCTATACTTGAGTATTGCTCATCAGTGTGGGATCCGTACCAGATCGGGTTGACGGAGGAGATAGAGAAGATCCAAAGAAGAGCGGCGCGTTTCGTCACAGGGTTATTTGGTAACCGTGATAGCGTTATGGAGATGTTTAATAAACTCAAGTGGCAGACTCTGCGATAGAGGCGCTCTGCATCGCGGTGTAGCTTGCTCGCCAGGTTTCGAGAGGATGCGTTTCTGGATGAGGTATCGAGTATATTGCTTCCCCCTACTTATACCTCCCGAGGAGATCACGAATGTAAAATGAGAGAGATTAGAGCGCGCACGGAGGCTTTCAGACAGTCGTTCTTCCCGCGAACCATACGCGACTGGAACAGGAAAGGGAGGTAATGACAGTGGCACGTAAAGTGCCCTCCGCCACACACCGTTGGGTGGCTTGCGGAGTATGAATGTAGATGTAGATGTAGAGGTAGTATTGGCAAGAAAAAAGTTATGTGGTGAACATGGGCTCTAAAATGCACACCTTATGAACTGTGAGTACTACTTCATTAGACAACCGAAGATGAACAAGTCTTCTTAGCTCCAAAGGAACGCATTTCAGCGCCAATGTTTATATGACAACTTTTTCTTGTTTTGGTCCATGTTATCACGTCATAATATATGGAATGCAAAGAGCTTGCCGCAGAAGAAATTTGTTTCATGGAATTAAGGGTGAAGTAGTGCTCATAGCTCGTGAGGTATGCATTTTAGAACAATGTTTACTGTACATTCTTGTTTACAGTGATCGCTCGTGTCATGCCCCTGAATATAGCCCATTCCTCCTGGGACACCGAGTACAACGTGTGGATGGTTCAGTCATAATTCATCGGTCGACCACATTCCTGTACATTGAAACGGAAGAAGGCTTTGTACCACATAAGATGTTCGCAGGTGCAACATACGATTTTGATTTATTTTCTATTATAAACGGATGCCTCACGGAGAATTCGGTAACAAGGGGTTGCCTGTGTATGCAACGTTAATGAGGAAAGGAAACTGCCGCTTCCCATGATGACAAAATTACGGCTGCCTGTAAGGCGTATAGTTTGAAACTGGCTGCATTTTCAGGTAGTTCAGTAAAATAAATTAATTCTTAAAGTTATAATATAATTTACTGCAGTATTTATAATTCTAAGCACATTTTTAATGACGAAGGGTAAGCGGTTGAAAATATAAGCGTGGTTTCCAAAATGAAATAAGGCAGCTCTGTACCAGAAAGCATTTTAAATTATGGTTCGTCTAATAAGAATCTGAGAACGTGCATAATAGTTTGGATTTGCTAATGAGGAAGAAATAAAATCCCGATAAGTGGAATGGTAGTTATAGAGGTAATGGGGACTCTATGGGTCGCTTAATCCGGAGAAATACCAGCTCTGTGCGAAACCACGGGTAACAAGTATACCACTTTTAATTAGCTTCAACTAAACTATTTGTGTCTTTTTCAGTAACCTAAAAATTATGCAAAGTCGCTATCGTGCCATTATTTAACTTCGAATCTGAAATTTAGGTATAAATGGAGTCTCAACGGTTGAGACTTATCCATGTGTCGTTACGTTAAACGGTCCAAAACACTTTGAAAGCTGTATATCGGCCCAAAGAGGAACGATTTGTGCCATGTATTGTCGCACATTTTCCATTCCCCTGGCTGGCGGTCGTGTTGAAGGGTGGGACATGGGTGAAGTAGCCAACAGCACGTGACATGTATCTTGAGTGCCTCATTCTGTTGGCGACAGGGGACATTGCGCAGCCAGTAGGGATCTGTAATCCAGTGGTGAAGGCTAACACATCCTGAAGATTCCCAATAGTGCTGCCTGGATCCGGAGAGGGTAGCGTGGAGACAGCGAGGCCGTGGGGTGTGGCTTAGAACACTGCAACTGCATGCATATCCCCGTGGCTCGCAATTGCCCCTAGTGTGCGAGCGATGGCGCTCATATTCTTCGCGAGTGTTGGCGGAAGTTGCCGAAGACCACCGATGCCAGTGACAGCAGCGTGTGTAAATGTACACGCGGAATGAGCTACGCGGATTTCACGCACCTGCACTCACTTGCACACAGGCAGCGAATTACGTGTGTGCACATATGCGATGCACTTTCTTTAGCATAAGACTTGAGTGAAATTTATGCGGATGACGAATAACGAACATAAATGTAAATTACTATTCGTTATTCGTAAATAATAAATGCAATTCCAAACATTATTCACTTGCATATATAGAAACACTTATTCGTCACCTGTGAATAAAATGTAACAATAGTAGATGAATCGTAAGTCCTACGTCTATAGCTATATTTCTTCGTCATTTATTAAACGAATGTGCTTCTCGTTTGTCTTAGATCATTTTACAGAATAGCTCTTTTCTGAATCGTCTCATACGAAACTTAATACGTTTTACAGAGGTTTACCGTTGTGAGATGAAAGAAAATACGTTCTATACGTGTAATGCACTTCTGAATCCGTCTTTAATCATGACCTCGGGGTTTGACTTTCATCTCATAATTTCCTCAGCAAATCGGAGAACTCAGTTCCGCTGTAGTTTCTGGCAAACAATTTGTTGTGATTCGACTTTAACTACACGTCCCAAATCACATTCCAAACAAATTCTTTTTGACTCATACCACCACTGGACACGTGACACCTGGATTTTTTTTTTTTTTACATTTCTTTGTCTATTATATGTCTGAACTTTGTTGTAAGACTCCCGTGGCCAAGGACAGCAATAGAGGAGAACTACGTGTTTTTAAATAGTGAGTAAGACTTAGCTGCAATATTTGCAGTCGGTATAGCAAGTTGGAAAACGTCTTCCAGTCGGCCCTTGACACTTTCACGATGCATAAGTTGCAAATGTGCTGGAATATCACGATCTCTTCCGTATGTTTAAGCCGCGAGGGATTAGCCGAGCGGTCGTAGGTGCTGCAGTCATCGACTGTGCGGCTGGTCCCGGCGGAGGTTCGAGTTCTCCCTCGGGCATGGGTGTGTGTGTTTGTCCTTAGGATAATTTAGGTTAAGTAGTGTGTAAACTTAGGGACTGATGACCTTAGCAGTTAAGTCCCTTAAGATTTCAAACACATTTGAACATTTTGTTTGCTTAAACCCATGTCTCTTCTGAGACCTAAATCTCAAAGCTCTAACTGCATAGAGGGATGTCGGATCGAAAAACTATTCCATATTCTAACGGCAAGCTCACCCACAGTTAATCCTTAAACACCTATGATGAGTCTGGACGTCTGACAGCATTCCATGAACGCTTTAGGAGAGTTTAGACTGAGAGTCTGTGGATGTTAATCATGAGGAGCCCCGATTTCTTGTTTGGTTCCCTATTTTGTAGCTACTACCACGAATTGTGTAGTTATACTAAGGAGAAATGCATATTCGATAGTGTTAGCAATCTAGGAAAGATTCTGAAGATTGAGTTCTTTTGTTCCCTGCATTCTCATCGTTGGCTACTTGCGTAGAGTTCTTGCCCCATGTTAGCAGCGGGTGGGGGAGACGTATTGGCAGGTACAGAGACACATGCAGGGGGGCGAGTCTGTAGTGTAGTATTAGACAGGCCGTCTGCGGCAGCCAATAAAAAAGTGACGTGCATTGTAGCCCGCCTATCGGGACTCTGTGACAGGCAGCTGGCTCCGAGCTGCCACTTGTGAGCTGGCTGTCTCGTGGAGAAATTATGTGGTCTTCAGTGTCGGTCCACTTGTCATATTTCATGTTTACTTTTGACAGCTTTCCAGTTCTGAAGGGACGTACGATATGTCATGAAATTTTTAGCCATCTCTTTATGGTAAATTATTCTGTCAAACAAAGCATGCATTTACTATGGCAATCGCAAATCCATCTCGAACATCAATCGGGCGATGAAGAATTCTCGGTTCTCCTTTTACTTGCCAGTGAGTGTTCTGTAAACTTCCTAATCCGAGACACACAATTTTTTATTGTTCTTTTATTGTTTGTTAAGATCCGTCCTCCACTAGGACGCATTAAATTTAAGGATATACCAAATACGTCGTCTCACACAATGGCGCGTGGCATCGGTAATCCCTAGCTTGATATGGGGATTTTCTCCGAAATTTGTAAAATACTTTGCATAAAAGTAGAAAGGTCAGTACATCTTCCGTATACTTCAACATCTATGCAAGTGAACTAATAATCTGCAGCGCATAAAAGAAGTAAACGACACAAAAATAATTTGTACAATGTCATGTATCCATTTATTTATTTATTTATTTATTTATTTGTTTTTTGTAGATCGGGAACCACATGAAACTTGTACTCTCAGCAAAAGTCAAAACTTCAAAGTATATACCGTGTGAATAATGTGTTAAGCATTTGGTTGCTCACACAAAAAGAGCCACATCAGCAGCATACAAAAACACACTGACAAAAAAAGTAGTACAGGTGTCTGATAATTATTTGCATTATAATAGATGAGAGGAGGAAGAAGAGAATACTAGAGATGCAGTACAAATACATGCCATAAAAATTAAGTGAAAAGGAAGCACTTGCTTTGAAAGCTGATAAAGGAAATTAAGTTGTTACAATGTATATCAGTGATTGTATTGACAAAACAAATTTTTTCTTGACAATGGGGTCAGTAAAAGTGAGAAGAATCCTACTGCAAAATTTTTAGACAAAATTAGGATATTTTCTACAAAATTGTAATTTCCTAGTTGTAAACTGGGAAAAAAAATCACTCACAGTTATGAATCCTACTGCCCCTACACTATGGACACAACCAAAGTCCCACAAGGAAAACCTTCCTAAATGGACAATTGTAAACTACAGTGATAGCTCAGGGTACCTTTTGAGCCAAAAATTAAATTCAGCTCTAATGGATGCATATGTCTTTTCCAAAAAGTATATCCTAAAAAATACTTCAGCTCTCCTAGAGTCAGTTAAACAATGACAGATACCTAATGATACACACCTCTTTTCATTAGATGTTACTAACTTAAACACCAACGTCCCAGAGGATGAAACCATTGAACTGATCAGAAACTATTTATTATGTACCGAATTTTACTTATTCCTGTAATTGTACAGGTAATGGATGGGCTAAACCTTGTCTTGTCACACAGTTACTTCAATTCTAATTATGGTTTTACAAAAAACTGCAAGGGCTGGCAATGGGGTGTTGCTTAGCTGGAATGTTAGCCAATATCTTGATGGATCACATTGAGAACGAGATTCTAAGCAATGAATCAGATCCCACAGACAGTATTATTATATATAAAAGATATGTAAATGACACCATTATACTAGTCAATGGTAATGATGAAGTAGTCAGTGAAGCCTACAATCTGCTTAATAATGTTCATCCAAATTTAAAATTCACTATAAAAGAGAAAAAGATTATAAAATTAACTGGCTGGATATAGAGGTTTCGAGAGCAGATAGAAAACTAGTCTTTAACATATACAGGAAGCAAACTACCACACATATTATTATTCATGAAACATCCTGCCACCACATTAGATATAACCATGCATACGTTTATAGCCTGACTGACAGGCTGCTAAGAACCTCACTGTCTGCTGTAAGCTTTAACAATGAAACAAATGCACTGAACTCTGTAGCTCTAAGTAGTGGTAACCAAGAGCTGATAATTGATAATGTCTCACAGAAAAAGAAAGAAAAAATTGAAACAAATAGACCGAATCAAAAAATTACCCTAACGAAAGCCAAAAGTATTAAAAAAAAAAAGATATATAAATTTTCCATATGTAGGCAGTATCTGAGACAAAATAAGCAATGTATTTAGGAAACGTAAAGTCATATTGACTCTTGAAACTGATATTAGCGTTTCGATAATACGGCAAAGGAACTTAGGTACAAAAAAGTCTTTACATAACAAGCCAGGTGTCTACAAAATGAAACTGTCAACAATATGAAAAGTGCAACCTTACAACAGGTACCATTGTTGAGAATAAAAAAATGCTACATCAAGGTAAAAAGGTAGTATCTATGAAACCTACGTAGGAAACTGAAACCTTTCGCAACTTTAAGAAAAGGTCCAAATGATCCAAATGAACGAAAAGATTTGAAACATAAGGATTTCTTTGGGAATTTTTCGGATGTCCTTTCCTTACCTGATTGTAATCCATAAGCTATCTTCTTGGATTGCACCACTACTCCTCCCTCTTAAGCGCCATCCCCTTAGGCTTGTGTTCATAATAAACATTATAGCTGGTTTTATAATGTGAATAAATTGCCTGTCATAGACGTGACAAGTTTTATCTAGCATTCTAATGTCATTGCCTGATGTTAATGACACTTTTATTGGACGTGGTTTTCTTATAAACCCTGTCAGGTTTCTTCATTACGCAGTTGCAGTGCAGATAAATTATATTATGTTTTGTTATCCACATCTTGTGTATTACCACAGTTCGTCATAAACATTTGTAAAATTTCTGTAACTTCTCTCCTGTTGTTTTACACTGAGTATGCAAAGCACTCAATAATTCTAACTTTTATTGTATTTGACAACGACTTCTTGTCAATAAGTTGCCTTCACCTAAAGTTTGTTCTTACTCCTAAGATGTAGCTCTGATTTTATTGAACAACAGGTCATATATTCTTTCTTTTACTTAAAACTGAGCATTGTGAAAAGCTATTATGAACACAACCATCATGTATTTATATATCAGATAAGTCATCTGTAGCCCAATGTCTACATTCCATCTAATGTTTTTAAGTCTGTACTTATGCAAGTACATATTTTGATTAGCAATCAGTTGTCTTGATTGTGTGAAGAATATTTTCTGTATGCCTCTCAAAATATGTACTAATGTCTGTGCCTCTAATGCCTGTAACTAAAGTTCAACAATGTTTAAAGAATGTTACTCACCGCTATCATTACTATGCACATGTGTTGTTGTCAATATTCCTTAAATCAAAATTTGGGTATGTGGTTGGTTATGCTGTTGTGATATATTTCCCTCCCATTCTTTGATATTATCATTACTGATATACTAAGCTTCCAGTTAAGCACTGTAATGAAATATGATTCACATATGAAGGTTTCCTGTAAATATAGCACATATGTGACACTAATTGATTCATTGCTATAACACAGATGCATCTGAACACTGAGTGACGTTTCTGCCCATTTCTAAACATTGTACTCGTACTTTAGCTTGCTTTAATGTTACAGATGCGCTTTTCATTACATTTATGATATAATTGTCATTTTCTAATATATATTTCATCAACCATATCCAATGAATATGATACTGTGTAATATTAGAATTTTATAATATTGTCTACCTTGTATTGTAACATCTACATTAGCTTATGCTTGGATGTAACAACTTTGTTTTTTATTTACATATGAAACTATATCAAAGATGTTCACTGAAGGTAGTCTAGTCCTCTATATTAACAAGTAACTTGTCATTGAGATACTTTTGTAATATGTGACGAAAATATTTTGTAAAGATCGTTGACCAATTTCTAAATATTTTTACAAGGTATTTTACAGTCCTGATCATCTCTTCAGTACTACCCTATGTGCATTTAGTATTTGTATGTTTGCTTCTAAAAGTCCAGTGTCGTCTATTGACAGTCATGGGATGTACTACACATTTAAAGTAATGAATAATGTAATGTGGCGGCTTAAACCATTTTAAACCTGTAAGTAATGTTGTTTTGCACTCCTTTGTAAAGAACTGTTAAAATTTCCTGTGTACTACATATAATTATTTATATCTTTGGATAGTATGTGTGAATGGTACAAGATTGAAACCTGTTGATATCTGGGTTTCAAATAAAAGCAGCTGATGGTTCAAATATGCATTTTATTAATTTTATACAAGCTAGATCTTGTAAACTCCATAGCCATTAATGATGGTCAGTGAACGACGCAACCAGGCATAAATACTTTTTTGTATGTTTTATTTTACTGCCATAACCAGTTTGGGACTACCATACCATCTTCACATGACAAATATGTTTCGTAACATAATGTTTTGGTCGACAGTGTGTCATCTGCTTCATACTGGACATGAATATCTGAGTACTTAGTGCCTCTTTATCAACTGTTTCATTGATAATATATGCTAAAGTTATGTATGATGCCAAATAATTGTATTGACTTACATATGTTCCAGTAGATGGAGGTTAGTTTTTTTAGTCCATGGGGATTTCCAGCTCGATCAGTATGTTCTTGAATTACTCCAAAACACACATTTTGTAAATTAGGTATTGTATTACACTTTATAGTATCCTTAAATGCATGTTGAGTATCACAAATGTGTTATACATTTGATATTTTTCTTTACAATGCTAAGATTATCATTATTATTGTTGTTTCATTCACAGGTATATATCTGTACAGGTTATACAAGGTGTAGGGATACAAATCTAGCACTGTTTGGTATGTGCACATCAGTTACATCATTAAGAAATTGTTGGGGGTTTCTGACAGAGAGATTCTCTTCAAACGTGTAAATGGTTCCAAGGAAATCTTTGAGCTTTTTGGAGATACGCACAGCTGTTCCTTGAGATAACAATTAGACGTAATGAACACTGAGTTTTATGTACTTTTCGCTGTCCTCTCGGTGGCACTATTGAAATAACGAAGTACAATTTAATGAAAAGCACACTTATTTCCATGGCAGGAATATGAGAATTCATAGAGATATTAGAATTAATTCTAGCAAATAACTGTTTCTCATTTAGCAAAAAAATCTACATGTGGCTAGAAGGCATAGCTATGGGAAGCGGTCACGCAGGACTTTTAGATGATATTTACATTAACCATTAGGAAAATGAATTCTTCATGGCCAATACTCATTCAAAAGATAAACTGATTTATTACAAAAGGTATATTGACGACACAACCAACTTGTTCAGTGAATGAAACAGAATAATTTACAAATTCATAGAGTAACATGGACCCTGGGAGCTAACATCCTAAAGATGTTTGGGCTCACATGAGATTCCTCTTTGTCAAAATGTCTTGGCTCAAACCCGTCTAGGGGTTGAACTGCACGTGTCACATTACACGCACTAAATTAGACACTTGTGACCATTTGGTGAAAATGTCTGGCTGATGGCAAGTTTGTGAAATACAAAGTTAATATAATATATAATAACAGTAATGATAATATCGGGAACTAAATTAAGGACCCATAAATGATGTAGGCTATACAGTTACGATTTGGTTAGAGTAACGTTTCTTCAGAAAGCAAACTAACAGCCAATGTGGTCGTATTTAGATTTACTATTACACTCGAGCGCATATCCATTTGACACAGTTCGATCATTCACAATCTTATCGCAAAATACAAGTTATCTACGCTAAAAGTTAGAAATCACAGCAGGTGCGTGGCTGCTAACCGCTCAGAGACTAAGTTCTGCGATACCACACAATGCGAAATTTTCTAGTTTTTTTCACTTCCTAGCTACCCAATGACCGACTGACCGCATTCGCGTCACAATCCAAACTGTACCCTTTGGTGTCTCCAGCCGAACTCTCTACTTTCGCGTCTGCACCAGCTGTGTTCACCTGCCCGTTCCCGGCCGCGTTTCCAGCGCGCCGTATATCCACGCTCAACTGACTAGAGGAGTTCCATTTCCTGAAGCCGTCCATCTGATTGGCTACAGTTTATTCTACATTATTTTACATTTTAACATATTTAAATAATCAAAAAGTGACCACTTTAACATTCTAAATAATGTAACAAATGGCTGCCTGAGTGGCCGAGCGGTTCTAGGCGCTACAGTCTGGAACCGCGCGACCGCTGTGGTCACAGGTTCGAATCCTGCCTCGGGTATGGATGTGTGTGATGTCCTTAGGTTAGTTAGGTTTAAGTAGTTCTAAGTTCTAGGGGACTGATGACCTCAGAAGTTAAGTCCCATAGTGCTCAGAGCCATCTGAACCATTTTTAATGTAACAAATAATATCTATTACATAATAAACGTTAAATTGTCTTACATAAAACCAGTAGAATTTGCTTCTTAGCCAGTAGCCTTACACCTATGTGCTTCCTGATAAATAAATGAAGAAGATAAGTAGCTAATATACACTAAACTTTACAACAAATATTCTATTACCTAATGATTCAATAATGTGTCATACTGTCATCGTTCAATATGTTCTGTGTGGCGGAAATGATGATCTGATGCTTAACTGAAAATACTGATAATTTAAATTTACTATATCTTCTAAGCAAATAAAGTTACAGAGTTGATATTTACAATGTTTGTCAGTTTTATGCTGCTCTTCAGTATGAATAATCGATCGTTACGATCGACCAAAGTGTTCAGATTTTAGCATTCAGGTCTTTGTTACAAAACTTGTTAATTTCACTTTAACAGTAAATCCTAAACTATTATACATATGAACAATATTCAAGTTTTATTGGGATTATCATGAAAATTTATGAAGGATGGCAGATTAAAATTGCTTTGGCTTCATTCCCTGCATTAATACAGAATTAAATAATTTCCATGAATGTTTCCCTTTATGGCCAATCTTAGGTCCTCCATATTTAAAATTGCAATGTCTCCTTGGCCACAAACGGCTTCTACTGGTATCCCTATGACGTAGGTTCTCGCCTGTCTCACTCGCACACTGCTGCACTTAGGCCTTAATAGACAATAGACGCCTCTGAGTTCAACCATCTCGTGGTGGATCTGTGCCCTTTGTGGCACACGGCCCTCTGCGACAGGATTCGGTTCACAGTTCCTGTAGGATGACTCAGTCGGCCATATATTTAAATGACAGCGAAATGCTCAGTAACCCACAACATCAAATTCACTGTTGATTGTCAGACAGGAGAGGGTAACAATTTTCTTCATTTTAGAATAAAAATTGTGAATCAAAACCATGCCTTTGCAATTCATACAAAACCAAACACAGAGATGTAATTATAAATAATTATTCATGACACCCTACACAGCACAAAATGGGCTATGCAGATCCATGTTACACCATATAAATAAAATTCCCCTCAGTTCATCTTCTAAGACAAAAGAAATCAATATCATCAAAATTGTAACTACATCTATTGGCTATAAGCCACAAATAATTGTCTGCCTGTGCAATAAAATTAAAGATAGTAACTCACCTGCAGGAAATTCACAACTTGCAGCCAAAAAAGTAACAATTGTATGCATTCCCTTCCTGGGCACACACTCATGCTAAATTTCTGATCTTTTGTAATAGACAAGCGTTCAGATAAGTTTCTGTGTCAATAACACTGTGCAACCAAGGATTAGCCACAGCATCAAAACCACCAAACTATGCCTAGAAAAATTAGAGCTTTACAAAATTATTGGTGAAAATTGACATAGTTTTCTTGGACAGACCAGCATAAGCTTCAGTAAAAGATATCATGAACGCATGAATCCCTTAAGACTACAAAATTTAAATAAATCAATAATAGCCACTCATGTGTACCAATGTGGGTACAGTGTTTCTAACATTAATGACAACTTACAGATATTACGTACCACTAACAAGGGCGAGAGAATCGACCTCCCAGAGGAGCTGAATACATATATATCCTCAGCTCACCACAGTACATTCTTAATGAACAGCTGGAGATAGCGAATGATAGCCAGTAAACATTTTCTAAATAATTTCCTTGGGCTGTTCACAGATATCAAACACAGATGGCATCCTTAACAGTCACATCACTGCAGTTTGAGATACCAGTACATAATTGTATAAATATGAACTACCATGATGTTGGTTTCATCCCACCCTCCAACTTCTTGATTTAGGATTTCCTGCAATTAACATATGAACTGTTGTGAAACGAAAATTCTGTATTATATAAATTTGTATACATATGTCTACTCTATAATATGCAGTCAGTAGGCTTTGAAGTACTTTGTCAATAGTTACCGCTGACAAAAAAGTGTTCTACTAGAAACCATGTATCCTACTGTCTTTTAAGATTAAGTTTACACTTAAAGTGCAAATATTTTTATACTGTTATTATGTTAGATATTGCACTATCTTTCTCTGCTTACATCGTGGTACATATTTAATGAATAATATCCTTGTATCTTTGCTTAATTATAATGTTTGCAAAAAAAAAAAACACCAAAGTTACAAACACGCAATAATATATATTAATATAGTGTATTTTTGTTAAGCGCTAAAGTGGCACTAAATACTCAAATGTGTCTATGCAGTAGGGAGAAGTCTGCTGACAGAAACATCTATGCAATGAAAAATATTAGCCATCTGAAGATGGGCACAGTAGCCCAAAACCGGTTTTGGCAATAAAATAAAACAACTAAAAAGTATTTGTCATTCACCGGTTAATTTGTACAATTCTAGCAAAGTACATTTGTTATAAGAAAGAAGGCATAACATAATACATATCCATCTCGCTCGGCTGATCAGTCATGACTGGCCCTGAGCTCGATGATTAAATTGCGGCTGCCTATGCATTATAGCCCCAGCATCTGAGGCTGTACGTCTGTCAGGACTTTTGTGTTTAATTTTTCATGCTGTGAATCAGTTAAAGCGGTTCTCAATATGGAGGATGGTTTCAGCGCTGCTGCGCTTTCTTCGGCGTAGTGGTGTGACCTCCCCCCCCCCCTCCCCACCACCTCCACCTATTAGCATATTACCCAGTTAGAGTTGGATCTACATTTCAAAACGTGCCGCGAAATACAGTGCAATTTGACTTGGCATTGTTGTCATTGTACTAGGTGACAGCAGAAGTGATAAGAACAGTGAAAATCGTACAACCAACTGGGGATCTGTAGTTTGGAACTGAAGCTACTGAACCACTGACGCAAATTTCTGGATTAACTACTAATAATACAACACTACTACTAATAATAATACGACACAATAATTCAACACAAATGAATTACAGACACCACATGTACATCATCAATAAATTAGTTGTAAAACAAAAACAGTCATGAGCCAAAGAAACAAATACTAGTTCTACACAGTAAGTAAGCAATGAAAATACAGTGGAAATAAATGTTATTTGTTAGGTAATTTACAGATAATTTATTGGCGAATAAATAGCTTTGAATGATCCATTTATCCGAACTGTTATCCAGATGCAAATCTAATCAAATAATGCCGTCCCTTTTCCCCACAACACCTCACACTTCCTTTCTCTCTCTGCCCAAATTGTTGAACATAGTAAGTCCTACTAGTTATTTTGCTAGATTTACTCGCGAGGGCCTACAGTGTAGCTGGATTGAAGATTTTTGTTAATTATAACCAAAGGAGACGGTTACATAGTGGTCATACTCTCGACATAGTTTTTTTAAATTAATTCTATTCAAAATACGTTTAAAAATCAATGCGATTTTAACAGTTTTTCACTGAAATATACAGTTCCACAACTGAAACAATGACGTTCGACGTGTTGGCCCCCGTATTTTCCGAGGATACGAGAGGCATTTCGAAGATTAGGGTCCAAGACCGTCCGTAACACTGGTGATAGCTCTTTTTGAATTTCCTGTAGCTCTCCCAGGCACTGTTCCAGGGACAAAAAGTTCCCTTTACTTCATTTCGCACCCTTTTAACGTTCCGTTTCACCGATACTTCTACAGTTTTTGTGTAGTTCATCACATCCCCAGTCATATGGCTTTATAACCTGGTATTCTTAAACACATCTTTCTCCAAACACGCGATTTCCGTGGTGTATCTCTCACTTTCTGCCTTTCTTCCTTTCGCGCATTGCTACATTATTTCCACTGTGTCACTCACCTTCCAGATATCCTCCTCATCCACTGTCCCAAATACAGTTTTCAGAGGACTGCCACCCACATTGATTCAAGCTCTCCTCCTTCTTGTACGTGGTAGAATCCACAGAACCAGAGTCAATTCATCCCTAAAGTTCTCACATGTCCCATGTATCCTCCTACACAGCCAAGTAATTATTGTAAGCACTCTGTGATTCTCTGCCCCTTGTCGAAAGTTATCGAAGGCTTCCGGTTGTCGTCTCACCTTATTCCGAATCTCCCATTTGTAAATACGATGTACTTCACCGAGCAGTGTCTGGTAATCACCATATATTCTTGGTTTACGAATAGCACTCCCCCTTCCTGGTACGGATACTGCAGTGCTTCCACTCTGGTGACGACCTAGGACGATGAAGCAGCATCACGTTGTCCGCCAGCGTATTCACCTGTGTACAAAGATACATATTACGCTATCCTCTCCCTGATGCCCTGCAGCTTTTCATTTCACCTATACTAACGGTAAGCTGCACCTATAGCTAACGTAAAGAAAACATATATCTGTTGTTATCTTCTAGTTGTAAACTATAAGGATTTCCTATTGCTGCTTCTTCTACAATCTTTCGGTCATTCCTCTGCAAATTCTGGTCTGACCCTTCAATTCCTTTGATATCCTACACACTTAGTTGATAAAGCTTCAAACATACCATACGCTCCGTTGTCGTTCTCATCAGCAGCTGAATCTTGATGTAGTATCCACAACTCCATACGGTCCCTGATAACTTATAATTTTTTTTTTTCATTTTCCACTTTGAAGTGCGAGAGGTCGATGGTCCAGTAGTACTGTGTGGCATTCTTATTGTGTGACACCCTGCTTCCTCTTGCTCTTTCAGCGCCCGAGTAATTGCCCCATACACCCATTTCCATATTTCTGTTATCACTCTCTTGAACTGCTTAAACGATTCTCCCGTTTTCCTCTTCTTGGTCTTAACATGTCGAATGGTGACCGCATTTTGCAACCATATACTTTCTGATATCCGATAATCATATATTTGTGTGCTGCTTTGAGCTGTACACTGACACATCTCAAATAGATACTATCTTTGGTATGGTGTGAATCCACATTGTGTTCTAGCATCTTTCCTAGAGTTCTATGCGCCTTTTCCGTTCTCTCATTAGCTTGAGAATGTAGAGGACTCGTCCTTAATTCATAACAGCTTACACAGTTCCTTAAAAAGTTATTATCGATTCAGCTACCCTGAACTTCAGCACCCAATGGTTTAGTAGTGCTCTTGCCACTGTCCCTGCTTGCTGGTTTTGCATTGCAACCACTTCTATACAACTCGAAAAAGATCTGTAAATGCAAATATGTATTTATTCACAGCCAGTGTTTTGTTGAACGGACCTAAAATATCACTGTCGAGAGAATCAGATTGTGCCACTTCTTTGGAGAAACTCTGCAGTCGTGATCTGATTCGACATAAATCATAAATCCGATCTCTGTGCACACTGTATGCAGTTGTGCACATATTAGTTCACATCCGTCTTCCTGTTCTTCCACCTATACCTCTCTGCTCTCCTCCTGTTGATTGGACTACGTCCTGCAAGACATACTAACACTTGATCTCATGTCTTCTATAGCACTCTTTTCCCAGTTCTGCTGTGCTACTGATCATGGCCCCAACCTGGTCTCTATGCACAACAATCGACGATGCATAGTAAACTGTGGTTGTTTACTACAATGCATAAGCTTATATGCATAAGCTTATCATCCATCGTCAGCGCTCTCTGCCTCTCCTTAAGCTCAATACTACCTCTCTGCAACACTACTACTTTTTCATTAGAGCCACCTGCGTCCCCATGTTCCTTCTGTGTTTCCAAATGACCTCAAATTCAGACACCTTCAGCTGTACCCATCGTGTCAATCTGCTAGACAGCAGTAATATATACCCTGGATGTTCCATTATCAAATTGAAACATTTTTAGCAGAATTAAAGAAGCGGGTGATTCCATAGATAAGGATCAACACCTCTTTCTCCGTCATGGAGTAACTCCTCTTAGCTGAAATCATTTGCCTTGATGCCTAGGCTACCTGGTGCTCTACATCACTTCTTGTGACAACACACAATCAAGTACATATTTAGATGCCTTGGATGAGAATCAATTTCGTACTGATATCTGGGAGCACTGAGATCGGACTTGATGCCAAACCTTCGTTCAGTTTTCAAAACCATGTTGGTAGTCGTCTGGCAAAATCAGGTATGAACATTTCTTCGGTGATTGCTTCAGTTACCTGACAAAATCCGCAAACCCCTGTGGAATCTTTGGTAGTAGTATGTGATTCCACGTAATGATTGTAATTCCTTAAATGACTCAGGTAAAGAAAATTCACGTTTAGTTTTAATCAATCTCGGGGTCTAACTGTACTAATTATGTGGCCAAGGTACGCCACCTGCTGTAACATAAAATTACACCTTTCTACAGTCATCGTTAAATTAATACTTCACTCAACCATTGTATGTGCCGATCCAATGCACTCTTGGGGATGATTATGTCATCAAGGTACACAAACTCCATCTAACGATTCCTTAAATGTCGCATTCTCCTGCACTAATAAGGACCCAACGATGAAGAAAATGTGGTTTTTGGTCAATTTTCTGGAGTGATTTCAAGCTGTTCGTAGCCAATCCTTAAGCCCATTGCTGAGAAAAATATTTGCACTGGCCCAGATAGTTTATGTAGTTCGTAATGTGCAGCAGTAGACAGGCATACATTACATTCTTAACATCCAGATGTGGATAATCACTACAAAACCCATACTTTTGGCAGCAAGGAACTTGGTAGCACATACAGTGTGCCGGAAGCTGGTGTTGTGTTATACGTGCAGCTAGCAGCTGTCCTTTCGGAAAAAAACAAATCTCTAAATTCCAAGTAAGTTTTCCATTCATTCGCTGTCACTTCCCTATGGCTTTTTTACTTTCTGTTTTAATGCAATTTCTGTGGCGTTTGGTGGTCATTTGTGGCCAACACCCTTTGTTCCCTCATCCAGGATATCCATGCTAGCAATAAACCACCCCTTCATTAACTTTAAACACTCGGTGCTGATATTATCCACATATACAGGTGCCATTTATCTCCACTTATCTCGCATACGCACATCACACGTCTCTTCACTAAGCAACCTGCCTTACACAACGGTTCATTTATTTCCAACGGTTCCAGCACACACGAAATTCCTACAAGTAGGCTTGACTTAACATTCACACAAAGCTATTTACTGCTAGACTTAGGTAAACAACTGCATTAATCATGTGTTATTGTGTTAATACAATAGCCCGCATCTCGTGGTGGAGCGGTAGCGTTCTCGCTTCCCACGCTCGGGTTCCCGGGTTCGATTCCCGGCGGGTTCAGGGATTTTCTCGGCCTCGTGATGGCTGGGTGTTGTGTGATGTCCTTAGGTTAGTTAGGTTTAAGTAGTTCTAAGTTCTAGGGGACTGATGACCATACATGTTTAGTCCCATAGTGCTCAGAGCCATTTGAACCATTTTTTTTTGTTAATACAATACCCATTAAATATCTGAAAACGGCCTTGTAAGCCGGAAACCAGTTAACACAATTAAAAATTAATACTGTAGAACAAAATCAAACTGCTGCTATTCATTTATAAAGCCTTATTGTGATTGTTTGTGGTTTAAATGGTTTTGCATATGCCATAGATACACCTTGTGACATTACTGCATCGGCAGCAGTGTCACCTAAGTCAAGTAGTTTCCCATCAAGCTCCACCACATATTACCAGCGATCGATTTTGGCACAACACTGATATAAGACATCTAACACCAGATTCATGTCATAAGGCTCACTCATGTGTGGAAAACTGTCTACAGGTTATCCGAACTGAACTGAACCCAGGGGGGAAACATCTATGTCCACTGATCTGAATGGCATTACATATTTATCCCAAACTCCACGTAAAATGTAGCGTGGTGGGTTCCATTGCTTATTTTCCACTGGATACCCACTAGCAGCCGACACATGAGCCCATGTATCCAACATTATCCTGCAATTCCTTTAAACCACATGGCAACCATTTGAAATGGTAACGTAAAGTATGTGGTGAAGCATGGACTTTCCTCCTCCACCATGAAGTACTACGAGTAGTAGCTACTTATCATTTCCAAACTACCAGTATAGCAACTGCTAGTGAAATTTTGCTAAATCTTTTCTGTGTCTTAGAGCTGAGCTCACTGAGGCGGAACGAAGCAATTAATAGCAAATGCATTCTGAACTAGTCTGAAGGAGATGTCATTTTTATTTACTGAGTGTACTGTATTGCCATTTTTCATGGCTGATCTCTCAATAATTGTGTCGTTTCCTATGGTACATTGGTTCGTTTCTACAGCTTGTCTTCTACCTAACGGAACAGAATACCGTTGTATTTGAATGGTGTTGTGGTCGCACCTTAATTTGACATTGACATCTCTTCATCATTCCGAGTTTACATGAAAATACCGCTGTTTACATACATGTAACCCGTCGCAATTCTTTCCCATAGAATGGGAAAAGAGTACTGAAGTCATCGACGTCTTCATGAAATTATGGCATGACTTTCTGTATTCCCCTTTCTCATACTGTGAACCAAATACCCTTTATGTAAACTGGTATTTCGTTTCCATTATCTACCTGTTCCTTGATAATTCACTCGTGTCATAAACGCTTAAACATCCTCTTCCAAATTCAATTCTATATCAGACGTTGGTCAACTGATTGTCACAAAAATTCTGTCTGCAGTTACGAGTTAATAATGAAAGTATCTCACTAAAATCTGGCTCCTGATGAGCCCTTGTCCAGAAGCAACATTACTTTAATGATCATTCACTGTAACTATAAAAGCAGGACACCCAGTAAGTAATCTGTTTATATAAATTGTAGGATATAGCAGTAGCAGCACTCCAGAATCTAGGGCGGCTGTAATGGTACTCCCATTTAGACTAAGTTCAGTCACTGGGGTTAAAGACTTCTCCTCTTAGCAGTTAGTCCTTAAGGGGACTACTTATGATGAAACTGGTGAAAAAGTGACATTTTCCGATTATTATTTGTTTATAACGTTTGATCTCTACTGGAAATTTGCTGCATCAGTTGTCGATTATAATCCAATTGGAAGTGTAGTTTTTATTACTTCAATGCTAATAGCACAAGTATCTGTATCTCTGGAACTCCTCGGTCTAGAAGGCTGTGTTTTTCAGCTATTAATTCCTTGTATTTACATTAATGTTTGAGTAAATAGGTTGGAAGCAGTGTATAAACAGAAATGGCGGTATTGCACCTGCATTTTGAGGACGTCCTAAATGGTAAAGGAAGACATACAAAAATAATGATGAATGCTAGCAAAATTGTGGAATGGCAATAAGAAACAGTACACATTATCTACATCGGATGAAAAGAGTTTTTAAGTAATGCTATTTGGATCCATATACCAAAAAATATGTTAATAGGAATGAAAACCCTATGCTTGTATGTTAATGACACTGTGATAATGTTTAATGATGCTAATAAGGGAACAATTAATGTACCACAGCAGCATGGTATCACACAGGCTCACCGATGCATGCATCGTCTTAGGATCATGAAAGCCTAGAGTGCAGCAGAAGAAATGACTAAAGTAGCTTGAGACAGGGTAACAGATTAATCAAGAACAGGATCCGGATAATGCTGTTTATTGACCTGGCTTTTTCTGGGAGCTGCCATGCCTCCATGAGTGACTTAGTATTCAGTGAGCAATTTAAACTTGATTTCCTGAAAATTACATTTTTTAAATATTTGACCCATTATGTCAGGAACTATTACAGATACGTCTATCTAATTTTGCACAATGTTACTGCTTAGTATACTGGTGCTACTGAACCACCAAAGCCTTCCTCTCCAGAAGGGTTTTTTACTTACAGAGGCGAAAGCGTATTTAAAAAAAATTGAACATAAATTACAACATCATAACTAACTAATTATTTGACTGTGTGTTATGATTCTGGTTCATTAATCAGAAAAGAATTGAAACTATACCTCCCTAAAATTTCAGATCTCTATTTGTCGAAGTTTCTGAGATAATGGGTCAACAATATTGCAAATTTGACAGTGTAGGTGTAGGATGAACGTACTTCCCTCCATATTCTTTGGATCAAACTTAATCAATTGAAACCTTGGAGATGACCCATAACTCGTCCTAAACTAAATTTAGTTTACCAGTATTCACTAGTGTTGACAGTGTCTGTGATCCATATCTTGGGTAGGCAGAGAGTTGTGAAACATTGTATGTTGTGATGCAGGTTGATTCTCGACATCATCTCAGTGTTCAGCGATTCGTAATAACTCGTCTTAGTAATCGAATATTCATGAAGCTGAATATCTTCCTACTCTTCGCTGCAAATATTGTATCGAAATGGTAGTCAGATTATCGTCACTGATGGGGACGTATATATATATATATATATATATATATATATATATATATATATATATATATATATACCTATGTGAATCCAGTATTTTTTAAAAAAGATACGTATGGATCCTTCAGTATGATCGAAACTGTGGTTAGAAACCGTTTTTCTTTGATGCTTCGTTGTTTCTCTCACTACTATTACATGTGGAGAAACGCATTTTCTAGGTCTGCAAATGTATTATATTGGACAGACACATGATTTCTGCATGTTATAACAGATGCACTGATCTGTCGTACATAGATATAAATTTTGTGAGACTCACTAGTCGTTTGTGCGAAAACAACTCAAAAGCGTTTCATGAAATCAGCTGGATGTATTAGTTTGTGTAGGTGAGTTTCCTTTAACTGTCCTTTACTGCATATTATCGACTATAATATTTGTGTGACAACCAACGCAATAGTTTTCTGGCAATTAGTTTCTACTTCTTTTAGGATGAAGCTTGCATCTAAATCCTAATACTGTTTTTAGTAACCTGATACTATGTTAAAGACAGATATTTTTAATTTGTTCACATACAGCTTTAACGTGAATTACATTGTTATTTGCTATTTCATAATCAATTAAAACTTGTTTCACAGTCTCCCAGTGTGAGTTTACTTGCGTCTACACTTTAGTTGCCCACACTTCTGTTTCCTGACTATATGTCTGAATCCTACGTTAAAATTCAGACTGCTTCAGTGACTCCCTACATTCCTTCATAAATTTGTTGGACATTTCCAGAATCTAATTACAAATCTCTATTACTTTCACATCCACGATTTGATTAAAATCTGTTATTAATTTTTTATTATCTGCCTTCGATCATTGACTCAGTCGTTAAATACTTGCCCTTAGTTTTCTTCATGATGAACTTGATATTTTTTCATTTTTTATTATGTACTTTGTATTATCACTTAATATTAGAATGTCTGCCCTCAAAACTACAATCAGTTGTTAAAATTGCACTAACACGTCTCCCTTCCTACATTAGCTACATGATTGTTACCTGTGATTCTCTTTTCACAATTCAATGTTTACATTCATGTTAGAATTGAATTTTTCAGTTGCCCAATTCATTAATGAAATCTAAATGAACACTTTCCTCTTCCACACAGTCTTCTCTATTAATTGAATCACCATTGTTTTTCAGATACATACACTGGACATCATTTATAGCCAAATAATAGTTGACTCTCTAAATTAGTTTTCCAGTTCAACGTTGCTTGAAAAGTGAGGTGTCAATCAAAAAAGTCCTATTACTCACCCTACATTTCTGTTGATCATCAGACACTGGAGACAAAGATTGTAGGATGTGAAGGTCTTCCATGGGTTCCATATATCCACACATAAGGCAATGTGTCATGGTAAGGTGGAATATATTAAAGATGCCACCTGAAACTTCACTACATAAATGATCTAATGATATCTTATCTTTGGCTGGTAATTTTAGGAAGCGTACCAGACCTTTTCGATTGAGAACAGTTATTAGCGAATCACGAATATTACGGTTTATTATTGATTTCATAACACATTTCAAAAAATTTCACCACACCAAGTTTTAGCAAATTTCCATGTGGCACAGTACAACATTAATCATTTCACATTGTAACTGTAATTCGAACGACACAATGCGCCACGGGTAATTAGCCCGCCTTCAGCGAGCACAGCTGACCAATGACAGAATCTGTCCAGATTGATCTGCTGCTACTACACCCTGCAAAACGCGCTCCAGAATAATCAACAACATCACTATATAAGAAACCAATATGCTAAATCAGTGGTATCTGCAGTAAAATAATACACTATCTGCCATGAAGTAAATCGATAAATTGATGAAAAATATCACAGAAAAATAACAGACGTTTCGGTTTGGGAGGAAACAGAATCCTCATACATCCATATGCGTTTTATAGTCACAGTTTACGGATGAGATATCCCGAATACAGTCATGTATCATGATTAAAGTATTTGATGAGCTGCTTTTACAAGCATAGGCAGGAAAACCCATTGTAACAGCTGTACCTATATCTATATCTACCACTACACTTACATACATACTCCGGAAGCCACCATATGGTGCGTGACGGAGGGTATCCTGCACCACTACTTGTCTTTTCCTGTTCCACTAGCAAACAGAGCAAGGGAAAAATGATAGTCTGTGTTCCACCTTCGACCCATTATCTTATCTGTCTTCACGCGAAATGTACGTTGGAGGCAGCAGAAAGGTTCTGCAGTCAGCCTCAAAAACAAGGTCTCTAAATTTCCTCAATAGTGCTCGTGAAAAAGAACGTTGGTGTCACTCCAGTAGGTCCCATTTGACCTCCCGAAGCATCTCCGTACTAACTGTGTTTTGCTCGAAACTGCCAGTAACAAACCTAGCTGCCTGCCCCAGAACTGCAGGTGCGGATCCCGAACTCTCGAAGAGTACTCCAGAACAGATCGCACTAGCGTCTTATAAATGGTCTGCTTTACAGATGAACCAGACTTTCCTAGAATTCTCTCAATAAACTGAAGTCAACCGTTTGCCTTTCCTACCACAATCCTCACATGCTCGTCCCATTTCATTTCACTTTGCAATGTTACATCCAGATATTTAAACGACGTGACAGCGTCAAGCAAGACTCTACTAATTCTGTATCTGAACACTACAGGGTTGTTTTTCCTACTGATACGCATAAACTTACGTTTTAATACATTGAAATCTAGCTGCCATTCATCACACCAAATAAAAGTTTAGTGTGGCATCTTGTATCCTCCAAGTCGTACACTGACGACACCTCCCCGTTCACCACAGCATCATCAACAAGCATCCGCGGACTGTTGCTTACTCTGTCTGCCAAATAATTTACGTACATAAAAAGAACAACGGTCCAACCGCGCTTCTCTGGTGAACTTCTGACAATTCCCTTGTTCTTGATGATCACTCGGCCTTTATGAAACCATACTGGGTTCTGTCACTAAAGAAATCCTCGAGCCACTCACATACCAAGGAAACTATTCCTTTCGACAGAACCATGTGAAATGGTTCACGGATATCCACAAATACAGGCGCCTGTTGCCCTTCATAAACGATTTTTGTTAAAGATGTATAGCTACTGAGGGATATGGATTATTCATTCGTTAAGCGGTGGAGTCATATTGATAAAATTACTAAAATGAGCACTGCAGAAAAAAATATTACAATGGCAGTAGTCACCCACCAATATATTGCTGTACTATGAATAATATCGAGAGGACGTCACTGAATATAATGTGTAGGTATATGAAAATGCTAGGTGGAAACAGTGCATATCTCACTGAAGTATATGAAACGTTTTCACAGCTCATCTTGTATAACTTCAATTTTGAATATAGGATATGAATACACAGAAGGAACGCGGAGAGGTAAAAGGGAAATAAAAGGTATGCAATACAACACGCACTGGGAGATCTGTGCACTTCTTTGCATAATATTGGATCAGTTGTGTGACTGGATTCGTGATTTCCTGTCAGGATGGTCGCAGTTCCCAGTAATAGACGGCAAATCATCGAGTAAAATTGAAGTGATATCAGGTGTTCCCCAGGGAAGCGTCCTGGGACCTCTGCTCTTCCTGATCTATATAAATGACCTGGGTGAAAATCTGAGCAGTTCTCTTAGGTTGTTCGCAGATTATGCTGTAATTTACCGTCTAGTAAGGTCATCCGAAGACCAGTATCAGTTGCAAAGCGATTTAGAAAAGATTGCTGTATGGTGTGGCAGGTGGCAGTTGACGCTAAATAACGAAAAGTGTGAGGTGATCCACTTGAGTACCTAAAGAAATCCGTTGGAATTCGATTATTCGATAGATAGTACAATTCTCAAGGCTGTCAATTCAACTACGTACCTGGGTGTTAAAATTACGAACAACTTCAGTTGGAAAGACCACAAAGATTATATTGTGGGGAAGGCGAGCGAAAGCTTGCGTTTCATTTGCAGGACACTTAGAAGATGCTACAAGTCCACTAAATAGACAGCTTACACTACACTCGTTCGTCCTCTGTTGGAATATTGCTGCGCGGTGTGGGATCCTTAACACGTGGGATTGACAGAGGACATCGAAAGGGCAGCTCGTTTTGTATTATCACGTAATAGGGGAGAGAAAGTGGCAGATATGATACGCGAGTTGGGATGGAGTTCACTAAAGCAAAGACGTTTTTAGTCGCGACGAGATCTATTTACGAAATTTCAGTCAACAACTTTCTCTTCCCAATGCGAAAATATTTTGTTGAGCCCTACCTACATAGGTAAGAATGATCATCAAAATAAAGTAAGAGAAATCAGAGTTCGAACAGAAAGGTTTAGATGTTCGTTTTGCTGTCGGCAGTGGAATGGTAGAGTGATTGTATGGTTGTGGTTCGATGAGCACTCTGCCAAGCACTTAAATGTGAATTGCAGAGTAATCATATAGATGTAGATGTAGATGTAGATCAAAGTGAACTCGTAAGAATTTCTAGAATAACTGAGTAGAGTTGTACTGCTTCGGTGTGATGTGGTTTCCTCCCTCCCTCTTTCTCTCAGCTGCTAAACGACAAGCTCATCAGTGTAAACATAGACAGTGGGACTGCGCTGAGTGAATCGTGTAACACAATGGGGGCGTAGCGACGCCTAATGACGTCGCCGGACGCGCGGGAGCGACGAGGAGACTGATGACCCCGGCAGGGCGTGGGACGCACTCCGGCCACGAAACACACGCTCCAATTCACCAGCAGACGCGGACGCGGCGTGCATGGCAGCAGGAGTGCCAGAAGGCTGATGGGGGACGTGCTGCAACCCGCCGAGCTCCACCCGCCAACTCAGGGGAGGACGTCCAGTCGCATTCACGACTCAAGCGAAATGGAAAATGTCTTCATCCCACGAAATGTATTTCAAGTTCCTTTGCGTTAAATTAAAAAGAATGAAGGTGGAAACGTCACAGAATAAAATATCAAGAAATATGAAAACTAAAGGAAAATTTAAAAAGTACAACAACTGTCTCAGTACTAAATATGTAGTAGAAAACCACTGAAAATAAAACTACCTACAAAACGTGTGTTCAGTTTTGAAACAAACAGAGAAACAACCAAGACTTTTGCTCAATAAAATCACAGAAATACACATTGAGGTGGCAAAGATTGTGGGGTGTTTTTTAAAATCGTGTCGGACCTGCCTTTGCTTGACGTAGTGCACCAAGTCGACATGGTATAGACTCAACAAGTCGTTGGAAGTCCCCTGCCGAAGTATTGAGCTACGCTGCTTGTACAGACGTCCATAGTTGTGAAAGTGTTGCCATCGTAGGATTTTGTGCAGCAAGTGACCTTCTGACTATGTCCCATAAATGGTTGGTTTATAGATTAATGGGACTAAACTGCAAGGTTATCAGGCCCTTTTCCCTTACTCCCTTTTCCCTTCGTCACACTTGTCTCAGATTGAATCCATACTCCATATCCTAAAATCCGGAGAAGGAACCAAATGCCTACTACTATGTGTCTAACTGCACTGAAGTAAGAAACGAAAGAAGCAAGGCATAACTGAAAATCTGTAGGTGTTAAAACAATATAACAAACGGCCTTGGTTGGTTGATCGCAACAATGAAATCGGATGAGCGTGTCACTCTGCAACACGCTAAAATCTTCAGCCTAAAAACTGAAGGCAACAGAAACACAGATGGCGAGAATACCAAGTCGAACAGACAGTACCAGAGGGATCAAAGAAGAGTTCAAATGCAGGTAGGGTGAGGGCTTGGGAGATAAGATCAGGCGCCCATAGATTGAGTGATAGAAACCACTGTCAAATAAAACTTACAACTAGATCAGCCGTTGAGGCACCTAGCGCAATAGGTAGCATATAAGGAAGGCTACAATTCCGCCTCAGGGTGGCTAGATTGACACAGTCCAACAAGATGCGAACTACAGTCAATCGAGAGCCGCAGCAACACTGGGGTTTGCCCTCGCAACGGAGGACACGTCCGTGAGTCAGCCACTTATGGCTGATGCGGAGGGAGCTAAAGATTATGGAGTCCCTGCAAGTGGCTCGCGTGAATAAACTCCAAACTTTTGTTGTCTCGTTTATAGGATGTAATTTATTGGGCGCAGTCATGGTCTGCCATTAGGATTCCCATATCCAAAAAACTTTGCAGCGTAATACCGATCGGAGACCAATTTCTGGTGTGGCTGTCTCCAGAGTTGTTTACAGGTTTCCTGTTTGGCCACGCTGCCAGCAAGATCATTCCCAGAGATTCCGACATGACGTCGGATCCAAACAAAGGCCACGGAAAGTCCACATTGTTTGAGGGCACAGAGAGACTCCTGGAGAGTCATTAGCAAAGGATGGAGAAGGTAGCACTTGTCGAGAGCTAGTAGGCTGGTTAAGGAGTCACTACAAATGAGAGAGGACTCACTGGTGCTGAAGCAGATAAATTCTGCAGTCATCAGGCTTGGAGCGCTGTTCAGTATGTCCACAAACAGCGTTAACCGAAGCCCGCGCGACTATCTATAATCAATATAGTCTACCTCAGAGCCCTGAAACACGCCAAAAATAGAGAAAAATAGGCACCGGAGAACCGCAGGATGAACTCAGTTTCTTGGGACTTGTGATACGTCCAGGCGAAGCTGTGATCGAGATTTAACATAATAGAGGTGTAGAGAGAGAAACACTCTAGTTCAGTGAGAAGGAACCGGACATATACTGCAATTGTAATTCGCGATCTGGGCCGCTGTCTCAAATGGATTGCCGTATTACGGAAACGTAGGTAATAATACGAATACTTAGGTTAACTAGGGACATGTGTGCCATAATTAACTAGCAGTTGTGGGTTCCTCACCTGCAATGGAGGTACCCCAGCCTCCCAAAGTAGGCTGTTCATATGACTAGTTCAGAAAGCTCCCGTCACAAGCCCAACCCGGCAATGGTGTGTTGTGTCCAGTATCTGCAATGCTGAGGGTGATGGTGAACCATAACCCAGATTCCCGTAATCAAGGGGGACTGCATCAGAGCTTCATAGAACTGTAGAAGAGCAGAGCTATTTCAGCCCCAGCTCAGGCAGCGAAGAGTGTTGAGATGCTCCTAGCACTTTCGCTTAAGCTAACGATCATGGGGAAGCCAAGTTAGCCAGCTGTCAATGAACAGTCTTAAAAGCGATAAGGCGGCAATACGTTAAGTAGTTGCTCATCAAGGTAAAGTCTGGGATACTGATAGACAGTACAACGACGACAGAAGTGCATGACGCAAATCGTGGTGACTGAAAACTGAAAGACGTCGGTTAGCTCCAATGACTGCGCCTTTCATATGGCTCCCTCCAGTCGGCAACCCCGAATCCGAGAGGGTAGAAAGTGAAGGAAAAAGTTATCAGCAGATACACGGGAAGGTAATAGTGAGGACTCCACAGCTGCTACAAGACCGTCAATGGCCTCCAAAAAGAGAGGAACACTCAATACAGAACCCTGCAGGATCCCGTTCTCTAGGATATGGGCTGAACTGTAGAAAGCACCGCACTGAACCCAGGAAGTATGGAGCGACAAATAAATCTGAATGAGGATCAGGATCGGGTCCTGGAGGCCCCACTAGCGTAATGTAGCGAGAATGTGATGTCTCCATCTTGTGTCATAGGTTTTCTTTAAGTAAAAAAAGGTGGCAATAAAGTGCTGACGCCGGACAAAGGTTGTATGGACAGAAATCTCTAGGTTTACCACATTATCAGTGACCTTGATGGAAACCACCCTGGGACAGAGCCATAAGGCCCAGAGACTCAAGGAGCCAACACAGCCGCCAGCTCAACATGCATTCGAGTGGCTTACACAATTCTTTGGTGAGGTTAACATGGTAGTAGCTATCCATTTCTAGGAGTTTCTAATCAGGTTTTTGCATTAGCACGATGATGCTTTCACGCCATTGCGACAGAAACTCCGCTCCCGATGCGGCTGAAGACGGCAAGAATGTGATTCAGAGATGTTTAAGCACCTGGTAGTGAAGTCAGTCTGGCCCAGGAGCTGTATAAGCGCAATTGACAAGAGCACTGAGGAATTCCTGCTCACTGAATGGAGCATTCTATGCCCTAAGGAGGTGTGTAGTAAAAGATAAGCACTTTGGTTCCACCTGCTGTGTTAGGATATAAAAGGCAGGTTGATAATTCTCAGAAGCGTACGTTCGAGCATAATGCGTCACAAAATGTTCGGAGATTGCGTCTGGGTCGGTATATACAGCTCCATTTGTGGAAATCCCAGGCAGACCTGCTGGGGTCTGGAATCTGTAAAGGCATCTGATCTTTTTCCAAACCAGAAAAGGAGAGGTACGTGATCCAATGGCTGAAATGCATCGCTCCCAGCACTCCTGCTTCGGCCTCTTTATGAGTTAGTGGGACAGGGCATTGCCATTTAAAGGCAATGAGGTGCTCCAGGGAATGGTGCCGCTTATGACGTTGGACAGACCGTCTGCGATCTCTAAAGCCTTTAGCGATTTCTAGCGACCACCAACGCACTGTCTTCTCTCAGGGGTATCTTGGGGCGAAGGGATTATCAATTCAGCTCCAGAAACAATGGTCGCAGTTGTGTTTTGGAGCAACACGTAGATAATGCCATGTGGTGGTGATCCAACACTGGCAGCAGATATGAAAGCAACACAGTCAGCTTTCGTAAGAGCCCATCTGGGTAGGCGGCAAGTGGAGTGACGCTGGAGGAGGGACAAGAAGGTCGGAAAGTGATCACTACACATATCGTCATGAACTCTCCAGCGGATAGACTGCAGAACGCCAGGGATGCAAACTGAAGGATCAATTGCCAATTAGATTCCATGTGCCCCAGCGAAATACACTCCTGGAAATGGAAAAAAGAACACATTGACACCGGTGTGTCAGACCCACCATACTTGCTCCGGACACTGCGAGAGGGCTGTACAAGCAATGATCACACGCACGGCACAGCGGACACACCAGGAACCGCGGTGTTGGCAATCGAATGGCGCTAGCTGCGCAGCATTTGTGCACCGCCGCCGTCAGTGTCAGCCAGTTTGTGCATACGGAGCTCCATTGCAGTCTTTAACACTGGTACCATGCCGCGACAGCGTGGACGTGAACCGTATGTGCAGTTGACGGACTTTGAGCGAGGGCGTATAGTGGGCATGCGGGAGCCCGGGTGGGCGTACCGCCGAATTGCTCAACACGTGGGGCGTGAGGTCTCCACAGTACATCGATGTTGTCGCCAGTGGTCGGCGGAAGGTGCACGTGCCCGTCGACCTGGGACCGGACCGCAGCGACGTACGGATGCACGCCAAGACCGTTGGATCCTACGCAGTGCCGTAGGGGACCGCACCGCCACTTCCCAGCAAATTATGGACACTGTTGCTCCTGGGGTATCGGCGAGGACCATTCGCAACCGTCTCCATGAAGCTGGGCTACGGTCCCGCACACCGTTAGGCCGTCTTCCGCTCACGCCCCAACATCGTGCAGCCCGCCTCCAGTGGTGTCGCGACAGGCGTGAATGGAGGGACGAATGGAGACGTGTCGTCTTCAGCGATGAGAGTCGCTTCTGCCTTGGTGCCAATGATGGTCGTATGCGTGTTTGGCGCCGTGTAGGTGAGCGCCACAATCAGGACTGCATACGACCGAGGCACACAGGGCCAACACCCGGCATCATGGTGTGGGGAGCGATCTCCTACACTGGCCGTACACCACTGGTGATCGTCGAGGGGACACTGAATAGTGCACGGTACATCCAAACCGTCATCGAACCCATCGTTCTACCATTCCTAGACCGGCAAGGGAACTTGCTGTTCCAACAGGACAATGCACGTCCGCATGTATCCCGTGCCACCCAACGTGCTCTAGAAGGTGTAAGTCAACTACCCTGGCCAGCAAGATCTCCGGATCTGTCCCCCATTGAGCATGTTTGGGACTGGATGAAGCGTCGTCTCACGCGGCCTGCACGTCCAGCACGAACGCTGGTCCAACTGAGGCGCCAGGTGGAAATGGCATGGCAAGCCGTTCCACAGGACTACATCCAGCATCTCTACGATCGTCTCCATGGGAGAATAGCAGCCTGCATTGCTGCGAAAGGTGGATATACACTGTACTAGTGCCGACATTGTGCATGCTCTGTTGCCTGTGTCTATGTGCCTGTGGTTCTGTCAGTGTGATCATGTGATGTATCTGACCCCAGGAATGTGTCAATAAAGTTTCCCCTTCCTGGGACAATGAATTCACGGTGTTCTTATTTCAATTTCCAGGAGTGTATATGGGAGCACCAGTATCTAAAAGACAAGGTTCGACAGCTTTGCAGCAGCCAGTGCTCATGGTTCCACGGCATAGCGATTTATAATGTCTGGGGAAACATACAAATTCTATGTTGTCCTTACCCTGACGGCCACAGCTTTTAATGTTGTTTTGATAGGCACAGATTCACTGTATTCAGAGTGAAGAACATGTATACACACTCCACATGACACCCTGCCATAGTTAATACAGTTCATAGAATATCCCCGATGACCAGCCTACATCGCTGGAAAACAAGTATCCTGAAGGGGAATGCAGAGAGCAGGTGAAGTTCCTATGAGTTGTCATAACTCAGCCAGTGGTGCAAAAACCAGACGCAATTCCACTGGAAGATTAAGATTACAGTATACTTGGAGGGAATGAAATGAGCGGAGAGGCAGTTTATGCCCCAGGGTCACCTGCTGTCACCAATTGGGTGCTTGTGGAGGATTGTCTCCATTGGTTCTGAAGTTCGGGGTGATTTAGGTTCTTGGGGGACTCTAGAATTTCACAGAATTGGAACTTGCCAGAATTGGTGGTGTGAGGGCCACTGGCACCTCTTTCTTCTTTATAGGCTTCTTTCTCTCCTCTCGCTTCTCCTTGTTTCACTGGCAAGGAGGCCGAGCTGCTCTGGGGAACCAATGATGATCATGAAGCTCTAGGACCAGTAGGTTGTGGCTCCTTCCGCCACTGGCTGGTGTTCAGGTTCATTGATGCTGAACCCTTCAATGGTAGTGCTCTGAGGGACTGCATCCTAGTGACAGACACCAGAGAATTTTGGTGCTTCCCCAGTTGAGGGGTGGGGACTGAGGTCTCCAATGGCTTGGGGGGTTGGGGGGGGGATTGCATTGCTTCTGAAGTAAGTGTATGGTAGGAATGGCAGAAGGAGAGCCACCAACCATCAAAGGGACAGTAGTAAGCTGGCGGTCCTATGGGCCCACTTTAAGAAGTGTAGCTGATGAGGATGCCACTTTTATAAAGGTCTATGTCGTCATAGCCATTGCATCTGAGGCCATCATGTGTATAGTGGTAAGATGGTTGTATTTCTTTTCTTCCCCTGTGTAGGCCAGTCTGTCCTTAGTCTTACATTCCATTATCTTATCCTCATTCTGATAAAATGTGAAGTCTGGCGAACACAAGGAATGATACTCTCTGCAGTTGTTACAAATTAGAGGAGGTGCACAAGGAATAGTCATGTGTGCTGGACAACCACACTTCCATGTGGATCTGGCATTACATGAAGAGGACTTGTGCCCAAATTTCTGGCATTTGAAACACCACATAGGGTTTAGTATCACGTCAGTATACCATCACCTTAACTTTTCAGATAATTTATCACACTCAAAGGCCAAGATGAAGGCACTGGTAGCAACCCTGTGGTTTTCAGGCCCTCTATACACACGCCTAACCAAGTGTACACCTCGTGGCTCTAGGTTGGCGTGTGACTCATCATCAGACTCCAAGAGGAGATCTTTACAGAATATTATCCCATGGATTATGTTTAAGCTGCAATGCATTCGACTGGGAAGGGGATTCTGTTTTCCCATTTTGGATATTCCCACCACTTCCCCAAACTTTTCCTCTAATGACTTGACGAGAAACAGGTACATGGTTGTCATAAAGGATCCTCATCAGAACTTGCACAAACAAAGTGTTAGGGTGAACAGGCTAGTCCTTGATCTTTAACCCATATTCTTACCGTTGTGTAGCCAGAGAAGGGAATGATTTGGGGTCATATCTCTCAGCACTATACTGTGCATTACCTGTTTTAGAGACTGCTGGGAACGTTCAACTGTTAGCGTCTCGCAACTTAATCCACAACATTCTTGGTCATCCACCATGAAGCCCGCAACTATGACCAGGGGCTCTCCCCACAGGCACTACCTAGCCACATCAACGGCCAGATGGCAGGATGGTTACCTCTGGAAGTGCCGATGCCCAATAGATGGGCGTCAACACCTTGGCATACATGAGGAGTTTGCAATGGAGGCCTTAGTAATGTGATCCCTGTGTTGTCAGAGATCTATGATCAAAAGAGTCCACCAGCTTTGCTGAGTTGAAACATGCTTCCCTACCATGCAGAAGACCTGGTTTTGATTTCTGGCTGGGTTAGAGATTTTCTGTGCTGGGTGCTGTATTGTCCTCATCAACATCTCATCAGCCCTGAGGCGCAAGTCATCCAATGTAGCATCACTTCAAATACGACTTGTATCTGGCAGCCAAATTTCCCTGCACAGGGCCTCCTGGCTAACATGCCACACCATCATTTAATCTAATTTTTTTATTACCAAAAGGGTACATGACGTCCTGAAAGGATTGACTGGCTACCGTGCTGGATATTGAATGAAAACGATGGATCCATTATTGCAGATGGTTTGGTGGATGACAGCTCAAAATCGATGTAAATTATGCAATCTGTAAGGTACCCTTGCCCAAAAATCTGGATTGCGAGTGCAATCACATTTCCATTACAGTAATAATTGTAGGAAGGTCCCAGCATTTGGTGGATACATGATACAATAATTAAGGCATCCGTCCCCTAATGGCTCACATTTCTGTAGAATTGTGAAAGGTGGAGCTCAACTCTAAACAGGGACCACATATTATTAGGCTTTTCAGTAGCCTCTTATGGGAGGCAAGAGTACCTCAGGTATATTCTAGCTCCGAAATCCGCAGGTTGAACCCGGAAATGTTCAATCGGATTCATGTCAGACGACTTGGGTAGCCATATCATTAACTCGAATTGTATAAAAGCAATAGCCAGTGACGTAGCACGTTGTGATCTATAGGAATCCCATCGTTCTTTACGAGCATGAAGTCCATGAATGAATGAAAATGGTCCCCAAGTAGCCTAGCATCGCCATTTCCAGTCAATGATCGGTTCATTTGGACCATAGTATCCAGTCCATTGCATGTAAACCTAACCCACACTGCCAGCTTGCACAGTTCCTTATTTACATCTTAGGTCCGTAGCTTCGTGGGGTCTAAGCAGCTCTCGAACCAGCTGTCAGCTCTTACCAACTGAAATCAGGACTTATCTGACCAGATCACGGTTGTCCAATCTTCTACGGACGAAATGATTTGGTCACGAACCGAGGAGAGGCGTTTCAGGCGATGTCGTGTTGTTAGCAAAAATACTCGCGTCGGTCGTCTGCTGCCATAGCCCATTACCCTCAGATTTCGTCGCATTGTCCTAAGGGATACGTTCGTCATGCGTCCCACATTGGTATTTCCGATTACTTCACGAAATGTTGCTTGTATGATAGCACTGGCCACTCTATGGAAACACCGCTACTCTCGGTCGTTAAGTGAAAGCTGTCAGACACTGAGTTCTCTGCCTGCGATGCGGCACTATGGGCACACTCTTGACACAGGGGATCTCGGATTACTGAATTAATGAACGACTTCCGAAATGGAATGTCTCATGGGTCTAGCTCCGGCTGCCATTCCGCGTTCAAAGTATGTTAACTCCCGTCGTGAGGCCACAATCACGTCGGATGCCTTTTCTTGTGCATTACCTGAGTACAAATGACAGCTTCGTCAATGTAGTGCAATTTTAGATCTTGTGTACGTGATACTACCACCATCTGTATACGTGCATATCGCTATCCCTTTAGTTTTGCCACCTCAGTGTAAGTGAATGAACGCTGGCTGCGTTCTGTTTGTTTACTGGCTTCACATGATTACCTGTACTATACTGACATATTGCACAACGATTAATAGTTTCCTGAGCGATTCCGGCGACAATTGCGCTCTCTCAATGTATATGTTACTCTGTACACTATTTAATATTACCACTGATATTTGAACAACCTGGAAGGGATTCATTCATATCTCCTTGTCCAATCAAGATCAGGAATCACGGGACGATTTCTTACACTTTGTTTTCCACAGCTGTTAGGTACTGAATGGATGACGTCATAGCTAGTATCACAACTTTTCTACATCGACGATATTATTTGCATTATACGTGAATTATTATTAACAATGATTACACATGGGGAGCATCAAATCAATAAAATGGCACAGTAAAACACAAGACAGAAAGAGGAGAGCTTTGTCAGGAAAACGACAATAAATATGTTTTACGCCAATTTAAGGAGACACTCATTATTGTAGCCTATCATTGGTTCTTCTATAAGGGAATTCTATGACTGTTTTTCAGTGAAAGAAAGGAAAATAAGGTAATGTATTAAGACATAACCAACGAAGTTACATTCGTCATTTATCTGAAACACGTTTCCCCTCTCTCGTGATCTGGGGTAACAGTATCTTCAGTGTGGCTTATTCTCATAAAGGGCAGTTCGAAGTAAATTACAACTCACCGCAGTTGAGCTCTGATCTTGGATTAATACGTCAAATCTAATCAGCAGAACATGCCCAAACACGTAAAGTTATATTCTTACTTGTTAATCAAATGTCCGGGAACGCTCGGCACTGGTATACAATTCTAGAGCGTATTTTTTACCTTTAGTAGTAAGGTAGATTATGACACTTCTTCAACAGACTGTTCTTAATGGCGCTACCTACTCTTTTCTTTATTACAGATTTTAACAGCAGATATTAAAGCATCTACTTCACCTATTGCTCTGTCACCACCTCACTGGGAAGGAATTTTCATTCTGCACATGTATGAGTTTGCTACAATGTTTTATAAGAATTACGCACATTCGGAAAACATTACACTGGATTAAATAATCTGGTTTAGCTAGTCACATGTTGTACACTGCAATTTTGCCGGCCGCGGTGGCCGAGCGGTACTAGATGCTTCAGTCCAGAACCGCGTGACTGCTACGGGCGCAGGTTCGAAAATTGGATCGGGAATGGATGTGTGTGATGTCCTTATCTTACCTCAGATGTTAAGTCCCGTAGTGCTCCGAGCCATTTGTACCATTTTTTCCACTGCAATTTTCGGTGTTGAACAGCTTCGATAGCAGCTATGGTCCATTCAAGTGGAACTGCAACGTGTCTGTATTTAATCATGACGTTGTTTCAAAATTGCTCATTCCTTTTCCAGACCGGCCTCGTTTCACAAAATATATGCATCAGATATGGTATGTAGCCTTTAAGTCTTGCTGTTTTGTTAAATCAGGGTACGCTCCTCTTCCTAAACCGTGATCGCTCCTACACTGCTTGGTGGCTTCGGTGGTATTACTTGCAACAAGTTCCATTTCTACAACCACCAAACGAGATTTTCCAGATGTGTCCTTGGGCATATAACACAGGGCACCACAATAGTTTAACACGAATACTTGGATTAGTAGTAGCCTGTAGTAGCCTGTAGTAGCCTGTAGTAGCCTGTAACTGAAAAAGTTCCTTGATTATCATTTCGGATCAGTTCCCAGTTCGGATTTCCGGAAGGGAGCTGCAAAAGAGGAGATGGTCACGAGAGAGATATTGACTAAACAACTATGGATAACGTTCTGCGAGTCGGATCGTGGAATGTGAGAAGTGTGAAGATGGTAGGCATACTTGAAAGTCTGTAAAAGGGACTATAGAAGTTCGATTTAGATACAGTGTCAGTTAGTGAGGTGAGATGAAAAGAAGACAAAGATTTTTGGTCAGAGGAATATAGGCTAATAACAGCAAGAGGTGCGTAGGATTCATTATGAATTAGTAGGGCAGAGATTGAGTTACTTTGAACAGCTGAGTGCTAGCATTGTTCTGATAAGAAAATACGGCAAAATAACACCGAAACCAATAGTTCGCACATACATGCCTACGTAGCAAACAGAAGTGGAAGAGATGGAGAAAGTGTATGAGGATACAGAACTATTATTCAGTACATGAAGAGATATGAAAATCTAATAGTAATGAATGACTGGAATGCGGTTGTAGCTGAAAGAGTAAATGATTATGTTACTGCAATATGTTGGATTAGTAGAAGGAATGACAGAGAAAAAAGAGTAATTGAGTTCGGCAATAAATTTTGGTAATAATAGCTAATATCCTTTCCAAGAATCGCAAGAGGTAGAAGCACACTAGGAAATTCGGGGAGATACAAATGGATTTCAGTTAGATTACATCATGTTTAGGCAGAGATTCTGAAATCACTTATTGGTTTAGAAAGCGTAACCAGGAGCAGACGTAGACTCGTAATACAATTTTGTAATGATGGAGAATAGCCTGAAATGTAACAGAGTGGTCAGGAAGAATCAGTGAGTAAGGAACTGGCATGCGGAGATGATAGGAAATGAAAATAGATGGTGTATTTGGAAAGAAGTTACTAGATGACCAATAGAAACACAACAATAAAACAAGAGTAAAGGAATGTAAGCGAATTAAATCAGCCGTTGCTAAGGGAATTAGACAAGGAAACGCGACACACAAACAAGTAGATGAGTTTAGCACCAAAAGGAAGAAATAGCATACTGGCAATAGGAAGAAGATCGTTTGCGGAAGAGAGGTTCTTATTACCATACAATACAGATTTGTGTGAGAGGAGGTATTGTTTTAGAGTATTTGTCTTGAATTTAGCTTTGTAGGGAGGTGAAACGTGGACGATTAACAGTTCAGACAAGAAGAGAATACAAGCGTTAGAAATCTGTTGCTGGAGGAGAATGCTGAAAAGTACGCTGGCATATCAAATATCCAGAAATGAGGTATTGAATGTAGTTTGGATGACAAGACAACTCAATTAACGGCTCGGTTGACGGTACACGTCCTCAGGCATCAAGGAATTCTCGATGGGGCAGTGGACAGAAGTGTTAGCGGTAAGTGCGGTACAGGGAGACCAAGAGATTAATACAGTAAGCAGGTCCCAGAGGATGTGGGTTGCAGAAGTTATTTAGAGGCTTGCATAGAAAAGACTAATATGAAGTGATGTACCAAACTAGCCTTCAGGCAGAAGATCACAGCAACAACACAATATGCAAACATGGTAAGTCCTTCAGCAGTGAAGCCCTTGTCATTAGATGCTGTGGTCCACCCTGTACAAATGTAGTGTACAAATACACCTATTGTAAATATTAGTTACAAACACAATGATAACGTACTACAAATTTGGTTCAAAGGGTTGAAATGGCTCTGAGTACTATCGGACTTAACATCTGAGGTCATCAGTCCCCTAGAACTTAGAACTCCTTAAACCTAACTAACCTAAAGACATCACACACATCCATGCCCGAGGCAGGATTCGAACCTGCGACCATAGCGGTCGCACGGCTCCAGACTGTAGCGCCTACAACCGCTCGGCCACCCCGGCCGGCACTACAAATTTCTTAGTTACCTCTAGTAGACAGCAAATGCACCACGAACATATGAATTATTACGACAAATCGCGAAGTTTTTATCTGCATATCACTGTAATGTCATTAACAGTATTGCCAAGGATTTCAGCGAATCATTTCATTAATTTTTATAATCATAAATATTAGCTATCAGTTTCTTGAACGACATGAGTTGAATATACGTACACACTGCCAATATTATATGGAACGGTCTGAAAATTATTGTTTTTATGAACGGTAATCAGCTGTATGATTCGTGTGCGATACAGCCAAACCATTTCCAGTAGTGAAATGTGTTAATTGTTCTTTTCGCTATAAATGTACACTTCATTACAAACAACTAGATTAAAAGCAGAACGTCACCTGAACTTGATGTTTTACTGTCACACTATCAGAGTTAACGGACGTACCAAAAACATGGCATAACGTTCCAAAGGTATCAACACTTTCCATGACTTTGCGAAATAAATAACTATAGCGCAAGATGTTCACTAGACAGGATATCCTTTTCTAATCAGAAAACTTTCAAAGCTTTTAACAGCTTTCAATAGATGACAAATATGTTGGTAACTCATACCACTTCCCTGAACATTCACTTGCCATGCAATTACGATAAACGAAGCGGGATCCGTTTATTTCTCTGACAGTATAACATGACATTTAATTAGATAAAAGTTCTCAGATTAGTCTCGATTGCTTTAGACGTTAATTTGTCAGCATCAGATTTGATGTGAAGTATTAAAAACCGACAAGATTGATGGAAGCTAATTACAGCCTCCAGTTGTTAAATTAAATGGAGAATCTAGAAACGTCCGATGTTTCGTATTAGTCTGATCTTCCTTGAAGTATAAATCACTGTCAGTTCCACACAGCAGCGCCATATTTTGCATTTCTGCACCTACGTTCAAATTGGATTAGTTTTCAGTACTAACAGTTAAATTCTATTAAAGGGAAGCGTCCGGCAGCATATTTGATCTATATTCTACGAATAGATGAAACTCTAGTTATACAATAAACTAGGAGCGCCACGCCACTGGAAGTACAACAAATGGACTACGATCCTGTGGCTTTATCTGAATTTATTACGATGTAGCACGTGGTTGTCAGTCTTCAGGAGAAACGTGTGTAGCTGAAATCAGCGTAGATTGTGATTAAGAAGGAAACGAAACCAAAACAAAACACAAAAGAAAACATTGGTATTGTGGGATATGGACTAGTCTTTTTAGTTGCAAAGGTACCAGAGGAAAAGTTACGAGACAAGAGATACTGCTGATAACTTGGACGGCGCTAAACTAAAATGTCAGAGCCTCCTAAACGCAACGGAGAAAATGCTGTCCAAAGGTTCTAGGATAGCGACGGTCCGCTGTTGTACAGGCTTCGGTCACAGTTCGTTGAAGACTACTGTATGCCGTAGTCTTGAACAGGTGACCGACGTACTAGGACATGCGTTGATACTACGATATTGTGCATTGATAATGGCTAGGCACTAGACGAGATCTAATTTCCGTAATAAATCCTGAAAGAAAAGGGTGACAGATTGCTGTGCTCTATCATTTGAAAGTTTAATAACTGTCGTTGAGTGCATTCATTCCTAATGGAAGGTAACTTCGTGAATAAAGTTTTTTAATTGACGCTACCCTAAAGGGTAATACCAGTTATACGGGTAACTGAGATGTAGGAACCACGAGAATGGCCAAATATCATTAGTTCGCCGGCCGCTGGTGGCCGAGCGGTTCTGGCGCTACAGTCTGGAATCGCGCGACCGCTACGGTCGCAGTTCGAATCCTGCCTCGGGCACGGATGTGTGTGTTGTCCTTAGGTTAGTTAGGTTTAATTAGTTCTAAGTTCTAGGGGACTTATGACCTCAGCAGTTGAGTCCCATAGTGCTCAGAGCCATTTGAACCATTTGAACCATCATTAGTTCGCAAAATAACAAAAGTTGCAAGTGATGTGGGTCACCTGTTAGATAAAACTTCAGAGGCTCCGAAACGCATCGGGGAAAGCTACTGACCAGACGCGGCAAGGTAGCAACCACTTATAGTGATAACACTAGAAGCTGTAAAAACAAAGGGGAGTATACTGACAGACAAGGAGCATGGATAAGAGACATATTATGGGAGTGAATTTTTGGGATAGGAACCTACATGCCTTGAGCAGGTTATATTAGGCTTAAGAAATAATTTAAGGACAGACGCCACCCTCCCTCCACTCAGCCTCGGAAGAGTAACGCAGCATTAGAGCCAATGAGTTGAAGAGGGCCCTTCGATAGCTCGCCGTGTTAGGACGCGAAGGAGGAACTTAAATAAATCGCGGAAGCAGGGCGCTCCCACTGATGTATTGCAATCACATTACGAAAATGATACTTGCATCAGCAGAGGCAGCCGAAGTGAATTGAATAGGACAGCGAAACACAATTACCTGTAGTAGCTGCACTGCAAATGATTGGATCCTAGTCACTTAGCTAGGGACTTGAGCGGGTCATGTCGAAGATACCCGGTCAGTCAGTGCTGAGGTTTCATTTTAAACAGAGAACCTATGATAGTTATATACCATTCTTTAGGGCAAGTATATCAGGAGTCGATACTGTTTACTGGATAAAGTCAGAGGTCATAAAAACCTCATAGTTATCATTTCAGTACTTATTGCAAGCCATATCATTTGTAATAAGGGCATTATAATAACATAGCCAGGTAAAGACTCCCTCTCCGGCCAACCGACTATTTCCCTTTTCCAAACCTATCACCCAACCGCAGGCAACATGTTGGTACACTACAGCATACTGAGGATCTCATAAGTAAACGGCAGTCTTATATTACGTTGATACCTTTCTGTGTGTATGTGTGTGTGTGTGTGTGTGTGTGTGTGTGTGTGTGTGTGTGTGTGTATGTGTGTGTGTGTGTGAAAGAGAAGAGAAAGAGACACAGATGGGAGTGGGAGGGAAGGAGAGAATAAAGGAGGAGACAGATTAAAATCATAATTATGTGGGGGAATATGCAGTGCCACTCCCCTCCCCGATTGAGCAAGTACTTAAATTAATTGCTCTCGGAAAGTATCACAACACCTACATCTTTAATTATTTTGGTAGCGAGCGTCACTGTACAAGGTTCCTCCCTGGGGATAAGCAGAAATAATTGGCCCGTGTGATGGTAGCGAAGATCGAGCGTCCATTCATTAGGACCGTCGAACTGTATTGAAGTCAAGGCAGAAATATAGAAGAAACAAACACGAAACTAATCTGTCATTAGACAAAGATTACGGCGGACGCTGAAAACTGACATGAGGCACATTGGAAATAACTTGTTTACCTATGAAGAGACTAACTGTTAAAGCGACATGGCAAAATAAATCAAAAGTGAAAAGCGTTTTATTCACATCCTTTAATAAACGTTTCCATCCTTTTACACTGACAAACAAGGTCTCAATTAATATCTACACTCCTGGAAATTGAAATAAGAACACCGTGAATTCATTGTCCCAGGAAGGGGAAACTTTATTGACACATTCCTGGGGTCAGATACATCACATGATCTCACTGACAGAACCACAGGCACATAGACACAGGCAACAGAGCATGCACAATGTCGGCACTAGTACAGTGTATATCCACCTTTCGCAGCAATGCAGGCTGCTATTCTCCCACGGAGACGATCGTAGAGATGCTGGATGTAGTCCTGTGGAACGGCTTGCCATGCCATTTCCACCTGGCGCCTCAGTTGGACCAGCGTTCGTGCTGGACGTGCAGACCGCGTGAGACGACGCTTCATCCAGTCCCAAACATGCTCAATGGGGGACAGATCCGGAGATCTTGCTGGCCAGGGTAGTTGACTTACACCTTCTAGAGCACGTTGGGTGGCACGGGATACAAGCGGACGTGCATTGTCCTGTTGGAACAGCAAGTTCCCTTGCCGGTCTAGGAATGGTAGAACGATGGGTTCGATGACGGTTTGGATGTACCGTGCACTATTCAGTGTCCCCTCGACGATCACCAGTGGTGTACGGCCAGTGTAGGAGATCGCTCCCCACACCATGATGCCGGGTGTTGGCCCTGTGTGCCTCGGTCGTATGCAGTCCTGATTGTGGCGCTCACCTGCACGACGCCAAACACGCATACGACCATCATTGGCACCAAGGCAGAAGCGACTCTCATCGCTGAAGACGACACGTCTGCATTCGTCCCTCCATTCACGCCTGTCGCGACACCACTGGAGGCGGGCTGCACGATGTTGGGGCGTGAGCGGAAGACGGCCTAACGGTGTGCGGGACCGTAGCCCAGCGTCATGGAGACGGTTGCGAATGGTTCTCGCCGATACCCCAGGAGCAACAGTGTCCCTAATTTGCTGGGAAGTGGCGGTGCGGTCCCCTACGGCACTGCGTAGGATCCTACGGTCTTGGCGTGCATCCGCGCGTCGCTGCGGTCCGGTCCCAGGTCGACGGGCACGTGCACCTTCCGCCGACCACTGGCGACAACATCGATGTACTGTGGAGACCTCACGCCCCACGTGTTGAGCAATTCGGCGGTACGCCCACCCGGCCTCCCGCATGCCCACTATACGCCCTCGCTCAAAGTCCGTCAACTGCACATACGGTTCACGTCCACGCTGTCGCGACATGCTACCAGTGTTAAAGACTGCGATGGAGTTCCGTATGCCACGGAAAACTGGCTGACACTGACGGCGGCGGTGCACAAATGCTGCGCAGCTAGCGCCATTCGACGGCCAACACCGCGGTTCCTGGTGTGTCCGCTGTGCCGTGCGTGTGATCATTGCTTGTACAGCCCTCTCGCAGTGTCCGGAGCAAGTATGGTTGGTCTGACACACCGGTGTCAATGTGTTCTTTTTTCCATTTCCAGGAATGTATATTTGTATTGTCTAATAAACGCTCACACTTTACACCACAAGTAAGGTTTAATCCAGCTGCTGTAACACCATAACAGATTTCCAGTCTATCCTGATAGCTAGTGAAACCCACAAACTGCCTGTCCTCCGTTCTTTGACCGCCCAGAATTAACTGCTGCTACCCATAAATGGAACTACAGAACATTTACTACGGCAGTTTACCTTTGACAGTCAGCACTTTGCTTTTCCCTCCTCCACCGATTCAGGCTGAACTTGTAACAACAACAACTGTACATATAAAAAAAAATTTCTGATTTTCGATAAATTAATATAAGCGATGTTTCGATGCCATTTCTTTTCTTGTCATGTCGTTATGTTAAAGACACTGTAAACACATTTCGATGTAAATTTTAATATTTATGTTGAATTTCAAGTAATGTTATAGTAGAAATGAAGTTTAAATAATGTTGGGAATATTGTAAGATGTGAAAGTTGTAATTGTACGCCTGGTCCATACGTAGGCAATGTATTAGGATATGTGGAATGTAAAACCTTTGGTGAATACCCTGTCTGTAGGGGAGAGGTAATAGGTGGATGGCAGGCGAGCGCGGGAAAATGCACACGGGCGCGGTACGGCATAACGGGCTCAGTAGTCAGTGGGAGTTGGGCACCGGTCTGAGGAACACGTTACGGATCCAGGAGGCTATCCTGGAGAAAGTGGTTTCATTTGAGCCTCGGATGTGCCGTTTCCGACGATTATACAGCATGGCTATATCCAATAAGCACTGAATTGAAAAGGATTACAACGCCAAGAAGAAGCAAAGTGCCGATACAGCAAGAGCCATAGCTGTGATTGTGTGTGTGCTGTGCGCCTCGCCATCTCGCTGCCCGCCAACCGCCGCATCGATTTGCACAGGTCAATTCTTTACAAGTGTATCCGTATGGACCAGTGTTAAATTTGTTCCTAACTGTTCAACAATAACTTGACTTTTACCAGAATTGCCCTATTAATTAATGATCCTAATCACTAACCTGGACAGGGTCCTTTCCGCATGTTGTGCAATCCGAGTGTCCCGAAATGAAGATTTAAAATTCGTGTTAATAAGAATTACGTGCAGAACTATCTATGCTAGAAAGATATTTAAAGAACTTTGTTGTTAATGAATATTTTAGTAAATAATAGACCTGACAAATTTTGAAGATAATGTTGAAAGTGGTTTAGTAATGAAGCTTAATTAAACAGAAACAAAAATAGTGGTAGTTAAATGAGGAATTAATGAGACAAAAAGAATAGTAACCCATATTTTTTAAATCTTGAGTGCTTCATGTGTCCAATAATTAATAGTTTCAACACAGTGACCATAACAGTTTCAGGGTCCCCCCCCCTTTTTTTCATTCTTTTCATTTCTATTCATTTAAATGCTGAAGTGCACTGAACTGATTTGATCTGCAAAGTGAAAGCCAATATAAAACCTTAAATTTATCAGTGTTTTTTTTTCCTTATTAAGATTGACATTGTATGTGTGTTTCAAAAGTGCTATTTCCAGGGCAACCTATGCCCGATTTCAGTTGGATCAATAGACGAAATGCAGTGTGTAGTAATCATTGTAGTGTAATGTTGTGTATTTGTAGCTTGTCCAAATCAGTACAGAAAGGGAAGATACTAGTTTAGTAGATTTTTCTGGTTCTAAAGTTTTCCATATAATGCAGTATTACTACGTGTGGTTATATTTGTACGTACATCCACTTGTACAAGGAAGAAACTCACGTAATGCCTAATTAGGCTGGCGACCGTATTATTAATAATTGGTAGCATCTGCTGCGTAGGTTTCTTGTCCGTATTAACGTGTAGTTGCACTTTATACTAGCTTGACGTATCATGGTTGTTACCGACTGAGTATAAGTCCGATTTTGCTTCCATTCAGGTACACGCGGTCATCTTATTTAATAAAATCCTTTCTTAGAAGGTGAAGCCCGTCAACTTATCATAGTACAGGCTTTAAAGAGTTAACGTACGCGAGAGCGGAGACGTTACAAACTGCCATTCCGTTCCTTCGGATTGCTTCCAGCTGCACGCGCGGCTGTCGTCACTTCACACACTATTAACCCCGACGCATATGAGTTTCCTGGTATAACTGTGGCCTGGGAACAGAGTTATTGCAGTCAACTGAGAAGTAACACATGGCAGCTGCCGACACAGCTCCATTCTAAACTTGCAAAATAGCCTTGGAGTCCTCAGAGCCTCTACAATTCCATAACAACTGCTAGTGTCGCAAGGCGTGGTTACAAACATTTCCGAGAATAGCTTAACTTTGCTGCGTCTGGCAGCTGCCGAGAGACCTGTGTTCTATGTTTGCCAAATAGCGTCTGAGTTCCTAGAGCCGCTATTGTTCCATTAGGACTCCATGTATCGCAAGGCCGTATGGCATTACTTATAACTTGTTGAATTCATTGCGTTCAGCGTTCCCATGGCCCCAACACCCAAGCGAGTGGACAGCCACCCTCTGCATGGATGTAAACCGTTATCCAACAAGCTTTTCTTCTCGTGGCTGAATCAGCAGGTTTCTCACCTTCTCCCTTTAACTTTAGCGAGGGCAGTATAGAGGTTCACCATATATAAAGACTAACGTCTCACTATATGAAGCGTTACAGACGGTAAAATGGTAGAATGGAGGAGAAGTTATCCTTATCTCGTAGATTTGGAGGGGAATTGAGTGAATGTTGGATATATAGATGATTGCAATTACTGTACAACGACAAGGTGGAACGGAAAATACAATATTTCCATCATACACGTAAGCATGTCACCGATAAATATTTGCATATTTGGGATGAGGGATATTGTTTGGGGAGGTCCTCTTTAGCAATATTAACGTTACTAATTATTATGTTAGCAAAAAAAAATGGTTCAAACGACTCTAAGCACTAAGTGACTCAACATCTGAGGTCATCAGTCCCCTAGTCTTAGAACTACTTAAACCTAACTAACTTAAGGACATCACACACAACCATGCCCGAGAAAGGATTCGAACCTGCGACCGTAAATGCAACGCGGTTCCGGGCTGAAGCGCCTAGAACCACTCGACCACAGCGACCGGCTTATATTAGCATTTGATTGAACTAAACCTTATATATTACAGTGGGTGCCAAAATATTACAGTATATGAATGGGATGCACCTATCTGTCATATAAAAAGGGACTGCTAAGTGCGTGTTGGTGGAGCAGGAATGCTTCCCTGAAAAATTGGCAACGAAAATCACTGTTTTCCAAGGGAGAGACCTCACTGCGACAGGTTTACTATTGACATAGGGGGGTCTTGCCAGCTCTCTGTGCTAGGAAATCAGATTTTGTCGCGGGAACCATTACCTCCATGAGAAAAACACGGGGACATTAACCTTCGTAACGGAGTGCGACCACCATGAAGCCACCTAGATACTCTCTGATTGGGCACCGCTTTTAGCAAGACATCCCGCAGAACAAAACTAGGATCACGTGCGCCTGACTCGAGTACCTGAGAGGTCATACGCGACAATCGGCCGCAAATGAAATATTCTAAGGGCTTTTCGGAACGTTGAGCGGAAGATTGGCAGCAAGGAACGAGGGATGATAAGTGACCAGTAGGAACTATTTATTGACCGTCACTGATATATCGTTATCCAATGATAAAATGTGGAGACAAAATTTTAGCCCTCTGGAAACGCAAGATTGCATTGAAAGCGGTGAGCCAGGCAGTGCAGGAGCCTTATTTCCAGCTCCTTGATGAGGCTAAGTGAGCATCTTCGGTGGAGACATTCTGTAATGAGTGAGACTTTATTATGTTTCCTTCGAAAACTTTCATGCTGAGACTTTCTCTCTAGATTTTGATGGCAGGACTCGGTGTGCATTAACCGTTGGTGCTGATCCGATCCCATGATTTCAGCCTACTCCATGTCGTTCTCATTCACTCTCTACTCCAGTACTTTTCCTTGCGAGTATTCCACCCTTTTTCCTTTTCTGAACCCAATCTTCCATCTCCCACCTGAAACTGCCATTTCAGTTCATTCCAGTACTGATCCGAGATTCTCCAATAAGTCATTCTCATGACCTCTATCATCGATTTAAAATCTGATTTCTTGGTTGTCAGCTGTGTAATTCCGCCACATGCAAAACGTCATCCCTGTCTGAGCATAGACGACCCGTAATGCGTCCACCTCAATGGCGAATGCCTGGCTCTGTAGGATTTGCCAGCAGACTTCGGCGCTAACCTTCACGACCTGTGCAGAGGGACCAGGCAAATCAACTTTAACCACCATGCACTGCCGCCCACAGAGATGAAGGACAAGACTGCCGTGTCAGTAAGTCGACGATATGGCACAGACAACAGCAACATTCGTTAATTGGTTAAAACGTGATCGTGTTTATTTTCTCTGTTTACGAGATTGATAGATTTAGACCTAATTTGCATATCCTTTGTTGTAGATGTTCCATCTCTACCATGTGGCCCGCTACCTTACCTGAGTGGACAGTACTCAAGCTTCTCAAACGGGGGCGAAAAATTGTTCAAATGTCTCTGAGCACTATGCGACTTCACTTCTGAGGTTATCAGTCGCCTAGAATTTAGAAATAATTAAACCTAACTAACCGAAGGACGTCACACACATCCATGCCCGAGGCAGGATTCGAACCTGCAACCGTAGCGGTCGCTCGGCTCCAGACTGTAGCGCCTAGAACCGCACGGCCACTTCGGCCGTCTAAAACCGTGGCGCCCTGGTTCGATTCCCGCCTGAGTTCGACATTTTTTTTTTTCTCAGGGACTGGGTGTTTGTGTCGTCTTCGTCGTCTCATCCCAATCGACGCGCAAGTCGCCCAAGTGGCGTCAGCTCAAAAGACTTTCAGCAGGCGATCAGGTCTGCCCGTCGGAAATCCGTCGCCACACGACATTTCATTTTACGAGGGCAGTTCAATAAGTAATGCAACACATTTTTTTTCTCGGCCAATTTTGGTTGAAAAAACCGGAAATTTCTTGTGGAATATTTTCAAACATTCCCGCTTCGTCTCGAATAGTTTCATTGACTTCCGACAGGTGGCAGCACTGTACGGAGCTATTAAAATGGCGTCTGTAACGGATGTGCGTTGCAAACAACGGGCAGTGATCGAGTTTCTTTTGGCGGAAAACCAGGGCATCTCAGATATTCATAGGCGCTTGCAGAATGTCTACGGTGATCTGGCAGTGGACAAAAGCACGGTGAGTCGTTGGGCAAAGCGTGTGTCATCATCGCCGCAAGGTCAAGCAAGACTGTCTGATCTCCCGCGTGCGGGCCGGCCGTGCACAGCTGTGACTTCTGCAATGGCGGAGCGTGCGAACACACTCGTTCGAGATGATCGACGGATCACCATCAAACAACTCAGTGCTTAACTTGACATCTCTGTTGGTAGTGCTGTCACAGTTGTTCACCAGTTGCGATATTCAAAGGTTTGTTCCCGCTGGGTCCCTCGTTGTCTAACCGAACACCATAAAGAGCAAAGGAGAACCATCTGTGCGGAATTACTTGCTCGTTATGTGGCTGAGGGTGACAATTTCTTGTCAAAGATTGTTACAGGCGATGAAACATGGGTTCATCACTTCGAACCTGAAACAAAACGGCAATCAATGGAGTGGCGCCACACCCACTCGCCTACCAAGAAAAAGTTTAAAGCCATACCCTCAGCCGGTAAAGTCATGGTTACAGTCTTCTGGGACGCTGAAGGGGTTATTCTGTTCGATGTCCTTCCCCATGGTCAAACGATCAACTCTGAAGTGTATTGTGCTACTCTTCAGAAATTGAAGAAACGACTTCAGCGTGTTCGTAGGCACAAAAATCAGAACGAACTTCTCCTTCTTCATGACAACGCAAGACCTCACACAAGTCTTCGCACCCGAGAGGAGCTCACAAAACTTCAGTGGACTGTTCTTCCTCATGCACCCTACAGCCCCGATCTCGCACCGTCGGATTTCCATATGTGTGGCCCAATAAAGGACGCAATCCGTGGGAGGCACTACGCCGATGATGAAGGAGTTATTGATGCAGTACGACGTTGGCTCCGACATCGACCACTGGAATGGTACCGTGCAGGCATACAGGCCCTCATTTCAAGGTGGCGTAAGGCCGTAGCATTGAATGGAGATTACGTTGAAAAATAGTGTTGTGTAGCTAAAAGATTGGGGAATAACCTGGTGTATTTCAATGCTGAGTAAAACAACCCCTGTTTCAGAAAAAAAATGTGTTGCATTACTTATTGAACTGCCCTGGTATATGATGCAATGGATCACTGAATCACTGTCTCTCAGGACAGTCGTCAATCTGTTTCTTACTATTATTCGAGGGTTCCCCGGAATGTAACGCAACCCATTTCTTTTTTTCTCACTCGAAAACAATGCTATGAATGCACAACGCTATGTATGTATTGTTCGAAGTCTCCTTAGGGAGCGCGCTAAGTTCCCGTCACTTCCCATACACAGCGTAGCTGTAGGACAGTTTCGAAATGGCGTCTGTAGGTGATGTACGTTACAAGCAACGTGCCGTCATTGAATTTCTCACTGCAGAGAAAGATATCGTAGGGAATGTTCACAAACACCTGGGCAAAGTCTATGGAGCATCTGCTGTCGACGAAGTACAGTTAGTCGTTGGGCCCGGAGGATGAGGTCATCAGACGGCGGTTCGGCGTAGCTCCACGATTTGTAGCGGTGGGGGAGACCATCCAGGGCTCTCACACCTGACATATTGCAGCGAGCTGATATCGTTTGCAAGGACAGATGCATAACGACTCGGTAGTTGGCGCTGCATCTGTCAAGCAGCAAAGGAAGTTCACACAGTGAAACACTGGCTCTGCCACAAGGACAAAGATTTGTACCGACAGGGCATACACGTCCTTGTTTCGCGCTGGAGGAAGGTAATAAAACGAGACAGAGATTACATGAAAAAAATAGCGTGTGTAGATAGAACTACATGCTTTCGTGTGTGTAATTCTCATTATGTTTAATAAAGAATTGTCGAAGAATAAAGAAGCGATGCATTACTTTCTGGGCAGTACTCTTACAATGGTAGTGTCGTACTAGTTCCATTTATTCTGACCGAGAGTCATCAGAGATCAGAGCCGGAGCTTGGAATGCTGCAAATTAAAAAGACGCTCTGAGGTTTATATTTGCCTGCAATGAGTTCCAGCTATGGTGGCATGCTCTTACGGTGAAAGGGGCGCTGCCCATAAGAAGACTATGAGCTCTAGAGAGAGCGAGGCTAGCGGTGTCATGGTGGTTGGCTGTTTGGAAATTCGTCTTCCGCGGCGATGTGTGCGACTCGAAGCGTGTCGCGTGCAGTCGACCAAGACAACGTCGATTCCCCATGCCTCCTTCCAAAAGAGCTGACAGTCGTCCCATAGCGTGCGTGCGGGAGACGACTTAAGGCTCGTGCCGTGATGCTGTTGAACACTGGAAAGACAGAACGGACTGAAAAGTTGCAGAAGTCACGCTAATATCCGAGGAAGAAAACAGGAGTAAGCCGCTGAATTACAGACCCGTATTGCCTGAGTCAATTTGCAATAGAATTTTATTACATATACTAGGCTCGACGATTATTCTCTAAAAACCTGTTTGTTGACAGCCAACGCGGATTCAGAAAGTGTGGTTCTGAAGCCCAACTTATTCTTCTCTCTCACGAAATAATGAGAGCTATCGACAGGGATGTCAAATTAATTCCACATTTTTAGATTTCCTGAAGGCTGACACCATTCCACACAAGCGGCTTCTAACTCAATTGCGTGCCTATCGAGTATTGTCTCAGCTGTGTAACTGTTTTCTTCATTTCGTGTCACAAAGGTCACAGTTCGTAGCAACTGACGGTACGTCATTGAGTAAGGTAGAAATAGTATGTGGCATCCCCACTGAATATTACATCTGCATCTACATCTTCATGGTTACTCTGCAATTCACACTTTAGTGCCTGGCAGAGGATTCGTCGAACCATTTTCATACCACTTCTCTACCATTCCACTCTCGAAAGGCTCGTGTGAGAAAGAAAAACCTAAATCTTCCCCTTCGAGCTCTGATTTTATTATGATGATCATTTCTTCCTACGTAGGTGGGTGTCAAAAAAATATTTTCGCATTCGGAAGAGAAAGTTAGTGATTGAAATTTCGTAAATAGATCTCGCAGCAAAGAAAACCGCCTTTCTTTCAGTGACTGTCACCCCACCTCACGTATCATATCAGTCACACTCTCACCCCTATCGCGCAATAACACGAAACGAGCTGCCCTTCCTTACACTTTTTCGATGTCCTCCGTCAATCCTACCTCGTAACGATCCACATCCGCGCAGCAGTATTCCAGCAGAGGACGGACAAGTATAATGTAGGTTGTCTCTTTAGTGGGTTTGTCGCATCTTCTAAGTGTTCTGCAACAAAGCGTCCTCCCCACAACATTATCTATGTGGTCTTTGCAAATTAAGTTGCTCGTAATTGCTATTCCTAGGTATTTAGTCGAATTGACAGCCTTGCCTTGCTGAACGCCAGTTATCACTTCTGTTCTACTCGATCAGTTACCGTCTGTCACTAAGAACTGTGACCTCGCTGAGAGGAAATCACGAATCCAGTCACACAACTGAGACGATACTCCATATGCACGCAATTTTATTAATAGTCGCTTGTGAGGAACGGTATCAAAAGCCTTCTGGAAATCTAGGAATACAGAATCGATTTGAGATCCCTTGTCGACAGCTCTCATTACTTCATTGGAATAAAGAGCTAGCTGTGTTGCACAAAAACCATATTTTCTGAGTCCGTGTTGGTTATGTATCAATAAGTAATTTTCTTCAAGGTGATTCATAATGTTCGAGTACAGTATATACTCCAAAATCCTAATGCAAATTGAGGTCAGTGATATGGGTCTGTAATTAAGTGGGTTAGTCTTATTTCCGTTCTTGAATATTTGTGTGAACTGTGCTTCTTTCCAGTCTTTAGGAAAAAACCTTTCGTCAAGTGAGTGGTTGCATATCATTGCTAAGAAAGGCCCTATTGTATCTGCATACTCTGAAAGAAACCAGATTGGTACACCATCTGGACCCCTCTGGATCGGAAGACTTGCCTTTCTTAAGTGATTTGAGTTGTTTCGCAACACCTAAGATATCCACTTCTATGTCACTCATGCTAATAGCTGTTCTGGTTTCTAATTCTGGAATGTTTACTTCGTCTTTTTTCGTGAAGGAATTACGGAAAACTGTATTTAGTAACTCGGCTTTAGTGGCACCATCATCGGTAACATTTCCATCGCTATCGCGGAGTGACGGCACTGACTGTTTTTTGCCATTGGTGTAATTTACATACGACCAAAATCTCTTTGGGTTTTCTACCATATTTTCAGACAGTGTTTCATTGCGGAAACTATTAAAAGCATCTCGCATTGACGTTCGCACTAAATTTCGAGCTTCCGTGAAACATAGCCAGTCTTGGGGATTTTGCGTTCTTCTGACTTTGGCATGCTTTTTTCGTTGCTTCTGAAACAATGTTCTGATGTGTTTTGTGTACCTTGGTGGAGCAGTCTCATCTCATATTAACTTATTCGGTATGAATCTATCTATTGCTGTCGATACTGTATCTTTGAATTCGAGCCATATATGGGCTACACTAACATAATTAGCTTAGAAGGAATGGAAAATCTCTCTTAGGAAGGCATCAAGCGAATTTTTATCTGTTGTTTTAAATAGATATATTTTGCGTTTATTTTTAGTGGTTTTGGTTGATATGGTTTTGAGCTCCACTACAATGACCTTGTGTTCACTAAATCCCTATAAGGACTCTGCTGTTGTCGACCTACATTAACGATTTAGGAGGCAATCTGTGCAGCCCACTTACATACTTTGCAAGTGACAGTGTCATCTGTCGTCTTGTAAAGTTATCAGATGATCAAAACCACTTGAAATATGGTTGGGCAAAAATATCTGTGTGGTGCAAAAAGTGACGATTGACTCTAAATAACGAAAAGCGTGAATTTATCCACATGAACACTAAAACAAATCTGCTAATTTCGGTTACACGATAAACTGTCAGTTCAAATAAATACTTGGGGATTACAATTAAGAATGACTTTAGTAGGAAATAACACATATATAATATTGTGAGGAAACGAAACCAAAGAGTGCTATTTGTTGATAGAAAACTTATAAAACGTAACAGGGCTTCTAAAGAAACTACTTTCAGTACTCTTTTCCATCCTCTTCTGTAGCATTGCTGTGCAATGTGGGATCCGCATCAGTTAGTACTGATGGAGGACGTTGAAGAAAGTGCAATGGGAGGCTCCTCATTTTGAACTGTCGCGAAATAGAGGAGGTAGTGCCAAAGGTACGATAGGAGAATTGGGTGACGGTCATTAAAAGGATGGCGGTTTTTGTTACGAGAGTACGTTTTCATGACATTACAATTACCTACTGTCTGCTCTGAGTCTGAAAATTGTTCTTTAGAGCCCATCACTACAGCGAGAAATGATCATCATAACGGAATAAGAAAAATCTGAGCTCACACGGAAAGAGTTAAGTGTTCGTTTCTCCCATTAGTTGTTCAAGGTTGGAATGGTAGGAAAATACCTAGCAGGCGGTTCGATGAATCCCAGCCACGCACTTAACTGTGAACTGCAGGGTAATCATGTAGATGTATATGTAGAAGCTGAAGAAGTTAGTTGCGACGCTAATCAACCCGCGCCGCGCCCATTCATCTTGCGAACCAACAGGAACATGTGCCAGAAAACTGGAGGCAGGACGCACAGCACTGCTGAGGATGCCAATGGCCGAATGGCTGATGCGGGATGATGTCCGTGACAGACATAACTGAAAACGGCAGAGGATGCTGCAGATGCGTGGGCGGGAAGGGTTAGACTCAACGGTAGAGTCGTCTATCCACTGGTTCGCCCATATGCGCCCAAACATCAGGCACGAGCAAATCCTGCTCGAGAGGAACATCGTGATTTATAGGCAGCGTTTTTGAAATGTAAACATTTACAGCAGAATCATAATAATCACGAGACCGTCACTCGTTTCGATGCCGTCATTAGGTGCCTGATCTTTCGCAACCTCGGCCAGTGGTCTGAGTGTAGATGCCGCATTCCCATTTGTGAGGCCTGTTACAGACACGGTAGAATAACTTTTCCTTCTTGTAGAACTTTATTGTGAAGTTCGCATTGTGACGTCCCTTCCCTCGTTCTGCACTCGTCGGCAGGAGACGCGACTCGTAATGATGTTCGTCCCCCGTCAGTATGACGTGGAACAGCACCTTTAACTCTCGTAAAACACAGCTCCTCGCGTAGTTAAGAAATATTCTATCAGTTTGTGTTAACTGATCAGTTGTTTATCTTTTATGTTATGCCCGGTTAGTTCCGTTGAACAGTGAAATCAAGGTTCTTAATCCAATCATTACAGTCGTTTTTCTCATCATCCTTAGCAAGGATCAATAATTGCTGATTTTATGTTATTCACCTTTCACTGTCTGTTATTCCTGTCGTCACACAATCACTTAAAATGCTTAAAAGACTCCATCACTAGGATGAACATACGTAATATTGTTCCTTGAATCATGTAGGCGACACATCTGATTTATCTCTTGACTAATACTTTATTAATCTTTTTGTAATTAATTGTTAGTCCCTGTTACGCACACACACCGAAATGTCATTCAAGATTAACTTCTCATCAGTCCAGTAATCGTGACGTTGACAACAACTTTTGGTTGACCGGCGTATTGGTTTTCTTCATGACTTTGTATTATTGTGTCCTACTCAAGACTGCGAATAGTTTTCTTGTCACTGATCCATTACTGTAATGTTCTCAACTGTTCTTCAGTTCGAAGGTTAAGTACGGTAAATCAGTTTCACTCAATTACAATCATCGTCGCGTTGATAACGGTAAAGATTAATTTATTCAGTCGAATGACTGAGTATGGCTTTAGTCTCTCTCTCCAGAACTATCAAACTTTCACAACTGAAACAATCTAATAGCGTTTGCTTCCAGAAGACTATCGCAATAGTACTCTAGAGCGACTCAAGAGCATCTAACTAAACATTTCCATAACCGAGTATCGTTGTAGGCGCTTTGAATTTCCTTTTCGATGCGGCTACAACTCTCTTCCATGGTAAATGTTATGTTTGACCGAATTACCTCCTTGGATTTAACCTTCGTTCATATGAATTTACATTTATTCTCTAGATGTTTAAAAGACAATGCATGAGAACGCTTTCCTTTTATCTCCTCTTTTGTATGTTACTCTCAGTATTTATGTGTTATGAATTTACATTTATTCTCTAGATGTTTAAAAGACAATGCATGAGAACGCTTTCCTTTTATCTCCTCTTTTGTATGTTACTCTCAGTATTTATGTGTTATAGTTGTTAATCAAAACATTATCAGTGTAATTAATTTTTTTATCACCAATTGTTGTTGTCACTGTCAAGATGACTCACATCCCTACTTTAAGTTTTCACAAAGTTTGTTAATTGGGGTTTTCAGTCATTGGAGCGTTATAGCATCTATAGCAAAATATTAAGTGGACACAGATGCAAGAAAGTACGGTGACGACGGCCGTGTAATAATATTGCTGACGAAGTGTTATGAATAAGCAGTGTGTGATAGGTACTGAGAGATGACAACAAAACATTTTCCATAGATTACGAAGCAAGTAGTTTAAATAATTGAGCTTTGAGAACGTTAATGGAACGTTCGGCTTCATCGTTTGATTGAGGAGAAAACGGAAGGTATACGAATATACTGGGTTCCATTTTGGTTGAAAAGTTGCTAAAATTCCAATAAAAAATTGCGAACCTTTTTCCGAAACTGTTGTTGCGGCAACCATTCTATGCAGAATACAGGAGGGGTTTCTTTTATAGCATTTCCATTAATGATAGTATTCAAAAATTCGCCATGGCAGGCTGTGAGGTGTAGACGTGGTATCTATAGCTTAGGTGCTGACGTGATATCTGTAGATGGGGTGTCCCGAGTGCTCTTACGTATTCTGATCAATTAAAGAGAGTATAGCACATGTGTCCCACTGATATGATACATTTACAACGCGAGTCTCTAGAGATATGAACAGTTATTGATTATTACTCCGAATATGATCGTATTGCGACGTTTCGAAGACTGTCATTGTTGGCTTTGTGACTGACGGAGCATTTTGCTCTACATTTATTTCAGCGCAGCCAATCTCACTGAGTAAAGTCAGCACTGAACGTATAGCCTTGCGATTTTTGTGTTTGCGTCTACAGTTTCTTTGAATCGTTTCAGAAGGTGCAGGTAAGGATTTAGAATGCGAGATCGTATTGATTTCCATTTTCCCATTGTTAGATGTGTATGAAACAGATATTTCTTTGCTAATCTCTTGCAGACACAATGCCTGTGTGTGCCCTGACTTCTGGCAGTGTCGACATTCCACTTCGCAGAAGATGCAATATTTGCAGTCTTACGTTACGCAAAACTTTACACAAGACTTTGGAGCAAGTGAGTTTGCAGACAAACAGGCTGGCAGCCTCGTCCACTACTTTTGCCTTTGTTTGCTGCCGCTATCAGCATGAGCCAATTGTGACGGCACCAGCGTAGAACTACACTCCTGGAAATGGAAAAAAGGACACATTGACACCGGTGTGTCAGACCCACCATACTTGCTCCGGACACTGCGAGAGGGCTGTACAAGCAATTATCACACGCACGGCACAGCGGACACACCAGGAACCGCGGTGTTGGCCGTCGAATGGCGCTAGCTGCGCAGCATTTGTGCATCGCCGCCGTCAGTGTCAGCCAGTTTGCCGTGGCATACGGAGCTCCATCGCAGTCTTTAACACTGGTAGCATGCCGCGACAGCGTGGACGTGAACCGTATGTGCAGTTGACGGACTTTGAGCGAGGGCGTATGGTGGGCATGCGGGAGGCCGGGTGGACGTACCGCCGAATTGCTCAACACGTGGGGCGTGAGGTCTCCACAGTACATCGATGTTGTCGCCAGTGGTCGGCGGAAGGTGCACGTGCCCGTCGACCTGGGACCGGACCGCAGCGACGCACGGATGCACGCCAAGACCGTAGGATCCTAAGCAGTGCCGTAGGGGACCGCACCGCCACTTCCTAGCAAATTAGGGACACTGTTGCTCCTGGGGTATCGGCGAGGACCATTCGCAACCGTCTCCATGAAGCTGGGCTACGGTCCCGCACACCGTTAGGCCGTCTTCCGCTCACGCCCCAACATCGTGCAGCCCGCCTCCAGTGGTGTCGCGACAGGCGTGAATGGAGGGACGAATGCAGACGTGTCGTCTTCAGCGATGAGAGTCGCTTCTGCCTTGGTGCCAATGATGGTCGTATGCGTGTTTGGCGCCGTGCAGGTGAGCGCCACAATCAGGACTGCATACGACCGAGGCACACAGGGCCAACACCCGGCATCATGGTGTGGGGAGCGATCTCCTACACTGGCCGTACACCACTGGTGATCGTCGAGGGGACACTGAATAGTGCACGGTACATCCAAACCGTCATCGAACCCATCGTTCTACCATTCCTAGACCGGCAAGGGAACTTGCTGTTCCAACAGGACAATGCACGTCCGCATGTATCCCGTGCCACACAACGTGCTCTAGAAGGTGTAAGTCAACTACCCTGGCCAGCAAGATCTCCGGATTTGTCCCCCATTGAGCATGTTTGGGACTGGATGAAGCGTCGTCTCACGCGGTCTGCACGTCCAGCACGAACGCTGGTCCAACTGAGGCGCCAGGTGGAAATGGCATGGCAAGCCGTTCCACAGGACTACATCCAGCATCTCTACGATCGTCTCCATGGGAGAATAGCAGCCTGCATTGCTGCGAAAGGTGGATATACACTGTACTAGTGCCGACATTGTGCATGCTCTGTTGCCTGTGTCTATGTGCCTGTGGTTCTGTCAGTGTGATCATGTGATGTATCTGACCCCAGGAATGTGTCAATAAAGTTTCCCCTTCCTGGGACAATGAATTCACGGTGTTCTTATTTCAATTTCCAGGAGTGTATTAACGATCAGCGTTGCAACAAAAGGCACATTAAAGTCTAATTCTGAAAAGTCTTCCATTTTCTGAGATTCAGTCACTGCAAGTATATATGTCAGAGCAGACTTGAAATGTTTTAATATGTTAGCCCACATTTTCTTTCCAGTCATATTTTCATACCTGCATCATAAAGCATTTCATCTTGGTACCAAGTTTCACAAGTGTAGTTACATTTACAATTTCTCGTCATGCTCTAGATATCACTATAAGATTCCTTGTCATTTTTATTGCTGTCACGAAGCGTACAAAAAATTTTGAAACGAGCAGCAGCTACAAGGATTTGGACGTAAAGAAATTGGTTTCATTTACGAATTTGTTGCACATACGGCCGGATGTGGAGCGTTACTCGCTGGAACCACTTGCGACACAGCCAAAAAATAGACACTATTGCTCAAGAATAAAAGGCATCTGATATCCAGAATTCTGTGTCAGTCGTTCTTTGCTGTGGGTTTGCTGTGCATCTAGCGGTTCGTAAATTTCCGTTAGTAATATTTGAATTTGTTGGCTCTAAAACTGAACTAGTCGAGTAAATAGCTTCTATCCTCTAATTGCCCTTTCACACTCAAAATAGAATACACTTTCAAATAACTTCCGGGTTTCAGCCAGGTAACATTTTCAGCGACCGCCGATATTTCGGCGGGAGAACACCCCGCCATTTTCAGGGCAAACTGCAATGGACAGGCGACGTACATGCAAATTTAAAACCTCGGTTCTCGGACTGAAGCAGGAAAGATAACACACACACACTGAACACTAGTGCCACCAAAGATGACCAAAGTCAGAGCTATCGATAGTGAGACTACGAATTCGCAGGTGAGGTAGCATTGACTCTGTCCCTCTGTTTTTTGACAAGGGAGATGTGAAATGTGTTTTCCGACCTCCATCTAAAATTAGAGCGCTTTTGTGTTCTGTTAAGGATGATCTTGGTCAGCGTAAGATGGGTGTATATCATATTCCTTGTACCTGTGGCATGGCATATATTGGTCAAACTAACAAGACCGTGGATGACCGATATCTGAGCACAAACGGCACACACGATTACAGCAGCCAAGTGGATCTGCTATTGCCGAATATTGCTTGGATACTGGTCACCCCACGTTATGTAATAACACCGACGTATTGGCATGCACGTTCAGCTATTGAGACAGTGTTATTAAGGAGGCAGTTGAGATTAAATTATCGAGCAACCTCGTTAACAGGGATTGAGGTTTTGTTTGAACTCTGTTTGGAATCCGGCTCTCTCCCTTGTCAAAAAACAGAGGGACAGAGTCAACGCTGCCTCACCTGCGAATTCGTAGTCTCACTATCGATAGCTCTGACTCTGGTGATCTTTGGTGGCACTAGTGTTCAGTATGTGTGTTATCTTTCCTGCTTCAGTCTGAGAACCGAGGTTTTAAATTTGCATGTACGTCCCCTGTCAGTTGCAGTTTGCCTTGAAAATGGCGGGGTGTTCTCCCGCCGAAATATCGTCGGTCGCTGAATGTGTTACCTGGCTGAATTCCCGGAAGTTATTTCAAAGTTGAATACGCCAGGAGAAACTCAGGTCTCACATAGAATACACTTCATTATGTCAGAAAACCAGGAGTAAAGATCAGAATTCTTACACAGCTGAAAAAAAATGTATTTATTTGTTTGATTATGCTGGATCATGCTTTAAAATATCCTCAGCCATTCGACTCTGCCGGCCGGGGTGGCCGAGCGCTTCTATGCGCTACAGTCTGGAACCGCACGACCGCCACGGCCGCAGGTACGAATCCTGCGTCGGACACGGATGTGTGTGATGTCCTTAGGTTAGTTAGGTTTAAGTAGTTCTAAGTTCTAGGGGACTAATAACCTCAGAAGTTAAGTCCCATAGTGCTCAAAGCCTTGAGCCATTCCACTCTCTTTGTCTGAAAAGTCCGTTGTTCATTAGGTGAACGAGGTGGCACAGACACATCAACATTTATTAAATGGCTAAAACAGAGGATATTTATATACAGTATTTACAACTATCATGGATTTATACATGACACTCTTATCCCTGGATGTACCTGTTCCACACTCTGGCAGATCTGTGATACTATTAATCGCTGGTTATCAATCAAATGTTGAATGGCTTTCTTACTGTTATCATAGTAGGTCATTTTATTCTCACTGTGATTCATCGTAGATCTGATCTATAGCTCTGTATGCAGTGACTTAAAAATATGCTTGGAGGGCTCGTGACGATACGGAATAAATGGTCGTTGGTAATTTCTGCTGATCACGGACGAGACCAACAATGTCACTGGATGTACTAATTGTTAACGAATGGACATGGGAGAAACTAAAATTTCTTGCTTCAACAAATTAATTGTTCAGTCAATAGCTTATGAACCGCCACGAGCAACTGCAAGGATCTACATCTACTCATCCATTCCGCAAGGCACCTAATGGTGTGTGGTGGAGGGTACTTTTTGTACCACTAACAGCCCTCCAACACCGTCCCACTAGCTAATAGTGCATAGGAAGAATGCATGACGGTAACCCTCTGTATTGGCTCTAATTTCTTGAATTTTCTTCTTGTGGTCACTGCGCAGATCTGCTCAGATACTCGATAACCTCTTATTTTTTCCACTAACAACAGAGTGGGACGTTGTCAAACGCCTCCCTGAAGTCAAGGAACGCGTCTACCTGAGCACCATTGCCTACAGCGCTGTGGATCTCTCGGAGGGACGGATCGAGCTGATTTTACGTGCCACCGAAACCTCTTAGGATTGATCGATTGACAAAGATTTACTTTCAAAGTCTTAGATCACTACTCCCATTGCTCTCCTTACACTCATTTTCGCTTCTTTCATGCTTTGTTTATCAGCCAGGTTTTTACTTCTCTAGAATTTGAGATGAAGTTCTGTTTGTATATGTAGCAGTTTTCTAACACGGGTATTAAACCATGGTGGGTCTTTCCCATCCCTTAAGACCTTACTCGGAACGTACTTGTCTGGGGCATATTGCACGAATCCTTTGATCCGTTTCCTATTAATTTTTGTTTTCCACATCTTCCTCCCCGTTACCGAATATTTGATGCTGACTGAAATTTCTATCCTTCCACTCTTGCTAAGCAAATAAAAATTCTCATATCTTTCTTAATATTCTTCGTCAGACCCGTTGTCATAGATGCTATCACAGCTTCATGATCACTGATGTTTCCTCTACGTTAACTAATTCGATAAGTTCAGGTCTTGCTGTTGCTAGGAGGTGTAAGGCCTTACCCTCACAACTTGGTTGCTTACCTGCTCTAAGTAATTTTCGGACTAGACATCCAGAACACAGTCACATGAATTTCTGTCTTTGGCAACAGTTTTCACGGCATGACTCTCGCAGTCTATACCTGGCAAGTCGAAGTTACCCCCTATCACAACGGCATGATCAAGGAAATTAGTAACGATATTCTGCAAATTCTGTATGAAACGCTCTTCCACCAGAGCTCCAGACTCAAGCGGTCCATAAAAGCATCCGACTATCATTTTTGACCGATATTTAATTTCACCCAGATTAATTAACAATCGGAATCATTGATAATGTCGCTAGATTTTATCAAATTCCTTACTGCAATAAATACGCTGCTCCGTGGGTGACTAACCTATCCATAAGATAAATATTCCAATACGAACTTAGGATTCGTTGTCATTAAGATATAGTTTCAACCAACTTTCTGTTCCCAATACTATCTGTTCATTATTACCTGCAGTAAGTGATACTAGTTCTGCAACCTTTCCTTGGATGCTCCTGCAGCTTACGAAGATCATGCCAATCGTTTCTATTTGTAAAGTGCGACGACGAACTTCCTCTGAGAATGTTATGGCTAATTTATCAGGCAAATTGTCTTTGTTCCAAAGGGAGGATTTCTCTCCCCATGTGCTACCCTAGTAGCCGCGTCTTGCCTGTATTGCACGGCTGACTTACTAAGGGGAGCCCTACGTCCTGTACCCGATAGCAGACGTCTGGAAATTCGCATGGTTTAGACCTTTCCATTCTGCTCCAGACCAGAGGACCGCGATAAACCCTGTGTACGATGCTATAAACAGACTGCCTAGGCTGCTCCCACGTCCGATGCTGGTCCCCTTCACCAGACTAGCCATCCGCTGAGAGGAGCCGAGGATGCCCTCAGAACCCAAGATGCAGGCGTCATTCGTGCCGACTTGTGACGCTATATGCCGCCGGTTGCCCCCCCCCCCCCCCCTCCCGCCACCAAACATGCAAATTGCATTGTGACCGTCTTTCCCGCCCAGCCTGCTGTTTCCCTGATTGGTTCCATAACCTGCCTAATGCTGGAGCTCTCAATTACAAGCCAACCCAAGCTCTGCACTTGTCCGAACAAAGCAGGAACATCGGCCGCTCACCCAACAGCAGTAGCATCCCGTGCTGGCTCGGATTACGTACTGGGTAGCACCTGGTACCTGCTAGTACGTGCTGCTACGGCGTTGGGAGCCAGACACGCGACTGTTTCCTCACTCACCTTTACCAGTGACACGACAACCTACCACTGTCTACCAACCACTCTCGAGTGAGGATAGACACGTTAGATGTAGCGTATCAGAAGATGGTGGTGGTGGTGGTTAGTGTTTAACGTCCCATCGACAACGAGGTCATTAGAGACGGAGCGCAAGCTCGATTTAGGGAAGGATTGGGAAGGAAATCGGCCGTGCCCTTTCAAAGGAACCATCCCGGCATTTGCCTGAAACGATTTAGGGAAATCACGGAAAACCTAAATCAGGATGGCTGGAGACGGGATTGAACAGAAGATGCAGCGACACGCGGGTCATCAAGGGATTCTTACAGCAAAGGCGTCACAGGTCTCATTCCGAGAACACCGACGTCGCCGCTACTTCGAGCATTAACCAGAGGAATGTCAGTGGTGGCCAACGCTGCTTCCAGATGTTTACGGACAGCACCCGATTCTCCTTGTCTCTGTTTATAACCAGCACAGTCTCTAACCATATCGTACTGTGTAAACATATAAATAAGATCTCAAATGGCGCTACTGAGTTTGAAATGTACGCAGAATATAACGAGGAGAATAAAGGAACGCTAAAAACTGCTCTGCAGATTTCTCACTATGCCCTGAGATGGCAAGCTCTTGAAAAGAAATAAATTTCTCAACTGGAGTGGCTGTATCTACAGTCACCTGTGGCTAGAAACTCTGCTTGCCCTTAAGCTACTGTGTGAGGTAAATATACAAACTGGAACGCGCTGACGTAAACTACTCTTATATACGGTGTACCAGCACGTGATTTAAACTTGGTGGTGTGACGTGGCAGTGTGGCTGTGGGAAAACTACACTAACACAAGGATATGCACCAAGATTTACCCTAAAAGGAAAAGATTCAGCAATTTTCTAACCACTAGTCTGCACGGTACCATACACAGTTATAGTTCACTTGTTTGCAGAAGTATGTGAATGTGAAATAGAAACTAAACTAAACTACTGCGTCTCTGCTACCGCTGCTGGTGCGTCTCCTCGTTTCGGCATCTGCCGTTACCTGACTCAATAAATAATAAACAGTAAATCGATAAATGAACGTTTATTGGTCTTCCTAGTTCTGTGGCTGGTGGCTACGTTACGCTACAGTCCAAGGGTGAACCGCTTGACCAGTCACATTAACCCTAAAATGAATAAGTCACAAGTCCAGATAAATGCAGGCAGGAAATCGCGCTGAAAATAATTTCTACTACTCAGAGAGTGCCCGCCCTGCTAGCCGCACGGTCTCACGCGCTGCTTGCCGAGTGGGAAGGCGTTCCGGTCGCCTTCACGAATTCGCCCGGCGGATTAGTGCTGTGTTCCGGTGTGCCGGTCAGCCTGTGGATGGTTTTAAGGAAGTTTTCCATGTGCCTCGATGAATACGCGCTGGTTCCCCTTATTCCGCCTGCGTTACACTATGTCGGCGATTGCTGCACAAACACTGTCTCCATGTACACATACACCATAATTACAGTATCACGCCAACAATTGGGGTTACACTCGTCTGTTATAAGACGTTCCCGGCGGGGCCACTGTTGGCGAACAGCACAATAACCCTGGGTTGGGTGAGGGTCGCCGGTGTGGTGATGGAGGGGGGGGGGGGGGGGGGAAGCGGTGGACTGCTGCGGCCTGTTGTGGAGCTGTGAACCACTGAGAGCTACGACTGGACGAAGCCTCTCCGTCGTTTCTAGGTCCCTGGTTTCATAAACAATACACACACTAAGAGAGTTTAAAATCTAACAGCTCATTTTATTTCAAATAAAATAACACAACAGTTAATAATTGTTCATCACTGGAATAATGATCGTCTGAGCAAGGGCTTAAATAAAACGGAGCAGTTTCTCACGTTTGTTTAGACTTCCGAAAAACTTACGGAAAAACAAGTAAGTTCCCATATCGCAAGTTTAAAGTTCGATAATTACGAACCAACTATATTATGAGAGCAGACCACTCTCAAGAATAACCACAGTACAATTTTAAAGACCAGAGTAGGTCTCTTAATGTGAAATATTCCAAGTCAACATGTTGAAAACGTTTCAGAGAGTTCACCATCGAGTGTTTAAATCGAATATTACAAGTCACTACTCAATACATAGAAATATTTTGACTCATTCGAAGCATGATCTACTGCCACTCACACGTCCTGTCTACTCCATATCTCCAACCTAACTGGTCACTGAACCAAACAAAGAACCAAACATCCCTGCACAAAAATGGCCACCGCTTTTTGATCCCTCGTTAACGTTAGTCAAACTGAGACACTTCCCATTACTGAAACATACCTAAACTATAAATGTTATGTTAGAGACATGCATCTTCAATGAATCTGCACGTAGATTTCCTCAGCATACTAGTCCTGCACTTGCTTTTTCTCTAACTGAAAAAGTTTTTCCACCAATACTGGTTTTGTCAGTGTAAACGCCTTGTTTTGTCATTAATGATATGAATAATTACACCTAAGTTCACTCTTACTTCCATAATTATATCTAATCCGTTATGCTGCCACTACTCTCAGTATTTGGAATGGTCTGCAATTCAAAATGGTTAAGGTTAATAAAAAGAAAATCTGCAATGACAGTTCGATAGCGCTCTCTGAGGCATACCTGTACACAAATAGCTTGTAAAAGTCGCTTAAGGCACTGTCGAAATATTAACATTTAAAATTCATTATATGTTTAGAAAACATTCAACATGACATAATGTAAAAATTACACTTCGCATAGAGAGCACATTTTCAGTCACACAGTCGTCTTAATTTCATCTTTCTAATGAGAGAGTCTAAAGGCTCGCTAACTGAGTTCTGCAATAAATTTCAGCTATTAATAGCGAATACTCTGTTCAAGTATCACAAGAGGAGCAGGCATATTTGGAAAAGGCTGGGAGATATGAGAAAATGTCAGTGAGATTCCATCATAGTCAGGCAGAGATTCCGAAATCAAATAGTTAATTGCAAGGTGTACGCAGCACCAGATATATATGCTGACTACAATTTATTAGTGATGAAGGGTAGGCTAAAGTTTGCGGGGTTTCAAAATAACTACGCACCCTCTGACTCAGAGTTGCAATATTAAAATGTTTTGCTGGTTTCCTTCTCTAGGGGCTGGGATACTTAGTTGTCGCATTACAGGCGAAATACTGCTGAGTCTATAGTATATGATAAGAATAGACACATGAATGGAAGGGTCAAAGGTTTCTATCACTCGGCAATTGCGAATTATGAAAGGAACATACAAATATATAAATGAAAGATTGCAATTAAATAAAATCAGCAGATACTATCTTAACGACTTTAAATGATGAGCCCGATAGTAGAAGTACTTTTGAGAATGCGGTATATTTCTGCAAAACACTTATTGGCGTCGATGGTCGAGCAATTAAATAAAATATAAGTTAAATCACAGAGAAACTATAGATTTCTTCTGCACGTAATTAGCTATGAACGACAACAAAGCTCGCGAGATATTCACTTGTCAATACACACTACGTGTTCACTGTAGAAGCCACGGAAATCTCACAAGTGCACAAGTCGACACTCCGAAGTATTCCTATCTTCCGCGACCACACGCAAACTGCTCCACTGTCCAAGTGCTTCCCGCGGCTGTGCGTCTATCGCGTCGTCCCGTCACGGCACTTTCCGTGTCCTGTGCCGTACCGTCCAGAACTGCCGCACTCTCCCTAACAACTTCGTGTCCTCTCCAGAAACGATGCTCCCATGCAGTCTCCCCATTCACGAGCGCTGTGATCGGCTAGATCGCTCGCGCCAGCGCACCCACACACATATTTATGCACATCCGAAATACTGGAGTTACCTTAAAATAAGTGAAATTAAATAAATATTCCTACGGCTGTACCATATACACGCTGTAACACACATTATTAAATACATAAACATTTAAATAAACATATATCAAAAGAAAAGAAGCAAAAGGTAGGCCAGGAACCTAATGTATCTGTGCTTTCTAAATCGCAGTAAATAATTGACCAGATCCTTCATGAATAGCATATATTGTATCTTAACAAAGGCTTAGATGAATCAGTATATATTATAAGCATGCTGCTACCGTTCTATCGTGTAAATGTGGAGTACTTATGGCATGACGTCATCGATAGTAATTGGCCAGTTTGACCTCCAATAACTCATGTACTATTTACGTTACATGCCTGTAATTCATACCAATTTAGGTTTACACTAATGGCTGTCTAAAGAGACGGCGATCAGCAAAATCGGATTAATCGTTTTTAATTTTGGAAATTCGTTGCTGGATGTTACTTGTACAATTTACCGTCTGATACTAAACTTTAACCTAATAAGGATATTGAATATCTGATTACACAAGCAGAATCGTCGTGCAAATAATAGTAATGTGCATGTTCCTTATTGAGGTACCATGATTCATCTGGAAACTATTAATTTCCATAGGAACTGTGAAATATCCACCATTACGGTTCCACAACGTCCACCATCTTTGGCACTTCATTCATAGACATCTCCTTCATCGACACAAAGCACCGACACGGCGGAATTCCCAGCCACGCGGCCGATGCACCCCTCCTGCAACGGCCTATGTCCGGCGCCACACTGCCGGCTTGAAGCGCCGCCGCTAGCCGTACAGCCTGAGCAGTGGCCGCCAACTCTGAACTTGGAAAATTTTCAGGGCGCCACTACTCGCCCGTTACCTCACACACCTCCACTTATTAACATTCTGGCATGCCAGAATGTTCATAAGTACCACCCTTCAGTTCATACAAGTACATGTACAACAAATTTCGAAGAACAGAATTAAATGATTAAAAAGCCAGGCCAATAGTGTTTACAAGATTTTTGTTGTGGTGAGGGAGCAGCATGAGTTTCGAAATAAACAAATTATGAAGGAAACGGCATATTAAATAAATGCATGCATTCCATTATCTTCTTTTTTTTGTTTTGGACAAGAAGTAAGGTTTTTTAAATGCACTTATGTGAGATTTTGTAAGTAGTCCTTGTGCCACTCACTCAGCACTAAGGCGCTTTCTTGCACTATTTTTGTTTTCGTCGCACTACACGCACTCTCACGGATTTTAGCACGAAGTATTGATCATCTCACATCAGTCTTTTGGCCAAGTGCCTCGCAGAAATCATATCTGCCTCTGAATTCCGAGCTCCACCGTATGTCGTGACAAAGTTTGTCTACAACGAAAACAAAAATTACGAACCCCCTCAATAAACTATTTCCCAAAACCAACCAGGATCCTTGGTAAAGATTACCTCCAGCAGAAACGATACTTTAGGTACATAGTCACAAGGCCAACGACTGAATCATAGTAAGCTCAAATTCCAACAAGCTCTATTTAATTGACTTTAATCAATCCTTCCTACCTCCATGCACCAAAAAATGCGTGCACATACAATTAAAATTTTAATACCCTTCAAACTGAGCACTAAATTCTTTGCCACACTGGTATACAAAGCATAAATCAATACATATTTTACTTAATTTCACGAGGTCACTGACCTCCATGCACCGTCAGTGCCTAAACTTCCCCCTGTTTGCACATGTACGGTGACACAATAAAGTTACAAATTTCTAGGGAATCTCCCAGTACACATATAAATTATCCCTCCAAAATTACTACCACTAATTACAGATTGAACAGCTTCTCTCTTCTACCCTTTCTCTATATACCCTTAGCAATTTTAAACTTCTCTCGTTTCCACATATGCGGCAGCAACGACCAAAAGGTTTTACCGTACCAACACCAATAAGCCTCACCAAAATCACACTCCTCCTTCATATACCAATTTTTACGAACTTCATTACACAATCAATCATCATCCACACTGTTTACTTCAGCCCTCTCTGAATTTTTTTTTAGCTCTTCCACACATTTCGCCCAATCACTACCCACAGCACGCACAACTTTACTGTTTTCCTCTTCGACACTTGCAGCTTCAAGAAAATTCCACATCAATTAGTAAAATTGACGCTTTCCGCCGAAACACAATATTCCGGAAATAGTCCACCGATGCCTAAGCCATCATCACCACAAATATTCGTCTCAGAAACCTTATCTGCTGATATACCATTTAAACCACTATAAAAATTCACATCAGAAACCTTATTTTGCTCCGTCGACAAATTAAATTTAAGTGAGTCACACACAACGTTATCCTCCGCCGCTACATTACACAAATTTCTGCTACCTTTTTGTACATTTTGGGACTTCCAGACTTGCTACATTCCACTGTGATCGGACAAAAATCAGCACACACTGCCATTACTACACACCTTTCATCTAGATTAACCCCCGATCCTATTTTACATACATTCTCACTTTCACACTCTGACAAACCTTTTAGTTTCACACATTCATCAATAAGTTTCGTCACGCCTTCATTCGTGACGAGAAATGCGTAAATTTGTTCTTCCGAAGTATCAATAAAAAAATTGGTTCAAATGGCTCTGAGCACTATGGGACTTAACTGCTGAGGTCATCAGTCCCCTAGAACTTAGAACTACTTAAACCTAACTAATCTAAGGACATCACACACATCCATGCCCAAGGCAGGATTCGAACCTGCGACCGGAGCGGTCTCACGTTTCCACAATGAAGCGCCTAGAACCGTTCGGCCACAAGTATCAATACCAGTAGCTTTTACATTATTACATAAATTATCATTACTCTGTTGCTTTAAACAGAAATCATCTATTTCCGCCGATACATTTTTATCTTCAACTGCTGGCTATACCAATGGTAATTCTCCATTTGTAATATTGACGCTATCCGCCGAAACACAATCACATTCACTTGCAGCTGGCAAGACCAAAGCTACGCCGCGTTCAGTAACAGCGACGCTTTTCGCCGGCTCACAAGCACTTACTACTACAATACCTTCCTTATTGCAATTGCTACTGTTTGCTAATACCCCTTCACAACTTTCCACACAATTTGCTTTCACAAAATTCATCTCCTCTTTAACTTCTTTCTGAACCACTGAATCTTTCCATTTGTCACCATTCACACTCTCATTCATTACACATTCATAACTTACATCATTCCCCACAAATGTATTTTCATTACTTTTAGTTAAATCCCTCACGAAGCTAAGATTCCGCCGTTCACCCTTGCTTTTATTGAAAAAGCTACCTATATAGGCTTTGTCTTTTACATACTCCATATTACATATTTGTTGCCTTTCTCCGAACCTATCCACATTTCTACTGTCCTTTTGATTGCCTGTTTAGATCGCCATCCCCGGATCGGAGATGTGGCGAACATCAGTTTCCCTACTGGTTGTTACGCGACTGCACTTTGCTCGAATTTCTCCCGTCAAATCTGCGTTCTTTACTTGGATCCCGTTCACGGAAGTTACCACTCCTGTCAGTTCTCCGACCATTCTGCTCATTCCAGCTACTATCTCCCTGAGAATTCCTTTAATTTCTCTCATGATTATTATTTTGGTGGTGATTATTTGGATTCTCATTTTGATAACTACCACCCAGTTTGCTGTGAGGGTTGAACTACAAAGCTCTCTCTAATATTTCTACAAATTCTAGAAATTCGTCCACAGTCACATGGACTATGGACAAGATCTCACTGCAAATCTTCAAGTAATCACCTTTTTAACGTGGTGATTTCCATTAAAATACCCAACGGATTTTTCACATGCATAAGTTTTCCAAATTCGCGTTTGCAAAAATCTCTCATCGACCCATTAGCGTACCTGTAACTCGGCCCATTTAAAAATTCATTCTGGATCCTCGTCTGTTTTGCCTTGCTCCAAAATATATTCAAAAGCACTTTTCGAACTCTTCGTACGATTCGCACGAGCTACATCCAACATTTGCCCAAGACTGTGAGTCTCCGTCCAAATGCCATTTAACGTATTTTATTTTCGCTTCATCCAACATGATATGAACAAAAGCGTCCCTATACGCAGTAAAGAAATTTACTGAGTGATATCTTCCATCATCTGTGTAACATTTCACAGATATGGTATATGCCCAAGGATATTTATAACCGCCATGGCCTGTTGGGAGGCTAACGACTTTAAATCACTATTTATCTGTTGTATTTTTTTTTAATTCATTTTCACCAGTGATACTAGACTATATTTTATATTTAATTTTGGCCACTTCTTTCTCCCCGTCACCTACACGATTGGCAGTGTTACTAATTGCTAAGTTTATATCGCATTTTGAGCAGCTTGCGCTTTTTTACAGTCGCTTACCTTGCCCCAAAGTTCCGTCTGTATCTTATCCATTTTTTCCCAAGATTTTTTTCACTGACTCGATTTTAGATTTTACTATTTCAACTTTGTCAGTAATTTTCCCGATATCCACTCGAACACATTTTAATTTATCATCAATTGCTTTTCCAAGAGTACCCGTAATTTTTTCAACTTCCTCTTTCTTAGCGGAAACTATTTCAATTTGCATTGTACCCATATCAGTCCGAATTGTATCCGTAACTGTTTGAATTGTACTGATATTAGTTGTTATTCCCTTGATCATTTGCATTAGCTGAGACATCATATCTCGCCCACAATCGTTCCTCTTACCAGAATTCCTACTAGCTACACTTTCGCGCTTTCATTTCGGACTAACCGTCTCAGTTCCGTTTTCAGAATTAAACACACTAGGTGACAGTTTTATATTCGCGGGACCTATAAGTGGACCTTGAAATTCAGAAACAAACACTATTAACTTACTTGCGCAGGCACTTATCTGATCTGAGACGATTCCCTCTGCCATGGTGATGCCGCCGGTTGTAGTGGAAGTCGACACTGAAGACTGCCCTGGAGTATTCGAAGATGCTGCGGTGGTACTGCTCTTGAGAAAACCGCCTGATGTAACTGTAGCTGCTGCCGATGACCGCGTTTTCCCACCGTCTCCGATACCGCTGTCCGTTAAAAGCGCTAACCTTTACTATTACATGCTCTCAACTTACTTAGACTCTGAGCCCACACGCAAATTGCCTTTAACGTGATAGATTACGACCTCTATCGACAGCATGTGTTAATTGTGAAAATTACTGCGTGATTTATGTGTCACCAGAAACCTATTTGCGGAAAGAAACCTATCTCACACTGTGTTTTGTGAGAGGTTCACTCTACATAAGTATCTACTGGTTTTGCAAAGGCTTTCACACTTCGCATGGTACGCTGAATAACAGAAAGCAAAGGAATTACGACTTTGCAGGTCACAAAATCCTAGACGAGACCCAACTGCGGGCATTGGAAATAACTAGGCACCCTCCGTCTCAGAGTTGCGATATTAAAAGGTTTTCAGGTTTCGTTGTCTAGGTGCTGGGATAGGTAGTGGCTGCATTGCAGGATAAATACTGCTGAATCTACAGTATGCGATAAGAATACACACATGAATCGAATGGTCAAAGATTTCTATCACTCGGCTATTGCGAATTATGAAAGTAACATACAAATTTATAAATGAAAGATTGCAATTAAATGAAATCAGCAGGCACTATCTTAATGACTTTAAATGATGAGCACGATAGTAGAAGTATTTTTGAGAAATCGGTATTTTTCTGCAAAACACTTATTGGTGTCAATGGTCGAGCAATTAAATAAAATTTAAGTTGAATAACAAGGAAACAATAGATTCCTTCTCCCCGTAATTAGTTATGAACGACAACAAAGCTCGCGAGATATTCATTTTTAAATGCACACTACGTCTTCACTGTAGAAGCCACGGAAATCTCACAAGTGCACAAGTCGGCACTCCGACCACACGCAAACTGCTCCACTGTCCAAGTGCTTCCCGCGGCTGTGCGTCTGTCGCGTCGTCCCGTCCCGGCACTTTCCGTGTCCTGTGCCGTACCGTCCAGAACTGCCGCACTCTCCCTAACAACTTCGTGTCCTCTCCGGGAACGATTCTCCCATCCAGTCTCCCCATTCACGAGCGCTGTGATCGGCTAGATCGCTCGCGCCAGCGCACCCACACACATATTTATGCACATCCGAAATACTGGAGTTACCTTAAAATAAGTGAAATTAAATAAATATTCCTACGGCTGGACCATAAACACGCTGTAACACACATTATTAAATACATAAACAATTAAATAAACATATATCAAAAGAAAAGAAGCAAAAGGTAGGCCAGGAGCCTAATGTCTCTGTGCTTTCTATATCACAGTAAATAATCGACCAGTTTCTTCATGAATAGCATATATCGGATATTAACAAAGACATAGATGAATCAATATATATTATAAGCATGCTGCTACCGTATTTTCGTGTAACTGTGGAGTACTTATGGACTGACACGATCGATAGTAATCGGCTACTTTGACCTTCAATAACTTATGTAATATTTAAGTTACATGCCTGTAATTCATACCCATTCAGGTGTACACTAATATTTTTCTAAAGACACGGCGATCGACAAAATCGGATTAAGCATTTAAATGTAGGAAAAACGTTGCTGTGTGTTACTTGTGTAATTTACCTTCAGATAGTAAATTTTTAAGTAATAAAAATATTTAAAATCTGATTACATCATCAGAATCGTAAAAATAATAGTAATGTACTTGTTTCTTTTTGAGGTATTATGATTCATCTGGAAACTATTAAATCCATAGGAACTGTGAAATATCCACCATTACGGTTCCACAAAGTCCGCCATCTTTGGCACTTCAGTCATAGACATCTCCTTTATCGACACAAAGCACCGTCCTCGACACAGCGGAATTCCCAGCCACGCGGCCGATGGACCATGTGCAGGGGCTACCCCTCCTGCAACGGCCTATGTCCGGCGCCACACTGCCGGCCTAAAGAGCCGCCGCTAGCCGAACAGCCCGAGCAGTGGCCGCCAACTCTGAACGTGGAAAATTTTCAGGGCGCCACTACTCGCCCGTTATCTAACAAGTTTAAAAGACGACTCAGAAAGAATTTATACACAAGTAAGTGGGATATGGAAACACTAAGAAATGATGATGAGAATGAAGTTATCTTAGGCTATAAATACTGCGACAAGAAATAGGGAGTTCAATTGAAGTGGAATGGACATCTCTAAAGGAGAGGGAAACATAGGTAGAAAGAAGATACCTGTGAGGAAACCATGAGTATCACAAGAAGTGCTTCAGTTTATGGATGAAAGAAGGAAGGACTAAAATGTTAAGCGAAATTCAGAAATACAATTTACTTAGGAATGAAATAAATACGACGTGCAGGAAAGCTATGACGAAACGGCTGCATGAAAAACGTGAAGATATCGAAAAAGAAATGATTGTCGGACGCACTGACTCAGCCTATAGAAAACTCAAAACAACTTTTGGTGATAGTAATAGTGGTAATATTAAGAGTGCTATGGGAATTCCGATGTTAAATGCAGCAAGCAGGGCACTAGTCTTAATATTGTCTGTTCAATGATAGAGGAGAAAAACTCCATAATTTAGTTCTGGAATAAATTTCAGCTGTTAACAGTGATTACTCTGTTCATGAATCATAAGAGGAGGACGTATGTATGAAGGCCTCTATGAGGGGGCAGAGGTGTGTGATGTGATAGAAGAAGAAACAAGAGTCGATAAGGAAGGGGTAGGGGATGCAGTATTAGATTCAGAATGTAAAAGAGCTTTGGAAGACTTAAGATCCAATATGGCAGAAGGGAACATAACATTCAATCAGAATTTCGAAAATCATATTGGGAAATGGCAACAAAACGACTACTCGCGTTGGTGTGTAGAATGTATGAGTCCGGAGGATATATAATGTGACTTTCGGAAAAGTATCATCCACTGCAAGAGCTGACAGTTAAGAGAATTAGCGCACAATCAGTTTAACAGCTCATGCTTCTAAGTTGCTGACAAGAGTAATATACAGAAGAATGGTAAAGAAACTTGAGCATGTGTCAGATGGCGATCAGTTTGGCTTTAAGAAAGGTAAAGGCACCAGAGAGGAAGTCCTGACGTTGTTGTTTAATAAAAGCAAGGCTAAGATACATCAGTGCATGTTCATAGGATCCGTCGACCTGAAAAAGCGTTCGACGGTGTCAAATGGTGATAGAATTCAAAATTCTTAAGAAAATAATGATAAGCTGCAGGGAGAGACGGATAATATACAATATGGAATAATAAGTGTGGAAGACCAAGAAAGACGTGTTCGGATTAAAAAGAGGGTAAGGCAGGGCTCTAGGTTTTCGCTCATGCTGCTAAGTCTAAACATCGAGGAATCAATGACGGCAATAAAGAAAAGTTTCAACAGTGTGATTAAAATTCCTGGTGAAAGGGTATCATAGATAAAGCACGCTGACGACATGGCTATGTTCAGTGAAGGTGAAGGAGTGTTACAAGATCTGTTGAATGTAATGAACAGTCTACTAACTAGAGAATTGGGACTAAGAGTAAATTGAAGAAAGACGAATGTAATGTGAAGTAGTACAAAATGAGAACAAAAAGAAACTTAACGTCGTTATTGAACGCCATGAAACAAACGAAGTTAAGAATTTCTGCTAACTCGGCAGCAAAATGGTTCAAATGGCTCTGAGCACTATGGGACTTAACATCTGTGGTCATCAGTCCCCTAGAACTTAGAACTACTTAAGCCTAACTAACCTAAGGACGTCACACACATTCATGGCTGAGGCAGGATTCGAACCTACGACCGTAGCAGTCGCGCGGTTCAGGACTGAGCGCCTAGAACAGCTAGACCACCGCGGTCGGCAACTCGGCAGCAAATCACTCATGACGGGGAGAGCAAGGAGGACATGAAAAGGAGACTAGCACTGGCGAAAAGGGTATTCCTGACCAAGAGAAGTCTACTGGTATCAAACACAGGCCTTGATCTGAGGAATAAATATCTGAGAATGTACGTTTGGAGGACATCATTGTAAGATAGTAAAACGTGGACTGTGGGAAAACTAGAACACATGGGATTCGAAGCAACTGATGCTGCAGACGAATATTAAAATTAGGTGGACTGACAAAGTAAGGAATGAGGTTTTGTGCAGAATCGGAGAGGAAAGAAATGTTTGGAAAACACTGGCCAGAAGGGGTAGGATTTTAGGACATTTGTTAACACATCAGGGAATAACTCCCATGGTACTAGAAGGAGCTGTAGGTCGCAAAAACTTTGATAGAAGAGAGAGGTTGTAATACAACCACCAAATAATTTAGGAAGTACATTGTAAGCAACCCCCCCCCCCCCCCGAACCATGGACCTTGCCGTTGGTGCGGAGGCTTTCGTGCCTCGGCGATACAGATAGCCGTACAGTAGGTGCAACCACAACGGAGGAATATCTGTTGAGAGGCCAGACAAACGTGTGGTTCCTGAAGAGGGGCAGCAGCCTTTTCAGTAGTTGCAAGGGCAACAAACTGGATGATTGACTGATTTGGCCTTGTAACACACTGAGAACGGCTGAAAGCAAGGGGAAACTACAGTAGTCATTTTTCCCGAAGGCATACAGCTTTACTGAATGGTTAAATTATGATGGCGTCCTCTTGGGTAAAATATTCCGGAGGTAAAATAGTCCCCCATTCTGATCTCCGGGTGGCGACTCCTCAGGACAACGTTGTTATCATGGGAAAGAAAACGCGTTCTACGGATCCGAGCGTGGAATGTCAGATTCCTTGATCAGGCAGGTAGGTTAGAAAATTTAAAAAGGGAAATAGATAGGTTAATTGTAGATATAGAGGGAATTAGTGAAGTTCGGTGGCAGGAGGAACAAGACTTCTCGTCAGGTGAATGCAGGGTTATAAATACAAAATCATATAGGGATAATGCAGGAGTAGGTTTAGTAATGAATAGGAAAATAAGAAAGCGGGTAAGCTACTACAAACAGCATAGTGAACGCATTATTGTGGCCTAGGTAGATACGAAGCCCACGCCTACCACAGTAGTACAAGTTTATATGCCACAGATGACGAAGAAATTGATGAAATGTATGATGAGATAAAAGAAATTATTCATGTAGTGAAGGGAGACGAAAATTTAATACTCATGGGTGACTGGAATTCGAGAGTAGGAAAAGGGAGGGAAAGAAACATAGTAGGTGAATATGGATTGGGGCTAAGAAATGAAAGAGGAAGCCGCCTGGTAGAGTTTTGCACAGAGCATAACTTAATCATAGCTAACACTTGGTTCAAGAATCATGAAAGAAGGTTGTATACGTGGAAGAATTCTGGAGTTACTAGATGGTATCAGATAGACTATATAATGGTAAGGCAGAGATTTAGGAACCAGGTTTTAAATTGTAAGACATTTCCAGGGGCAGATGTGGACTCTGAGCACAATCTATTGGTTATGAACTGTAGATTAAAACTGAAGAAACTGCAAAAAGGTGGGAATTTAAGGAGATGGGACCTGGATAAACTGGCTAAACCAGAGGTTGTACTGAGTTTCAGGGAGAGCATAAGAGAACAATTGACAGGAATGGGGGAAAGAAGAACAGTAGAAGAAGAATGGGTAGGTCGGAGGGATGAAGTAGTTAAGGCAGCAGAGGATCAAGTAGGTAAAAAGACGAGGGCTAGTAGAAATCATTGGGTAACAGAAGATATATTGAATTCAATTGATGAAAATAGAAAATATAAAAACGCAGTAAAGGAAGCAGGCAAAAAGGAGTACAAACGTCTCTATAGTGAGATCGACAGGAAGTGCAAAATGGCTAAACAGGGATGGCTAGAGAACAAATGTAAGGATGTAGAGCCACATATCACTATGGGTAAGATAGATACTGCCTAGAGTTAAATTAAAGAGACCTTTGTAGAAAAGAGGACCACTTGCATGAATATCAAGAGCTCAGATGGAAGCCCAGTTCTAAGCAAAGAAGGGAAAGAACAAAGGTGGAAGGAGTATATAGGGGATCTATACAAGGGCGATGTTCTTGAGGACAATATTATAGAGAGTGTAGACGAAGATGAAATGGGAGATATGATAGTGCGTGAAGAGTTTGACAGAGCACTGAAATACCTAAGTCCAAACAAGGCCCCGGGAGTAGACAACATTCCATTAGAACTACTGACAGCCGTGGGAGAGCCAGGCCTAACAAAAATCTACCATCTGGTGAGCAAGATGTATGAGACGGGCGAAATACCCTCAGACTTCAAGAAGAACATAATAATCTCAATCCCAAAGAAAGCAGGTGTTGACAGATGTGAAAATTACCGAACTATCAGTTTAATAAGCCACGGCTGCAAAATACTAACACGAATTCTTTAACGACGAATTAAAAAACTTGTAGAAGCCGACCTCAGAGAATATCAGTTTGGATTCTGTAGAAATGTTAAACACGTGAGGCAGTCCTACGACTTATCTTAGAAAATAGATGAAGCAAACGCAAACCTACGTTTCTAACATTTGTAGACTTAGAGAAAGCCTTTGACAATGTAGACTCGAATACCCTCTTTCAAATTCTGAAGTTGGCAGGTGAAAAGCACAGAGATCGAAAGGCTATTTACAATTTGTACAGGAACTAGATGGCAGTTATAAGAGTCGAGGGGCATGAAAGGGAAGCAGTGACTGGGAAGGGAGTGAGACAAGGTTGTAGCGTACCCCGATGTTATTCAATCTATATATATTGAGCAAGCAGTAAAGGAAACAAAAGAAAAATTTGGAGTAGGAATTAAAATCCATGGAGAAGAAATAAAAATTTTGACAGAATTACAATGCCATCAGCGAACCTTAGAGACAGCAAAGGACCTGGAAGAGCATCTGAACGAAATGTACGGTGTCTTGGAAGGTGGATATAAGGTGAACATCAACAAAAGAAACGAGGATAATGGACTGTAGTCGAATTATGTCGGGTGATGCTGAGGGAATTAGATTAGGGAATGAGACGCTCAAAGTAGTAAATGAGTTTTGCTATTTGGGGAGTAAGATATCTCATGATGGTCGAAGTAGAGACGGTATAAAATGTAGACTGGCAATGGCAAGGAAAGCGTTTCTGAAGAAGAGAAATTTGTTAACATCGAGTATAGATTTAAGTGTCAGGATGTTGTTTCTGAAAGTATTTGTATGGAGTGTAGCCATGTATGGAAGTGAAACGTGGACGATAATTAATTTAGACAAGAAGAGAATAGAAGCTTTCTAAATGTGGTGCTACAGATGAATGCTGAAGATCAGATGGGTAGGTCACATAACTAACGAGGAGGTATTGAATAGAATTGGAGAGAAGAGAAATTTGTGCCACAACTTGACTAGAAGAAGGGATAGGTTGGTAGGGCATATTCTGAGGCATCAATGGATCACGAATTTAGTATTGGAGGGCACCGTGGAGGGTAAAAATCGTAGAGGTAGACGAAGAGATGAATACACTAAACAGATTCAGAAGGATGTATTTTGCAGTAGGTACTGGTAGATGAAGAAGCTTGCACAGGATACAGTAGCATGGAGAGCTGCATCAAACCACTCTCCGGACTGAAGACCACAACAGGAACAACAACATGCTGTAAGTGCTACTCTGAGGAAAATCGTGTTACTCGCTTCCCTGTCACTAATTGGGTTCAGGTTTTACTAGATTTAGTCTCATTCTCCATTTATTCTGAACACTCAATCCGGCTATGGCTTCTGCCCACCTACGTTTCCCGCTAACGGGTAGATCTTATTCATAATGCATTTTTGGGCAGAACAGGGAATTAACTACGACTAGGAATTTTAGTGCACCTCCAACCTTAAATTGTAAATAAAACGTTCCCAACGTGTAATTAATCTAACAAACTTGGTTCTACCACCAAATGAACAATTATTCCACTGTTGGCTTGAGAAAGGTTTGAAATATGCTCCGCCCTACCCTCCAGCAGGAAAATAACTGGATATTATGAAAGAAGATATGGAATATGCACCAATGAAAGACGCCGCTGCAAGATATTTATTTGCCAATGCACTAAAATATAAACCAGATTCGAGTGTAACGTCCCACAGGCTATTGACTTTCACACCCTCAGGTCCTTAAAACAGAAATTACAACAAGATACCATTGCCAAAAATGTGATAAAGGCAACAGATACATACGTTTGAACAAACTTAATTGTGTGGATAAAGTTAATGATTTCCTGAATACCAAATGCTTCCAAGTCCTTCCTAAACACCCTACAAAATTATTCAAAAAAGATGTTATATACGGTATCAATTCGTGCAAAACCATATTCTCAGATTTTGAAGCAAAACTGTTAACTAATATGAACCCAGTGCTTCCGAGAATGTGTGGGCTTCCTAAACTGCATGAACAAACTGTTCTATCGCCCAGTTGTATCATCACTCACTGCTCTATCTAACGAACTAGCTAGTAAACTGGACACCTTAATTAAGAGCAAGATTACATTCAAACCTAAGCATGGTATTTCAAACTCTGCGGACCTAGTACATAAGATAAAAGATATATCTCTCTCTCACAGTTATAGATTAGTATGAGGTCTGTTTGTTTTCAAAATACCAATAGTGGAATGCATTGATATTCTGACAGAGCTGATGTACAAGTCTAACGTCAATCCTGTGGAATTGAATGACTTGGGACAGTTCACTCATACATGCTTGGCACAGAACTATTTCCAGTTCCAAAGGATTATTTATAGACAATTATATGGTATGGCTATAGGTTCCCATTTTAGTCCACTGTTGGCAGAAATAATTATGGACCAGGTTGAACCACATTTCCTGAAAAAATTACTTTTAGCGCACGTATAAAATACTGGTTTAGATATGTGGATGATGTCCTGTGTACAGGTATGTGGACTGGTACTACAAGACAACTCAACACAATTTTGAAAAGCCTAAACAGTCAACATAAAAATATTCCGTTCACAATGGACATTGGCAAAAAATCCATAAACTTATTCGATCTAACCGCTGACATTAGTACACAGACATATTTCAAAATTTTTAGAAAAACTACAACTACAGACACTGTAATACCTTCTTGCGCACAACATCCAATAGCTCATAAAAATTCAGTTTCCACTCACTGGTACATCGTCTCATATCTGTCCCAATGTCCACAGGTGATTTTAAAGTAGAGTTAGATACAATAAAATTTATTGCCACATCCAATGGCTACAGTCCAGCCACTATTGATCACATCTTTCATAGGAAACAAAAACGTAAAGTTATGCCCTCCTCTACGCCCGTTCTGCTTCCCCATTCACTATCTGCAGGAAATGGTACACATTCCTATATCTAGGAAAGATATGACAGATTGCAGCCAAAGCACGGAAACCCTTCATGTAATGGCTTTCCCATCACGTTAAGCACACGACAACCAAGTGTACTTTCAATAGCAAAGATAACATCCAATTATTAACCAACAGTGGGGTACTCAAAATTACCTATTCTGATTGTGAAACGTCGGTCAGACATTTAGTACCTAGGCTGGCTGGACATCAACTCACCTGGAGGTTGCAGAATTCTGGCTCTGCATTTGCTGAACATGAACTGAGTGAGGGTCACAACTACCAGTCACAGTCTCATGTCCATCACTTGGCAAACAAAGGCCATCAACACCATCTGCTAGGAGCCCTGAAAATTAACAAACATCTAGCTCACAATCCTGATATAATGCTAAATGACCAGACACAGCTCAAGACATCCCCTCTCCCAAACTTCACATAATCATCTCTGTTTTTCATTACTTCCCATTTTCCTGTATTCATTAAGTTCTTATATTTTTTGAAGTTTTTTATGTAAACCATATAAACTAAAATATCAATTGTTAGGGCTCTCTTTTAACTGGTCTTGCATTGCTTTGCATGTTTAATACCTTTTGTAGTTGTCTCATCAAATATTGTTTTATTTTACTTAGTTCATTTATTTAATGCAGGCTGTTACATAGTCACAGTTTGGAGTATAATGTTAATGTTTTTCCTGTTTCCTCCTTTTTGATTTGGTTAATGTTCAGCCTTTTTTATTATTTAAAATGTGGCACCACCACACTCTCAAAGATTGCCTTTACTGTAAGTTCCCTCACAGTCCACCATCTTCCTGCATTTATTCATTTCTGTTTAGCTTACTGAAATTGCTTAACTTCCTTATATATTCTGCAGTTACATTGATAATTGTTTTTTCCTTTAATTGGTTTGTGTACCACTCTCCATTTTTATACCTCCTGAAGAAGCTTTGTCAAGTACTAATTTTATTTTATTAATTTTGTTTATCAATATAATCTGTTACATAGGCAGGCATTTCCTATTTTGTTTTTATTTTCTGTTCAATTGTTTAGTTCTTTCATTGCATTACCACCACACTGTCAAAGATGTTACTTATGGTATGTTTCTGCTTTAATGTAGATGTGTAACTTCTCTTCCAATGTTGTTTACAAACATTCTAACTTCTTTGGTGACAATACTCAGTAAACATCTGAAGATGATCTTGTAAGTCGAAAACTGGCTGACACAATAAAGTAGACTGTAGAACAAAAGCAAACTAATATTTTTCCTGGCATCAAATTGTTGTTCTACCAAGACCGACAGAAGACTCCGTCAACATTTATTAAGATATTTTTCGAAATACTTTCTTAACGCCCCTTATTTGAATGATCCGTTATTGGCCCAAGCTTTGTTGAATTCCACACGACCAATATTTTGCTAAGAATGCCAGTTGAATTCATCGCAAGTTCGATAAGATTCGCATGCGTTGGTTGCCCGTAGTGCATCATCTCCTTAAGTATAACCTAATACAAAGCTCATCTTCTGTGAATCCAGTTCTTCGGCGAAACTCCCCTGAAGCTTCTCCCGAACACTTATGGATTTACCGTACCCTTATTCGGAATAAATATCTAAAATTGCCGATATTTGAGCTGTTTATCTTCGATATTAGGTGTAGAATACATGCACAGGCCGGTTGCAGCGTATTGTGGATTATATGGGTGAGTATATTATGGTGAATATACTTTCGGATTTCCGTAAAAGTCTGCGTCGCCCAAAGTTTGTGTTCGTCGAGTTTGATATACTTTGCTACAACTGTTCACCGCCCCTCGAAGCTCTTCTAGTCTTATGTTGGTCACCTTAATAGGTTCCTCGACATGCTTCCACTTCACAAAATGGGAACCTAACTGAGTCTCAACCGCTTCTAACCCTTTCTTTAAAAAATTCTTTTCTGGCAGTTCATTCGGGGATATGGATGACACAGCAGATTGTACATCATCTGTTTTCGTGTGATTCAGCTGCTGTTCTTTCGCCTTTGCCCAGTTACCAATTTCCTTCGAAAAGTTACGCTTATTTACCTCAAAATTTTCTTTGATTTTCTCCTTCCTGTCCCTAGAAAATATTTTACACTGTTTTGCTGAGGATAGAAACCGTTTCATCTTCCTGATTCTGGCGATTTATAATGTCACTAACGGTATCACTTATCTTTTCGATCTCTATCCGAAATTTGTCCTGAGCCTGTCGCAACTGTTGTAACTCATTCGTCAAGGCCTCTTGCTTTCTGATTAGATTAGCTATCGTCTCTTGCATTGCGTTTTGACTTTGCATTATCACCGGAATTAAGTCGATCCGTTTCTGGATTTCAGACTGAGGTAGGGCCATGGTTGACTGCGCTTATGCCATGGTTGACTGCTTTTGCACTAAATGAAATATATTATGAGGTAGCAAACTAACCTTTCGCATAATTACGGTGAGGAGACCAATCGCGGTTGCTGATGATCTAGCTACATCCTGCGCCGCAGCTGTGGGGTCGTCTGTAGCGTCCGTTGCATTAGGTGACTGCATTTCGCTTTAATTTTCTGATTGCATTTTAAATAGTGCTGGAGTTAAAGACATGAAATGCTGCTAACAATTCCGTGAACTCCACTTTGCTGATTAACAGACACAAAAAATTTAGTCACTACTTCACATGTAATTAAACTCTAGTAGCAGTTCACAAACTACCGCTACAGAAGTTTGTCTACATAATGATGGCGAAAATGGAGGACTATCCACTATCCTTTACATATAACAGCAATAGAGTCCTCAGCACTTCCACTCACTACAAGAACCAAGTTGATGGGATAAAAGTTGCAGAAAATTGATTAGATGTCCTGCCTTTACATGGTCTTTTCCGTCGAATTTCTGTTCTGATATTCGCATGTGACGAATCTGTGTAGTCTGCACCCAATGTTGTAGCAGTAGTTCTCGTTCCGTTGTGGCATGAAACAGATACACAAAAATATTCCACACGGAGTCTTGGCCTAAACGATCGCCAATTTAACTTCACTCCCCTGGTGAAAGCTGAAGTCAACGTAGTTGTTTGAAATCGAATCTTTTGGGCAAGAGAAGTCGCTTCCCCCATATTTCTACACAGTTGTCTGTGTAACGGTACGTCACATAAATTGATATTTGGATAAAGGGAATAGAAGATTTTGCTATGAGATGTCTGAAAGATAAATTACGTAAGAGTAAGTACGTCTGCGCAATGTATAACAAATAGTAAAGATTATAAATTAGTATTATCAACACACAAATATCGATGTAATTAACAAAACACAGTTTTTTGGTATAATCTCTGTGTAACATAGGCCATGAAGATCAGAGACAATGCTCTGACTGAAGGAATTCTCCTGATTTTGTTTCGTCTAGCGGTAGGCCGCCATTGTAGTGCTGTCTAATAATTAACGGAAGTTCTATCTGTATTTTTTAAAAAATGTAATAGAAATTGTCATTGGAGAGTGTGTATTATTGACTTAGTTGTCACCTCTCCTGATCGCAACCATTAATTATAATTAACAAAGCTTCTACAGAACTTCGTAGTGCAGGGAGCTCATCTCACCTAGCAGCATTTGGTCGCCCATTACACTTGTAACCTCCCCCTCACTTATCGACCTAGATAACAGTGAAAAATTAAACCGCGTGTACCTAATGGAAATTTGGGAAAAGCAATCGTCATCGAAGTTAATCTGTCGGTAAAGAGGGAGGAAAGGGTTACATCTGAATGAAAGGAAAAATGCAAATGAAACTGGTGGAAATTAATTTTGAAAAGGGGTAAAGTTAATAAAGAAAGTAAATGTGCGGCCATTACGTTAACAATTAACTAGCGGTAATTAGATATTTGAGATTTGTGGAAAATTACAGTCGCCAGTCCTATGGACAATTACTATAGTAACTGAAAAGGAAAGGTTATTACACATATAATTAGCACTAGAAGCGTGGCCACTAAAGGTTGACACGTGTAGTGTGAAAACTGAAAGTTTGTCAGAAGTAATAAATTTCGCTACACTCTGACTTAATTTAGCAAAAGAATTAATAAAACCGGAAAATTGAAAGTTAATTTAGTGACTGAAATTAATAGTGAGCTTTGTTTTTGAAGCATATCGAAATTCAGTAAAATTCGGTTAGTCTTGGGGCACCTCAACAATAATTTCAAAAGCTACTTGAATTTACGCAATTTAGAAATAAGAGATTTAACTTTGAACTTGAATGAAATGATTCTGAACAATTAACTATAGTAAAATTTAGTACGTACCAAGCTGAGCTGCAGTTACAGGTAAGCAAAAACATGGTAACAAAACTCGCACTCTTAATTTGTGCTTCTGTAATCTATATATTGTAGCCAGCTATGAATACTTTAACTGAACTTTGAAATTAAAGCAGTGAAATGGAATAATATTACTTTAATGCTGGCGTCGGAATTTCAGCGACACTCGGTTTCATTCAGGAAAAGGAAGGGACCCTGCTTGGAAATGCAATTGGGACAATGAGCAACAAATGTTCATGCTAAGTTGCTGTAATTACAGTTACGAAAATGGAACAGTTTGAAAAGCTGACGTCTGCCATACAGTTCTAAAACTTTACGTGCTTCCAGTCCTCCTTGTTGGTTGATTGAAGGTTTGATGCCGTCGATCGAGGCGGTGGCGACAGTCACTCATTGTCGGCCGTCGCTGTTGCAGAAGCTGGATGTTGGCGCACCTCCTTCTCGACACGGTCACCAGGCGAAACGGGCTCTTGATGCGCGCCAGCTAATGCTTCTCGTCCGCGACACCGTGTGAGAAACTGTCATAGCCAGTCAAGCGCAATTACATGCTGCGAAACCCCGAAAGCGCGGCAACTCGCGGGAGCGTCACACAATACACCTACCCCACTGCCCTACCCCGCCAGACTCCTTCCTGCCCGTGCTCCGCGCGGCCGAGTTCACACTACCAAAAATCCTCAACACTTTGGTTTCCCTAGGCCAGACTCAGCATATAAATACAAATAATTTTCACAAAACAAACCCATTATACATCGACATAAATGCATATATATACAAATAGTAAAACAATTACAATATACAAAGACACAGAAATGTTATATCTTCAGGTAACAAAATAAGGAAACAATTTATAGTACAATAGATGGAAATAGGAGGATATGCATTTCCGGCGTTACACGTGACCCACATTGTCTGAGGATGTTCGTGTAACGTAAACAGACTCAGAAAATGTCCCAAAAAGGAAAAAAAAAACAGCGGAAATGCACATGCTCAGAACATCAAGAAAATTTAGCATTCGGCTAGTTAACGATAAACAATTTTTAGACCATAATAATTGAGTGGGGACACTCCTAACCTTATTCCACTCTGTCATCTTACACAAAAGAAAACAGGTTGACAACATATTAAAATTCATAGAAAACAAAGAATATGGTTTAGCTATCCAAAAAATCTAAATTCCTAACAGTATCAAGAAATGGAATTCTATTTACAAAATTAACCAGAGTACATGGTCATAAAAAACAGTTATATCAAAATACGCAAATTAATAATTAATTACATAGAATACACATTTTATATAACCTTTTCATAATTATTATCTCATCATGAGAGTCCACTTAACGCTAAACAAGAAAATAATACACAGCAGATTGACAAAAACATAAATATTGACAGCTGAATTCTTTCACATCAGCTTGAAACGTCCCCTTACAAAAATTATACATGACTGTGTTTAAACTGACACACATTTTTTTTAACGCAACGCAATCTGACTTTCAAAAATCCCTACAAAAGAATGGCCCTGACTAACATTAACCTATACGTTTCACAAATCACTTACCTCACAAAAATCTTCGTTACTCGAACTACTACAATACAACGAGCGCCACTACTGCCAGCTAAATAAAATATTCAAACTAAATTTCAAAACTCTGCCATCTCTCTCCCCACATCAACCACTGCTGGCGGCTCACCTCCAACTGCGCAACACTATGCGCTGTTAACAGCCAACAGCCCAACACTACAATGGCGAATATTACAACAATGCCACCCAACCACTGACTGCACACAGCACAGCCAGTGATTTTCATATAGAGCGCTACGTGGCGTTACCAATATAAAAACCTAAACAGCCTACTTACATAGCCCCCATGGTCCCCCCAAAAAAATTTTACAAATTGTTTTGGGCACTGGCCAATACATATTTGTTAAAATTTTTGCACAATTACAATAACAGAGAATTCAAATGCACACACTTATTGATACAATGTTGGTCAAGAGCTAAAATTTTCTCACAGTCCATAAAGACAGTCCTGATCGTTCATCACAGTAAAATAGCAGTGTTTTTCTCAATGTCTGAGCAGTAAAAGAAAATGCACACGGAAGTAGTGGATTTCCATGCAGTCTTGAAGAAGTAGTATTGTCCTTCTAACGGAAAGACAGTGCTGACTCTTGACATGCAGGCACGTAATGGGCCACAACAGAAAAAACCTACAGCAGAGTCAGTCCAAGTTCAAGAATATTGGTAGGTGGGTCTACACAGAGCAGACCCACTCAAGTCCTGGTAGAGATTACGGTATTGGTGGGCCATCAGAGGTGCAGATCCACTGCGGTCCTTGTAGAAATAATGGTATAGGTGGGTCATCAAAGATGCAGACCCACTGTAGTCCTTGTAGAGGCGGCCAGCAGCCATCTGTTGCGACTGTGCAGGTGCACAATCACCATCGAAGAGTCTTGCGGACAATATAGCGAGTCCATAAACCACCACTTGTGTACTCACAAAACTTTTTGGAATGTCCTTAGAACCAGCAATGCTGTTATCCAGTCCCTTGCTGAATTATCAACACACGTGCAAACACTAACAGTCCCTACTTCTCACATATTGTCCATATACTATGACCAACAGAAACGTGTGCTGTGAAATGTAACTTACAAGTTACTTAATTTGATGAACTGGTGTCAATTACAATTTTGTAACATAAGAATACAATAACAAAGGTGCAAAATGCATCATTGAAGAACACAACAATACAGATAACATTTGTGGTAATGCAGGCTTTACAAAAGCGTGACAGTGCGTCCGCAACAATGTTCTCCTTGGCGGGAATGTAGACTATTGTGAAGTGGAATTCTTGCAGAAACAATGCCCAACGTTTTAACCTGTCATGATTTAATTTTGAAGACATAAGAAATTGTAATGCACGATTATCACTGTATACTTTTACGTGCTTACCAGAAAGAAAGAAACAGAATTTGTTAAATGCCCAAACGATAGCTGAAGCTTCTAATTCAGTAACGGAATAATTTTTTTTCAGATTTTGTTAGCACTCGGCTAGCGAAAGCAATGGTTTTCTGAACGGTAGTGTCATTTTCTATGGCTTCTTGAAATAAATGGGCACCAAGACCGACTTTAGAAGAATCTGTGCTAAGGCAGAAATCTTGTGACAGATCTGGATGAGCCAGTATTGGCGCGTTAAGTAGCGATTCTTTCAAAGAATTGTATTCCAACTGTGCTTGTTAGTCCCAGTTCCAAACAGTATTTTTTCCAGTGAGAGAACAAAGTTTTGGTGTAACAAGAATTTGCATATTCAGAAAACGACGGTAAAAATTTACGAGACCTACAAAACTGCGGACTTGTTTTTTTTTTTTTTTTTTTTTTTGTGGATGGAACTGGAATGGCTCTGATTGCTTCTAACTTTTCAGGATCCGGCTGAGTGCCTTCAGAAGAAATAATATGCCCCAAAAACCTCACCTTTGATCTACCGAATTCAGACTTTTCCAAGTTAACTGTAATTCCAGATTCTGCAAAAATATGTAACAAACTGTTGAGGATGCGATTGTGTTGTTCCCTTGAAGCTTCTGCTATTAGAATATCGTCCACATATAAGGTGATGTGACGTTTTAAGAACTCAAGTAATATGGAATTTAGCCCGCGAATGAATGCTGCCGAAGAAATGTTCAAACCAAAAGGAAGTTTCCGAAACTGATAACAAACGCCGAAACAAAGGAAAGCTGTGTATTTTCTACATTCTGGATGAAGTTCTATCTGATAAAAGCTGGATCTGAGATCAATGGAAGCCAACACTTTTACACCATTAAAATTTTGAATAAGTTCTTCCAACATTTGCGGCCTGTCTGTTTCAGGAATAATAATAGTATTGATTTGTCTCCAATCTAAGACAAGCCTGATCGATCCATTTTTCTTCTCAACAACATGTAATGGATTGTTGTATGAGCTTACTGCAGGCTCAATAATGCCCTCGTCAAGCATAGATTGTATTCTCTTCTAACACAGTCCCTATAATGTGCTGGAATTACGTATGGTCTAACACTGAATTTAGTATGCTCACGAACACGAAATTGGTATTGAAATCCCTTGATTGTTCCTGTTTTGTGAGTAAAAACTGTGGAATGTGCTTGTAAAATCTCAAAAAGGTCCTGCCTACCAGTGTCATTACAATTCTCAATTGTTTGAATTTTATTCTGAATTCACTCATTAGTTTCAAATATGCCGTCGATATCATCCCTGTCAGTACTTGCAGAGTGATTGTTAGTGTCTAGTTTCGTAGAAAATTCCGAACTGTTGCCAAACAGAAGGTAAAGCCGATTAAATTCCTCGTCATGGTTTGAGAGCCAATCTTCAAATTTCAAAGCTATTGACTTACCTGCTTTCTCTAAACTTATTTCAGCATCATGAAAGTTTAAGGTTGCTTTGTATTCATTCAAAAAGTCTACTCCCAGTATGATTTCCGTCGACAATAATGGAACAATAAGAAAGTTCATAGAGAAGCTGTGGCTTTGACAAAAGAATTCTAAGTTGGTTTGTTGGCGTACATCTACAGTTTTTCCAAAGATTGCACCTTGTAATTTAATCTTACGTAACGCAAGTGTGGGGCAATCGTTTGATTTGTAGCATTTGCTAAAACCTGTTTCACTAATTACTGAAATGCGACTGCCAGAGTCAAGTACTGCCATAAATTTTACATCACTTACTGTAATGTGAATCACAGGATACGCAATGTTGTTATGTTTTACGTCGTGTTCCTGGAGTAAGATGTCCCTAATGTCTTCCATTTTTACGTAATTACTAGCTACGGCAGCTACGTCGTCTGTTTCAGAAGTACGTTTCGTGGCTGCCAGCTGTATGAGTCATTGCCTATTGTGTCTTTGTTGGCGCGCGTCGTTATTGGGATTTGGAGACCTAACTTCTACAAATTCACCTTGTCGAGAGGACCCAGTTCTGTTTGAATCCCGCCAGTTCTGATGCAATCCAGGTCTGTCGTTACGATCATATCGTCTGTCGTCATGTCGGTAGATTCCATAGTTTCTTTCTTGTCGGTCACGTGGTGGAGAATTTCTCCCTGAATCGTAACTGCACGCTGGACCATTGCATCTAAAGTTATTCTGTCTCCCTTGATAATAATTATTTTGGTTCCCATATTGTCAGTTTCTCTGATTGTCTTTGTGATAGTCATTACTGTAGAGAGGTGATCTTTCCCTGTAATTATTACTACTGTGCCAACGGTTGTCATACGGGTGGTGTGTGTTTTGGTCACGATTTACGTTGTAAGAATAGCCTTGTCGTGTAATATTTCTGTCATCGCGGAATTGTGACAGATGTGACCTGTAATTGTTGTGCTCCTGTTTTCGCGTTCCGCGATTGTCAGTGTCAATTTCCAGTTCTTGTAACAGTCCCTGAAAAGTTTCAATATCGTCTTTGCAACGTCCTGCTAAAATAATATGTTTTACTCGGTCTTGTGTAGCTTGAGAGCAATATGCTGAGAGGAAGGCATGATAAAATTCTCCTTCACTGTGACAATCGTGAATGACCGATCGCATTCTTACAGCTGGTTCATTCTCCAAGTAGCCACACATAAATTCTAACCTGTGCTCCAATGACCAGTTGGGAGGAAAACAATGAGAGAATTGATGAAGCCATGCTTGTGGATGAATGTCGTTGTCAGAATTCTTAAATGTTTTGAATTTACTTGTAGTAATGAACAGCTTATAGTCAAAATCATCGTGTTGGCGAGTCGCACATCGCTCATTGTTACTTCGTTTCGGCGGTTCCATCTCAAAATCCAATGTGCCTTGCCAATTTCTTTCATAGTTTCCGAAGTGACCTATGTTATTATTTTGTGGTTGTTCCGTATTTCTATGTCCCTCTTCCTGTACTGGAGCGCGAGTGTCCTCTGAAATATGTAATTCTTGTATTACTTGTGCCAACTGATCTTGTACTTCCCGGATTTCTCTTTTGTACTGTGTATTGATTTGATTTTGATTTTGTTTGAATTTTCTAATTTTCTCATACTCTTCAGTGTCCGTGAAGTCTACAGGTCTTGTGTCATTCAGATCATCATATACCTTTGTAGATAAGTTAGTGAACTGATCTGAAAGTTCGGCTACTTTATCCGTTGGTGAAATTATTTCCTGTGTGTGTTTTTCTGAACCAAGTTTCAGAGTGTCAATTTGTGTTGATATCGTATCTACTGTGTCCTTTAAGTTTTCCTGAGTTTTTGCAAGTTGCGTAACCGAATCGGTGCTTGCAAGGTGTCGTGATTTTCATGAACAATAGTTTGCAGTTCTTTTATGGCTGCTTCGTGATTCTGTAATGCATTTTCATGACGCGAAAAAATAGGTTGGAAATGCTCACAAATTTGTGTTTTTACGTCATTACACACTTTTTGACATTTCGATTCAATGTTATGTAACTCAGTAGTTAAATCTTCACGTGTTTGTTCAAGTGTGGTGTCTAACTTCCGAAGATTTTGTTCCATTGTGTCTAACTGTTGCTGCGTTTGTCTCTGGTGTTGTTCCATTGTGTATAACTTTTGAAGCTTATATCCCATTGGTTGCATTAATTGTAATATCAATGCACTGGTGTCTGAAACATGTTCCTCAGTGCTATTCGGCAATGCATTTGAACTGGCAATATTCGCATTCTGAGAAGCAGGAAATGTGTCTTGACTAATTTGAGAAAACGGCGAGGACGCAAAACCTGAATCTACAGTATTTGCAGGATAGTGTCCTGTCATTTCGGATTCCTGAGGCAAGCTGTTGCCGACCGATCGATCGATAATGCTTCCCTGTTCACTAATTGTTTCACTGCCTACACCATTATTTGCAGCCCGCTCCATTTCCCTATGCACAATTACCAAATTACTGCTTTGAACGTTAGTTAATTCATTACACGGTGGCGCTAACACACTGCTTTCGTCTTCACTGTCATTTCTCAGTTTACTTTGGAGCCTAGTATTACGTTTTTCACACGCCATTATTGTCACAATATTTCACACGACAACACAGAAAAGCACAATTTGAAGAGCAACATAAGAAAACACATTAACATAGCATTGAAAATAATATCTCGTTAACTGCAAGTGCAGCTGCGCAATATTTCGTGCAAATCTACATGCAACCCACAACTGTTCCACTGTACAAGAATGAAAACTACAACTACAAAGGAAATTCTCTCTACAATTACGCGCTAGCAATAAACAAAGGCTGCACTAATTGCACAAACTACAAGAAAAAATAAGAAGATTCCATTGAGGTATCCTCGGCTAATGGTCGACATATGAAACGTCCCCTTAGAAAAATTGTACATGACTGTGTTTGAACTGACACACAATATTTTTAGCGCAACGCAATCTGACTTTCAAAAATCCCTACAAACGAATGGCCCTGACTAACATTAACCTATACGTTTCACAAATCACTTACCTCACAAAAATCTTCGTTACTCGAACTACTGCAATACAGCGAGCGCCACTACTGCCAGCTAAATAAAAGATTCAAACTACGGAAGGCACTAACTACTGATAGGCATAGTTAGCAAATGAAAGATTTAATTAGAGAACAAACAATGTATTTACCTTAATAGTCATAATATATATAGCAGTTCATGACATCCAGTCTTACAAGTTTCAAAACTCCGCCACCTCTCTCCCCACATCCACCACTGCTGGCGGCTCACCTCCAACTGCGCAACACTATGCGCTGTTAACAGCCAACAGCCCAACAATACAATGGCGAATATTACAACAATGCCACGCAACCACAGACTGCACACAGCACAGCCAGTTATTTTCATTTAGAGCGCTACATGGCGTTACCAATATAAAAACCTAAACAGCCTACTTACAAGCTGTCCGGGAAGAAAAAACAACTCCACTTTCGGTACCCGCAAGTACGAAGAATGGCGACAGCGGCACAAGAGCCGACAGCGTCTCCATCTCGCCAGTATTGTTGCGCCCGTCTGTGCGGCACGCTTGACCTCACTCGCCTGTGTAGCGGCATTTCCAGAACGTCCGTTTCACTGAATTCTTTCGGAAAAACCCACTCCCGAGTAATCTCAAGGAGTCCATTACCACTATTACAGTGGATAACTCAACACTGTCCATCATCACACGCATGTACTAGCCTGAAACTTAAAACAGCGTCTAAGTACATCGGCAATGACTAGTAAAACACATATTCATGAAATTTTAAAGCTAGTTACTAAATCATATTTACATTGCTTAATCTACTGTGACTCAGCTGAAAACTTAAACTAGCAGCTTGGATTTTTCAATTGATAAATAAACACTCTCTCTTAAATCATTTAGTAAAAATTAATTACTTATTAATTACAACTTCTTTAATGTCCTCTTGGTCAGGCAAAAGCATGTCAATCTAGCAAATCGTTTAAATCTTACACTCTATATTTACATACTGTACAAATTACCCATTCTGTGGTATTAATCAATCATAGGTTGGTACAATTTCAAGTCTACAATGTTCTGTATACCTAATAGTTTTCCAGAGCTTGGATACTCTAAGCAATAAGCATTTGTGTGAGGTATACCAATGACATTATATGGTCCAATATAAACAAACTTAAATTTAAAGATTTCATTGTCTATCTCGCTCGATTTCTCATGAGCTTTTACAAGTACTAAGTCTCCGATTGCAAACTTAGCAAAACGCGCTTTAGCGTCATGACGACGTATGCGAGCATCGGCTTTTAGCTTCATTACCTCTCGCAAACGATCTTTTTTCACACCAATACTAATGTAAATCCGTGTAGGGAATTTGATTATCTCTTTCGCAAGTCCTGGTTAGTCTGAAATCACTCTCTTATTCCTCATTATTATTTCATACAGGCCTCGTCTTTGTTCGTGTGTTATGTTTATCACACTGTTTACAATACTTTCCAATTCACTTTCTACACTAGTGTCAATGCCGAGATTCCTCACTTTACAGTAGTTCAGACTCATACCTACGTCAATAGCCTCCGGCCAGCTAACAATGTGTATAGGCTGGTATTGCCTATGCACACCGTCTCCTGCCTCGTCAAAACTAACTACTATTGTTTTATCTTGTGACGTACATGTCAAAGTTTTGCTTTCCCAATTAATCACTGCACGATACTTTAATAGCCAATCTAACCCGATAATTAGTTCCGTAGTTAGGTCTGGCACGACTACAAACTCTTGTTCAAATCGTGCCTCACATATCTCGATGTGGACAAAAATCTGTTTTGTGACCAGTTTAGTGGCCTTCCCAGTAGCAACGATAATTTTCACTCCTGTTACTGGCATAACTACGATACCAGATCTGTCTTTCAGTAACTCAAATATTTTCCCAGATACAGCACTCAATTCTGCACTGGTGTCAATCAACACGTTTAGTTGTAGCCCATGCATATTAACAGACACTACTATCTGTCTACACTTGTCCTCGGCTGTTTCTTTATTTTCCCACAGTAAATCCTCGTCTATATCCAGGTCATTCCAGAAAAAAAACATCTGGATTTGATCCTAAATCCGGCTTATCTGGCGGCTTTTTCAGCCTCTGTTTACATACCGTTTTAATTTCAACACGTTTGTCCTGCGGCTTAGTCTGTAGCTGTACCGAAACCTTTTCCTGTAACTCGTCAACTAGTGAGTGTTTCTTTGCTATCAGTTCACTAATTGTCACCTTCGTTGATTCCTCTTTGGTCAGATTGATCTCACCTGCCAATCTACCTGGAGGAATGTACCTAGTAGTATCAGCAATTACTTCCTCTGGATCTGCGCAACCCACACTGCTACCGTCTGACCGTATAACGTCAGCTCTAACCTCATACACGCTGTAATCTACGTGATTTTCTACCAATCGTGTCCGGCTATCACTAAAATTTTCGTAATCTATCTCCTTAATACTCTCGCAATGTTTAAACTGGAGGTTAGCGTCAGATGGGTCGGCTACTTCTACCACTACAACTTTCGGTAAGGTCTACCGGTTAGAGCCGGAACTTTCCGTTACTACTTCAACATCCAACTCCTGCGGGACGAAACACGACGAATCTTGCTCGTGCTCCCCATTAACATCAACTATTTCTGGTAAAGTCTGCCGGTTAGGGCCAGAACTTTCTATCACTTCAGAAACACTATCTTCCTGCGGGCCGAGAGAAGGCAACTCCTGCCTGCGCTCCCCATAAACACTTCTCCCGTACAGGCCCCTGTAATCTCTTAGTTCGTCGTATAAGCGACCGAACTGCCTTAACCAGACCTCATCCCTCTCTGCATCCCCTCGCTCGATGACGGACGTATTGTCCGACATCTGATCTTCTCTCAACAATTGCGAATCATTCTTAAACTCAATCTCCAGTTCCGCTGTGGGTGTTACAGCTGCCACTTTATAATCGTTTTCCGGAACACTACTTAAATTGTTCTCACTGACAGTGAATGTATTTTCTACTGCCGTGTCTACAGCTAATCTATTACTTGTGGGTGCACTCCTTTCTCCTAACACTGGTACACTATCCCGCCGTTGATTATTACATACGGACTTTTTATAACGACAACACCTGGGTTTTCTACTGTTATTGGGCCGCCAAAATTTCTCCAAGCCCGGTCGGCCCCTCACCGGCGCGGCTAATGGTTTCCCTGTCTCGTCCCAGCAGATACGCTCCCCGGATGCTGCTCAGGCGGCTGATCACACCCTCTGGCGTCATTACTATTCCGCGAAGCCCGTATCACGTTAGTATGATACTGGTCTCCGTCATTCCTGTTATTATTTGCATTGTACCGATTGTCATCACGGCCCGAACCACTGTTATTATTGCTGCCGAGGTTGCGGTATGCATTATTCCTATGGTTATCGTTGTTGTTGATGTTGTGGTACCCGTTGTTGTTACCACAGCCTCTACCACTATCGCGATTATTGCGCCAATTGTCCTCGTCCTCAACTCTTTCTAGGAAATCATTGATTGTCCTGTAATTGCTTTCTAAGTAGCGTTTTGTATCATCTGGAAGCTTCCTGTAGAGTTCCCAGACTATTTCGGATTCCGTGTGTCGATCACGCAAATATTCCAACTTGCGGATCCAGCCCTCACAAAACTCCTTCATCGAGCCGCGCGAATTCGCATCGAAAGGCCTCGATACAACAAATTCACGCCAGACACCTTGCTGTTTCGGCTCTGACCAGTATTCAGCAGAAACAAATTTTTAAACTCGTCAAAAGTCAGGTTCGTGATGTTGAGGTTTAAGCCCCAACGTTTGGCATCACCAGCAGTCACGTCAATAACTGCATTAATTATTCTCTCATTAGTCCATGATCTGGGTAAAACTGTTTCCCAATTTTTAATGAAATCCGTCGCGTGTATACCGCCTTTTTTCAAGGGGTCGAATCGCTCCTCTTTCGTCAACAATTCCGAACTATGTGCACAGATTGGCACATAGCTCTGTTTTTCGTCAAGTTTCTTTTCTAATTCCGACACTCTCGTAACTACTTGGCAAGTGGTTGTCGCAAGCGTTTATTCTTCCCTCCTTTTCTCTTCGCAGGTATTAGCCTGCTTCCTCACCTTAGTATCTACTTCGGACTCTAAAGCCTTTAAAGATTCAACCTTCTGTTGATCCTCTTTTTTCACTAATTGAATTTGTTCCATCACCTTATTCTCGATGATCGGAGCAACTGCTTCTCCTACACTTTTCTCGATTCTGCTAATTTCGGAATCAAAACGAGTATTTAGGCTCGCAATTTCCGCCTGAACGCTCATCATTTCCTGTTTAAGATTACCGATTTCGGTTTTAATTACAGCAATATCTTCTTTGATTTTATCAACTTTTATGTTAACAACTCCAACATTGTTGTTAACAACTTTAATAGCTTTGTTCTGATTGTCTAGCTTCCGTTCAATTTTTTCCTACTGAGATTCTTGCTTGGCAGACCGAGCTTCTTGCTTGGCAGCCTGAGCTTTAATTTCTGCCGATTGACACTTCATTTCGTTAATCAAAACATTCAATAAATCAGTTAAATTCCCGGAAACTACCGGTTTTACTTCCGTAGCTGGTTCCTCTATATATGTTCCCCCGTATTCGTCATCAAGGGGTTAAGATTTGATTTTCGCTTCCCATTCCGAAACATTTTCTAAAGTTTGGAATTCCATTTCTGCTCTTTGTTGCGTTTCGGCAGTCGCGTCTTTCATGCTAGCCGCCTGCCCCTGAACAATGGGTTCCGCGGTGCGTGTTTCCCACTGTTCGACCGATTGTTCCGTATACAAGTCTACCAAATTTTGGTAATTGTTGCCTTCACTCATTTTAACAATTTTCAATATAAATGCCAAATCTCAGATCTAATTAGGATTCCTCCCACTACTTAATCTCGCTGACATAACGACTTGTTCATAACCAGTACTTTGTTACGAGATTTGCACAATTCAAAATTCGTGTGCAGAACAACCTCAAATCTGAAGATTGGGAAAATCAATCGTCACCAAAGTTAATCTGTCGGTAAAGAGGGAGGAAAGGGTTACATCTAAATGAAGGAAAAATGCAAATGAAACTGGTGGAAATTAATTCTGAAAAGGGGTAAAGTTAATAAAGAAAGTAAATGTGCGGCCGTTACGTTAACAATTAACTAGCGGTAATTAGATATTTGAGATTTGGGGAAAATTACGGTCACCAGTCCTATGGAGAATTACTATAGTAACTGAAAAGGAAAGGTTATTGCACATACAATTAGCACTAGAAGCGTGGCAACTGAAAGTTGACATGTGTAGTGTGAAAACTGAAAGTTTGTCAGAAGTAATAAATTTCGCTACACTCTGACTTAATTTAGCAAAAGAATTAATAAAACCGGAAAATTGAAAGTTAATTTAGTGACTTAAATTAATAGTGAGCTTTGTTTTTGAAGCATATCGAAATTCAGTAAAATACGGTTAGTCTTGTGGCACCTCAACAATAATTTCAAAAGCTACTTGAATCTATGCAATTTAGAAATAAGAGATTTAACTTTGAACTTGAATGAAATGATTCTGAACAATTAACTATAGTAAAATTTAGTACGTGCCAAGCTGAGCTGCTGTCACAGGTAAGCTAAAATATGCTAACAAAACTCGCACTCTTAATTTGTGCTTCTGTAATCTATATATTGTTGCCAGCTATGAATACTTTAACTGAACTTTGAAATTAAAGCAGTGAAATGGAATAATATTACTATATTGCTGGCGTCTGAATTTCAACGACACTCGGGTTCATTCCGAAAAGGAAGGGACCCTGCTTGGAAATGCAATTGGGACAATGAGCAACAAATGTTCATGCTAAGTTGCTGTAATTACAGTTACGAAAATGGAACAGTTTGAAAAGCTGACGTCTGCCATACAGTTCTAAAACTTTACGTGCTTCCAGTCCTCCTCGTTGGTTGATTGAAGGTTTGAAGCCGTCGATCGAGGAGGTGGCGACAGTCACTCATTGTCGGCCGTCGCTGTTGCAGAAGCTGGATGTTGGCGCGCCTCCTTCTCGACACGGTCACCTGGGGTAACGGGCTCTTGATGCGCGCCAGCTAATGCTTCCCGTCCGCGACTCCGTGTGAGAAACTATCATAGCCAGTCGAGCGCAATTACATGCTGCCAAACCCCGAAAGCGCGGCAACTCGCGGGAGCGTCATACAACACACCTGCCCCACTGCACTACCCCGCCAGACTCCTTCGTGCCCGCGCTTCGCGCGGCCGAGTTCACACTACCAAAGATCCTCAACACTTTGGCTCTCCACACGACCTATCGATGTATTCGTTCGATAGCATAGTTTTCCCTCGGCCAGACCCAGCGTATAAATACAAATAGTTTTCACTAAACGAACCAGTTATACATCGACATAAATGCATATATATACAAATAGTAAAACAATTACAATATACAAAGACACAGAAATGTTATATCTTCAGGTAACAAAATAAGGAAAACATTTATACTACAATAGATGGAAATAGAAGGATATGCATTTCCGGCGTTACACACTGACTGTATTATTTAATTAAAATTCCGTATCATAATATTAAATGTATATGCGAGAGACTTCTCAGTTCTGATCTTTCATTAATTTCAAAGTTAAAGACAGTAGTCATAAATTTCATTTACTAAAATCCACAGCACTGAATGAGTTCAATATGTTTCATTCTTGCCGGCAAACGGCAGATGAGATTCTCTCCAGTTTTGCCTTGTAAATAATGAACAAGAAATATTGAAAATCATTACATTCCGCAATATCTCAATTAATCTTTATGTAGTTTGGAACTATCCCCTGAGACCCATATTACTAATTATAGTTTGCGTAAGAATACGCATATTTTCTTTTCTAAATAGCAGCGCTAACGCAAACTATTTATTAGAAGGCGGTGAGTTGCGCGTTGTGTTTAAAAAATATTATATCGTACGTAATTCGGGGCAGGAGATGTCCGTACAAGTGTTATCGCGTTATAAGTTAATTAAAAGTCTCATGTTAGCCCACAATATTTAAAGCCACCCCAACCAAAACCATAAAATATAATTATAAAAATATATAATTATCCTGTAATAAATTGGCCACACACACGTAGAAATACACTTATACCGTGATATCTCCCACTCGTCCAGGTATAAAATTAATTACTCCACTCGGAATAAAATCTCTGTGACTCTACAGGATTCCGGCAATCGCGGACTCTGCAAATTCTTAAAATAATCAGAGGCAGATTCGAAAGTCTTGGCGAAGCCGTCTTTGGTATTATGATGTACTCACTCTGCAACATGAGAATCAGTGTTCAAGTTGTGTATCAGTTTCGTTAAAGTCCATAAATTGATCTCTTAAAATAAAGCATAGACGAAAGTGGTGCAGGCTCTACCGATTTCCCAGGGTACAAAGTTCCCTACGAGTTACATTACAACAAATAATGTTCCGAGCAACAGACAAGGGAGCAGATAAAATAACCTGAGAATTGAACATCCCTTTTCCATTCATGAAATTATATTTTCCAGTAAGCGATTTTCCTAGCTACATGTCAGTATACGTCATTCTCTTGTATTAGATGAAATGCTGTAATTCATCAAATTACATTCTGTATTAAAAATGGCAGCTTACAACAATGCCGCTAGCTACAATTCCAGTGCGATTCTACTGTCCTCAGTTCTGGAATCAGAAGTCATTAAGTTCATTGTACAAGTAATGTTCCACATTCTGTCCACAGAGAATTTATATCACTAGTCAATCTGTCTCTCTCAGTCGTTAGGAGTCTTTGAACTACATAAACCACTCGCTCAGAAGAGAACGAGATTCAGACGAAATGGTTGTGTAAAAGCTTAAGCTTGTAATTTTGCAGGAAGTCTTCCCTTCAAGCCACAGGCAGTGGTGAGAAACTGTACAGCTCGCAGCTGCTGACAGAGTAGCGCTTGTGAGAAGAGCAGGTAGCTGACCCTTTACCGAGATTGAATATTGATTATGTGTTCGCTAAACGGCGAAGATGACTCAACGGCGACTAGAGAAGTGTAATATTACGCTGTCCCGCCTCATTGATGTGACCACCGCACATATTCGCCGTCGACATGCAATAACCATCCACATATTGCAGGTGGTAGAACTAGTAGTGGAAAATACATAAATCACGTCGGGGGTACGCGGAAAACAGTGCGGTCATGTCATAAGGCGAGTTATCTGACGTCCAAAAGTGTATGATCATTGACTTTGGGGCAAATGGTGCATGCGTTTCGAAGACGAGAAAGTTTTTAAAATGTTCTGGAGCTGCCGTAGTTAAAGTACATCGTGCATGCCAAAATGGCGCTGTGCAAATCTGGTGCCGAGGCAACTGTGGTGCACCACGAGCCATACATGACGGGGCCGAACAACTGATACGGCGTAATAGACGTGCAACTGTGGAATATTTGATCACCCAGATGAACCGAGAGGCTACCAACAGTGTTTCCTCAAGAACCGTTCAGCGAATGTTGCTGCTTATGGGCCTGGTTCATGTACTTATGGCTGTGGTCGAGCGGTTCTAGGCGCTTCAGACCGGAACCACGCAGCTGCTACGGTCGCAGGTTCGAATCCTGCCTCGGGCATGGATGTGTGTGATGTCCTTAGCTTAGTTAGGTTCAATTAGTTTCAAGTCTAGGGGTCTGATGACCTCAGATGTTAAGTCCCATAGTACTTACAGCCATTTGAACCATGTACTTATGCTGACGGTTGTTCATTGGCGACGAAGGCTGGAGTTCACACCACTGTACCGCAACTGGACGTCCACAGTGTGGAGAGAGGTGGTATTTTCCGATGAATCATATTTTATGCAACATTCTGCTGATGGTCGTGTGCGTGTACGCCTCTAAACGTCTGAGACCAAACACCGTGCTACAATCTCTGTAGGGAGTGATTGGCATTTTGTCGGTGTCTTCTGTGCGCTGGTCGGTCGTTGATGTTGAGTCTGCGAAGGGGCAGTGTGGCCAAGCATACAGTTAGTTTTGTTTTTCAGTGGGATTGGGATAATTCTGTAAGAGCAATTTAAATACTATATGTTTTCAGTGGACATCGGAAACTTTGTCAGCATAAGATACAGGGTCTAACTATTCATTAGTCCTGGAGTATTTAACTGGGTTTTCGGAGATTTATTTTGCACGACAGTAGGAATTTTATATCTTATTGTGTGACCAGAAACAGCAGGGAACTGTTATTATTTGCTGGAGTTGTCAGTTATGTTCGCCTATAATAGACTTGCTGCATATTTTGCAGCGCCTATTCGGTACGATGTACTACATTAAAAACAATCTCGATCACGTTGAGCATCGCAGTTGACACACGTTTTCTTGATTATAGAAATGGGTTTCATTAATCATAAAATTTGCCAAAGTTAAGTTTCAATCTAAATAATTTCCTACCATATGGTAAATTTTAATTTTGTTCCTGTAACGATCCAGGTGTGAAGAACAATGGTTTGTAGCGGTTCATACCAGTTCATTGCCGTCGGAATACTCGCGTGTACTAATAACATTATTACACAAATCAGTTCACACAACTTGGGGGTTTATTCTCACGCGTTGAGGCACGACATTCTCTGCAACATCAGGACCACGTGTGGGTAACATCATAAGATTATGGGTGGAAGCTATTCCATGACGCAGAACATTTAATGCTGTACAGAACCAACCCAGTTTCGAATAACATTTCTTGATTAGATGAATGAATATGGAGTTACTAACTTCACTAGGAAAGCTCGATTCTGAACTTGCAATCTCTCCAGCTAACCTTAAGAGTTACTCTGGTGGCGGAATGTAATGATTCATTCATGTGTGTGAGGTAAATAGCTAAATGCTGAATTATCTTCCTTTTCAATGCATGTTCCAGTTTCCCTCCTATTGTCGTCTCAACGTTCACACGTAGGTTTTTCTCTCGTATTTTGTCGTTCCACACGCAACCGTAATAAGTAAAGGACTGTAATTTCATTTGTGATTAAAATTACTTTCTGTATTAAACGTGGGTTGCTGTTCCCCACAATAACTCGTCAGTGTCAGTGAAATCCGCTTTAAGAGTATTACCACTTTACATCACATTTTCCCGCTACATGAAGCCATTCCCTGAAAAAGATTAACGAAAAAGATTAACGAAAAAGATTGTCAGATGCAAGGTGTAAAAAAAAATAATCTTTATACGTTCGTGTAATGCATGGCACGTGAACGTGTACTCGGACTGGATAATAGGAAGAATCGGTGTTGCGTCATTTTTATTTCAGTGTTTCTCATAATTCATCCCACTTTGCCGGCTTTGCGGACACACAAAACGTGCATTATCAAGGAGAATTGTTGATTGTCCATGGTGTATGAGATTGCTATAAAGAATAAAAACTCCAATGGTGCAGCGATTTGCACTGACGAGTAAGAAGCTGTAAGACCGGTCTTAGAGGCTGGGGTGTCCTACAGAAAGATTTTTCCACGCTCTCAAGCAGACCGTAGGCTCGCTTATGAGTTGGGCGTATCATTTGCCAATCATCTGAAATTTAGACTCTAAATTACATACCAACCAATGAATTAATAAAGCCATTTTTCATGCATCAATTAATTTGAGGTTTTGCATAGCCTTTCAGAATAACAATAGTTAAATGGAATACGGGTCCCAGTTTTATACTTGAAAAAGTTTCGGAGATATTTAAAATTACCTCACATAAGACTTCGCTGTACAATTAACGTTCACAGACTCTAAAATGCTTTAGTATGCTGTGGGACAAAGACCTCTGAGTGTTTTAGAAGTCGTAGCATGTCGCGATGACGTTACAGGAATGTAGACCTGGCAGCGAACACGAGAATGAGCTACAAGGTCGTCGTGGAATCATACAGGCGGAGTAAGTAAAACGGGGTTCATTTTTAAAAAAAATCTGCATCAGTCAAAGGCGTCATCTCGATGGCGTGTAACGGCTTCAGATAGCCGAAACCACGTCACCATGAGATCGATGGTGTCCTCGCTGTACATTTACGCCAGCGGTCTGAACTTTTTCAAAGGAAGAAAAGAAAGGGTCTGTGTTCAACGTCCCGTCGAGCGCGCGGTCTGTACTCGTGGAGCACAAGCTTGGACTGCGAAAGGATGGGGAAGAATATGGCCCATGAAGTTTTCAAAGCAAATACTGCGGCATTTAGGCGTACGAAGGAAATCCTAAGTCTGATGGCCGGCCAAGCATTGGTAGCGTCGCCATCCTGAATGCGAGTCAAGTGTGGTACCCACTGAGTCACTTCACACGGTCGCTTGCCTTAGAGACCAAGCCACGGAGATGTTGAGCGTTGTCAGCTGGCGGCAGTAGGACAAGGGTGAGGTCCCCTGAGGTTCCGTCAGCAAACCTAGGAACCCTTGGTGGCGGCTGAAGTCCGCTCCCAGCTGGAACGCAACTGTTTGGCTCTCGATAGCATCAAGACTCGGCGCAATCTGTAGACGCAGGTGTAATTGGTAGCAGTATTGGAGGCTTGATGACGCTCATCGAGGTTGACGACCGGCGTGAAGCAATACTCCGGATAGCCTGAGATCCTCAACAGATGGTGTACGATGGAGTGGGTGGTACACAAGGCCGCTCGACCCGACCCTATGGTGACAGGACGCCATTTTTACCAGGTAGACCATGGATGTGGCGCCACGTCAGGCCCAGCCATGGCGTAATCAACGTAACCACTTTGGGGCGTGGCCCTCGAACAAGGCCATAACAAAAGATTTACAGCCCCGGCAGCAGTGGTGGAGCTGAACGGGAAGCAGACATTGTCATATCAGCACTTCTCCATCCTTTGGCAGCGGAGTGCGACGGTAGCTTTCTATATCGCCTGATCGCAAATCATGGACGGTATGTAGGAAACTTTGTGTCGTAACAAGAAAATGCATCGAAGAGTGACTTAAAAACACTTAGTTAGCGAATTAGTTTACTACCGAATATTTTGTTTAACGGTGTAAATGACGCAGTGTTCTTAGCTTCAAAAAGTAATTACTTCTTTCAGTGTGTTTGACATTACTGACGTGGACTGATATGCCGTGAACGTGAGTGAGAGGGCCAACGCAGCATGTATATGGTGCATGAACGTTGGAATCAATTTGTGGTGAATGAGCTTATGAATAATGTTGTGCAGCTGGACAATGTGTCATACAAATGGTACGCTCTATGTAATGTGAATTAACTTGCAGGAGGCTCGTAAAAGCTAATCCCCTATTTCTAAATCTAGGACGAATAAATATGTGGTTATTTTCAGTTTATTTATTTTCCGGGAAATACAGATTCTGGGGACTGATTTAAGTAAAATCAAAATAGGAATTCGTCAAGAAAGGAAATTACTGGGCTCATGTCCAATAACTAAGCATCAAGTATGTTCCAATCAACTAGAACAGAGCTACGAAGTCTTTCGCGACGTATTTCTTGAATAAAAATCTCTCGGTGTACATGCCGCGTCAATTCTGGATAAAATTCCAAGCTTTCGACCACTACCTCCATGGTCGTCATCAGGGCTAAAACTGACTGTCGTGAACTTTTTTTTTTTTTTTGTGTGTGTGGTGGTGCTGAAGTCTGATCAACTTCGTTGATTTTTACTTCTGTAGGGAATGGAAGGGGTAAAAATTTTCTCTTTATTTATTTATTCTTCTTTCAGCTTTAGTTTGGGCACACAGAAGGGTCCTTTAACTCGCTGCTTTTGGTGTGTGTTTGAAAACATGTGTGTGGAAGTGCTAAAGGACGATATGCCCTTAAATTATGGAGAATTCCGTAGGGATATCATTTACGGAGGCTCAAATACTATCGCCTTCGGTACTTTATATTTGTGGTTGCGTAAGGGTTCTACTGCACCTACTGTGGTGAGTTGTGGTGTACCGTCACGTATCATGTCCAACTTCCGAAATAAGGTTCGTGCCTTCTCCTTGACCTTGTCTGAGAGGTAAGATTCGCTTAAGGCTCGATGAATGTCATGATTTCGGATCCACCATTGGGCTCCTGTGATCCATCGTAGGCATCTGCTTGGTACAACCTGTAACTTCTTGTAGTTAGTGGCACACTTAGTACCCCAAGAGGTCGATCCATACAAAATAGATGGTTCGACTGTGGCATGGTACAACTGGAGTTTCGTGCGTTGGCTGAGGTATGAGCTCTTCAGAAAGGGGAGGAGAGCTCCCAGCATTTTGAGGCCAGACGTCTTCTTCTCCATAATGTGATGACTATACAACAGTTTGGCGTCTAGATGCACTTCCAGGTATTTTACAGTTCTTGCCCAGGGGAGTGGCTGGTCTGATATCCGCAGGCGGTCATTGACAATGGGTCTCCGACGTGTGAAGACAATAACTTTGGTTTTTTCTGCATTGACCGTTATTTTGTTCATGTGGGTCCATTGGTCCACTAAATCTAGTTGGCGCTGCATCCGTGTGACGAGGTGGTCCTGTCGTGAACTAGCGAGGTTCCCACTTTTATATGCCAAGGACGGCTTCTGATTGGCTGGAATACGTCATTGCAACAGCGATATGGCGCGTAGTGAAGTGGTGCCCTCTACTTCCATAGATGTAGTTTCTATCCTGCGTTGCTTTCAGCGCCATCCCTTGAATCAGAGGGTAAAGTGCGGGAAGTTTTTCTCTGCGATTTTTCTTTATCCAGTGCACTTTTCCAAGTGTTGCTAAGTGCATAGCCGTTGTCTCTGTTAAAGTTATTATCGCTGAGTCTAATTTCGACTGCTTCCCGGATCACAGAGTCCCAGTAATTCGATGCGTGGGCTATTACTCTGGTTTCTTCAAATAAAATCTTATGGTTGTTAAGCAGGCTATGTTCAGCCACCGCTGATTTTTCCAAATACCTGTATTTTAGGTGGCGCTGGTGCTCGATGCAGCGGTCGGCAACGGTTCTTACAGACTGGCCCACGTAATTCTTGCCGCATTCGCAAGGAATAGTATAAATTCCCGGCACTCTTACGCCGAGACTATCTTTGACTGATCTCAACATTTCCTTAATTATCCTAGGTGGTCGGAAAACTGGTTTTATTCCTTGCCTCTTCAGGACTCTGGCTATCTTGCTCGTTGTAGCACCGCAAAAAGGAAGCCGCGCTATGTGTTGGTCCTCTTCTTGTATATGGCTGGCATCGTGTCTAACTTTCTTGGACACTACTGATTTAATTTCACCGGCAGAATAACCATTCTTCTTGAAAACAGTCTTCAAATGGCTAATCTCGGGAACGAGGTTGTCCTTGTCGGAAATAGTCCTGGCTCTGTGTATTAAAGTATTCAGCATAGCTCTTTTCTGAGACTGATGATGGAAGCTATGGCTATGCAGATATAAGTCTGTATGGGTTGGCTTCCTGTACACAGAATGGCCCAGTCGTCCATCCGGCTTTCGCTCTACCAACACATCTAAAAAAGGTAACTTCCCTTACTTCTCTACCTCCAATGTAAATTTTATGTTTGGATGTACACCATTTAAATGTTCGACGAACTGCTGCAGCGTGTCGCTGCCGTGTGGCCAGATTAAAAAAGTATCGTCGACGTATCTGTAGAAGCATGATGGGCGGAGGTGAGCACTGTTCAACGCTCGTTCTTCAAAGTCCTCCACGAAAAAATTCGCTATAGCTGGTGACAGCGGCGAACCCATAGCTGTTCCATCCGTCATTTCATAATAATTTCCACTGTATAAAAAGTAAGTGGTCGTCAAGGTATGCCGGAACAACTTCAAAATTTCTGAGGAAAAATGAGCAGCCAACAGTTGTAAGGTGTCATCCACAGGTACTTTGGTGAACAGAGAAACCACGTCGAAGCTGACCATGATATCACTTGGGCCTATCTTCATCTGTTTTATGATATCAACAAACATTTTTGAATTCTTAATATTATGTGAGCAGTGACCAACTATAGGCGCCAACAATTTAGTTAAGTGTTTTGCAAGCCTGTACGTAGGAGAGTCAATAGCGCTAACAATCGGTCTCAATGGGACGTTCTCCTTATGAACCTTTGGCAAACCGTACAGTCTTGGTGGCCTAGGTGCTCTCGGCCGTAAGTTCTTCACCAGTTAGTCGGAGAGGCCAGAGTTTTTTAGTAGCTCCCTTGTCTTCCTGCTGAGCGCCGGTGTAGGATCCCGTCTGAGAATCCGGTATGTGCTATCCTCCAGTAATAATCCTACTTTCTTGTGGTAATCTGTAGCATTGAGGAGTACCGTGGCGTTCCCCTTGTCAGCAGGTAGAACAACTAGATCTTCATCTTTCTGCAACAATTTCAGTCCTTGTCTCTCCTCTCTGCTGATGTTTGACTTAGGCGGCTTAGATGTCGCTAAAATCCGGCTAGTAGCAAGCCTTACGTCATCCGCTGCTTCTTGAGGAAGATGACGAACTGCTTTTTCCACTCCACTAACAATCTCAACCACCGGTAACTTACGTGGAGCTGGGGCAAAGTTCAATCCCTTACTGAGAGCCGAGATGGTAGCTTCATCAAGTTCCTTGTCAGAGAAGTTGATAACAGTGCGGTGAATGCCGTTGGACCCAGTAGTTCCTTGATCACGGTTAAGCCGCTCAAATTTATCGGCCTGTTTCGCCGTAGTCCTGCTTAAATTGGCTCGTTGGTGTGCCGCCAAAGTCATATCCACCCATTCCCAGTCCAGTGGTGAGAGGACTCCGGCCAGAAGTAAATGGCAACTAAATAACAGGCGAGCATTCATGTCTAGTTCATACCTGGTATGACGTATCCTCTCTTTCACAATAGCATGGCTGGTCTTTCGTAAAATTCTGTTTACTGCAGCGGTTCTGATGTGGTGTTTGACGACTGCAAACTTCGGTACTACCTCCTTGTCACGACAGCGTAGTAAAAAAGCCAGATTGCTCAGCAACTGAGACTGTTTCAGGCGCAGCTTCTCCAGGTGATGAACGCTGCGCGCTATATCCTCCCCGTAGAGGAAACTAATATGGTTACGGAAACTAATATGGTATTTGGAAAAATCAGCGGTGGCTGAACATAGCCTGCTTAACAAGCATAAGATTGTATTTGAAGAAACCAGAGTAATGCCCACGCATCGAATTACTGGGACTCTGTGATCCGGGAAGCAGTCGAAATTAGACTCAGCGATAATAACTTTAACAGAGACAACGGCTATGCACTTAGCAACACTTGGAAGAGTGCACTGGATAAAGAAAAATCGCAGAGAAAAACTTCCCGCACTTTACCTCCTGATTCAAGGGATGGCGCTGCAAGCAACGCAGGATAGAAACTTCATCTATGGAAGTAGAGGGCACCACTTCACTACGCGCCATATCGCTGTTGCTATGACGTATTCCAGCCAATCAGAAGCCGTCCTTGGCATATAAAAGTGGGGACCTCGCTAGTTCACGACAGTCAGTTTTAGCCCTGATGACGACCATGGAGGTAGTGGTCGAAAGCTTGGAGTTTTATCCAGAATTGACGCGGCATGTACTCCGAGAGATTTTTATTCGACTAGAACAGAGAACTGTTGGAGGAGAAACAAATTTTGAATGCAGTCGTCTCGTGGAATCATAATGAAGCACTAGAAGAGTGTAACCGTGCCTATGTGCGCTAGTACAGACGTTCTAACTCTTTTTCCTTAAGTAGTAGATTAGTTCCGAAAAAAATTGAGGTGTTGTGTAACGAAAGTTTGAAGGTGTTTCGAATTTCTTCAATTGGGGTTTAAAAATTCCGCTTGTCTTTCTATCCAGCCGTAATTCAGAACTTCAGATTACTGGTTGTTGATGACGTAAGTGATCTACAACGTATATACCGAAAGTGACAACGGACGCTGAAATTTCAAAGCGTTTATCGGCACATCAGCTCTAAGTCTGCTGCAAGTTATGTGTTCAATACCTATCGTTGCTAGTATTAAATGAGTGTGCTATGTGCGTGAACGTGTTCGTGTAAGATATGAGCAAATATGTCACTTCTCATCAAAAACTCTATGGTAGACCGGACTTGGCAGCTTGAAGTGGAGCGTTGAAATTGGAGTACAATACAAATACTTTTCATCAGAACTGCTTTCATTCTGTGATGAAGAACGCTCTTTGCAATAAGAAACTGAATGCTTTTTGCACCCTGCTGGCTTTAATGCAAACAACTTTTTATGTAGAGCCACATTATATACCATTTTAGGGTTAACCATTCTTCTAAGGAAACCCAACGAGACTGCAGAGGCGGTAGTGGGGAGAAGGGAGGGGGCAGTTCAATCCTCTTGCCACTCCTGAACAGATTTAATAATGACCATTGCTGCTGCCATCTCCGTCATTTACTTTGAGAAATCCTGTATGCTAGTTGTACATGTGAAATACAATCGATAAACAATTACGAAAAAATTTATAGCATCTGTTACTGTCTAGTACGAAAGTGTGCTCAGGAGAGAAATTTATTTATATGTTGGAAATTACACATTAGACTATACACATTTTAAAAGGCATGCTGCTTATGCAATGTGTGGATGTTCAGTGACCACAGCGCCTGTTTTTCATGCTACAGTGATTAGTAACCAAGACGTCCTCACTTCCGGGTTCGAAGCCCACCTCACTTAAATAACAGTCAGCGTTGGCATAAGAAGTCGGACACGTCCAAAAGAACAGATACCATCTCCATGTAGTTAAGGCTATGCGGCGTTAAGGCTATCCGGCCATTGACCTTCTTCTTCTGTGCTGGATGCACACGCATTGCCAGAATTCGTACGGGACTCAGTAAGATTGTCTGCCCCGAGTAATGAGTGTAGTGGGTAGGGGCACTACGAATGTAGTGTGTTGATAGTAATTTGGGAATGAGGGTCTCACGGGGAGCGTACAGGGGATAAATCCCTGTGGTCGCTGTATCCTCTGTGGCCTCCGTAGCTCAGGTGGATAGAGCATCTGCCATGTAAGCGGGAGATCCCCGGTTCAAGTGCCAGTCAGGGCATTCATTTTGAACTGGTCCCCTTGGTGTATATCAACGCCTGTCGACAGCTTAGGGTCTTGATTTAAACATTTAATTGGCATTTAATCAAATTAAATTTGGTTAGCCCGCTAGTTGGGTCACCTAGCCCCCTCCCCCCTCGGGATTCTCTTTCAGAGGGGGAGGTTGAGCCATGCTGCAACTTGCGTTGGTGCTGTTTGTAGGTTTCCGCCCTCTGTTGGAGCCCAGACCATATCGTTTAGCTGACATGGTTGTGGTTCTTTGTCTTCATCTCGTATTGACTGGCGCCACTGTCCGCTAGTGGCAGCAAAAAATGGTTCAAATGGCTCTGAGCACTATGGGACTTAACTTCTAAGGTCATCAGTCCCCTAGAACTTAGAACTACTTAAACCTAACTAACCTAAGGACATCACACACATCCATGCCCGAGGCAGGATTCGAACCTGCGACCGTAGCGATCGCGCGGTTCCAGACTGTAGCGCCTTTAACCGCTTGGCCACTACGGCCGGCTAGTGGCAGCAGCGGCGGTTATCGATAAGTAGTAACTGTGGCCCTATCTTTTGGGTGGCGTCAGTGTTGTTCCGGGTCATGTGGCCACGAGGATGCACGACCTCGTCGTAAACCGGATCCGCCAAGTTTTATGTTCAGTGCAGTTGGATTCAAGTAGAGGAAACTCCACCATTTCACGATCCTGCGATTGTCCAGTGACTTGGGTTCGTGTTGCTGCTCGTAGTGTTGCCAAGGCAAAGAGCAGTAAGTGGAGTTCTTGAGGAAGGCGGATCTGATTAGCTTTCCTTTACTTCTAATTACTATTTATTGCGTTCAGTTTGTTGCTATTTGTTAAGTTCAACCAGTGATATTTTTCCTGCCTCGCGGCAACTAACGCCCCAGTTACCTCGCCCCGGGGGGTTAGTGTATGTAACGGCAGTGTACGTTTCCTAGCCTGGCCGCTGTTGTCGGGTGAGATGTGTAGTTTTAACAGCTTTCTTGATTGTAGGTTGGTGGGCGATTCTTCTACTCTGGTGATAGTGATTTATTTCTCTTTCTGGGCTTTATAACAACACTATTTTGCGGGCGGAGTCCAGACCGCCAGTTCCGGCTTCGGCGTATTCTTATATCGTTTCATTCGGTTTATTGGACGTTTGGTAGCCTCAGGAAGATTATCATTAGTCATTTGTTAGACTACCACTAGTCTGAGTTACCATCTTGTGAAGTGAATGCAACTCCTGGCTCTGCCTATCTCATCGCTTGCGAGAGTGTTTTTTGCCAGATCTACTCAGAGGTCGATTCCTGGTGCACCGCCTGTGACTGGCCCTTGTGTTTTATTATTGTACTTGCTGTTTTATTGTATGTTTCTAAATTTTTTATATAATTGTCATTCTTGGCGTTACAGTAGGTTTAAATGATTGCGCTACCAGGTTTACCATCGTTTTGTCTCACTTGTTTGGTGATCAGTTGCTTGTCCTTTTAAATTAACCTTTTCTGACGTAGTTGCTGTTTTACTGCATTTTTTTAAATTTTTAATATAATTGCCATTCTTGGCGTTACAGCAGATTTCAATGGTTGTGCTGCCAAGTTTATCATCATTTTGTCTCATCCGTTTGGTGGTCAGTTGACTGCCTTTTTAAATTAACCTTAGCTATTGCATTGCTGATTTACTGTATGTTTGTTAAATTTTTAATAATTGCCATTCTTATGGTTAAAGGCCTACACCCGTGACTGTGGTTACTTGCCTTAAAATTGTAATTGTGACCACACTAGCTTGTTTTTAAAAGATTTTTTGCTGTGTCTGTATTTTATGCTCATTTGGTAAATTGTAACGCACTGAAAGCACTATGAATTACACAGTTGTTTATTCATTCTTGAATAACGTGTGACATCTTGATTAATTGCAAAGTCTGGAATCGACGTTTTAAAATAAATGTGTGTAATTGTAATTGGGAACCAATAGTAACTGATTATGGCCCCGTCCACAATCGTAACTGAATCCTGCCTTCCTTGGCTATCTGGTTTCAGGAAGTACTAGGAGATAACGAGTTACACTTGAAGTTCTCCAAGGCTGGAGATACAACAGTAATGAATAGCTCTGTAGACACTACAATTGAAGAGGACTGGACACCTCGAAAAAGGTCAATCACAATAGTTGGAAAGAAAAACGTACGTACAAAGAAAGTAACAGTGAAGAAATCATTGGTAACAGGAGAAATACTTCAGTTGGTCGACGAAAGAAAGAGGTAGAAAAGTGTTAAGCGAAATTCAGGAATACAGCAATACAACTCTCTGATGAATGAAATAAATAGTATGTGCATGGAAGCTAACACGAAATGGCTGCATGGAAAATGTGAAGAAATCGAAGGAGAAATAATTGTCTGCAGGACTGACTCAGCATATAGGAAAGTCAAAACAACCTTCTCTGAAATTAAAACAAAGGATGGTAATAGTAAGTGTGCAAGGATATTCCACTGTTAAATACAAAGGAGTGACTGAATTTGAGGGGGGAGATTTGTCTGATGAGATAGAAGATGAAACAGGATTCGGTTTAGAAGAGGTAGGTGTCCCAGTATTAGAATCAGAATTTAAGAGAGCTTTGAAGGACTTAACATCAAATAAGGCAGACGGGGTAGATATCATTCCTTCAGAATTTTTAGAGTCACTGGGAGAAGTGGTAAAAAACAACTATTCACGTTGGTATGAGATTGTGTAAGTCTGGTGACATGCCATCTGATCTTCGGAAGATTATCTCTCACACAATTCCAAATACTGAAAGAACTGACAAATGCGATAATTATCGCACAATCAGGTTAACAGCTCATGCATCCAATTTGCTGATAACTGTAACATACATAAAAATGGAAAAGAAAAATGGTAATGTGCTGGATAACGATCAGTTTGGCTTTAGGAAAGATAAAGGCACCAGAGAGGCAGTTCTGACTTTGCGGTTGATAATGGAAACAAGATTGAAGAAAAATGAAGACACTTTCACACGATTTGTAGATCAGGAAAATCCGTTGGACAATACAATACTGTAAAAGCTTTTCGACATTCTGAGAAAAATAGGGATAAGCCGTAGGGAAAGACAGTTAATATACAATATTCACAAGAGCCTAGAGAGGATAGTAAGACTGGACTACCAAGAACGAAGTGCTCAGATTGAAAAGGGTGTATGAGCGGGACGTAGTGTTTCACCCATACTGCTCACTGAAGAGGCAATGATGGGAACAAATAAAGACGTTCAGGAGTGGAGCTAAAAGTCAAGGTGAAAGGATATCAATGATATCATTTGCCGATCACATTGCTATCCAGAGAGAAACTGAAGAAGAATTACATGATCTGCTGAATAGAATGAACAGTGTAATGAGTACAGAATATGGACTGGGGGCAAACTGAAGAATGACGCAAGTAATGAGAAGTAGTAGAATTGAGAACAGTGCGCAATTTAACATTAGGATTGATGGTTACGAAGTAGATGAAGTTAAGGAGCAGAGGCGGAAATGAGGACATCAAAAGCAGACTAGCACTGGCAAGAAGGGCATTTCTGGCTAAGAGAAATCTACTAATATCAATTAAGATCCTAATGTGAGGAAGAAATTTCTGAGAATGTACATCTGGAGTACAGCATTCTATGGTTGGTGAAACATGGACTTTGGGATAACTGGAACAGAAGCGACTCGAAGCATTTGAGATACGGTGCTACAGACAGATGTTGAAAATTAGTTAGTTCTCCGCAGAATTGGAGAGGAAAAGAATACTGATAACGAGGAGGGACAGGATGATGGGACGTCTGTTAACACATCAGGGAGCGACTTCCATGGTACTAGAGGGAGGTGCAGAGGGCAAAAACTGTAGCGGAAGAAAAAGATTGGAACACACATGGCAAATAATTGAGGACGTAGGTTGCAAGTGATACTCTTAGATGAAGAGATTGTCACAGGAGAGAAATTCGTGGCGGGCTGCATCAAAACAGTAGGACGACTGATGACACCAAAAAGATCTTTCGGACTACACCTCCGACGTCTTTTAAACGTAAAAAGATTTCCTAATCTGGAGTAACAAATCAACAGACACCAATGTGATAAGAAATCATCTCTCGCAATACCATTACATTCTTTAGGTAACATTAGACACCAATATCTACCTAAAAAAAATCTATGGTTCACTGGAGGATATTTGTCACATAACTTATTGGAAAGTGTGTCGTGGGCTTGCATCCGACCTCTCGTTTGACGCATCTCTGCACGCTAGTCTAAACTGTACAAGGCTTTTCATATCCGCACAGCCACTGCGGGCAACATTCACTTGGAGCTACATGCTGTAGGAAGCTAGTCTCCTTCAGCTATGCTTGCCTTTAGATACGACTTCGTTACAAAAATACTGTCCCTTGAAAGCTCATGACTGGTACAAATATTTCTTTTAGTCAAGTTTTATTAAAATAGTATTTTATTACCGACTCGATTTATTATCTCCCCATTAGTTATATACTCCAAACATGTAACCATCATCCTCCTTATACAGAACGACATTTCGAGATCTTATTGTTTCCTCTTGCCAACGTTATTTATCATCCTCTTTTCATTTGGTTATAAGATTACAACCATTGCAAATACTTTCAGAAATGGGTTTCTAGTAACTAAAACTGTAGTAAATTTTAAGAAAACTCACAATTCCACTTGAGTTTTCTAGCTGCGCCCAGACAGCAAAAGTCTTCTAATCTAGTAACGTGTCATTATGTACTCTAATGACTTCACCATCACCTGATTTACGTCAGTTACGTCCCATTACCATGTTTCAGTTTTGTTGAGACTAACCTCGTAATCCCTTGTCGAAACGTTAGTCATTCTGTTCAATCGCTGTTCCTTCCCCGTCCCTGACAGCACGACAACGTTGTAGGGAAATCTTAAACATTTTATTTCTTGTTACTGAATATTAATTACCTACTTATCTTCTCCTCCTCCCGTGCCCCATTGATATACATTTACTGAAGTTCCTCAAAGTTACTTCACGCAGTTGCTGCTATGTATTTTACTGTGAAGCCACAGCTGACATTTTGTACTGTACTTAATGTTCTGTAACACATCTATCCACTGAACTACTACTACTTCTAGGTTCTTCTTGTCTGTTTCAGCATTGGCACAACTATGTATGCGTATGAGATTAATCAATGTTACTATTCTCACACCAGTAACAACTACGACATTCTCTTCTAACATAAATGATTTTAAAAATTCCACAAGAAATCATCATCTACTTACAGTTTCTTAACACTTCATCAGTTATTTTAAATGTGTTTATCTGTGTAAGTATAACAAGTCATTTACATTCCACATTAGTGGAACACAGTGGTAATGCCAAAAACTACATAAGTTGCGCCACGGGTCATATAGTCGCTGCATAAAAAATTAAGAAATTAGATAAAAGAGGAAAGAGAGACAAAATGCTACAAATGTTTGGCCTTTTATGGGACTGTCTTATACTAAACTGGCCGTCATCGATAAAAATGTGCTTCCATTTCAGGTCTACGGCTTCCAGGTAGTGTCCCTACGTTAATTTTTCTTCAGTGTATGGGAAATATGTTAAAGTGTTGACACTGCTGACTGATGCAGTTTGTCATTTGGCGTATGTATTGTTATACAGGGTGCTACAAACGATAACGACAAACGTAGAGAGATTGTAGAGGGTGTCGCAATGAAAAAATTGAGTGTACGAACCCGTGTCCGGCACCTGCTGCTACTCCACCAGTTCCGGAGCAAAAGTGGCTATGTACACTGACAGACTGTTGGCGGAACATTTCGCAATGGATGGCGCCTGATTGCCATAACCGGCAGTGGAGAAGATGGAGCTAGCAGCTGCAGTTACAGGTTTTTGCGATGCTCTATAGCCAGGGTGTATGAAGGTTTCGACCACGGGTTTCCATCCACAGTATAGATTTTTCCTGTTTACCGAAAAACACTGGAGATTTTAGAGGGTTCCAGGAGAAAAGTGGTGGGTGAAAAAGTGTTTCCGAAACCGTGAGCCACCGAGGCAACAGAGCATCGCATTCACAGGTAACAAAGTCTATCTATGCAGCAGTTACCTTCATCTTCTCCACTGGCGGTAGTGGCAATGAGTCACGATCACTGAATAAACAAACATTACGATACGCTCCGCTCACAAACCGTGAGCGTAAAAAGTCCCGTTTTCTGACGAAGCTGTGACGTAGCGGCAGGCGTCGGGGCCAGTAACTTAGGCCATCTTTAGCGTCGTTGAATGACGTTTCCGGAGATGGGTCCCTATCCTCCATTAGTTCCTCAAGACACCCTGTAAAACAAGTGGAAGTTTGTCGGTATCGGTTTATAACGCCCTGTATCATCATTCCCTTTGTCAATTTGGCACTAGCATGACATGTTTTGCGTGATACAGAATGACGAAATTTTAAAAAGCCTACCGGACACAGAATTGTTAGTAACAATAAAGAAGACTAATTAAATCATGACTGCAGCGGTTTTCCTTCTGTACGATAGGCGTTCTTGGTGAAATATTAGCAATGGTCAGCTGGCATAAGATGACTCGGTTCTGTGACACAAACTGTGTAGCTACTTGAACGACAAGTAATGGCTCCACTGTCTGGGAAGCTTTCAACGGCTGAGAGAGCATTGTCCTGGCACCTCACCTTCCATACTGTATCCGAATGATGTGACGTGTTCCAAGCAGTAGTAGTGTCTCCTTAGAGACTGGACAGTTATTCCGACGTTCAGTCCCTTGACTACCGTGCAAAGTACACTCCTGGAAATGGAAAAAAGAACACATTGACACCGGTGTGTCAGACCCACCATACTTGCTCCGGACACTGCGAGAGGGCTGTACAAGCAATGATCACACGCACGGCACAGCGGACACACCAGGAACCGCGGTGTTGGCCGTCGAATGGCGCTAGCTGCGCAGCATTTGTGCACCGCCGCCGTCAGTGTCAGCCAGTTTGCCGTGGCATACGGAGCTCCATCGCAGTCTTTAACACTGGTAGCATGCCGCGACAGCGTGGACGTGAACCGTATGTGCAGTTGACGGACTTTGAGCGAGGGCGTATAGTGGGCATGCGGGAGGCCAGGTGGACGTACCGCCGAATTGCTCAACACGTGGGGCGTGAGGTCTCCACAGTACATCGATGTTGTCGCCAGTGGTCGGCGGAAGGTGCACGTGCCCGTCGACCTGGGACCGGACCGCAGCGACGCACGGATGCACGCCAAGACCGTAGGATCCTACGCAGTGCCGTAGGGGACCGCACCGCCACTTCCCAGCAAATTAGGGACACTGTTGCTCCTGGGGTATCGGCGAGGACCATTGGCAACCGTCTCCATGAAGCTGGGCTACGGTCCCGCACACCGTTAGGCCGTCTTCCGCTCACGCCCCAACATCGTGCAGCCCGCCTCCAGTGGTGTCGCGACAGGCGTGAATGGAGGGACGAATGGAGACGTGTCGTCTTCAGCGATGAGAGTCGCTTCTGCCTTGGTGCCAATGTTGGTCGTATGCGTGTTTGGCGCCGTGCAGGTGAGCGCCACAATCAGGACTGCATACGACCGAGGCACACAGGGCCAACACCCGGCATCATGGTGTGGGGAGCGATCTCCTACAATGGCCGTACACCACTGGTGATCGTCGAGGGGACACTGAATAGTGCACGGTACATCCAAACCGTCATCGAACCCATCGTTCTACCATTCATAAACCGGCAAGGGAACTTGCTGTTCCAACAGGACAATGCACGTCCGCATGTATCCCCTGCCACCCAACGTGCTCTAGAAGGTGTAAGTCAACTACCCTGGCCAGCAAGATCTCCGGATCTGTCCCCCATTGAGCATGTTTGGGACTGGATGAAGCGTCGTCTCACGCGGTCTGCACGTCCAGCACGAACGCTGGTCCAACTGAGGCGCCAGGTGGAAATGGCATGGCAAGCCGTTCCACAGGACATCATCCAACATCTCTACGATCGTCTCCATGGGAGAATAGCAGCCTGCATTGCTGCGAAAGGTGGATATACACTGTAGTAGTGCCGACATTGTGCATGCTCTGTTGCCTGTGTCTATGTGCCTGTGGTTCTGTCAGTGTGATCATGTGATGTATCTGACCCCAGGAATGTGTCAATAAAGTTTCCCCTTCCTGGGACAATGAATTCACGGTGTTCTTATTTCAATTTCCAGGAGTGTATTAATATTGACTTGTTTGTGATCTGCGTTAAATACTTACGAGGCTGATGTTCCCGCATGCACTGGTGCACTTGATGAGCTATAGATGCTCGAAACCGGGCTCAGTAAAGTATTCACTTAAACTAAGAGCCTGGAGGAAATGACTTCGTAGTACTTCTAGAAACTGTGGTGCTCATCCGAGGTAGTCTGAAAAAAATGCTCAAATTGTGTGAAATCCTTATGGGGTTTAACTTCTGAGGTCATCAGTCCATAAGCTTACACGCTAATAAACCTAAATTATCCTAAGGACAAACACACACACCCATGCCCGAGGAAGAACTCGAACCTCCGCCGGGACCAGCCGCACAGAGGTAGTCTGAGTGGACATCTTTAGATTTAAGTCCTAGCCGAAACGTACAACTCTGCCTCAGGGGGCAGCGGAGTTACAGCCAGACAATTGAGGCAGAGAATTTATTTAAAAAAAAATCATCGCACATATTCATCGAAGCCGTATTTGTCAAATCACTGTAAGACGCAGTATTTTTTGACGTCGACGGGGCTCTGTTCCACACACGGCCTCTGGGCACGCTGTTTCACTTCACTTTCCACCGGAAGTAAGAGCAGCCTCTGCGGCAGGTGGTGAAGTGGGTGGATCGGCGTGTGGCAGCCCCGGGCGCCGAAGCAGAAGGGCGACACACCGCAAACATATTTCCGTTCCGTCGCAGGGGAAATCTCGAAATCTCGTTGACAAAAGTCAACATCAGGATCCAACAGTCACCCAGTTTCCTTGAGTATACACTTCCTGCTGGTTTCCGCGAAACATCGGTTAAAGGTGCCATATATCTTTGAATACATTATTTTTCCTTTCTAACAAGGAGGCTTCAATATGAGATTCTGATTTAAGCTCATGGTTTCAGAGACGTTCGATTATTCATGAGGCGGGCGTGATGCAAATTTTTGTTGCTAATGTCTTCAATACTCTTCTTCTTAATGTCTATTATTTAACGCTGAAGAGAGAATAAGGCAAAACAAAAAGCATTAACTTCAGCGTATAGCTTACCAGAGAACTTTCCTTTCCTTCAGTAAGTGAGCGCTAAATAGTTTAGCCATTAGTGCTCGACTGAATACGCTTGCTACTACTGCTATGCAATATTGGGATAAACAACTGCGGCCTAAGATAATCACCAAAGGACGTTATTATGGGCTGCACATATTTAAGTAATCATGAGCAAGACAAAATTAAATCATACAGATTCTCCTCATACCAGTAATTCAGGTGTTGCTCCCAGGGGAGGTAATGCACACTAACAGTCGCGCTAATACGCCACACGAAAGGCGCTCAAGAAGATTTCGGAAAAGAGCTAGAAGTTGCACAACACTAATTACTCTAAAAGCCACAAGATGTAGAGACTGAAAAATGTAAAGGATATGGCCCATAATTTGTTAGTTACAAAACGTAAATTAAAGCTGCGGAAGTTAACGTTATGATTATCTGACACCGACATTGAAGCAGTAGCTGATATTCAATATTTGAGAGACAAGTACCCTTTTAGAACACTGCCCGGACGGCATAAATAATCAATTTCAGCCAGTTAAACGGCCATCTTCAGAGTTATAAACATTTACAATGACTTACTCATTCAAACCGAAAATGTTGAAATACGATTAAGAAGAGTATATAACCTATGCGGTATTATCAGTGTTGTAATTACCTATTCGCACGTCTGTGAACGGCGCGTAAAATATATAATACGTTATGGAACTGACTCAAAGTCATCATTAAAATTGTGCTATTTTGCTATATGCACAGGGTGAGTCACCTAACATTACCGCTGGATCTATTTCGTAAACCATATCAAATACTGACGAATCGATTCCACAGACCGAACGTGGGGAGAGGGGCTAGTGTAATTGGTTAATACAAACCATAAAAACATTTACAGAAGTATGTTTTTTAACACAAACTTACGTTTTTTTAAATGGAACCCCGTTAGTTTTGCTAGCACATCTGAACATATAAACAAATACGTAATCAGTGCCGTTTGTTGCATTGTAAAATGTTAATTACATCCGAAGATATTGTAACCTAAAGTTGACGCTTGAGTACCACTCCTCCGCTGTTCGATCGTGTGTATCGGAGAGCACCGAATTACGTAGGGATCCAAAGGGAACGGTGATGGACCTTAGGTACAGAAGAGACTGGAACAACACATTACGTCCACATGTTAACACTTTTTTATTGGTCTTTTCCACTGACGCACATGTGCATTACCATGAGGGGTGAGGTACACGTACACACGTGGTTTCCGTTTTCAATTACGGAGTGGAATAGAGTATGTCCCGACATGTCAGGCCAATAGATGTTCAATGTGGTGGCCATCATTTGCTGCACACAACTGCAATCACTGGTGTAATGAATGTCGTACATGCCGCAGTACATCTGGTATAATGTTGCCGCAGGCTGCCACAATAAGTTGTTTCATATCCTCTGGGGTTGTAGGCACATCACGGTACACATTCTCCTTTAACGTACCCCACAGAAAGAAGTCCAGAGGTGTAAGATCAGGAGAACGGGCTGGCCAATTTATGCGTCCTCCACGTCCTATGAAACGCCCGTCGAACATCCTGTCAAGGGTCTGCCTAATGTTCATTGTGGAATATGCAGGTGTACCATCATGCTGATACCACATACGTCGACGCGTTTCCAGTGGGACATTTTCGAGCAACGTTGGCAGATCATTCTGTAGAAACGCGATGTATGTTGCAGCTGTTTGGGCCCCTGCAATGAAGTGAGGACCAATGAGGTGGTCGCCAATGATTCCGCACCATACATTTACAGTCAACGGTCGTTGTCGCTCTATCTGTCTGAGCCAGCCAGGATTGTCCACGGACGAGTAATGCATGCTCCGTAGACTCTCTGCCCCGTGGTTTGTGAAACCCGCTTCATCGGTAAAGAGGTAGAACTGCAACGCATTCTCTCTTAATGCCAATTGACAGAATTGCACTCGATGATTATAGTCATCACCATGTAATTGCTGATGTAGCGACACATGAAACGGGTGAAAGCGGTGGCGATGCAGTATGCGCATGACACTACTTTGACTCAGTCCACCGGCTCTCGCAATGTCCCGTGTACTCATGTGTGGGTTCATGGCAACAGCAGCTAACACACCAACTGCACCCGCTTCTCCTGTGACGGGCCTGTTACGGACCCGTTTGCGTGCTACGACCATACCTGTTGCATACAGTTGGCGGTAGATGTTTTGCAGTGTGCGGCACGTTGGATGCTTTCTGTCCGGGTACAGTTCTGCATACACCCTGCAGGCTTCAGCTGCATTTCGTCGACTCTCGCCATAGATGAGTATCATCTCCGCCTTTTCAGAGTTCGAATACACCATGGTCACAGTTCCTACAACACTACACTATCACAGACGTCTAGTAACACGGTGTACTACAGTTGGTCTGCGTGCGGAGACGAATGCAGAATAACAATAGCAGCAAGGGCTACATGCGGACACTGCGACATCTAGACCAAACCACAACAGTGCACTACAGCCACACTCGTAAGCACGGTCGTCATCGTAAACATGTCCTTGCAGATGCAGCTCGCCGACCCGGGCCCGTGTTTGTTCAAATCGCTCTGAGCTCTATGGGACTTAACAGCTTTGGTCATCAGTCCCCTAGAACTTAGAACTACTTAAACCTAACTAACCTAAGAACAGCACACAACACCCAGCTATCACGAGGCAGAGAAAATCCCTGACCCCGCCGGGAATCGAACCCGGGAACCCGGGCGTGGGAAGCGAGAACGCTACCGCACGACCACGAGATGCGAGCCCCGTGTTTGTTACAACACGCAACTGAACGTCGGAGGTTTCAAGCGTCAACTTTAGGTTACAATATCTCCGGATGTAATTAATATTTTACAATGCAACAAACGGCACTGATTACGTATTTGTTTATATGTTCAGATGTGCTAACGAAACTAACGTGGTTCCATTTAAAAAACGTAGGTTTGTGTTAAAAAACATACTTCAGTGCATTTTTGTATGGTTTGTATTAAACAATTACACTAGCCCCTCTCCTCACGTTCGGTCTGTGGAATCAGTTCGTCAATATTTGATGTGGTTTACGAAATATATCCAGCGGTAACGTTAGGTGACTCACCCTGTATATTACCTTCACACAGTCACAGAACTTTCAGTATTAGACATTGTGTAGAGTGCTGAGCGCTCACAGATGGTGCAAGGGACTGGGCAGAATCCCATGTGTAAGATGATGTCACACTTTCTTAAATAATAACCAGAAGCAATGCAACGCGCCATTCTGCTTGGTATGGGAACTAGTTGAACTTGTCTCACTGACGAAAAGAGGTAAACTAACTGCCAGAGACCATTTAGATCTTAGGTCGTAGCTATTGTCGCCAGGTGGCAGTACAGTATGATTCATCTAACATGTGAAGTTACACTACTTCATATTCCTTTACAATACATAGCCTCGCTTCCGTCCAGATACATACAGTAAGTATTGATGTGAGAAAGCGTTCGGTAACATCGTCTGAGGTATTCTACTGTCGCCTACATGCTAGCGCTGAGTCAGGTGATTTCATAGCAGCCGATGGGCGGTATCACAATCACGATGAATTTAGAGTGCATAAAAAATACTTTCTAAATAATGCCCTCTGGCAAGTGGTTTTGAAGTAGGGAAACTAGCGGTAATGAATCAATATTGTTTCTAATGCCCTCTGGCAAGTGGTTTTGAAGTAGGGAAACTAGCGGTAATGAATCAATATTGTTTCCTACAGGTGTAACATTCGTTGAATGACGCGATCATACCTATTATTATGTATGCCTGATAATTCATGTAGATTGTTTTCCGCAAAACGTACAATAAACGAATAGCAGCTCCTGAAAAAAAAGCTATTACTGTAGCTGAGACATATCTGTGATGCACAGCTCGCATTGAACTCGACTGCATTGTTACATACTCTAAAGATTCAAGATATTGGGCTCAACTAATAACGTGATAGTGATGGCATACATTCTTGTAGATGTACTGCTATATTAGGCCAACGGCCTTGCCGCAGTGGTAAAACTGGTTCCCATCAGATCACCGTAGTTAAGCGCTGTCCGGCTGGGATAGCACTTGGATGGGTGACCATCCAGTCTGCCGAGCGCTGTTGGTAAGCGGGGTGCACTCAGCCGTTGTGAGGCAAACTGAGGAGCTACTTGATTGAGAAGTAGCCGCACCGGTCTCGTAAACTAACATACGGCTGGAAGAGCGGTGTGCTGACCACATGCCCCTCCATATCCGCATCCAGTGATGCATGCGGGCGAGGATGACACGGCGGCCAGTCGGTACCGTTGGAGTACCAAGGCCTGTTAAGACGGAGTTTAGCAATCCTACTGTAAAACTGGATTTGAGTTTGGCATATATTCTACTCAGTGTCAGCCTATTAGTAATGTAAAATCTTCGTCGACTGATAATGCTGATTTTTGGATGAAGGTGAATGTTGGTAAAGATTGGAATTCTGATGTATCCGTCAGTGGTGTATACACTGAAGCGCCAAAAAAACTGATGAAGGCATGCGTATTCAAATACTGAGATAAGTAAGCAGGTTCATAAGTGGTTCAAATGGCTCTGAGCAGTATGGTACTTAACTGCTGAGGTCATCAGTCCCCTAGAACTTTAGAACTAGTTAAACCTAACTAACCTAAGGACGACACACACACATCCATGCCCGAGTCAGGATTCGAACCTGCGACCGTAGCTGTCACGCGATTCCAGACTGAAGCGCCTAGAACCGCTCGGCCACTCCGGCCGGGTATTATAGGTAATTTTTATGCAATGTAATCTGGTTCATACTTTATAGAGACTATATTATTTCAACTGTTGATGTGCGCCTTTATCAGAATAACATAGGCCATTTTAATTAATCTTCTATTTACACATTTTTGTAGCCCAAAACTTTTGAATTTGTTATTTTTATTGTAAGTACTGGATTTAATCGTGGCTGAACGATAGATTTATGCAAGCTTACCTGTGAATAAGTTTGATTGGCCTGCTGAGTCCGCAGCAGAAGTAGCAAGAACCTATCACGCTCCTATGTCTCCTAATTCGGATAAATATGAACTTTCTTTCTGCTCAATGTCGGACCGCTTTTGGTTATCAGTTAAATGATACCGCATATTTATTCATACAAGTAAGCATTTCAGGTCGCGCACATACACCGCACTTACGGCACGTCCTTGCTGAAAAATCTCTATGCATGTGTACGCCTAAAGTCCCTGCAGTGTCTCGGTGCTGGAGAGGTGTCACAGTCACGTGACTTTGCACTGGAGACGATATTCTTCAGGCACCGTATCGAATATTTGTATCGCATACTGGGAAAGCACCGTCAGCTTGGGTTTTGAGTGGCTGGGCATTTCCAGTTCAAGAATGACAACAGAAGTAGTAACCAGCGGACTTGGGCTTCAGTTTATTTGGAGAATTTTAGCGTTGTTTGTTTCATCTCTTTAAAAGACCGCTTATCAGACCACTCGTGCGCCTCTTTGTCGAGTACTGTTCGAGTGTTTGGGATCCGCACCAGGTCGGATTAAAGGTGGATATCGAAGCACTTCAGAGGCGAGCTGCTAAATTTGTTACATGTAGGCTGAACATGACGCAAGTTTACAGATACTTCGGGATTTAAAAAGCGATTACCTGGAGCGAAAGTGTTTTTCTTTTCGAGAAGCGCTATAAGGAAAATTTAGGGAACCGGCATTTGATGCTGACTACAGTACGATTCTAATGCCACCAACGTACATTTCGTGTAAGGACCGCGATATATACAATCGTTCTTCCCTCACGCTATTTCCGAGAGGAACGTTAAAGGAAGTGACTAGTTGTGGTACAGGATACCCTCCCCCACGTACCACATGTTGGCTTGCGAACTGTGTGTGTAGATGTATATTTAGGTGTAGGTGCTGACTTCCAATGATAAGAGATCGGCTGCTAAAAAAGATAAGGCGTGAAGCATTGAGTTCTTCCCGATATTCGCTTTACAATCCTAAAATGTGCCGTGTGGCAGGCATCAAGCCCTGAGAATTCCCTTAGGTATAGCTGTTGATGAAAACGTCGTGTCTTTCACACCGACTAAAAAAGACCGTTCGAAGTTCTATAAAGCTGCGAACACAGTGGCATTTGTATTGGAAGATTCTGACATCGACCCAAGACGGCTGAAGTTTTCGCATCAGCATGTCATTGCATGATCGTTCGCGATCACGCGAACGTACAGATTTCGAACAACTTCAAATCAGCTATCTTCGGTCAAATTGCCTGACGTTCTCACACACAAAACATAAACTGTGAGAAGCTGTTAAGCTTTGTCCAAGAAATAAGACTGTGGCATCTAGGGGATGAAGAATTTCACTGTCGATACAGTTCGAAATATGTGGATTGCAATTGCCGACTGGTTTAAGACGGCGAGTTGGCAAAAACTTTCTCGGACATTTTAAATATAAATTATAACCTCTAATACAATTTCGTCAATCGAGAACGGTGATATATCTTGTAGTTAAAGTCACTGTAGTGGATGATCTTTGGCGGTGGTAGGTGAGCATTACCTAACTAAAGATTACTAATACTACTCAATGGCGTTTTTATGGCGTTAGGGTCGTGATGCTGTTATGTGAGAGGGTTTGCAAAGATCTGTACTGTATGTGATTCCACTTTTCAGTGCTTTATATCTTCAGAGTACGTTATTTAAAATTTTATGTATGTTTTTCTAAATAGCAGTCACTGTAGGTCAGCTGACATATGCCTATTTCGCAAAATTTATTTAAAGTCTAGCAGAGTGTGTAACGTCGCAGCTATTTACACGGCTGCAGAGTTTAGGAGTAAGTTTTACTCCATTAGGTCAAGCTGTATTGGAGGCTGGCAATGATGCCTCCAGCCCCGGCCGTTGTGTGGTCGGCTGCTGGCGTCATAATGCCATGTGTTGTGGTGTGCGGACCGTGAGAACTGCTCTGTGTAGAGTGTACTAACATCACTTATTCATCTCAAATAAGAAACTAAATAACTATGATAAATATGATCTGTTTGTTTTCAAATTTTGTATAGGACCTTTTATAATTTAGAAGAACAATGAGTAAAATGTCATGTGGATAACTTTAATAGTTTTGGAAATATAAAAAACCTATTAAAAAGTACTTAACCGATACTTAGTAAAGTAAATTCAGACAGGAATCACGACAGTTTAAGTTTCTTTGTCATTTGAAAATACTAACAGCACTCTCAGTGGGCACAAGTTATTTTTAAGGAATTTTAATCGTAAACCTTTAATAATTTTCCTTTCGTAAGGAAAATAATAGTTTGAAAGTTGATATTTATATTTTGTGTTAGGGTGGGAGTAGATGAAAGTGAATGTAAGTGTGTATGTGGGAACATACGTCAAATTTCAATTTTATAATGTATTTCACCATCTATAACTAGCAAGTGTTACGTAACCTGGATGAACTGAAAACGGTGAATCCACCTGACTGTTGGATAACGTATGTCTCGTAGTGTTTGCTTTTGTAATAAGGAAGACAGAAAGATAGTAAGAGGATATTATGGTTCTCTTTTGATTTTCGTTTCGGTTGGTTTTGTGGAACATTTTGTGAAATTTTGCAATATGAGATGACGTAGATGCATCTGCGAATGCTGATTGGAGTAAAGCGGTTTGCGCGCGAAATTGATCACGAAAGGTTAATCTGACTGGATGATCATTTTGATCAACCAGTGAGAGAAAAGTCGTAATAGAATGAGTTATATGCCCTGTGAGCGACGGCATTCAGTTAGTCGTGGTCTCGCTGTGGGACGAGAAGGTCATGTTAAATGTGTCCGAAAACGATATCTGTAAGATGAAGAAATGACGGTTAAATCGCTCCTCGGTTTATATCGCCATGCTAGCAGATGCTATTACGGTATTTTCGGTTAAGTTTTGAGAGGTTTTGGAATGTTGGTTTCAAAATAAACCGCGTGTGAAACTATCGGCCTTTGTGAATATTCTGCGTGAGGTGTTCCGTATGCATGTACACAACATTTTGGCGAACATCTTCTTTCGAAGAATCCACTGAAAGGGACCGAAAGAGAATTCGTCTTGTAATAGTGTGTTGCCTCTGTGAATCTCGTAATATTTCGGGTTGGACTTCGCACATTTCTGGCTGTCTAACGTGTGATATAAGCTACACGAACTAGTAGTAGATGTACTACCAGCGTAAATGTGGGCTTGGTGCCACAATAAACGGAAAGGACCGTAACAAAACATCAGTATCTTCAAAAAAATATTTTCAATGAAGGAAATTAGCACCCACTTTGCCCTTTATTAATGGAGATTTACAGGTTTATCTTGTTACTGGACTTACGCGGACTTTGTAATCGTAAATATGGATGGTAGTTTTCTTCAACGCTGTTTTTTTCATCGTCTACATAGCACCTACGAATGCAGAGCAACGGGTGGCGAGTGGACACTATACTGAGGTAGGTGGGCATTAAATAAACCGCAAAACGAGTCCCTCCAACCCCACCTAGCCGCAAGTGTTTGCATGATTAAAAATGTTTCACGCTCTCTTCATCTCACATATTCGTAAAACTCCTTGGTTTATCCAGCAACTGAAGAGAGAGTACTCCCCAGTTTCCTTTGGAGGCGGATTTAGCTCATTCACATGCGTTCAGTGTCTTATTAACAGCATAACTGCATAAATCGCCGAGGTAAGAGACATCGCGGCGTCCATTACGCCCACGGAGTTTAAAACAGATGCTAACCTAACCACCATCATACCGCCATAAACTGACGAAGGAGATGTACCATGACCAAGCTCCTAGCCGTTGTTATCGTATGAGATCTGGTGACGGTGTCTGACGTTCGTTGCTAGCGCCACAGTGAACGCAGCACAACTCGTCGTATCGTTGACCGGGACTGGAGATACTATGCCGTGGCGTTTGCTTGGCTATGGAGTGCTTACAGAGAATTGTCTCGCATTTATGGTCGGAATAATGTGTTCATACAAAAGATGGCCTTTTCCATTCCGTAGCGTATGGCACTAGGTGTCGCGTATTCAATCTTACAACCACAAGTACAGTACTTTAAAAAAATGGTTCAAATGACTGTGAGCACTATGGGACTTAACATCCGTGGTGATCAGTCCCCTAGAACTTAGAACTACTTAAACCTAACTAACCTAAGGACATCACACACATCCATGCCCGAGGCAGGATTCGAACCTGCGACCGTAGCGGTCACGCGGTTCCAGACTGAAGCGCCTAGAACCGCTTGGTCACACCGGCCGGCCAAGTGCAGTGGTATTGCGTCGTAGTATTACATAAAGAAAAACTAATGGGCATTTAGGAATTATCATAAAAACGTAGAATTTGCACGTCTTTATAGCACGTCACAGGTGTTTTGGTTCTGTCAGTGTCACATCACCACTTGATTATAAAACACACGAAACTGAGGAAAAAGAAAAAGGCTAGAATTGTGGACGTCAAAGCGTTTTACTTGCCATGTGCAAATTGTCTATATCCCTCTCTGGTGACGTAGCTGTCGGCTGGATGAGTGTAGGTTTATTGACACAGAATCCTGACTAAGAAACAGTGCATTAAGGCGGAAAACGACGTTCTGTAACTGTTGTGACCGCGACCGGAACAGTCGAGTGTTTGCCGAGAACAAACCTCGGCGCGGCCGAACGGGAGCGCCCCGCGAAAAACAAACGAACAAACGAATGAGAAAGAACAGGCACTAACAACGACGGACGACAGAGAAAGACCTTACGAACAACAGGAAGCAACGGGTTACAAGCGACAACCTAACGAATCCACAACGTGCACTCGTACACGGAAACAAAGTAAAGTAAACACGCTGTCTGTAGGAGAGATGTCGATAGACTCACGCGAATATCAGACTGCCTCGCTGAGCTTTTTTTGTTTTTTCTTTATTGGATTTCAATTCCCCCCAAGATGGGGGCGTGGGCTGCCAGCAGCGTAATATGCTGCTCTACAGACTACAGAAAAGTTAAAAAAACCATAATGGGAATGTAAACAAACAAAAAAAAACATGCCATAAAACGCTGACTGTTAAATGGCGGAAAGTTGTGGAATTTAAAATATAAAAACACGGCAGTGATGATGCGGATCAAGATACACAAGAAGAAGACAGGCACAATTAAAAAAAACACGGCGACTCACTGGTTTCTACTAGCGCACAAGATAAAAAATACAACTAGTGACAGTATGTTGGCTGTTGGTAACACTGTCAGGGGACGCACAACACTGAACACTCACTTAGAACAGCAATATACAGGTGACACAGGGTGGGGGGGGGGGTGTTGGAGGACGCTGACCTATGAGGGGGAAAAGGGGGGAGGAGAGTAAAAGAAATAATGGGGTGCCAATGGAGGGAGGGGACATAGAAAAGGGGTGGGGGGCTGGGCGGACACTACAAGGAGTGGGAAAGGCAGTGGAGGGGAGAGCGAAATGTACTCAGAGAATAGAAGGGAGGCAGAGAGACGGTGGGCAGGGAAAGAACAGGATGGAAGAAGGGGAAGAGGGAGCCCAGGGAATGGACATAGGATTGGAGTGAGAGGTGGCGATCAGAGTTGATAGGAGGGGTAAATGGAGGGAGAGAGGGCATTATCTGGGAGGGGGAGTCGATGGAAGCCACCTTGGGAAAGGAGATGGTGTATAGGTGAAAGGTAGGGGGGACACACTGGTGAAAGTGCGACAGAGGGTGCGGCTTGAGACGAGCAACCAAGGGATGAGGGTGATCAAGGCAGCAGGAGATGTAGAGGATCCGCATCCTGAGGAAAAGGAGCAGATGGGGGAAACGTATTGGGTCATAGAGGATCCGCCTGGGGTACGGGAGACATACATGGAAGGCAAGGCGGGGTGTATGACGCTCGAGGATCTGGAGGGACTTACTGAATTGCAGGAGAGGTGGACAGGACAGGTGCCGATGGTAAGGGAGAAATGAAGGAGCTGGAAGGGGCGAGTAGTACGACCTACGATGATTGCCTGGGTCTTGGAAGGATTGATCTTCAGGGGCCACTGGTTACACCATGCAGCAAAAAGGTCAAGGTGATTCTGGCGAAGGCGTTGGGACCATTGAAGGGCAGGAGTAAGGGCGAGGACAGCAGTGCCAAGTCATACTGCAGGAAGTGTACTGGAGGGGGTGTTGGGGCACATCTGCGGTGTATAGCTGGTAGAGGAGATGGGAGAGGACAGAGCCCTGGGGCACACCTGTGGAGGGGTAGAAGGTGCCGGAATTGGTGTTATGGATGGTAATGTAGGAGGGGCGGCGGGAGAAAAAGGAGGCAATCAGCTCGCTTAGCTTGAGGTAGGCGCTGAAATACGGCATAGGGTACATCGCTAATGGCTTTTGGGACCACGTGCTCCATCTTGGTGCCCTCACGTTTTATGCAGGCTAGGAACGTGAACCGTGGTCTAGGGGTAGCGTCTTTGCTTCATAATCAAAACGTCTTCGTTCCCGGGTTCGATCCCCGTCACTGCCTAAATTTTTATAAATAATCAGCATTGGCGGCCGAAGACTTCTGGCATAAGAAGTCAGCCTCATTCTGCCAACGGCCTTGTCAAAGAGGGAGGAGGAGCGGATAGAGGTTCAGGGAACTCTCTTGTCCTAGGGGTGGGAAATTGCCCCTAAAGGCGGAAGAATCAGCAATGGTCAACGACATGAGGATGCAGAAGGCAATGGAAACCACTGCATTAAAGACACGTAACGTGTATCCACAGGACATGTGGCCTGTAATTGAAGAAGTGTCATGATGATCTCTCCATTGGCAAAAGATTCCGGAATAGTCCCCCATTCGGATCTCCAGGAGGGGACTGCCAAGGGGGAGGTTACCATGAGAAAAAGCTTGAATAATCAACGAAAGGATAACGTTCTACGAGTCGGGGCGTGGAATGTCAGAAGCTTGAACATGGTAGGGAAACTATAAAATCGGAAAAGGGAAATGGAAAGGCTCAATCCAGATATAGTAGGGGTCAGTGAAGTGAAGTGGAAGGAAGACAAGGATTTCTGGTCAGATGAGTATCGGGTAATATCAACAGCAGCAGAAAATGGTATAACAGGTGTAGGATTCGTTATGAATAGGAAGGTAGGGCAGAGGGTGTGTTACTGTGAACAGTTCAGTGACCGGGTTGTTCTAATCAGAATCGACAGCAGACCAACACCGACAACGATAGTTAGTTACGAGGTTTTACGTGGAGTGACATCGCAAGCTGAAGATCAACAGATAGAGAAAGTGTATGAGGATATTGAATGGGTAATGCAGTATGTAAAGGGGGACGAAAATCTAATAGTCATGGGCGACTGGAATGCAGCTGTAGGGGAAGGAGTAGAAAGAAAGGTTACAGGAGAATATGGGCTTGGGACAAGGAATGAAAGAGGAGAAAGACTAATTGAGTTCTGTAACAAGTTTCAGCTAGTAATAGCGAATACCCTGCTCAAGAATCACAAGAGGAGGAGGTATACTTGGAAAAGGCCGGGAGATACGGGAAGATTTCAAATACATTACATCATGGTCAGACAGAGATTCCGAAATCAGATACTGGATTGTAAGGCGTACCCAGGCAGATATAGACTCAGATCACAATATAGTAGTGATGAAGAGTAGGCTGAAGTTCAAGACATTAGTCAGGAAGAATCAATATGCAAAGAAGTGGGATACGGAAGTATTACAGAATGATGAGATACGTTTAAAGTTCTCTAACGCTATAGATACAGCTATAAGGAATAGCGCAGTAGGCAGTACAGTTGAAGAGGAATGGACATCTCTAAAAAGGGCTATCACAGAAGTTGGGAAGGAAAACATAAGTAAAAAGAAGGTAGCTGCGAAGAAACCATGGGTAACAGGAGAAATACGTTTAGGTTCGTTGTTGATCGATTAACTCAGTTTTTTTTTATTACAGAGGGCTGTTAACCCTCTGACCGAACACGCTGAGCTACCGTGCCGGCTTTTTTTTTTAAACTATTAACTGGACAGACACGCTACTTTTTTTTTTTTTTTTTTTGTTCATTGATCATCGTTGTGTTCGGTCGTTGCGGACGTCGCAATACATCCTGTTGAAGTTCGTTGGTTGATCCTTCCACTCAGATTTTTATTTCAGAGGCCAACCGGCTCTCTGGCCGAACACGCTGAGCTATCGTGCCGGCGAACCCTAGACCACGGGTCTCCTTGTTGTCTACGAGTAATATTGTTAGGCGAATATACCACGACACTTTTTCGGACCAAATGCAGTGGTGTAGTCGCATTACAAACGAGAAGCAAACTTGTTTTTTCAGCCTCCAGCTCGTGTCCCAGATAACGCGGAGCAAATGCACCGACCATGTGCGCATGAGGCTGACGCGCATGTGTGTGTGTGTGTGCGGGGGGGGGGGGGGGCGATCTTACGTGCCAGCATATTCGTTTACTGTGTTGTAGAAGCTGGTCGCCTGCTGGAATGTACGTGTGCATTATTTAACGAATTACGTCGATAACTCTCCCAAATGGATTGTTTAAACAAATAATTCAAGTCTTTCCGCTACTTTCGCGCAGAATATATCGAATCAAATGACGAGGTTTTACGTGGAGCGATTTCTCTCTCAGGACACAGCAGTGTTGTTGTAGGAAGAGGCATTTGCTGACAAGTAGTATACGTGAATGTCGCCGGAGCGTGCAAACGCCGCGGTCGCAGACGCCAGCTCGCATTGGGTCTCGAATAGGAAAAGCGGCGACAGGGGTCTGTAGATCGTGCGGAGTTTGAATGATGTCGCTAGAGGTCACAATGCAAAGTGGACCATTCATGTGTTGTTAGAACTTGGAATTTTTGTATTGGAAGTACACACCTTTGTAGTTATTCTGGCTAGATGAGCAGCCACAGTTACAAATTCCTATAAGAATAACTGCCCTGGGTACAGTACTCTCTAGTGCTCCCAGGTTTCACAGCCAGAGGAATAAAATATTATTGTCAGTTAGCTGTATGTATGGTTTCTTATCTCAGTACCCACTGTTGAGTGGTACTTAAGTAAATAAATTAGTGAAATCAAGGTGAAGTAGAAATTATATTATAAATGAAAGACTTGGTTTAGCTTAGAGAGTTACATACTGGCATTCAGCGGGCAGAACAGCAGAACAGAAGAGACAATGACCGTGAAGTCAGCAAGTTCCACATAAGCGGGCGCTGTCGATTCAGCCGTCAGGGCATCGCCCGACCAGCTCACGTGTTTCTCAGTTGTCGGATGTGAGCGAAGGCCCTCGCCTACATTCCAAGAGCCAATGACCGACGTTAAGAAAATTCTTCGAGGAGCTTCTCAACGTGACAGAAGAGGCAATGACCGTGAAGTCGTTCACCTCCAGTAAACTGAAGTGAATAAATACACGAGACGCAAAGGCCAGGGAGATGAAGACGGAGGGAGACGGAGACGGAGACGGAGGCAGAGACGAGGAAGACGAAGAAGTAGCAGTAGTTTTCAGTCAGTTTCGGTGCTGAAGACCATCATGCAAGAAGAGTCTACATCATGCACAGACGCATCAAGTCCGCCGCTGTAATGGAACAGCAAGCAGCAGCCGCGGCGCCAGAAGACAGAAGTTAAAAGTTATTTGAAGTCTGGTTTTTACATACCCGGGTGACTCGTGAGGACGGGAAGGAGACGGCCTCACATCAGTAGTCACCTGTGAGCTGGGATGAAGACCTGACAGCCGAAGACTGGCAAGCGGGAGTCCGTGGTTCGAGTCCGGGACACTGGCCTTCCCCCACCGCGCCGCTCCGCTGGCCGACGCACAACACACGCGGCCGCTTAGAGAAGAGAAACACTGGGACGCGACACCCAAGGTATCATCCGATGCACGGTTTCGCTCGCAATAATTAAACGGGCCACCTCGCGCTGTGCGTCTCCAGTCAACTGGGCGAGACGGCGACACGAGATACAGACCGCTACGCGTAATCAGACGCCGCCGCCGCCGCCGCCGCCGCCTCCGCTGCCGCAGCAGAAGACTTCACAAACGACACAGCTACCGCTCTCCGAACCAGAACATTCCGTAAGATACAGTTGTACAAATCTTCAATAAAAGTTATCTTATGTAAAAATGATGTTTCATTCGACCTCATACCCGAGCCAAGGAAGAACCCACCCTGCCCACATGTTGTTAAGAGAGAAAAGTTAATTTATTTAATATTTTCACCCTGACAGAATGCTTTAGAATGCTCATCCTGACAATTGACTTGCATCAAAAGAGAAAACCCAGTTACATTTAGTGACAGAAGTGTCACATTTAGTAACACAACTGTTACATTTGGTGTCGGAGAAAAAACCCTTGACTCAATATGAGGTGTAAATGACAGTCACTAAAGGTCCACAGTTAGTATTGTTTAATGTGTGAAAGGATAGAGGTGTACATAGCAGTAGTAATATTTTCTTTATTTAGAAGTGTTCTTTCTAATTTTAAGAGTTTGTCGAAAATTTTTAAACATCTATTTAATTCAGTGTGGTAAGATTGTGTAACTGATAGTTTGTAAAATGATGACACGAAATCGTACAAAGTCAGAGTCAGCACCACAAGCGGGTTCTACTGAGGAAGCTTTTCAGATCTTAGTTAATCAGATAGAACAGCTTAAAAGTGATAATAATGCATTATTTAAACAGTTGAGTGAGGTTAGGCAAACCAGTTCAATCTCTCCCACCCTAGATTCCTCAGCAGCAGCCTTAGTAACTCCTTTTTCAGGTAAACCTGGCGAGGACATAACAGCCTTTTTTGATGATTTAGTAGCAGCTGCAAAGTTAGGATCATGGTCAGATGAACAGCTCTTACAAATGACAAAGTTAAGATTGACAGGAGAGGCTAAAACACACGTCTTATACCATGAAGAATTATGGAATGCTCCAACATTTGAGGAATTGAAGAAAGGATTGCTTAAACGTTTTCAAAAACAGAACAGCTGTAGATTTTATAGGGAACAGTTAAACACTATCACTCAGAGGCAGAACGAGTCGTTAGAAAGTTTTGTAGATAGTTAATATTAACACTTATCAGTTGACAACTAGTGATGAAGCGAATAAAGTTATTTTACAAGAGGCAGAAGATAGAGCTCTGGATACATTTTTACGTGGGTTGCCTCCTGAAACATCCCGTCGTGTCAGGGCAGAGTTTCCTAAAAATTTAGCAGAAGCTGTATCTGTGGCGACGGCTTTTGAAGAAATAGACATTGCCACCAGATACAAGGAGAAGCGAAATGTATTTTCAGCAGGAGTACGATGTTTTAGGTGCGATCGACAGGGACATATAGCAAAAAACTGCAGACAACCTCAATGCACTAATTGTCAAAGAATAGGTCACACATTCAAGGAATGCAGGTCTAAGAAAGTGTTTGGAAATAGAAATCAGTTAAACGGGAATGCCGGAGCCGCCGCCAGGCGTTCCCAATAAAATTTCATGCCATTAAGGCGAATGTGAAGGCGGAATGCTGGTTATCTGCTACCATACAGGATAAAGAGGCAAGGATACTAGTGGATACAGGCGCAAACGTATCAATAGTGAGTAATAAATGTATTGGAGAAAAGAAATATGACCCTCCAAGGTATAGATTGAGTGGAGTAGGAGGAGGTACACTTAAGTCATTAGGATGTACATCATTGATTGTCTATATTCACGGTGTACAATTTCAAGAAGATGTAGAAGTGGTAACAAAGATAACTGACGGGTACGACGCGATCCTAGGGTTGGATTTCCTGAATAAACATCACGCTAAAATCGACCTCAGACAGCAAACTGTAGAACTTAGCGGAATAGTGTTTCAGCTAGGTGACACCGCTGCAAAGGGCCCGCTGCCGCAAGATTTCCCCAACCGGAAGGCGAAATCAACTACACTGCGTGCAACGTCCTTGAAGGTTGATTTGCGGGATCAGATACCATCTGGCTCAGGAAAACTTTTCTGGATGACCGTTGACCCCGAAGTACCTACAGATACAGTGTGTCTAATTGAGCCTTTAGAGGAAAATGAGGAATTAGAAGTATCACATTGTTTTGTACGTAGGAGTGTTGTACGGGTTCAAACCGTTGAGGGAGAAAGAAAAGTACCGGTACATATTGACAATTTCGGAGTGGAGCACAAAGAGTTCCATAAGGGAATATTAGTAGCTACAGTCAGTACTTTTGAAGAAGAAGATTTCATTTGGTCAGATATTAATGATGGTCAGAAACGAGACGCCTATAAAACCGCATTACGCCAGAAGATTGAGCATTTGAAAGGAAATGATAGAGACACGATAGAAGCAGTTTTAGTTGAGTTTCAAGATTTATTTAATGCAGAAGGTCCACTGCGAGCAACAGATATCACACAGCATAGGATCCCAACAGGAAATAGCCCCCCAGTTTATAGGAAGCCTTATAGAGTTGCGCATCACTTACAGCCAGTACTAGATGAATTTTTAGAACAGCAATATATATTCTGATTCGCCTTATAATTCAAATATTGTAATTATTCCAAAGAAGGTTCCCGACGGTACGAAACGATAAAGATTTTGTTGTGACTACAGACACCTTAACAAACAAACTATCTCAGATGTTTATCCTCTTCCAAACATTACAGATATCATTGACAGTTTCGGTAACAGTAAATACTTTTCAACAATCGATTTACGTAGCGGATATCATCAACTGGAAGTTGCACCTGAAGATGGGCATAAAACAGCATTTTCTATCCCTGGAGGCCACTGGCAATTTAAAAGAATGCCTTTCGGTTTGAAAGATGCACCAGCAACTTTTCAAAGACTACTCGATGGAGTATTGCGAGGACTCAAAACTCAGCAATGTTGTGTATATCTACATGATATTATTGTATTCTCCAAAGACATTAATGAACATGCTGTGCGTCTGCGTAATGTTTTTCAGAGGCTTAGAAAAGCTAAATTAACATTAAATATGGAAAAATGTACTTTTGCATTGACAGAGGTTACATACCTAGGGCATGTCATTAGTGAAAAAGGAATTAAAACAGATCCTCGATTAATTTCGGCAGTTAAGGACTTCCCAACACCACAACGCGTTAAGGAAGTACAAAGTTTCATTGGTATCACATCGTACTACCGGAAATATGTTCATAATTTCGCTCAAATTGCCCGACCCTTAACCCAATTATTGAAAAAGGGTGCAAAATTTCATTGGTCTGAAGATTGTGAATCAGCATTTCAAACCCTTAAAGATAAGTTAACACACAGTCCAGTATTAGCTTACCCAGATTATAATAAAGAATTTATTTTATCCTGTGACGCAAGTGGTCATTCAGTAGGAGTTGTTTTGAGTCAGAACATTAATGGCGCGGAACACCCCATAGGCTACGCTTCGAGACAACTAACAACGGCAGAAAGAAATTATTCCACAACGGAGAAAGAATTATTAAATGTTATTTATGGCATCGAATACTTTAAATTCTACTTGTATGGTAGGAAATTCAAGGTCATTACAGACCACGCAGCTTTAAAATGGTTGCTTGGATTAAAGGATCCATCTAGTCGTCTCACGCGTTGGGCCCTTAGTCTTTCCGAAATGGATTTCGAAGTTAACCATAAACAAGGCAAAAAACACACGAATGCAGATTGTCTAAGTCGGAAAATAGCACTTTTGGAAGCAACAGGCAGAGATACTGAGGACTGGAGAAAGGCACAAGATGAGAATACAGAATGCAAAAAATACGCAACTCGAAAACAATTTTGCTTTGAAGATGGTGTATTATGCCGTAAAACAAAACTTGGACCGCGAATTGTTGTTCCCCTACACCTTAGACAAGAAATAATGGCAGAGGCCCACGATCATATCCTTGCAGGACACGGTGGACAGCGGACAACCGAAAGACGTGTAGCAGAGCGATTTTGGTGGCAAACCAGAAAGCAGGATGTTGCGCAGTACGTTCGTAATTGCATTGCGTGGGCACAACGAGCTGAACTTTCTCGTTCAAAAATACCCTTACAGAGGCTCCCCGAGGCTTCATGTCCATTTCAGATCTGTGGACTGGATCTCTACGGGCCATATCGTAGAACACCGGCTGGTAATAAGTATGTCCTTACAATTATAGATCACTTTTCACGCTATCTAGCTATGCTGAGTCTCCCAGATCAGCAAGCAAATACAGTTGCCCAAGCTTTAGATAACAACTGGATACTTAAATTTGGCGTACCTGAAGCTATTATCACAGATCAGGGATCTAATTTTATGTTTGAATTAATGAAACAGCTTTGCCACTTACTAAAAATACGTAAATTACGCACAACTCCGTTACACCCTCAGTGCAACTGGCGCACAGAAAGAGTTCATCGGACAATTGACAAGATGCTTAGTTATTATATTAACGAACAACATTCTAATTGGGATACATATTCACCAATAATCGTGTCGGTATACAACGCCAAAACGCATGAAGCAACTGGCATGTCTCCTTATGAAGTGGTCTATGGGAGAAAAATGCCGTCCCCTTTTGATGTAATCAGGCAGAAAAACGGAAAAGTCGGAGAAACAGTAGGAGATTTCAGTCGAATGATGAAGGATGTGTGGAAAAAGGTTCAAAAATCTAATACAAAGGCTGTGGAACGACAGGAAAGATTAGGTAATGCCCAAGGTAAATATCCAAATTACAAAATCGGTCAGTGGGTGATGCTTTCAACTTCATATATTGCGAAAGGAAAAACGAAGAAATTTGTAACAAACTACCGAGGTCCTTATCAAATTATTGAGATCACGTCACCAGTCAGCGTTAAACTGCAACTGACCACCCGAACTACCATTGTCCATGAAAGTCGTTTAAAACCTTTTTAAGGGCGCTCCAGATGTAATTCCTTCAACAATAGTGTCTGCTTTTCCGAAGGGTGGAGGAAGTTCCCATAAAGGAAAAAGAGTGGCCACGCCAGCACAACATACAGACATGGCACCATACAATCTTCGATCAAGGGTGCGAATGTCCTAGTGGAATCTTAGTAGACTGTGGATAATATACAAATGTAAATAATTAATACATGATAATGGTTTATTTTCTAAGAAACAAAAGTTGAACGTAGAAACATGTAGATCTTGTAGTTAACAATGTATTCCTTCTTTTCTTTGTTTTTGTTTTTACTAGATTGGTAGGTTCATAACCATGTTGTTTGCTCTTTTCAGAAAACGCCATGCAAAGCATTTCCTACACATAACCTGTCCTACCTCAATGACTCCCTTGACAATTCCCTTCTGAAGTCATTAGATATGTTCATAAACTCACAGCAAGGCAAAATTGATGCCAATGTTATGATGCAACATGTCTTAAAATTAAAAGGTGAACACAAAACTAAAATTATAATGCTAGGAACGGGTATATCTGGAACCTTTGTGTTGGTGTTTCTGCTTTGCACAGTTTTCTTTTATTTAAGACGAAAAAATAAGGCAAATAATAATATACCACTTCATCAAATCCCTGTTAACTGGATACCACACTCTTAACCGGTGTACTTCGGTAGTTACGTTTGAGCATTAGTGTATTAATTTTGTTTATTGTACTTCATTCTTTATTAAACAGACTCATGTTAAAATAAACAATACTGTAGAATAGATATTCTTGCATTAGTATAGGGTACATTAAACAGGTGTTGCTACGTAATTTTCTAAGTGAAAAATCTATTTTCTGTTTATTCATTTTCACCAAGATTTGTTACACTTATTACAACCATTTATGTGTGAACTATGTGATTCATGACCGTACAGTGCTTTTGCAAAGTGATGAAGTATTTTCAACATACTTAAGGTGAAGTGTGTGTAATCTTCTAAGTCGAGAGTTTTCATTGCTTATGCCAGTGCTTTTGCCGTGTGAAGAGTGGAGGAATGTTGAGTGGTAAATTCGAGGGTGAATTTCTCCGAAGGGTGGAGGAATGTTGAGTGGTACTTAAGTAAATAAATTAGTGAAATCAAGGTGAAGTAGAAATTATATTATAAATGAAAGACTTGGTTTAGTTTAGAGAGTTACATACTGGCATTCAGCGGGCAGAACAGCAGAACAGAAGAGACAATGACCGTGAAGTCAGCAAGTTCCACATAAGCGGGCGCTGTCGATTCAGCCGTCAGGGCATCGCCCAACTGGCTCACGTGTTTCTCAGTCGTCGGATGTGAGCGAAGGCCCTCGCCTACATTCCAAGAGCCAATGACCGACGTTAAGAAGATTCTTCGAGGAGCTTCTCAACGTGACAGAAGAGGCAATGACCGTGAAGTCGTTCACCTCCAGTAAACTGAAGTGAATAAATACGCGAGACGCAAAGGCCAGGGAGATGAAGACGGAGGGAGACAGAGACGGAGACGGGGACAGAGACGAAGAAGACGAAGAAGTAGCAGTAGTTTTCAGTCAGTTTCGGTGCTGAAGACCATCATGCAAGAAGAGTCTACATCATGCACAGACGCACCAAGTCCGCCGCTGTAATGGAATAGCAAGCAGCAGCCGCGGCGCCAGAAGACAGAAGTTAAAAGTTATTTGAAGTCTGGTTTTTACATACCCGGGTGACTCGTGAGGACGGGAAGGAGACGGCCTCACATCAGTAGTCACCTGTGAGCTGGGATGAAGACCTGACAGACGAAGACTGGCAAGCGGGAGTCCGTGGTTCGAGTCCGGGACACTGGCCTTCCCCCGCCGCGCCGCTCCGCTGGCCGACGCACAACACACGCGGCCGCTTAGAGAAGAGAAACACTGGGACGCGACACCCAAGGTATCATCCGATGCACGGTTTCGCTCGCAATAATTAAACGGGCCACCTCGCGCTGCGCGTCTCCAGTCAACTGGGCGAGACGGCGACACGAGATACACGCCGCTACGCGTAATCAGACGCCGCCGCCGCCGCCGCCGCCGCTGCCGCAGCAGAAGACTTCACAAACGACACAGCTGCTGCTCTCCGAACCAGAACATTCCGTAAGATACAGTTGTACAAATCTTCAATAAAAGTTATCTTATGTAAAAATGATGTTTCATTCGACCTCATACCCGAGCCAAGGAAGAACCCACCCTGCCCACATGTTGTTAAGAGAGAAAAGTTAATTTATTTAATATTTTCACCCTGACAGAATGCTTTAGAATGCTCATCCTAACAATTGACTTGCATCAAAAGAGAAAACCCAGTTACATTTAGTGACAGAAGTGTCACATTTAGTAACACAACTGTTACACCCACATGTTTCTTGTCTTGCGTCAGGAAGAGCTGGCAACTCACACCGACATTTTGGCCTCCACTCTTTTATTCCCTAGAACTGAAAGGTGTATCACTGGCTATATGAGTAAACACAATGTACTAGAGAGATGTTGCCTTTGTGATCATTTCTGCTCGTATTTTCCTTGAGGTCCTGCGTTTTACGATGGACGTCTGGACTCAGTATAGCTTGATAAGTTATACAAACACTTCAAGAAGTCGAAATATAATTTTATCTATTTTATGTATGCCGCCTCATTGTGAATTACTGTTTTTTGTCGTCTGATGAGTGTACATAAGCAACACATGTCGTTCTGGATTTAAGTGACAAACTGTAATAAGAACCTTCTTCCTATCTTTCTGAAACCGAACACCTCCTTCCCTCATAATGTGCTGTGCCGTTTCCTATTACGCTGTGTGTTATTTTAACAGATGATTGCTGTCTATAAACCTACCAGAGAGCTTTTGGTGCCATTGTTCTGACTGCAAATTTCGTGAAATAGATATAACTCTACGTTACATCTAGTAGCTTTGTGTCATTTGATGATACAAATCTAAAGCACATTTCACTAAATACGTTCAAACTGTCTTCTTCCACGCTTAGTTTAATATTTTTAGCTAACACATATTTTTTCCCGGAAGTTGTAAACTAGGTCAGTTACTTTTGAGCTGCTACATCGCCTATTTTTTTTTAGTAACATCTGTCAGCATCTTCGGTCGTCTCATGACTGTATTTCTACAATTCATATCGTTCCGTAATTAATAAGTGATCCTCTCTGTCTCAGTAGCACATCAGGTATCAAGGATAGCACATGCCAGCTGGCACTCAATGCGTGAATAAAGAAATATGGATTCCCGTATCCATAAATATAGTTAAACATTCTAGGTAGAGGTAGTCAGTGTGGGATCAAAGTAAGTATTCAGCCACAATACTCAACACAGAATGTTATCGTTAGTACTCTTAGGATTAGTACTTCACAGGCCCTCCTTTCTCCTTAATAACCTTTTGCATTCTCATTGGCATGCTTTAAATGGTGCTTTCGATGTGTCTGAATATACGTCATCCGTCGATGTACTACACATGTCACAGACATATTTTAGTACAGTATTACTAAGGACTAGCAGGGAAACACGAATAAGTTGTAATACAAATATGTACTTTACGGATGGCCACTAAACGTTATAGGAATAATGTTCGGGCTATTTGTCGTTCCTCTGTTAAGACAATGTGATCATCAAGCAGTGCAATGTAATTAATACGCGCACATGTTCAATTTGTATTTATACACCTCAGTTATCGGAATAAGTTGTTTAATGTCTCTTTTAACGTACAATGGCTGTCAGACGGCACACACCAGCAGTGTATGGCAACGTCTTGGTGTGTTTCCAAAATACTCGCACGACACCACTTTTGTCAAAAAATCACAACACGACTCTGTGTGCCTAGGCTATGCAATTATAACATGACAGCTCAAAATGGCTCTGAGCACTATGGGACTTAACTTCTGAGGTCATCAGTCCCCTATGACTTAGATCTACTTAAACCTAACTAACCTAAGGACATCAGACACATCCATGCCCGAGGCAGGAATCGAACCTGCGACCGTAGCGTAACATGACAGCTGCTGTCGGTGCATTCACAAACTCGTGTGCTAGTGGCACGTCTTGCAAATGCGGTGTCGATGTCGGTGTCGATGTCGGTGTCGATGCTTGGTCCGCGTCGGGGCAACGCTTATGTCACGCCAGTTCGACGCTTGCATCACGACGCCTGCCTCTGATCATTTTGATAATTTTTTTTAAAATAATATTAATTTCGAACTGTTGGATGATTTTTTAAAATAATAACGGTTTGTTCAGAAACTGATCAAAGTGTTTTCTGATCACAGAGTGCAGAACTCGAATGTTTCCTATTGCATGATATCAGTATGTGGGGAAGGGGGCAGAGGAGCAGTAGCGAGCTCAGTTCTGATGTTTAAGGCTTTCCCGGCGTACTGATTGTTCCATAAAAACACGGGAGAACTGCCGGATATCAGTACCGTCCTGCCACGATATTTCGGCGCAGAGTCTTCTGGCCATCTTGAGGTAAGTGCCACTGTGGTAGTACTGGCGAGTACGCTCTGGTATCTACTATTTATTGGGAATATTTCTTCACAGATAGGCAGAATATTGAGAAAGTGTCAAGTGAGAGTCATCTTTCGCCCTCCTTCCAAAATTTCATTACTGGTGGGATCCGTTAAAGACGACCGGAACCTGCGTAAACCAGGTGTTCACAAAATTCCGTGTGAATGCGGTAAATCATATATGGGGCAAACAACACGATCTGTGCAGGAACGCAATGTGGAACACCAACGGCATATTCGCCTTCCCCAACCCACCACGTCCGCAATCGCCGAACATTGTATTTTCACAGACCATTCCATGAATTACAACGACACAAAAATTTTGGGCCCATACATCAAACTTTTGGAGCTCGATTATCAATGAATCTGTGGAAATAAGATTGTCTGACAACGAGACTCTCATCAATCGAGATAGCGGTTATCAGCTGAACTCTGCTTGGAATCCTGTTATAGAGAAACCTCGTAGTCGACGTAGATATCTGTATAAAGATGGAAATCGACCTGACACCGATACGCCAGGTTTTCACAGTGGAGGGCGCGAGGCGCAGCGCACGGAACCGTTATGAACGCGCGCGCTGAGCAGCGCATGCGCAATGTCACCTCAGTACGGCTTAAAATAGCGGAGCTCAGCGCATACTCGCCAGTACTACTACAGTGGCACTCACCAGAAGATGGACAGAAGACTCTGCGCCGAAATATCGTGGCAGGACGTTACTGATATCCGGCGGTTCTCCCGTGTTTTTATGGAACAGCTCAGTTCTGACTAGGAAACCTGCTCCTGTCTCCCTCTTCCTCCCCTCCCCACCTTTGTGCGACCCATCCACGTGCCGATAATGGCCTTCAATAAAGCCGCAACGTGACACTAGCCAAATAGTGGTAACGAAAGCTTAGAGCCATTCTCCTCCTACCCCTCTATCGCCCTCTTCTCTAATAAACAATATAAATATTGTCCCTTTAACTCGAACTGTTATTCTCGATAAGTGACACTGAAACCAGCTGCCAGCAACCGTGATGTGACGTGACGTGATGTAACCAGCGGCAGCCGCTACTGTGGCAGCTTTGAAGTCTGCAGGCGTCGACAACTGCAGTAGCGCCAAGGAGTGGTTGAAACGGTTTTGGGGGGGAGGGGGGGTATCAGGGTGGATGGGTGCAGGAGTTAGGCTACCATAGAGTCTCTCATAGATGCCTGCAGCACTGTATTGACGCATGTCTCCATTTTGCACTGCACATAATGCCAACATCAACCTCAGCGACAGCATAGCCTCCGACTTGCAGTGACAGGAGCATCGGAGGTGACATTCGTCGTTTGGCTACAAAATTTCAAGGGAGTATTAATTGTTTTCACCGTCTTTCTGCCTTATGAAGCGTCTTTACTTACCGTTTCAACCTCTTCTCTGAACCCACCTCATTCACTGTTTTGAAAGACTATTGCCACATGTTTCCCCGGACGAACCGTAGAACATTTCCCACACGTTTTCCTAAGACGGTGTTTATCTGCGCCCTAAAGGACCTGCAATTAACTTAAATGCGGAGTAAAAAAATTGCTAACTTCACAGAAGTTCCCTGCATCATGTTGTACTTTAAATCACACATACCGTCAAAATGATAACCCTCTATCTTTAAACCTTGTGGGATGAAAAGTTTCATAAAACATAGATCTTATAGTAAACTATTGGTCTCATGATGTCGAACTTTATATTCCTGGCTTCTACATACTTAATGCTATATTGTCTAAGACTGGCTGCCTACAATTAATGTAGGTTGATTCCAACAAAGAAGAAGACAGCAACCAGCCACTATTAATACTGCTATTTATTTAAGTAAATAGCGGCGTAATTGGTTTCGAACTTACAAGTTCATCATAAGAAGGCTGTTCACAAAATGTGCATGACACACTTTACATAATCGCAGTTTTCGATTTTTATTCTCCCACTGTGGCGAAATATTCTTGGTGTGACTATTTGTGTGAATATTTCGCCTAAGTGGAAGCATAAAAATCGAAAACTGACGATTATGTAAAGTGTATCGGGCAAATCAGGTGAACAGCCGTCTGATGATGAACGTGTCAGTTCGAAACCGGTTACGGCGCTATTTACGTAAATAAATAGCAGTATTATTAGTAGCTGGTTGCTGTCTTCTTCTTCGTAAGAATCAACCTACATTAATTCTACATATTTTACCTTTCTACTACCAGATTACGTTATTATAAGGTTATCAGCATTCTATGTTTTGTAGTTGCATAATCCTACATCAGCCACACTAACTGGCGGAAGATTGGCTTGACGTTTAGGCTGGGTGGAACGAAATAGGAAGTCAGTCTCTCTCTTTCTCTTACTCACTCGCTCCCTCTTTCTCTCTCTTTCTCTCTCTGTCGCCACGGATGCTAGCCAACTAAGACGTCTGCTTGCCGAAACACCACATACAGGTGCTATCCTTCCGTATGTGAGTAAATCTATTACGAGTGATTTCTGAAATTCTTTAGAGGAATTCAACGAAGCTATTTATAAGGCTGGCGAACAGACCTCTCTGAGCAAAAGCGTTAATGAAAACTGTCCGGTCTTGACAAGTCATTTGTTTTTTGAGGATGTATTAGTTGCAAGCTATTTGAGAATTCGCTACTATCCAAGCTGATAGCTAATGAATACTGATAGTCCGTTACAACACACAAAGTCTGTTGTTGTTGTTGTGGTCTTCAGTCCTGAGACTGGTTTGATGCAGCTCTCCATGCTACTCTATCCTGTACAAGCTTCTTCATCTCCCAGTACCTACCGCAACCTACATCCTTCTGAATCTGCTTAGTGTACTCATCTCTTGGTCTCCCTCTACCGTTTTTCCCCTCCACGCTGCCCTCCAATACTAAATTGGTGATCCCTTGATGCAACACATGTCCTACCAATCGATCCCTTCTTCTAGTCAAGTTGTGCCAGAAACTTCTCTTCTCCCCAATCCTATTCAATACTTCTTCATTAGTTATGTGATCTACCCATCTAATCATCAGCATTCTTCTGTAGCACCACATTTCAAAAGCTTCTATTCTCTTCTTGTCCAAACTATTTATCGTCCATGTTTCACTTCCATAAATGGCTACTCTCCATACAAATACTTTCAGAAACCACTTCCTGACACTTAAATCTATACTCGATGTTAACAAATTTTTCTTCTTCAGAAACACTTTCCTTGCCATTGCCAGTCTACATTTTATATCCTCCTTTCAAGACGCTACCCATTCCGTTCAACTGCTCTTCCAAGTCCTTTGCTGTCTCTGACAGAATTACAATGTCATCGGCGAACCTCAAAGTTTTTATTTCTTCTCCAAGAATTTTAATACCTACTCGGAATTTTTCTTTTGTTTCCTTCACTGCTTGCTCAATATACAGATTGAATAACATCGGAGAGAGACTACAACCCTGTCTCACTCCCTTTCAAACCACTGCTTCCCTTTCACGTCCCTCGACTCTTATAAATGCCATCTGGTTTCTGTACAAATTGCAAATAGCCTTGCGCTCCCTGTATTTTAGACATAAAGTCTATCCTTTAAGAATTGTTACTGAATCACTCACTTCTAAGGAAATTACGTAAGTTGCCGGTATCGTATCACAACTATAGACTATCAGAATTACATTGTTCAACATTCCTTGAGATAAAGCGCTTTAGCAATCTAACATCATTAATAGACATAGATCTCCTCATTTGCAGTGCGATAAGTTACGTCACTGAAAGATATGGGGTACATAGTCTGCCAGCTGTAACGAGAGAAGGCGCAGGATTTAAAGATGAAGCTGGATGATACGCCTCATAGATTCCTGTGAACTACGGCGGGAGAAAAGAAAAATCCAGTGCCAGGGAGTGAAACCAAAGATTTAGTGGGTGGGGTACAGAGACTGCCGCCTGCTCGCTCAACGGTTGTCGCCTCCTCCGCCTCCGCCGCCGCCACCGCCGCCGCCACAGCCGCCGAACGGATTCAATAAACAGGCAGCAGCTCGCCACCCGGCTCGCTACACGCCGCAACAACGTTCGCATTCATGCGGCCCCTGCCACGCTTGTTAGTGCCGGGTTCTGGAAACTGCACGGAGGTGTAACGAGACGAGAGCAGGTGGCCTGGGACGAGGCTCCTGCGACGCTACAGAAAGCAATACTAGGTCCGGAAAGGTGCGCAGCAGTCAACAGTGTGACCTCAGTCTGTTCTGTTAAAGCTTTGATGGTGACCTCGTTTGTGTGCAACATCTTTGCTGTCGGTGTCAAATGTGCGAATATTGTGTTTCCACGTTTTCAACTTGAACATGTCTTTACGAAAGAGCGTTGGAGAATGAAATGAGGTTCGAAAATGGTATGAATTATGAAATAATCTTTCCATTTATAGGAACATTCATTGGTGGTCGTCTCCTCAAAGCAGAATTAATTGTTTTATCTACTTCGATCAGAGAGTGTGAAAAGGAACGAATCACCATAATAGTCATAGAAATAGGGTAAGAATGTTAAATAATCGAAACCGGAGACTGTAAAAATGAGGAAAGACTGAATTTCTGTAGTCATTCGTCTTCGACTTTTAGAATTACTATATTATATTCGTATACAATAAATATGTAATATCGCAAACCCCGTAACTGTTGTAGGCTTTCCTTTGCTGATTAATATCAATGTGACACAAAGAAACCTTTGAGCTTATACTTTCTAATCAGGAATTTATTACTGAAATTTTCAGGTTTTGCTGAAAACCTGCAGAATAGTGCCCACGTTCCCCTCAAGTGGTTATAGAAGTATTATCCATATTGATATAATTTGTTCCACCCAGTGTAAGCTTAATGAAATCAGTACGTATTTTAATGAGCAAAAATGACTAACCATAAATCACATTAGTGTGTAAATGTTAAGGAAGTTTATGAACTGTAGCTCAAAAATTTTTTACTGCGATTTCTGAACTAGCAATTGTCATTTTGATAGCACAGTGTTACCCTTAAGTTCAGAAATGGCACAAATGGCTCTGAGCACTATGGGACTTAAACTTCTGAGGTCATCAGTCCCCTAGAACTTAGAACTACTTAAACGCAACTAACCTAAGGACATCACACACATCCACGCCCGAGACAGGATTCGAACCTGCGACCGTAGCGGTCGAGCTGTTCCAGACTGTAACACCTAGAATCGCTCGGCCACTCCGGCCGGCTACCCTTAAGTGCGATACTATAGAATACGATAGAGTGCGAGTATATAAGGTAAACAAGGTTTCACGTTTCTTTGTCAAAAATAGGGAGATTATTCCTACAGTAATTATATTATGCTATGTCTCTGCAGAATACCCTGGAATCCAAGAGATTTATTTACTAATAAATTAAAATACTCGATTCAGTGATTATTCGATAACAAGGTACATTAAAATTTCTGTTCTGAAAAAAAAAATTCGTGGCAGTAACTGTATACAGTGTCTGTTGCTGGTTCAATCTCTTTCCTTTATACCCTCCGCTCATGTTAACTATTTCCCTGATGGTGAAATAATTTCACATGTAACGTAAGCTATAAGTAAAGAAATAAAATCTCCTGCCAAAGTTTTAGTAACATTTGCTTGAAACATCTCAAGAATGTGTTAGCAACCCCTCACCTTAGAAAAAAAAACAATTACAGCACTATAGCCTGCCTGAAATGATTTCGAACCTTATTTCCCTATCTTTTACAACTAAAATTAACGACTGTCAAGTCATTCTCCTGTTAGCAGTGGAAAACACTACGCATAAGCCGCTGCTCTCGGTCGTTAAGTGAAGGCCGTCGGCCACTGATCGTCCGTAGTGAGAGGCAATGCTAGAAAATCGGCATTCTCGGCAAACTCATAACATAGTAGATCTCGGAATTAATAATTCTCTAATGATTTCCTAAATGGAATGCCCCAAACACCTAACCCCAACATCCACTCTGCACTCTAAGTCTGTTAATTTCCGTCGCGCGGTCATAATCGTGTCGGACACCTTTTCACATGAATCACCGGAGTACAGATGACAACTCCAGTAAATCACTACCGTAATGTGTAAGCGATACCACCATCTGTATATGTGCATACCACTATCCCGTGACTTTATTCCACTCAGTGTAATTACTATAAATTGATTTTCTCTTAGGTTAGACGTGCCTACAAATGCTTTGGAATTGCGGCAGGTGCCTCAGCTTATTGTGTACTTAAATGCTTTCTGTCAAATCTGTTATTACCGTATGGCTGGAAATATGTTTAAGATTTTTTGACTTATTCGTTACGACCATGTCAGTTACGATCTGTAGAAGGTACATGAGCATAGCTTTTCCTTTTTTAATATGTAGTATATATTCTGTTCGAGACATTTTCAGCATCGCTCTAATGGTTCAAATTGCTCCGAGCACTATGGGACTTAATGTCTGAGGTCATCAGTCCCCTAGAACTTATAACTACTTAAACCTAACTAACCTAAGGACATCTTACACATCCATGCCCGAGGCAGGATTCGAACCTGCGACCGTAGCGGTCGCACGGTTCCAGACTGAAGCGCCTAGAACCGCTCGGCCACATGGTTTGGCTGCATCGTTCAGTATCTAATCACTAAGGCTCTATAGAACGTAAGTACCTCGACCCTAATCAAATATAATGTAATAAGGTTTACACTTCATCACTTTCTTTACCTTCAAGTGTGTAACACAAAAATTCCCCCCCCCCCCCCCCCCAAATATGCTTCAGTTGCCTAAATGCTGAGCGATAAAGTTAAAAATCCGAATTGCGTCTTCCAGACATGCGACAAATTACATACGTCGGTGTTTACATGTTCATTTCTGTCTAACATGGGCAATGGTGTTTGCATTTGTTAAATTTTATTTGACCTGTGTTAATACATAAAGAACTCCACATTTGGTCACAGCTATTCCCCATCTTCCTCGCTAGCGTTTTCTCTCCAGAATTTCAGACATTTTTATGTGGAAGGCTTTCAACGGCCGGTAATTTTAGTTTATTTAAAATGGAAACTAAGTCGTAGAATATTTCCTTTTTAATATTTTTCTATTCAAGAAGTCACGTGTTCAAGTATCCGTTCATTCCATCCGTGTAGGCAGCATCCATCAACAAGTTTTGTTTCATAGTTCAAGTAACTGTCAATCAGTAGCTATGGTTATTCAGATAATGCGTGAGCTTTTAGATACCTAATCATTGATGAATAATTTTATTTTATTACCGAAGAAAAATTATCAGTAACTAGACATGAGATTTGTAATTTTCATATAAATAAAATCATTTAACTTCAGTTTTACACCATATAATGTCATTTGTCTTTGACGTAACATACAGCCAGAAAGTTGTGTGACCCAGTAAGGATTAATTATTAGTACGACATAAGATTGTGAGAACTGCGAATCATAGCGACCTCGATCTGTCGGCATACAGTTATTGTTTAGGGACAAAAGTACCCGCTAATGATATCAGAGAATTAGTGCTCTCTTTAGGTCCGAGATAACTGGTCACAAGACGAGCGTAGCTATGCGTTCGTTTTTTATTCCGAAATGCTTTCTTCACTCTCGAATTATGAAAGGACGTGTAGACAGTCGTCACCCATCAAGGGACAACGTTACACATTTTCTGCTCGACGGGCGAGCAGAGATTGCCGACTACTATAATTCACCGTTCAGTACGAAATTGTTTGTGTTCCGCGCGGTGTGTGATTCAGGGAATGAAATACGGCGGGCGGCTGACGGAGAAACAAAAGGTCTGTGGCGAGAGACGCGAACGGAGCGAAGCGCTCCTCGTGGTTGTTTAGAACGCAATCGGTATTTTTCCATCTATAGAACTCGGCGGCACGTTCATAAATCCAGCACCGTGTCGCAAATTTCTGAAGAGCATTAAATCATCTCATATGTGGACGCTTGACAGTCGCAAAAGCCAGTGACGAGACCTTTCTTCAGTCAAAGTTGACAGCCTCCACGAGCAACACTAGATTTTATTTTCCTCACCGGAACGTTGTTTCAAGCAGGAAGGCCCTTGTACCACTTTAATAACACTGGTTATAAAATTATTACTCTATATATATACTCAACACCATTTATGGAGAAACAAAATATTTCCCCATCGTATTTCCTCTCAAGCACATGATGTGATTAAACGTACACCTATAGTAAATTCTGAATCAATTTCGCTCTGTATTGTGCAAATAACTCTTTGCCCAAGCAGACCTTTTCTTTCAGTAAGCTGCAACGTAGAGCAAAGTACTTTTGTAGGCTTAAACCACACACTATGAGAACACACAAATCATTTTTGAGAGATTGAGGCAGATACTGTAAAGCAGTGTATTACAAAGTTGTTGGCTCTCCAGTAGTGAAGAACGTCATGATTTACCGCCAGGAGCTTCTGATAAAATATCCAAAGTGGACAACCAGTTTCGGTCCAAGGATCATCATCAGGTTCATGTCAGCATTTTCATTATTATTTTAGGCGGCACAAGGCAACTGCGGTAGATAACAAAATTCATCTCTGTCGTCATAAATCGTCAATAACAAAAAGTGACACACAGTGCATTGATTTATGCCATATCAACAGCCATCATTAATGCTATGAACTGAGGTGTTCTACATACTGAATGATGTTTAAATGTTTCTACAAACCTGGTGATGGTCCGTGGACCAAATGAGTTATTCAATAAGGGGATTTCATCACTACCTCTTGGCGGTAAAGTATGACGTTCTTTGAATAATTACGAACTACTTGTTACCGCCTCCTGAAAACACTTTGAGTCCAGTGTTGGTTTGTCCATGTTCGTCCAAGTAAGTGCTCAAACTGGTCACCATTTGCCTGAACACATAACACAATGAGCCTTCTAAACGAACTGCAAAGAAGCTGAAGAGCGAAGCGAAAAGCTTCCTCCATAAGCTCTTTGAAGTGAACTCTGGCTTTGGATATCTCATACGCGGGTCGTTTATAGCCAATATTAAGTAGAGCATTTAGAAAACTGCGCACTCATTTGAACACCTCACTTGAATTAATACTGTGTCACCAGAGCGTCCATCTCAACAGTCATTGTTTGCGTGTTGTTTAGCATGTTGCATCCATCCCTAATGTTTTAAACGTTAATAGCTCCTGAGCTAAAATTGATGGACTTTCCATTTATATTGATTTGTCAGACAGAAGTAGCCGACCGCGACAGACTCAGTAACAAATAAGTAAATCTCTTTTGTGATATTTACGAGTTCCTAACAAGGAGCGAGTTTTATTATATCATCTGTGTGCTTTAATAGTTCAGTTTCTTGAGTTTCTGCGTGTAAATTCGATATCTAATTGCCACATTTCTTTTGTTTTCGTTTGTGCCAGGAAGTAAGCCGATTTTGTGACATGTTACAAGTTCCTTATCAGGGGCAAATTATTAGTTTCACCTGAGTGCTTCGGTAGTTAGGTTCTTGAATATCTGCGTATTACTAAACACAGTTCATGCAATTACGTCAGGGTCTACATTAGAGTTGCGCAGCACGTGTCGATAGTCCGTTTATCTGCATAGTTTAGCTTTCCACGGTCTTTGGTATGGGCAGGGACTGCGATTGTTGTGTGCGGATGCGAGCCGAGTTGGTGACACTTCGCTCTCAGCTTCAGGCTGTGATGGCTTCGGTTACACAGCTTGAGGCTGCAGTGGATGGGCACCACAGGGAGAGTCCTCCGATCGGTCCTCACCGGTGGCCAACCTAGTTACTGCTCGCACTGAGGCTGACCCCTTACCTGTGGTCCAGTGGGAGGTCACCCCGGGGCGAAGCAGGCGCCAAAAGACTTCCCAGGCGGCCGCACGTAAGGCCTCCCCAGTTTGCTGACAAACAGGTTCCAGGTGCTGTCTGTGGCTGACACTGTCGCTGAGCCGGATCCGTCGCCTGTCCTGTTTCAGAGGAAACCACTCAGCCAGCAAGATCCGGGCAAACGCCGAGGGTGGGACTATTGGTAGTTGGGAGCTCTAACGTTAGGTGTGTCGTGGGGCTCCTGAGGGACTTAGCTGACAAGGAGGGTAAGAAAACCAATGTGCACTCCGTGTGCATACAGGGTTGAGTCATTCCAGATTTGGAAAGGCTCCTCCCGGATGCCATGAGGAGCACAGGGTGCAGCCAACTGCAGGTGGTAGCTCACGTCGGTACCAATGATGTGTGTCGCTTTGGATCAGAAGAGATTGTCTCTGATTTCTAGCGTCTAACAGAAGTGGTAAAGGCTGCCAGTCTTGCTTGCAAGATGAAAGCAGGGCTGACCATTTGCAGCACAGTCGACAGGACCGATTGCGGACCTCTGGTTCAGAGCTGAGTAGAGGGTCTGAATCAGAGGCTCAGACGGTTCTGCGACCGTGTAGGCTGCAGATTCCTCGACTTGCGCCAAAGGATGGATGGGTTTCGGGTTCCGCTGAATAGGTCAGGTGTCCACTATACGCAGAAGGCCGCTACACGGGTAGCAGGGGCTGTGTGGCTTGGACTTGGCGGTTTTTTAGGTTACAGGGTCTCAGGAAAACACAAGAAGGGCTTCAGCCACAAAGGGTGCAGGCTGAACGTAGGAAGTACATAGATACAGGAACCATTGGTATAACAGTTGTAAATTGCCGTAGCTGTGTTGGGAAAGTACCAGAGCTCCAAGCGCTAACGGAAAGCACTGATGCTCAAATCGTTATATGCACTGAAAGCTGGCTAAAGCCGGATATAAGCTCAGCCGAAATTTTTGCGAAGAACCTAACGGTTTTCCGTAAAGATTGCCTAAACACAGTTGGCGGTGGCGTGTTTGTTGCTGTTAGAAGTAGTTTAACTTGTCGCGAAATTGAAGTAGATTCTCCCTGTGAGTTAGTATGGGCAGAGGTCATTGTGGGCAACGGGAGTAAAATAATAAGTGAATCCTTTTACCGACCTCCAAGTTCAGATGATACAGTTGCTGAAAGGTTCAAAGAAAACTTGAGATTGATTTCAAACACATATCCGACTCATACGATAATAGTTGGTGGTGACTTTAATTTCCCTTCGATATGTTGGCGAAAATATATGTTTAATTCCGGAGGTACGCATAAAATATCATCCGAAATTTTGCTACACGCCTTCTCAATTATTTCGAGCAGTTAGTTCATGAGCCAACGCGAATAGTAAACGATTCTGAAAACACACCTGACCTCTTAGAAACAAATAATCCTGACTTAATAACCAGCATCAAAATCTATATAGGGATTAGTGAACACAAGGTTGTCGTAGCGAGATTGAATATTGTAATCCCCAAATTCTCGAAAAATAAGACAAAAATATACATATTCAAAAAAGCAGATAAAAATTCACTTGACGCCTTCGTGAGAGACAATCTCCACTCAGTCCAAATTAATAATATAAGTGTAGACCAGATGTGGTTTAAATTCTAAGAAACAGTATCGCCAGCAAGTGAGAGGTATGAACCAAATAAACAAACAAACGACGGAGCTGATCCTCCTTGGTACACAAAACGGGTTCGAACACTGTTGCAGAAACAACGAAACAAACATGCCAAATTTAAACAGACACAAAATACCCAAGATTGGCGACCTTTTACAGAAGCTCGAAATATAGTGCGGACTTCAATGCCAGATGCCTGTAACGGATTCCACAAAGAAACTTTGTCTCGAAAAATGGCAGGAAATCCAAAGAGATTCTGGTCGTTTGTGAAGTATGTTAGCGACAAGAATCAATAAATGCCTTTTCTGCCCGATAGCAATGGAGATACTATGGAAGACAATGCTGCCAAAGCAGATCTACTAATCACAGCCATCCGAAATGCCTTCACAAAAGAAAACGAAGTAAATATTTCACAATTCGAACCGAGAGCAACAGCCAACATGAGTAACGTAGAAGTAAATATCCTCGGATTAGTGAAGCAACTTAAATCACTTAAGAAAAGCAAGTCTTCTGGTGCAGACCGTATGCCAATTATGTTCCTTTCGGAGTACACTGGTGCATTAGCTCCATACTTAACAATCATATACAACTGTTCACTCGACTAAATATCCGTACCCAAAGACTGGAAAGTTGCACAGGTCAAACCAATATTCAAGAAAGGTGGTAGGAGTATTCCATTAAATTTCAGGCCCATATCGTTAACGTCGATATGCAGCAATACTTTAGAACATATACAGGGTGAGTCACCTAACGTTACCGCTGGATATATTTCGTAAACCACATCAAATACTGACGAACCGATTCCACAGACCGAACGTGAGGAGAGGGCCTAGTGTAATTGTTTAATACAAACCACACAAAAATGCACGGAAGTATGTTTTTTAACACAAACCTACGATTTTTTAAATGGAACCACGTTAGTTTTGTTAGCACATCTGAACATATAAACAAATACGTAATCAGTGCCGTTTGTTGCATTGCAAAATGTTAATTACATCCGGAGATATTGTAACCTAAAGTTGACGCTTGAAACCTCCGACGTTCAGATGCGTGTTGTAACAAACACGGGCCACGGTCGGCGAGCAGCATCTGCAGGGACATGTTTACGATGACGACCGTGTTTACGAGTGTGGCTGTAGTGCACTGTTGTGGTTTGGTCTAGCTGTCGCAGTGTCCGCATGTAGCGCTTGCTGCTATTGTTATTCTGCATTCGTCTCCGCACGCAGACCAACTGTAGTACACCGTGTTACTAGACGTCTGTGATAGTGTAGTGTTGTAGGAACTGTGACCATGGTGTATTCGAACTCTGAAAAGGCGGAGATGATACTCATCTTTGGCGAGTGTTGACGAAATGCAGTTGAAGCCTGCAGGGTGTATGCAGAACGGTACCCGGACAGAGAGCATCCAACGTGATGCACATTGCAAAACATCTACCGCCAACTGTATGCAACAGGTATGGTCGTAGCACGCAAACGGGTCCGTAACAGGCCCGTCACAGGAGAAGCGGGTGCAGTTGGTGTGTTAGCTGCTGTTGTCATGAACCCACACATGAGTACACGGGACATTGCGAGAGCCGGTGGACTGAGTCAAAGTAGTGTCATGCGCATACTGCATCGTCACCGCTTTCACCCGTTTCATGTGTCGCTACATCAGCAATTACGTGGTGATGACTTTAATCATCGAGTGCAATTCTGTCAATGGACATTAACAGAGAATGCGTCGCAGTTCTACCTCTTTACCGATGAAGCAGGTTTCACAAACCACGGGGCAGTGAATCTACGGAACATGCATTATTGGTCCGTGGACAATCCTCGCTGGCTCAGACAGGTAGAGCGACAGCGACCGTGGACTGTAAATGTATGGTGCGGAATCATTGGCGACCACCTCATTGGTCCTCACTTCATTGCAGGGGCCCAAACAGCTGCAACATACTCGCGTTTCTACAGAATGATCTGCCAACGTTGCTCGAAAATGTCCCACTGGAAACGCGTCGACGTATGTGGTATCAGCATGATGGTGCACCTGCACATTCCGCAATTAACACTAGGCTGACCCTTGACAGGATGTTCGACGGGCGTTTCATAGGACGTGGAGGACGCATAAATTGGCCAGCCCGTTCGCCTGATCTTCCACCTCTGGACTTCTTTCTGTGGGGTACGTTAAAGGAGAATGTGTACCGTGATTTGCCTACAACCCCAGAGGATATGAAACAACGTATTGTGGCAGCCTGCGGCGACATTACACCAGATGTACTGAGGCGTGTACGACATTCATTACGCCAGAGATTGCAATTGTGTGCAGCAAATGATGGCCACCACATTGAACATCTATTGGCCTGACATGTCGGGACACACTCTATTCCACTCCGTAATTGAAAACGGAAACCACGTGTGTACGTGTACCTCACCCCTCATGGTAATGTACATGTACGTCAGTGAAAAAGACCAATAAAAAGGCGTTAGCATGTGGACGTAATGTGCTGTTCCAGTCTCTTCTGTACCTAAGGTCCATCACCGTTCCCTTTGGATCCCTACGTATTTCGGTGCTCTCCGATACACATGATCGAACAGCGGAGGAGTGGTACTCAATCGTCAACTTTAGGTTACAATATCTCCGGATGTAATTAACATTTTACAATGCAACAAACGGCACTGATTACGTATTTGTTTATATGTTCAGATGTCCTAACTAAACTAACGGGGCTCCATTTAAAAAACGTTGGTTTGTGTTAAAAAATATACTTCCGTGCATTTTTATGGTTTTTATTAATCAATTACACTAGCCCCTCTCCTCACGTTCGGTCTGTGGAATCGATTCGTCAGTATTTGATGTGGTTTATGAAATACATCCAGCGGTAATGTTAGGTGACTCACCCTGTATTGAGTTCGAACATTATGAATTACCTTGAAGGAAACGGTCTATTGACACACTGTCAACATGGGTTTAGAAAACATCGTTCCTGCGAAGCACAACTAGCTCATTATCCACATGAAGTGCTGAGTGCAATTGACAAGGGACTTCAGATCGATTCCGTAGTTCTGGATTCCCGGAATGCTTTTGACACTGTACCTCACAAGCGGCTCATAGTAAAATTGCTTGCGTATGGAATATCGTCTCAATTATGTGACTGGTTTGCGATTTCCTGTCAGAGAGGTTACAGTTCATAGTAATTGATGGAAAGTCATCGAGTAAAACAGAAGTGATTCTAGGAACTCCCCAAAGTAGTGTTATAGACCCTTTGCTGTTCCTTATCTATGTAAACTATTTGGGAGACAATCTGAGCAGCCGTCTTCGGTTGTTTGCAGATGACGCTGTCGTTTGTCGACTAATAAGATTATCAGAAGATCAAAAAAACTGCAAAACGATTTAGATAAAATATCTGAATGGTGTGAAAAGTGGCCGTTGACCCTAAATAACGAAAAGTTTGAGGTCATCCACATGAGTGCTAAAAGGAACTCATTACATTTAGGTTACACGATAAAACAGTCTAATCTAAAAGCCGTAAATTCAACTAAATATCTAGGTATTACAATTGCGATAAACTTAAATTGGAAAGAACACATAGAAAATGTTGTGGGGAAGGCTAAACAAAGGCAGTGTTTTATTGGCAGGACACTTAGAAAATGTAACACGGTGTGGAATCCTTACCAGGTAGGACTGACGGAGTACATCGAAAAAGTTCAAAGAAATGCAGCACGTTTTGCATAATCGCGAATTATGGGAGAGAGAGTGTCACAGAAATGATACAGGATTTGGGCTGGAAATCATTAAAAGAAAGGCGTTTTTCGTTGCGATGGAATCTTCTCACGAAATTGTATCACCAAACCAAACACCTCCAACTGAGTCAAAAGGAAAACATTTACAAAAGATTTTATGCGGGATTATGCACTCTGTTATCAAATAAATCAGTGAATCAGCTAAAATGGCTATTATTTTACTACTCGTCACATTACAGAATAAAACAAGCTTCTAGCAGCGATGCCTGAAGAGGGAGAAGAACTACTGCAAAATATCAGATACCTTATTTTGTAACGGAAGGTAATCGCAAATTGCATAGGTAATTGTGATACTAACGGGAAGTTAGTAAGAGGCGATGTTATCTCTAATGTCGTTGAAACACAATATTTTGCTTCATCGTCCTCTTGAATGGCGGAGAAAATTCCTGTTACAGGGCATGATTGCACAATTCAACATTACTTAACTCAGGGGCTGAACATTTGACATACAATAACATTAACTACGTAGCTACAGTTAAAAGAACACGGTGTAGTTTTGTTAACACAGTTGTCTTGTTATAGACTAACTTTAATGAGTTCTTGGAATAAATCGGTAGATTAGCATTATAGGGATCGCAGTAACATTCAAAGTGCCGCGACTGAGAGTTTATATCAAGATTTATTTCTAAGCCCAGGACCATATTCAAGCCAATTTTATCCCCCTATGCCCCGACTTCCATCAGGGTGGAGTACGAAGAAAGCCTGAGAAAACTGTGACGGGGCCTTCAGAAATTAACAATTAACTGGACGAAAAACATTAGAGGACATTCCAGTTGAGTTTGCATTCACTCGAAATTCTGTAAAAAATACAAGACAGTTTTTTCGTTGTTGCCATTATGATAACTGAATGTACTGCATAGGAGAGTGCCATTTAACATTTATGTTTTAAAAGCCTCATAATTTGCAGTTTATATTTCTTCATTCATTCTTTATTTTAAGAAATCATTTGACATATATATGTTTTAGATGTAAGAGTACTTTGGTTTCAGCTCTAACAGGCATCAGGTAACCCATCACAATCACGTTACATGTAAAAGTTCTAAAAAGGAATCATAATTACGTAATACACGATTTATATAACTAGTGCCGAAAAGAAGAACTTCGTTAACACACAACATACATTTTATGCAGGAAAGAATGAGAGAGTAGATAAGAATGAGAGAGATTTGATAGGTTATATGGAATAGATTCGTGTTTAGCTTTGGCGGCATCTCCTACGTATTTCAATTTTGAAATCAGTGGTTAGTGTCAAAGTTACTGTAATTTAACCAATTAATTATCGGTCTGAATCTGAGTTAGATATCAACATTAGTCTACTATAGTTAATGTCTTTAGCATGCACTGAGAAAGGGGGTCTCTTGGGAAAATTTTCATTTATGTTTACTGTACAGTTTACTGCAATAATGACAGCATACACCAAACTCCACGTACACAATCATGTTTCGCTAGAGTCAGCTGGGATTGTCGGTTGCTCCATGCCGGATCATAGCGTTCGTTAAAAGTCCATCACAGCCATTCAGTGAGAGCAAAAGCATTTGTAACTGTCTCCTCTCACTCGAAGAAGACTTTGACCTTCGACCCACAACCACCAATGGATAAAAATTCGCTAATCTCACCTCACGTAAGTGTAATATTCTTCAGTTGGTTTGTTATTGGCGTAATAGTTTTGTTGTCAGCATTCGATAGCACCATGATTGTTCACCAGTATCTTATAGTTTCACAGCGCACTCGATAATACAAAATCCTCTATAAAAATGAGGTCACATCACTGATTTTTATTAAATATTTCTTACCGAGATCAACACTGATGTCCCTTCCCAACAGATCTCAATACTTTTTTTTAAAAAAACAGAGTACAGGAAAAATATTTAAAGGAAAAATACGCTCATATATAAGTCATACAACAACTGAAAATAAAGAATGGATATCCATACATTGACACAGAATTCATTTCTTTTCTTTTCCATTCTTGCTTGAGCTACTAAAACACAGATATCTCTGTGAATGAGGGCGTTCTGAAAAGCAATGCGTCTGACAACTTCATTCTGTTCACAATATCACTTGAGGTATTAAATGACATGCATATTCCTGCTTCGCTTACGCACGTTGCAAACGTCTGCTGTTAAAGGGCTCTGTATTGTAGCGTGTAACATGGCACGGTATAACGTAACTTTGTTGATGCACGAGAAAGAGCGCGCTATAATCTAATCTCTGTGAGCACAGATTTGAAGAGTTAGTGCACACATGGAGCACCATATCCTTCTTCATGACACTGCCAAACGACACACTGGGCCGCAACATCTTCAACTATCGGACGCCTTGGGTTCACTGCCATCGATCCTCCTACTCACAATTCCAAATAGCCCCATCCGATTTCCATTCCTTTCCAGAACTTAACAGCTTCGAGGCTTTCACTTTCATAATTATGAAGCTGTGCAAGCAGAGGTGAGATGTGGCTCCGTCGACAATGACAAGCATTCTATAGTGGCAGTATCAATATACTGGTCCCTCTTTGAGAGAAACGTGTTCGTCAACAGCGTGAGTCTGTTGAGAAATGAAGACATCTAGAATGGAGATGTAACATGTTACAAAAGTTTGTTTTATCTAAGAAGGGTTAAGAGTTTTTACATAAAAAATTAGGAGCCCTTACATTTCAGCATGACCTCGTAATTCACAGTTGAGGTCGGCCAGGACAAAATTATCCATTGCTTTAAAGAATCAAATCAGTGCACAGAATCGCAAAGGAACACAGGGAGAACAGAAAGCATACTCAAAATCACAGCAGAATATTTACTCAGAAACGGAAAACTGCCAAGTGGAATGTAGCCACTCAATGATGATGCACTTTCAGTAATACCTTTATTCACATAGCTCAGAACACTATTGGTGCTGATTCAAAACTTCATCTACACTACTGGCCATTAACAGTGATACACCACGAAGACGACGGCTACAGAAGCGAAATTCTACCTACACGAAGAAGATGCTATGATATGCAAATGATAAGCTTTTCAGAGCATTCACACAAGGTTGGCGCCGGTGGCGACACCTAGAACGTGCTGATATGAGGAACGTTTCCAACCGATTTCTCATACACAAACAGCAGTTGACTGGCGTTGCCTGGTGAAATTTTGTTGCGTACCATGACGTTTCCGACACTGATAAAGGTCGCATTGTAGCCTGATTGCGGTGTTTCGTATCGCGATATTGCTGCTCGCGTTGGTCGAGATCCAATGACTGTTAGCAGAATATGGAATCGGTGGGTTCAGGAGCGTAATATGGAACGCCGTACTGGATCCCAACGGCCTCGTGTCACTAGCAGTCCATATGAGAGACATCTTATCCGCATCGCTGTAACGGATCGTGCAGCCACGTCTCGATCCCTGAGGTCAACAGGTGGGGACGTTTGCAAGACAACAACCATCTGCACGAACAGTTCGACGACGTTTGCAGCAGCATGGACTATCAGCTCGGAGATACCCTTGACGCTGCATCACAGACAGGAGCTCCTGTGATTGTGTACTCAACGACGAACCTGGGTGCACCAATGGCAAAACGTCATTTTTTCGGATGCATCCAGGTACTGTTTACAGAACGCACATTGGAAGCGTGTATTCGTCATCGTCATACTGACGCATCACCCGGCGTGATGGTATGTGGTGCCATTGGTTACACGTCTCGGTCACCTCTTGTTCGTATTGAATAGTATTGAATAGTGGATGTTACATTTCAGATGTGTTACGACCCGTGGCTCTGCCCTACATTCGATCCCTGCGAAACCCTACAATTTCAGCAGAGTAATACACGACCGCATGTTGCTGGTCCTGTACGGGCATTTCGGGTTATATAAAATGTTCGACTGCTGCCCTGGCCAGCACATTCTCAAGATCTCTCACCAATTGTAAACGTCTGGTCAATTGTGGCCGAGCAACTGCCTCGTCACAATACTACAGTCTTGATTAACTGTGGTATCGTGTTGAAGCTGCATAGGCAGCTGTACCTGTACACGCCATCCTAGCTCTGTTTGACTCAATGCCGTTATTACGGCCAGAGGTGGTTGTGCTGGGTACTGATTTCTCAGGATCTATGCACGCAAATTGCGTGGAAATGTTATCACATGTCAGTTCTAGTATAATATGTTTGTCCAATGGATACCCGTTTATCATCTGCATTTGTTCTTGGTGTAGCAATTTTAATGGCCAGTAGTGTATAACAATTATATTATGTATATGCGGACAATTAGTAGCATAGGCATTACCTTCATTCCCCTACCACTGATTTAATTTAGTACAAAGGTATTAGGAATACCGTAAGCATTTGTTAGCATACCACTGAGTAAATGAATTGACTTTATTTACTTCCGGTACGATGGACGTAGAAGAGATATGGGCAAATTTTAAACACATTGTAAATCACGCATTGGACAAGTATGTGACGAAAAAGTGGATTACGGACGGAAAAGACCCACCGCAGTTTAACAGCACAATTCGGAGAATGCTTAGGAAGCAAAGGCAGTAGCACTCGCGGTACGAGAAAGATCGTGAGATTGAGGACAGGCAAAAGTTAGTAGAGATTCGTGCTGCTGTAAAAAGAGCGATGCTCGAAGCATTCAACCATTACCACCGTCATACGTTAGCTAAAGATCTTGCTGAAAACCCAAGGAAATTCTGACCACTTCGTCTTGGCAACGGAAGACAGCAAAACCAAAGCTGAAGTTTTTAATTTAGAATTGGAGAAATCCTTCACGCAGGAGGATCATACAAACATACCGCCGTTTGAGTCTTATACAGATTCCCATATGGAGGACATAGTGATAGACATCCCTAGGGTTGTGAAGCAGCTGAATGGGTTGACAATAAATAAATCGCCAGGTCATGATGGGATTCCAGTTCGGTTTTACAGAGAGTTCTCTACTGCATTGGCTCCGTACTTAGCTTGCATTTATCGCGAATCTCTTGCCCAACGTAAAGTCCCGAGCGACTGGAAAAAAGCGCAGGTGACGCCTGTATATAAGAAGGGTAGAAGGACGGATCCTCACAATTACAGACCAATACCCTTAACATCGGTTTGTTGCAGGATTCTCGAACATATTCTCAGTTCGAATATAATGAATTTCCGTGAGACAGAGAAGTTGCTGTCCATGCATCAGCACGGCTTTAAAAAGCATCGCCCCTGCGAAACGCAACTCGCCCTTTTTTCGCATGATATCTTGCGAACCATGGATGAAGGGTATCAGACGGATGCCATAATCCTTGACTTCAGGAAAGCGTTTGACTCGGTGCCCCACTGCAGACTCCTAACTAAGGTACGAGCATATGGGATTGGTTCCTAAGTATGTGAGTGGCTCGAAGACAGTACGTTGTCCTCGATGGTGAGTGTTCATGGAAGGTGAGGGTATCATCTGGAGTGCCCCAGGGAAGTGTGGTAGGTCCGCTGTTGTTTTCTATCTACATAAATGATCGTTTGGATAGGGTGGATAGCAATGTGTGGCTGTTTGCTGATGTTGCTGTGGTGTACGGGAAGGTGTCGTCGTTGAGTGACTGTAGGAGGATACAAGATGACTTGGACAGGATTTGTGATTGTTGTAAAGAATGGCAGCTAACTCTAAATATAGACAAATGTAAATTAATGCAGATGAGTAGGAAAAAGAATCCTGTAATGTTTGAATACTCCATTAGTAGTGTAGCGCTTGAGACAGTCACGTCGATTAAATGGTTGGGCGTAACATTGCTGAGCGATATGAAGTGCGACAAGCATGTAATGGCAGTTGTGGGGAAGGCGGATAGTCATCTTCGGTTCATTGGTAGAATTTTGGGACGATGTGGTTCATCTGTAAAGGAGACTGCTTATAAAACACTAATATGACCTATTCTGGAGTACTGCTCGAGCGTTTGGGATCCCTATCACGTCGGATTGAGTGAGGACATAGAAGCAATTCAGAGGCGGGCTGCTAGATTTGTTACTAGCAGGTTTCATCATCACGCGAGTGTTACGGAAATGCTTCAGGAACTCGCGTGGGAGTCTCTGGAGGAAAGGAGGGGTTCTTTTCGTGAATCGCTACTGAGGAAATTTAGAGAACCAGCATTTGAGGCTGACTGCAGTACAATTTTATTACCGCTAACTTACATTTCGCGGAAACACCACAAAGATAAGAGAGATTAGGGCTCGAACAGAGGCATATAGGCAGTCATTTTTCCCTCGTTCTGTTTGGGAGTGTTACAGGGAGAGAAAATGCTAGTTGTGGTACGAGGTACCCTCCGCCACGCGCCGTGTGGTCGATTTCGGAGTATGTATGTAGATGTAGATGTAGATGTAGGAATGACACAGGGGTTTCCAACAGCTACACACTTAATGCCATGGAAAGAGAGAAAATAAATTTACAAAACCTTTAACATAGTGCAACTCTTAAGCAACCGTGAATTGTTCAGAAATGAAGAAATTCAGCCTTCAGTTGCAAGGTAGAAATTTATTAGTTTACCTATGTTTCAATGCCAATAATGGTATCTTCTTCAGAACCTATAAATTAACCCATACGGACAATTGTTTCACATTGAAATACATCATAAATCTAATGATTCCTTAATAAAGAAAATCGTGGTACTTCCAAAAATCAAATTATTTTCACGGCGAAACGTTGGCCATGTCACAGAATAAAACTAAACAGAATAAAGACGCATAGTCATAACATTATGTCCGTCGAAACTAAAAACATTAAGACAAACGTAGACGGAGCTACGCCGGCCAGGAATAAGAGTCGCACGTAAGCAGCAAGGAAACTAGGCGTCGCGAGCAACGCGGTGAGGCTCGGCCAGCGGCCAAGCGCATGCGCGAGCGAATGCGCGAGCGCAAGCGCAAGCGGAAGCGCTAGAGACAAGTTGTCTCAAAATTACTTAGAGCAAACGTAAATTCTAAACAAATTGTCGCGGGAAGCAGTCCTACAAATTGACAAACCTACCTATTGGTACAGTACATTAAACAATTTACCCCAGAACTAGCTACAAAGTCAGGGCATGAAAATCTACATTCAAATATTATAATAAGAGGGCGAAGCCCCACTACAGTAACTAATAAATTGGTATGGGAAACACAAGTGTGCGAAGCATAAAATATCTTGAACATAAAACAGGCCAATTAAGGAACACCTTAGCAAAATGACACAAATGGCTCTGAGCACTATGGGACTTAACTTCTGAGGTCATCAGTCCCCTAGAACTTAGAACTACTTAAACCTAAATAACCCAAGGACATCACATACATTCATGCCCGAGGCAGAATTCGAACCTGCGACCGTAGCGGTCACGCGCTTCCAGACTGTAACGCCTAGAACCACGCGGCCACCCGGGCCGGCACACCTTACAAGGGAACCTCCCCATCTCACCCCCCTCAGATTTAGTTATAAGTTGGTACAGTGGATAGGCCTTGAGAAACTGAACACAGATCAATGAAGAAAACAGGAAGAAGTTATGAGGAACTAGGAAGGCAGCATCAAGGATGGTGTGAGCTCGGGAGCCCCGTGGTCCCATGGTTAACGTGAGCAGCTGCGGAACGAGAGGTCCTTGGATCAAGTCTACCCTAGAGTGATAACTTTGATTTTCAGACAATTGTCAAAGTTCAGGCACTCACATAAAATCAACTTCACTCTCCAAAATTCCAGGACATGTTCAGATTTGCTTGGACATATGCAGGATTTGACGGTCTACACTCGGAAAAATTTGAAAACGTTAAAAACATATATTTTGACAGAGCACAGGGAAAACTGAGCGACTGTGAAACTGTTGCATTCATTTGTTGCAGTTTGTGTGACTAACTCTTGTGTTTTCATCACTTTTTTGGGAGTGATTATCACATCCACAAGAAAACCTACATCGGGCAAGGTAGAAGAATATTTTTACCCATTCGCCAAGTGTACAAGTTAGGTGGGTCGACAACATATTCCTGTCATGTGACGCACATGCCGTCACCAGTGTCGTATAGAATATATCAGACGTGTTTTCCTGTGGAGGAATCGGTTGACCTAAGACCCTGCGATCAAATGTTTTCGGTTCCCATTGGAGGGGCACGTTCTTTCGTCTACTAATCGCACGGTTTTGCGGTGCGGTCGCAAAACACAGACACTAAACTTATTACAACGAACAGAGACGTCAATGAACGAACGGACAGATCATAACTTTGCGAAAATAAAGAAAGTAAAATTTTCACTCGAGGGAAGACTTGAACCAAGAACCTTTTGTTTCGCAGCTGCCCACGCTAACTACGGGACCACGGCGAAGCTGAGCTCACTTGTCCTTGATGTTGCCTATCTTGCGGATGGACTAGTCAGTTTGTATATTTTGCTTTTTTTTCATAGTTCCATACAACTTCTTCATGTTTTCTCGAGTGATCTGTGTTCACTATTTCAAGGACTATCCACTGTGCCAACTTATAACTATATCTGAGGGGGGTGCGATGGGGAGGTTCCCTCGTTAGAAACTAGGTGTCATTACCAGTGTAATGTAAAATAGATAGAGACAAAATGTACAATCGCTCTATAATAAAGGGGCAAAGTAGACAGAAAACAGCATCGGCCATTCGAAGCAGACAGTGGGTCAACTCCACTGGAGTAAAGGTTGAAACCCTTCGAAATAATTTTTATTTTTTAGTTGCAACTGATCATTAAGAAAATTTTCTCTATCAATAATAACATGTTTAAGAAACTGCAATTCGTCAAGTTTGTCTAAATTACATCCTTTGACTTCATTTTACAGAAGTTCTCCATCATTTAGAGGCTTGGGAGGATGGGCCATTGGACAAGATGTTTAGCAAATATAGATCCTCGTGTTCCATCACCGCTTTTAGTCGGCTGACGCTCTTTAAACCTAACAGACAGGGCCCTTCCTGTCAGGTCGATGTAATAACAGGGACATTCAGCACAAGCGATCTTACACACACCAGACAGAGATGATTTTTCAGTACCTTTATCAAGAGAATGGATTAAATTCTTTTTAAGGTTGTTGATGGTAGGATATGAAACTTTACACCCCAGGTTTTTTAACAAATCACCTACCTCATAGGATACGTTACCTATAAAGGGATATTATATGTATTTCGTTCCCTCGTCTTGATTGTGGGTACCTGAGCTGGAAAGGGTCGTAGTCTTCTTTCATGTTTTCTTGTTAAACAACTGTCTCACTATACTGGGATTATATCCAATATTCTGAGCGCTGTTTTCCAGGACCTTTATTTCTTTCTGTTAACTGACTGGCCAAAACGGAATGGAAAGAGCTCGATGGATACTAGAGTGAAAGAAGACCATTTATTGGGCCTGAGGATGGGTGGAGTCAGCTTGGATGATGATGTCGGAATAGGTTGCTTTTCGAAAAATCTTGAAATCTATTTTGTTGCCAATCATGGTCGGAGTCAGATCGAGATAGTCTAACGTCCTATCACATGTCTCATATTCTTGCGTGAAGCTAATTTTTTCATGGAAGTTATTGAAAGTGGTAAATAACAATTTTAGGTCTTCATGGGAACCTCCAATCACAAACAGCAGGTCATCTACATACCTATCATAGAAAATTACATTATTTGCCAAGTCTGGATAATTCCGAAAAAACATTTGCTCCATTTAGTTTATAAAAATCTGTGACGTGATACCAGATAACGGGCTGCCCATTGCTAGACCACTGGGTTGCAAACACAATTTGTTATTAAAAGAGAAGTAACTGTATCTGAGGGTGAGGCGAAACAGGACCATTACTTCATCAATCTCAGGGAGAGATGATTTTTCATGATGTGGCGAATTGGTTTCTATAATGTCCGTCGTCTGGTCAACAGGTACATTAGTATAGAAACTTATAATATCAAATGATACGTGTTTCGTGACGTCAGAACAAGCTAAAGTTTTGAGTTTGTTGGCCAGGTCTACCGAATTTTTGACAGAGAAATTTTTTTCAAACACAAAATTCTATTTCAATTTACGGAGTAGGAACCAAGTTCATTTGTGATAAGCACTACTGGTGCTGTCAACGATCAGACGGATGGGATGGGAACTTTTGTGCACCTTAAACTGGCTTCTCAAAATAAGTGGTTTCGGATTCATGTTTATAAGGCATTTTTTATGAAACTCGCCGATTAACTTTTTTGTAGTATTAAGATCCGATGTGATCTCTTTTTGGGGTACGGGTGTGGGGTCCTCTTCGATTGGCACGATGCCATTTTCCTCAAAAAACTTTTCTGTTTTGGGGATGTAATCGCTTTTGTGGGCGATAATTAAGGAAGTTCCTTTGTCAGCCTTAGTTACCAGTGCTTCATTATTTTTATGGTTAAGATTAGTACTCTTCAACGTTTGATGTACAGTATAATCAGGATTTCCACAGAGTAATCTTTTTGGACAATTTCTCAGCCATCATAAGCTATTCTGCTTGCGCAGTTTTTGCTATTTCAGAGCAACCAAGACCAACTTTGAGGTATACAATTAAATTTTCTACACTTTGGAAAGTGGTTGTACATTAAACTTGAAACCATTACATAAAAGCACGTTCTCAAATTCGGAGAAACAAATATTAGTAGTATTCACTACACGTACGTAAAATGGGGGTAGGGTGGCCGCCCCATTACATGTGTTATGAACGCCAGAAGCATCAACACTATTTAATAATTTGGCTAGCTTTCTTTCATATCTAACACTTATTTCGGTTTTACAGTTTTCTAGCCATAAACTAACAGACAGCCAAAAAGACTCAATCAGAAAATTTTGGTGGTCTTAAGGACTTTTGAAAGTTCCAGATACAGTTCATATGCTTATTCGTTCAGGCTGTCTTTCTTGAACTACAACTAAGCACTTCTTTCATTTAAAATTTGGTGTACGAGTTTCTTTTTAAGACCAGAGGACTTATTGCAATCTTTGTTATTAATATAGCCTTTTACAAAATCAGGTACTACATTTGGCAGCTTGTATAGCTTAATGAAAGATATTACCATACCTGTTTAAAGTACTTTATATACAACGTCCATGTATCTTTTAGCTGATTTACTTGCCTCGGCAGCCGGCCGGAGCGGCCGAGCGGTTCTAGGCGCTTCAGTCTGGAAACGCGCGACCGCCTCGGGCATGGATGTGTGTGATGTCCTTAGGTTAGTTATGTTTAATTAGTTCTAAGTTATAGGGGACTGATGATCTCAGGTGTTAAGTCCCGTAGGGCTCAGAGCCATTTGAACCATTTGAACCAACTTGCCTCGGCGGTTACAAATTTACAAATCTTCAACATAGTGCAGCTCTTAAGCAACTGTGAACTGTTCAGAAATTAAGAAATTCAGCCTTCAGTTTCAAGGTGAAATTTTATTAGTTTTCTATAGAATAAATCAATTACATAGGAAAAGATATTGTTTTATACAAAATTGTCTCCTCCCACATTTTTAAGAACACCAGTATTATAATTTTAAATAATATAACATCACAGTAGCTATGGTAAACTACCAAACGTAGCGATAATCTCTTGTCTGAATCATGACTACACATTTGCTTGTGGAATGTGTCTCTTTATCTTCTGTCCCTACTCCGCTATTCACAATAAAGTGCCTGGCAGAGGGCTCAATGAACCACCTTCAAGGTGTCTCTCTACCGTTCCACTCTCGAACGGCGCTCGGGAAAAACGAGCACTTAAGTTTTTCTGTGAGAGCCCTGATTTCACCTATTTTATCGTGATGATCATTTCTCCCTATGTAGGTGGCCGCCTACAGAATGTTTTCGCAACCGGAGGAGAAAATTGGTTATTGAAATTTCGTGAGAATCTCCCGACGTAACGAAAAACGCCTTTGTTTTAATGATTGCCTCTCCAATTCACTTATCATGTCTGTGGAGCAATCTCCGCTATTTCGCGATGATACAAAATTAGCCGGCCTTCTTTTAGCTTTTTCGATGTCATCTGTGAGTCCCCCTTGATGCGGATCCCACACCACACAGAAGTACTCCAGAATAGGGTGAACAAGCGTGGTGTAAGCAGTTTCCTTAGCAAACTGGGTGCACCTTCTAATTGTTCTGCCAATGAATCGCTGTCGTTGGTTTGCTCTACACACGACATTTTCTATGTGATCGTTCCTACTTAGGTTATTTGTAATTTGTACACGTTTTAGTTAGGCCTTGTGTGGTACAGCCAGGGTAGTTTCCAGTAGTCGCTACATATTGTGAGTGCAAATCTTGTGGCAAGGATTGGTGAATTTTATGCACTAGTCATGAAGCCTATCTACATGCAATAATTGTCTAAGTATAAAGAACAGTGCTGTTATAGACCTCGCCAATCGTAGGTCGATTCAGTGTGTAAGTGATGTTTTATAAACGTTAGTAACCGACAAACAAGGTGAATCATTGGTGCAGATACTTATTAATATCATAATAGGATTACCCTCAATTTATACTGTTGGTTCTACGGTAGCCTAACAAGGAGCTCACTTCTCAGGAAGTTCTGATTATCTGTTAAGGACCCAAATTAAGCAGTTCTTACACAGGTGGAGAGAGGATTCAGATGAGTTCACAGAAGTACACAGTCTCCCATCTGACACCTTGATACATGATCGAACTTTTTATCATAATAAGTTTACTCAAGTTTGCTTGTTCTGTAAGTGCGACTAACGCTTGTCGCAACCTCCCAACAGTGTTCTTCTCTTGGACTCTGTGGAAGTGGTTCCATCTACTTGTTCCTTTTAGAGTCCTGCATGACCGAATAAGCGAGCATGAAATACGAGATGGGGCGAGGACATCCTGACTAAACAGGCTGCCCCCACTAGTTCTAGTGACCGAGCATAGATGCCGTGACCGATTACGTAGCACGTAACTTCAAACACTTTACAGGCGTCATTATCTGTGTAAGACTGCAGCCAGTACGGGCTTGTCATTTCTGGTGTGCCTCTCTGGAATCATGCAGTGCGAGGAAGCCAGTGCAGTGAGACGTAAGATTGAAACCAATGTTTACAAACTGAAGAAACGAGAAGGTCTAAAAAGCCAAGTATGGAGTACATTTCTGTTGGTTGTAGACGAAAACTGTGCGTCTACCAGGTACGTACCGTGCCTAAACTGCTCCACATTACTGTTTTTTCAGTCGGGAACCACTCATTTAAGGAAACACAGTGGCATGAAACCTCACAAAGATAAATCTCCTTCAGGGATACCGGCAGTAATAAAAAATAGTATTACAGCAAAATGTGTTACAATGTGTGCTAAAGATATGAGACCTTTCAATGCTGTTTCCGGTGAAGGTTTCAAAAAACTAGGCCAAGAATTAATACATCTAGGTGCACATTATGAAGAAGTTAACGTGACAGATGTCATGCTACATCCCTCTATTATAAGACGACATGTCAAAGAACAAGCTGATGCAATACGAAACAGCATAATGCCTTCTGTTGTTGCGGAAGTTGTTAATAAAACATGTGCTGCGACAGTTGATATGTAGATTGATTCTCATAATCAGATGCACTCTTTGACGCTTACTAAATATTATATTAACACAGATTGGTCTCTTGTGAACAATGTTTTATTTACAACAAAATTCCCGGCCGTTAAGAAGACGGGAGTAAATATTATGAAAGAAATTGAAGAGAGAATAGCTGATTGGGACATTTCGCCGGACATGCTGCACAGTTTTCTTTTTGTCTCCGAACAGGGTGCCAATGTAATAAAGGCTTTGGAAAATCAGGAAAGATTTCCTGTGCTGCTCATTGTATAAACACAGCACTTAACCATACTCTCGATGAAGATAACTTCTTGTTAAATCATGCCCAGAACATCGCATCAACAATAAATATTGCAAAATCCATTGTAAGGTAGATTAAGAAAAGTGGCCTCTGCTCGTCTTTGAAATCATCGTTGAAACGAGATGTCTGCACAAGCTGGAACAGCTTGTACACTATGCTGCAATCCTTACACACTCAGTATAACGAAGCTGCTGCTTTGCTGACAGAAAAGAACTCCGCTTACAGATTGCAAGGATATGATAATGAACTTGCAGGAAAAATTTTGCATTTTCTGAGACTATTTAAAGAGGACACAGATGAATTAGAAGGCAAAAAAGAAACCTGACAATCCAATTAGTTCTTCTTTGGTTTCACAAACTGCAACAAATTTGCAGTTTCAATGTCACTGACTGTCAGATGAGTAACTACTGCAGTTAAAAGCAATGTTTCATTATGATACGCGATATATTTGTAATTAACTAGCGTAATTTATGTGTGCTAACAGATATGTATTTTTTATCAGGAGGTATAAAGGATTAAAAATCGAGCCTTGACTTTCGTTTGTGAGAAGATTGACCGTCTTTCCGTGATCTTAATATGCTTGAAATAAATGAAAAGCAGTAAATTCTTAGCAATGTGCGACAAATGTATGCTACTTACGCAGGTACAACATGCAATCATTAACATAATCGTTTTTGCATAGTTAGTGGATAGTGTATTATAGAGGAACGGGAATGTTACAATTCGTATAATATTTCATTAACGTAAAACATCTAGTTTTTACGGGAACGTTTCGATGATTTCCACATCAGTTCTTTTGTTTATTAATATACATCCTTCAAGTACTGTGTCATCACAACCCAGAAAGAGAGGTCGTTTCAAGGAATGGAGGAACAACAGATCACCCGCAGGAGATGAAGTGGATCTCTACATTTTAATGCACCCCGGAGATGATGATAACATCTTAAAGTGGTGGAGCAGACATGTAACGGGTCTACCAGGCCTGGCTGCAGTTGCAAGACGTATTTTATGTATCACAGCATCAAGCGCACCTAGTGAAAGATGCTTTAGTAAAGCCGGCATATTACTAACAAATCGCAGCAGCCAATTAAATCCGGAACGCGTTAGTGATTTACTGCTGATCAACAATGACTATAATTTTGTTTCTGTTGCAAACAAGTGAAAAGTATGACAAGTTACGTCTGTAAGTGTTTAACGTTCCTTGTATGCTTTCTTTATGAAGATGGTTTTCTTCTAGTTTGCAGGGATAGCACTTATTTAATGTGTCCTATTAATGAAAGGAGAAATGTATCTTCTGTTTGGAAATGAGACTCGTCTCCTATCCGCGATTGTAATGAAATATCATTTTACTTTCAAAGTGATTTATGAATTTAGCTGTTTCACGTACCCATTCTTGGAAACGTTACTTTTGTATTAAAAGAGAGAGAGACAGAGATAAGTACATTGTGTGTGTGTGTGTGTGAGAGAGAGAGAGAGAGAGAGAGAGAGAGAGAGGGGGGGGGGGAGACAGACAGAGACAGAGAGGCGTTGGATTTGTACAGTACAGTGCAGCAAGCCGGGACGAGGCGAGTTGAGATGTCAGCGGTGACCGGTCATGCTCGGTTATTCGCGTGTCCAGAATCTGGCAACAGACATGGGGCGAGTACGTGACCGAGCCGAGTCGTGTGCGGCCGGACACGATCGGCTCTGTCCCCCCGTTAGCAGGCGAGCCGTGACTGTTCTAACATTGAGCGTTCCATCGCCCTAGTTTCTTTCCTTTAAATTGTATAAAACTTCACCGGGCGTCTACTATGTAGTATAGAGTGGCCGATTGTTTCTGTTTGTTCTATCAGTTGACGATATTCTACCCTACATGTAAGGTGGTTAGCTGCATAAGCGCACATATTTGCTAAACTCACAAAATTTTATTCACTGAGTTACTTTATGGATGAAATTACGATATTAAACTATGCCTGATTTTGTGTTCATGTAAAAATGCTCTAAATTTTCTACTAGTAAAATTTGACAAGCTGCCAGATAGCTAGGTAGCAGGTTTGTGATCTGTTGATATATTGTTAGAGCTGTAGCATATAATCTCACATATTTTGAAAAAAAGTATCATAACGTTTCATTCAGTATGTAATTCCAACACTAGATGCTGGCAGACGTTCAGCAATATCAATCCTAAGAAAGCATCATCAGTGGCAATAAAAACATATCTGACATCTCAGAGTAACGTAAAATTTCATAATTCACTAGGACATGCCTGACTGCATCAAAGTCCTGACAGTTGCTCCACCAACTTCACTGTGGACTTCTCTTCAGTAATTTTAATAACAAATTATTGTTTAAAAGTTGGAAAGAGTGCAAAACATCCAAGAATGAACGCAGTCTTACGAAAGCCCAAATCTGTTTTGTAGTTCTTGCGCTTACAACAGTTTTATATCACTAATCTTACATGGACATTTATTTCTGGAGATTTGTGGTGAATCCAGCGCTTGAAAACTTCTGTAGCGTCCTCCCTAATAAATCAATATATTCTTCCCAAGTGCGATTAGCTATGTAGCTAATCTACATTTAAGATTACTTTGTCCAATCGCTCAAGCCCTAATGCGATATCTTATGCATTGATAAAGGTGCCTGAAACTACATTCAGTCCAAAAGGTGACACACAAAATTGATAGCTTCTTCCTCAAAATAAGAATGCTATGTATTTTAGAGAATGTTCTGAGAGGCTTACCTGCATTATAAAGCTGCTGTATATTTGTAAATAATGCTAAGGAAATTAATACAGTCGTTTGATGGTATTGAGGCAACTACCAGCAAAAAATTTATTTTCACTTCCTTTATTTAAAAGGTACCGTTACTGGTTTAGAATCATTACTATTCATCTTCAGACGGTTTTCATGCTTTCCTTAAAAATGTTGTGCGATTTTTTTACAGATTAATAGTCCTAGAATAAAAATAATACATAATTATAAGCACGCCACATAGATGGTTGCGTTACAGATTTTCATTGGATGTGAATTACGTTACGTGTCTCTTTGTAGGGTTTGTTTTCATAACATTCACCCAACAGATGTGAATACATACCCACGGCATTCTTATCATTACATACGTCTCTTTTCTCACTGGACACTTTAGATTTGTCACAATAGATTACTAAAACGCACCACATGTTTTGATATATACAAAGTGCTTACAAACATATCGATATAAAGATGCTACGATGTATTATAACATTGTAAAGATGTACCATGTCTGGAAAATGATCATATATTCACTTATTCAACTGAAACGCCTTTTACACTAGTAGAGAGAGACACTGATTTTGTGAGTTTTAGAGCGAATACTATTGCATGAATTGTAAAGTTGTTCATTTTTTGAGTACTGTATAGGTAAGACAGTATATTATTTATTTACATTTAGCATCATGAGAATTGCAGTAATATATAAATTTGCTACTTGATCTCCAGATGGGCGTAGGAATTTTATTTGCTATTGAGGGTGATAAATAATTTTTGGATATTGTTCAGGAAAGGGGTGTTAGCTAACTCGGTTTGTTCGTTAAGGATATAGTCTGGGGTGCGGTTTTTGTGTGTGTGTGTTTCTATTTCTTGTAATATATTCATAGTGGCTCATTCTTCCGCTAGATGTAAAATCTGTAAGTTGTTCTCATTGTTTCTCACTGAATGGTTTTGTTCAGCAATATTGACTGCAAATGCAGATTTGTTCAATTTGCCAAACCTTAAAGCATCAATGAGTTCTTTGTATGTAACTTAAAAATTTTTGCCTGTCTGTGCAATGTAGCATTTTGAACATGTATCGCATTTGAGTTTGTATATTCCTGATTTACTGTACGGAATCTTGGAGGTATTTACATCATGGATTACTTTTCGTTGTAATTGATTATTTATGGAAAAACTGTTTGTGATATTTTTCTTCTTAAATAAGTTTTCTACTTGGTATGATACTGGACCTATGTGTGGGAGAGTAGGATATTAGGTTTTGCTTCTGTGGCACACTGATTTGGCTTGGTGTGCATGTTGTGGGGATTGCAGTGAAGTGGATCTGTGGTTTTTGTCTGGATTTTGTTATGGAGTTTTTCGGTTATTATGGGTTTATATCCATTACAATGAGCAACTGTTTTAATTATATTGATTTCATTTTGTTGGTCTGTGTCACTCATTGGTAGTTTTTTTTATTCAGTGTACCATCACTCTGAAGTATGTCATTTTTTGTTGATGGGGTGGCAACATAACTTGTCAACATTGACATGTGTGGTGGTATGTTTTCTGTAAATACTAATGTGATGTTTATTGTTACTATTTCAGATCTTCAGGTAATGAAAATTGAAATCATATTTCCTTGACAACTCCTTCTATACCATATATGAATCCTTGAATAGAAATAAACAGAACTATAAATATAGTATATGCATTTTGTGCCACTTAAGGAAATAGGGTAAATAATAGATATATTAATCCTTAACTATATATATATATATATATATATATATATATATATATATATATATTAAAAATCTTGTTTCATATGTGCACTGCTTGTGCACTTGACACGTTGCACTCATAACGGCTACCATACCATGCGCTTGATAAATGGAACATGAATCCAACTAACTAACTAACTAACTTCCCTTGTCTTGCTCAACTTGACAAAAATGGTTCAAATGGCTCTGAGCACTATGGGACTTAACAGCTGAGGTCATGAGTCCTCTAGAACTTACAACTACTTAAACCTAACTAACCCAAGGACATCACACACATCCATGCCCGAGGCAGCATTCGAACCTGCGAGCGTAGCGTTAGCTCGGTCCCAGACTGAAGCGCCTAGAACCGCTCGGTCGGCCACCTTGACAAGTTGCCAACTATGGCAATTCAGTTACGAACAGATAATATTATACAAGTTTTGCTCCTCATTAGATTTTCTTTTGGCGTAAGTAACGCCCCAGTAAGGGGCCTCGAAAACCGAAATTTTTGTTTTTATGACACTCTGTTGTGATGACAAAATTGTCAGTTTGTAAGGCAGTTTATTTTATTGTAATGATATATTTGTTTCGTCTGTTGAAAAGTAGGTCAATGTAGACGAGACTATATCTTCCTTAGACGACCTTAAATTACGTTTAATTGACATTTCGTTTAGCTGTATTGAGAACTGTTCAAAATATGTTTTTCTCATTCCCTGTATACTTCGATATAATGCCGTAAATGGGTCTTCAGTAGGTTTGGTTAATGGAATAACCTATTCGCTCTCAGTCTGCAACTCCTTTCAGACGATTTCCCATAGTCGTATCACTGAATTCGCTAGCTTTAGCACACGATTGTACGTCATCAAGTGTTTCTCTTTCCATTTCGATGGTCTTCCCTATCTTTCCGTAGTACAAAGGTGACAGAAATTATTTGAGTAAATTTACATATTTCGTCTTAATAAAACACTCACATAACAGTTGGGTGAAGATGAAATTGTCAATAAGAAAATTTTGATCCGTTGAAACAGTTTCGCTATCACACACAAGCTTTATTTCTTTGTTTGTTTTCATTGTCGTACTAGACTTACACTCACAATATTTTCACAGATGAAGTAATTTAGTTGATCCTAATACCTGCTGATTTTACAAGTATCATTCCATTTGGCACTCATTTAGCTACTTGGTAATTCTGATAACCTGACTAGACATAATCCCAGTAGATATTTTCTGTTTTATCATGTTTTGCCCGTGCGTTTACTAGCTGATATGATCGTATAACACGAACAGACTACAGTAGACACCTTTTTAATCTTACAAAAATCACAGCTGTTAGTGACGATATTTTAATGCATAATCAGTTATTCCCATATAGCACATTATGTTATGAACACGCTTTCGAACACAATAATATTCGTTAGTTACAGTGCATGAGTAGACCTTAAGTGGCAATTATACTGATCTTGAAGTGTGATGATTGAACCAGGGGCGGCATTAAAAGTCAGATGGAGTAAGAGGTTCCCAAATTATGACGTAATATTGACCATGGCCTGTGAGGAAAGTCTGTTTTTCATTTATTCAGCTGGTGCTGTGGTTTGTTTTGCCATTGAGTTACTGTATTTTCTGTATTTCTGTACGAACGGTTTTCAGGGTTCCGTTCAGCAATAAGTAAAATTGCTTCCTTGCGAGCGAATGGAACTCTATAATGTCAATTAATTAGCAGTTTACATATTGTGGTTAGCTGATTTTCTGAGGACGATATTGTCAGTCATAATAACTCTTGTAATTTCAGCAAACCAAATATATTGTATGGAATTTGAGACAGTAAGTGAGTGGCAAAATTGCTGCCCCTCTACCAACTCGAGCGGACCACCTACAGCGCAGAATTTGCACAGATGCGGGATGTTATGAGGAGAGGCATTTAGCATGCCCTTTTCATTCAACATGACATCAGTTAACCCTAGTAATACCCACAAATTTTTCATAATGTGCGCTACCTAGCGAGATTAAGTTTTAGAACGTAGTGTCTAAATAGTTACCAATGTATAAGTAGAGCCCAGAACGTGAGAATATCTTTTAGCACAATATTACCAGTACCAATGCTTTTGTCATAAAGTTTATACTGAGGGAGATGGCACTTTAACAACACAACAACAAAAAAATTTAAAATACAAATTTCTTGATCTGTCATTGAGTTTTATTCAAAATAAGTGTTTTTAAAGATGTACAGGATGTTCAACAATATTGTTACAGTGGAAGTTGTGCTCAGAAACAATTGTTAATAAAAAAATTCGATGTGTTACACGATTTCCGAGCCATTTAGCATTGTAGTCAGCCAATCAGGCCGTTGCGCATGGAAATAAAAGCACTTGCGTATTGTGGTAATGCACAAACATATGTGAATCCTTCAGTTACCACTGATTCATATTCTCATCACCAGTTAACTTGTGACTTTTCCATAAGTGATAAATTTAAGGTATGTGAGCGAAAACTGCGTTTGTTCAGTTTGAGGTAAAGAAGGGAACAACAAGTTTGGCGACCCCATGTCCAGCAAGTTACTTGTGTTTGGTCGTGCAGCGACCTAACTGGTTGACTTCAATGCTAAATAACTCGAAAACAGCGCAAAGTAACGAATCTTTTTCTTAGCTGTTATTTCGCAGTGCAGCACCCTCTACAACACTGTCACAAGCTATTCTGGCAGTTTCTGACCACTCTGTACAGATCCGTAAGCAGGGCCCTCCAGATAAAACTTTGATATTTCTAGCAAAAAGTCACATTCCCTGCGCAAACTTAAATTTTTTGAATAAGTGTGGCTGAAATACTTTAAAACAGTAACAGAATGTGGCATTAGATATAATTGAAAACAAAAAACAGTTTTTCAAACTATAAAATTAAATAAGGTTATATTTTATAAAATTTGGGCATAATGTCCTCCAACCCTAGTTATTGCAAGGGTAAAGGGAGGAGAGAAAGATAATGGATGAGCGGTTTTGTTAAAGTCCATCAAAACCGAGGGTCTGAACATACTGCGCTCTGTTCAGCAACGTTTCTTTTCCATTTTAACTTGATGCTCGAACAGCCTGTTCTCTGGAGGCACAGTGCTTCGGATTTGTGAGACGTCGGATAGATTGCTACTAAAACAGAGCTGCTCTCTGCCGAGAGTGGAGACTGTGGCTTCAGATGCCCGTGTTCATAGGATTCGGACCACCAGCAAGTAACTCGGGAGCAGAAGCAACTGTTGTTTAGAACTGAAAAGGCGATTTAGCAGTTTGGTTTTGTTGATGTTGTGACGAATTGTCGTGACGGGATTCTGTGTTCTGATAGCGAATGTATGCTACTGGGCAGCCTTTCATGCGCTTTTCGGTATTGGCGGACGTGCAGGGCTTAGCAGAAAAATATTGCAGAACATAGGAAGACGCTGTAAAATACAGAGATGGTGTCTAGAGGTATGGAGTTGAGAGAACGCAGTAGATACACTGAAGTTACGGTCAGCAGAGCGCATCTTAGCGAGGGGCCAGGGTTAAGAGGTAAAACCACTGCACAGCGCCCACGACCCCTAGAGGAAATCCATCCACATGTCAGTGGCAACTAGCGCAGCTATCCGAGAATAATTACGGTGAGCGTAAGTTGCAGCACTGGTGTGGTAGTATAGCGTCTCAATTAGGCTTAAAGAATAGACTTAAAGATAAGTTATTAAATGACAGCGTGTATTGTGTTTCATTGAAAGAATATTTAATTTTATTTTGTTCAATCGATGCATGAACATCGGAATAAAATAATTTATAAGTATAATAATGTTAAATTACCATATGATGCCTGGTATTAGAGTGTATAGTTCCCTCTCTCTTCCTCTCTCAGTCTATAATGTCCTTGTTCCCCTACCTTCCCTTATAGCATTGTCTCTGTTGTTGTTTCCGACACAAGATTGTCGCTGTGCTGTTTTAATTCATGTAACAATCTTGAAATTTGTTTCACTTTTAAGAAATCGAAAAATATGTTTTCTTCGAATAGATTGTTTAATAATTCAGTCAATCAAAGGTATAGTAAAAATTCTTCGTGTGAATAAAAGTGAAATATCCAAATACGGAGAGTTTCTGTTTGCTCTGAGATCTTTTTAAACACCATTTCACGCTTGCCTGGCATTTAATTGTTACGTTCCTTACAATCTGTAATCATATTTTTTGTGAAGTCCGAGAAACTTGTTATTTAAGCAAATTGTGGGCTGTAGCTATTTTCATAAAGGTAGAAACAGAAAGTGATAGTATTGGTACTTATCCTTGTCTGTCGTACAAACTGATTATAATAAATTAAGAAATAATTTCAATGTTTGGTCTCAGTTCTTCTTATGACGTTGCCGCCAAAGACAGAATTTTTAATTAGTGATATACATAACTTCTATAATTACGACTGATAGATTTGATAGCTAAACACAAATTTTACTTCAGATTATAGGTGCTAACGCTATAAATTGTGACCGGATTGCTCACAAAATAGACAAATCACACATTTTGTTAAGATTGAAAAAGCAAATGTTCTGTGACCTGTCATGAATTCACTTGTTCAGGCACCTGTCATCGAATAAGAGGAAAAGCAAACAACTGTGAACAAAAATGATAAAGAAAAAGAACAAAATAACATAGCTGGTATCGACAAATTAAAAATTTGAAACAAATTACGTATGATTACAGTTGGTAGATCTTCAGGTTCCTGAGGCTTCTACTCAAGTTAAAATGTTTATGTTCAGTGGTTACAAAGCCGAAAGTGGGTGAACGTTCCTCTACTTTTATAGCAAATTTAGTCGATGTAGGTAAAATTTTTGATTTTTTAGAATATTTCAGTTAATGTTACACACCACAAGACGGCAGAGTTCTGTGCAGTCTAGTACATTACGTTCGTTTGTCGTAGAATTTTTATTTCGTTAACAAAATAAATTTTATTTTAAGTGAATAATAGAACCCATAGGGAGAAGAAGTGTAAATTCTAATTTTAATACTTTAATTTTTATCAACAGAAATGGGAAAAGTGCTACGTATATCATATGCATGTTAAACCACAAACTTATTGTCGTTCCACCCACTCACTTGCCTGGACCAAAGGAGAGACAATGAGCAGTGAAAGTATTAGTTACTTTCTAGGCTATCCTGACGAAACAGAATACCAAGATTGTATCCTCATCAAGGTATGAAAGTAGTATATGCAGTACTTACGAGGTTTTCCATACGTTATCAGCTTTCTTCTGTAATATTAAGATGCATGTATTATTGTTTCTTTGGACATATTTGTTAGCATTGTAAGTTAATGCACTCTACTAGACCAACCAATAAGGGAGTAAGAACTCAGAAGAATTTTTTGTATATGAAGATTGCATACAAAGTAGTTAGAAATGAGGTGATGCACTTAATGCAATTGGAACCAATGATACTAAATAATGAACCCTTAGTCAGCAATCAGCCCATGTGGCAGTGGAAAATCAAGCAAATGGACGATTTTAAAAGTATATCGGGGCACTGCAGTCCATAAATCAGAAAGTAGCTGTAAGTTCAACGAATATTTAGTCAGTAAGTTTTGTTGATATTCCAGATAGAATTAATCTTTAATATTTCCTTCTCCATGCCTGCTTTTCCAGTAGAGAGTATGTATGGTGAATAGAAGAACAATCACGTAGACAGAAATGGGTAAAAAATACCACCAGGATGCCATGATGCGAATCTGAAAACATTTAGAATAAGCAATTTTGCTGAACTTCAATCGAGTGGGTACATAAGTACCTAAAAAAGTTAAGCAATTCTCAATAGTAGCTCTAAACTATTGATGATTATGCATGTGCTTTCCAGGAGTTAAAAGGGTACGAATCATTAGCTTTTGTGCATTTGGATGTGAATAGTGAGCATTTAATTTTGGCGCAACTGAATGTCTTCTGACATTGGTTTGGTTCTTACAACGCTACTTAGCTTCTCTTTCGCGGTTTGCGCTCCTCTGTACAAAGATTTTACAGAGCTCTGGAACAGCGGTTTCCTTAAATTAATCAATTTTATTGAGTTACATACACTGAGGTGACATACATCATGGCATACCTCGTGATATAGTGTCGGTCCTCCTTTCTCCTGGCACAACGCAGCAACTGGACGTGGCATTGAATGAAAAAGTCATAGGAAGTCCCCAGCCGTATATCTCTATAGCCGTCCATTAATGCGAAAGTATTGCCGGTGCACGATTTTGTGTAGAGCTGGCCTCTCGATCAGGCCCCATAAATGTTCCATTGTATTCATGTTGGGCGATCTGGATGGCCAAGTCATTCGCTCGTAGTACCCAAAATGTTCTTAAAACAAATTCTGAACAATTGTGGCCTGGTGATACGGCACATTGTTATCCAAAAAAATTCCGTCTTTGCTTGGGAACACGAAGTCGATAAGTGGCTACAAGTGGTCTCCAAGTAGAGAAACACAGCCGTTTCTAATCAATTATCGACCCGGTGGGACCAGAGGACCCAGTCGATTGCGTGTAAAGACAGACCACTACCAGGTTGCACAGTGCATTGTTGCCAAACTGGATACACAGCTTCGTGGGGTCTGCGCCACACTGTAACACAACCATGAGCTCTTACCAACAGAAATAGGGACTCATCTGACGAGACCAAGTTTCTTATTCGTCTAGGGTCCAGACCATATGGTCACGGGCCTAGGAGAGCCTCTCCGGCCACGTCGTGCTGTTTGCAAAGGCACTCAAGTCGGTCGTCTACTCCCATAGCCCTTTATCAACAGATGTCACCCCATTACCCTAACGGATACTGTAACCTCCGTGACACAGTACTCGTTAAAGCCTGTGCTATGGTAAGTGAGCGGGATTCACCTTATGAGAAAGAATTTTCACATAGATATCGACCGCGTGTGCCTGAATGGAGGCAAATCAGACTTACATCCACCCTGTAATAACAATGATACGTCAAGTAAGTGCGAAATGCAATCTCACGTCAGGACGGATCAAAAGAAAACCAGAAAATGCTACCAATGTGACAATAATACGGTCGCCAGCCTAATTAGGGATTCACTGAGTTTCTTCCCTGTACAAGTTGTTATATATTCATGCTAAACAACAAGTTGTAACACTGTATAGTATAGTAGAATTTTAGAACCGGAAAATCTATTGAACTAATAGTTTCACGTTCTGTACTGATATGGAAAACCATGAATACATAACACTACACTATAATGTATACTACGAAACTTTATATTGTCTGTTAATCTGATTAAAATCGGGCATAGGTTACCATAGAAATTGTACTTTCACGCCAAACACAAAATGTCAATTTTGATAAAGATAAACACTGATAAATTTTGACTTTTATATTGACTTTAACTTTTGCTGGTCAAACCAATTTAGAACACTTCAGAATTCAAATGGATGAAGGGGGGACCCCGAAACTGTTATGATCCCTGTACTTAAAAAAATTATTACTGAATTAATATTCATTCAAAATTTCCAGTATATAAGTTAATATTCTTTTCATCTTATTTACAGCTCATTAAAATGCCTTTAAATCTCTCTCGAAATAATAAATTTCATTACTATATCAATACTGAGGTTATCTTTCAACTTTGTTAGACCTTCGCTATTCATCTACTGGTTCATTAACAAGACCTTTCTTTAAACACCATTCTAAAGTAGCTAGTTCTGCAGATGATTATTATTTACACAATTTTTAATTTTCATTTCTGGACACTCGGATTGAACAAAGTTGTGAGGATAATTAAATGATGGGAAAATTCTGTACAAATTTAGGTTTTTATTGCACCAAACAAACACAGTTCACTCTCTGATCCATATGAATACAGTACTAATAGTTTCAACCAGATATTATCGATGCGGCGGTTGGCGGGTGGCAAGGTGGCGAGGCACAGAGCACACATACAACCACAGCTATGGCTCTTGACGTATAGGCACTTTAATTCTTCTTAGGGTCGCAATAGTTTTCCATTTAGTGCCTATGGAGTTTTTCCATGCTGTGTGGGCTTTGGAACGGCATACCCGAGGCTCAGTGCAGCTACGTGTTCCAGGAGAGCCTCCTCACTCCAGAAGGTTTTGCTCAAACCAGTGCCAATTTCCAACTACTACTGTGCCCGTTGTGCCGTGCAGTGCCCGCGTGCATTTTGCCGCGCTCGCCTCCCATCCACCTTTTCCCGCTCCCTAACAGACCGGATGTTCACCCGAGGTTTTGCACTCTACAAATCCTAACACATTGCCTAAGTATGGAGCAGACGCCCAGTTACAATTTTAAACATCTTACAACAGTTTCAACATTTTTTACATTTCAATTCTATTAGAATATTACTTGAAATTTTACATAAACGTTAATATTCGCATTGAAACTTATTTACAGTTTTCTTAACACAATGGCATGAAAGAAAAATATTTCAAATCAGAACATCAATTACACAAGTTTATCGAAAAATCAGATGGAGAAAATTACTTATATGTACAATAGTATGGAGTCGTTGTTGCTACAATACGTTCCTCGTACGTCCCACGTCGATTTATGCAGTTACTTCAAGCTGAGTTGCTTGTCTCTTAGCACAGACGACTGTACGTAAACGCCGTTGTTCTCAGTCGTTAAGTGAAGGCCATCGACAACTGCGTTGTCAGGGGTGAGCAGTAACATGTGAGAAGTGGTGTTTTATGCACATCATTTCCCGTTCACAGTCTGTGGATTCCCGTAGAGCGGCCATAATGAAGTCGGAAACTGTTTCACATGAATCACGTGACTACAAATGACAACTAAGCTATTGCACTGCCATTCTGTACCTTGTGTACGCTGCACTACTGCCATCTGTGTATGTGTATATGGATCCCATGACATTTCTCAATTTAGTATACACTTTGTAAATACTACACCTGTGTGAAGCTCAGAAACTTAGTCCAATAAAACAAGACTAGATACAACTTCACAGCACGAATGCAGAGAACTAGAGGGAAAGCCAGTTGTACATGCTGTAAATGTGTTACTCACATTTATCAATTTAGTGTAAAATGTGTTACTTAGTAAAACAATATTGAAGTGAACAGCTACATATGATTCATGAAGAAAGCTAGTTTCAACTGCGTCTAAAGCGAATTTTTTTTCCGTAATTACATAAGTGAAGGACATTATTTGGTACACGATTGGGTGTGCAGTCGTATGTCACAGTGCGATCAGAGATACCACAGAAAGTGGTAGTGCAAGATCTTTGTGTAAATGTTACCGGTATTGTGTGAAATCCTGCAACTACAGAGTGCCTATCTAATGTACAAAATGTCTAAAATCGAACGTCAAAGCAAGAAACGGTTCGTATTTCATAGTTTCCTAGGCATTGTATAGTTTTCCAGATTGTTTGCTGGTAAATCATTTATACGCCTAATCCTACCCTTTCTTTCTCACCTCCAGTGTTTGCGGTGGCATTCGGGTCTTTGTTAATGGTTACGAAGACAACATATTGCCGTACGACTTTCAACTGTCACTGCACTGATATCGCCATAATAGTTCTCCAGTGTATAACATCCGGCTGAAGTTCCACAGATGCTCTCCCGCCATCCTTTCCCGTTGTTCTCGTATCACTATGTCGGAAGCGAGTGAAGTGCAAAGACTGGAATCACGCCATGCTCACGTGCTACTACACTTCAGCGAAGTTTATCTCAACAAAGAACCAAGCTGCTAAAAACTGTGTTGTTCTAACCGAAACTAGTTAGCAAAAGATAGTCAACGATGTGAGAAGGCTAACACGACCGTAATGAAGGACACACGGCGCTGTTGGCTGCTGAAACATTGTAACATAATGATGGTCGAGAATATGACTTACTTGATCTGTCCGGTTATGGAAGGTACGAGAGCAATTCAGCTTTAAGTCGTGAACTCCGAGTTATTTGACACATCCCAAAAGGCACATTTGGCCATTGGTCATGGCGGGTGGGAGAGGATGTTGACAGTACTTACACTCTGGATTCGTGAGGTTAGCAATTAAAAATATCACTCTAGCCTTCCCAGCTGCAACAAGCAGGTCATGCCCCTTCAGCTTTGTGTTCTCCCGGCAACAGTACTCTGTTCGTATTCTTCTTCAAGTCGTAAAATGTATGTACAAGATTAAATGGTTAAAATATGTATGGTCGTATTTCTGCGAAAAAGAAAAGTATTTCCTGTAGCAAGTACTTCAATCGCATTTTGTACTTCCATTGCTTTCCGTTAAGAATACACGGTGCATTATTTAGTAGTTTTGTTCTCTTATTCTCAATTTGTAATACGTAATACAGATTTCTTATCTTGGGCCCTTTTAGCACTTCGGGCAAATGCGAAAATTTCTTACATGTTATAGACTCGTATTTGTAAGTGTCCAGTTGATATCTAAGAAATGTGTACAACTTATTTTGATATCGAAATATATAAATTTCGGTGCAAGACAACAGAATTATGGGAATAGTTTATTTTGAACGTAAATATGTGGGGCTCACAATATACGATGCGAAATCCAGGCTAGCGGGTACAACAGACAATTAATCTTCGAGAGAGCAATCTACTTTCTGAGAATTTTACTTATGCCATTTGAATGCAAAACAATATGACGCAGTTCAAAATGTTAGCCCGGACTGTGGGTAATCTTATGCCTTTAGTGTTGCAAAACATTCGTGGTGCGAGATGTGTTATTGTAATCACACAGTAATTGAGCACAATAATTAGAACAACCGACGTTTTGATAAAACTGCAAGACAGAACTTTACTGAAATCTTCTACTCGTATTAAGCCTCTGGAATGATATATATTATCTTCACAAACAGACACTGACAAATATTATACGTAACTGTGGACTTGAACTTTGATGGAAATTAGAATTGTTGGCCTACCTGTGCACAAGCAACGTTCACCTTTCTGCAACTTGTCACTTAAAATTTGGCATTTATCATTTCTCCATTTATATCATCTCATTTGCTCAATATCGTTTCTCAAAACACATTATTACAAAATCCTTATTAAACAGTCCTGCCTGCACTACACGCTAGGCCAGTTTCCACAGTTTCCATCCTTTTCAAACCACGAACATTGCCAGACTGCCCAACACACTCTGCTACTGCTGTTCTGTGACTTATTCTGACCAATATATCTGGTATTCAACACAGTCTTACTAAGAATATGATTCTACGGTATTACAGAGATTGAGTGCATTTTATGAAATTCGTAACTTCATTCGCATTTATGGCTAATATTTCTTGACAATCGTTACTGACAATATGACAGCCCTCTTTCTTCACCTCATTTCTGTTAAGCAAGAATTTTGCAGGGACATTTCTGCTGTTATTTTAGTAGGAGACACACAGAAATTTCCGCAAAGAAAACAGTCGCAAAAGCATGCAACAAAATCTGCCGTTACATTGTCGTAGGGTGTGTGACAATTTATACAAAAATTTCTAAAGATATACAAAAGCATACAAAAATGGCACATTGTTGCAATACAAATAACAGTACATAATGCAAAACGTGTACCAAATGTTCAGTAGTAAATTGTTTTTGATATTTGTTAGGTCACAAAGTACCTGGCACTACCTTTCACAACAAGATCTTTGCTGTGGTAAATCAATAACCTTGTTCAGTCAAATAAAGTGGCATAAATAAGTACAGTTTACAATAAGGTGCAGAGTATTACTAATTCATTACAACTATCTGCACAAATGTTTAAGAGAAACTTTTGGGGACAATTAAAGATTCCTGTTAATTCATATGAGGTAACAAGTATACACACATTTCATGCAACATGTTACACAATTGTACAAAGCAGTTGCAATACTTGTTCAAATGTTTAACGAAATCTTATGAAGACAAGTGAATATTCTTGTCAGTTCAATAAAGAAAGAAAAACTCACACTTTTTCAGTGTTGTAGAAAAATGCTTAAAATTGTCTTTTCAAAATTGTTGAGAAAATCTATGAGACGAACACCATGTAATGGGAGGAAAAAATTATGTGCCTCTTACAGTTTCACTAACATGGTAACATCTACATATTACTGGGGCATACTCAGGGATCATAGTACTTTGCCTTCAGTTTCTCCACTGACAACCCACAGAAAAAATAAGTGTGTTATCCAGGCAGGCACAAGCAGGGAGAAAAATCATGTCACAACTTCCACTGGAAACCCAGAGTCCGAAGAGCTACATTCATTCCTGCAGAACTGCCACAGTGTACAGTTTTCCCATTGGCCCATCTTTCATAAGCTGTGACATGGTGTAACACTCCACTTATGGCCACAGCAAATAGCAGAAGCCATTCAGCGTAATCTTTCGATTATCTTTGTGTGTGCATGTTAACCAATATAATCTCCCATGCATGTCGAGTATACATGAAACAAATTTACAAAGGAATTAGTTAACTAGTTACATATTTTTTACTGTCAAAACAGATTGTCCTGGAAAACATGGTAATCCTCTGTAAGTGTGCCTTATTCAAAAAAACTTATCTGATGTATACACAGTAGACGTGTTTATATTACAAATTGGGAATAATACACTCCTGGAAATTGAAATAAGAACACCGTGAATTCATTGTCCCAGGAAGGGGAAACTTTAATGACACATTCCTGGGGTCAGATACATCACATGATCACACTGACAGAACCACACGCACAAAGACACAGGCAATAGAGCATGCACAATGTCGGCACTAGTACAGTGTATATCCACCTTTCGCAGCAATGCAGGCTGCTATTCTCCCATGGAGACGATCGTAGAGATGCTGGATGTAGTCCTGTGGAACGGCTTGCCATGCCATTTCCACCTGGCGCCTCAGTTGGACCAGCGTTCGTGCTGGACGTGCAGACCGCGTGAGACGACGCTTCATCCAGTCCCAAACATGCTCAATGGGGGACAGATTCGGAGATCTTGCTGGCCAGGGTAGTTGACTTACACCTTCTAGAGCACGTTGGGTGGCACGGGATACATGCGGACGTGCATTGTCCTGTTGGAACAGCAAGTTCCCTTGCCGGTCTAGGAATGGTAGAACGATGGGTTCGATGACGGTTTGGATGTACCGTGCACTATTCAGTGTCCCCTCGACGATCACCAGTGGTGTACGGCCAGTGTAGGAGATCGCTCCCCACACCATGATGCCGGGTGTTGGCCCTGTGTGCCTCGGTCGTATGCAGTCCTGATTGTGGCGCTCACCTGCACGGCGCCAAACACGCATACGACCATCATTGGCACCAAGGCAGAAGCGACTCTCATCGCTGAAGACGACACGTCTAAATTCGTCCCTCCATTCACGCCTGTCGCGACACCACTGTAGGCGGGCTGCACGATGTTGGGGCGTGAGCGGAAGACGGCCTAACGGTGTGCGGGACCGTAGCCCAGCTTCATGGAGACGGTTGCGAATGGTCCTCGCAGATACCCCAGGAGCAACAGTGTCCCTAATTTGCTAGGAAGTGGCGGTGCGGTCCCCTACGGCATTGCGTAGGATCCTACGGTCTTGGCGTGCATCCGTGCGTCGCTGCGGTCCGGTCCCAGGTCGACGGGCACGTGCACCTTCTGCCGACCACTGGCGACAACATCGATGTACTGTGGAGACCTCACGCCCCACGTGTTGAGCAATTCGGCGGTACGTCCACCCGGCCTCCCGCATGCCCACTATACGGCCTCGCTCAAAGTCCGTCAACTGCACATACGGTTCACGTCCACGCTGTCGCGGCATGCTACCAGTGTTAAAGACTGCGATGGAGCTCCGTATGCCACGGCAAACTGGCTGACACTGACGGCGGCGGTGCATAAATGCTGCGCAGCTAGCGCCATTCGACGGCCAACACCGCGGTTCCTGGTGTGTCCGCTGTGCCGTGCGTGTGATCTTTGCTTGTTCAGCCCTCTCGCAGTGTCCGGAGCAAGTATGGTGGGTCTGACACACCGGTGTCAATGTGTTCTTTTTTCCATTTCCAGGAGTGTATAAATTCCATATAAGGTTTGTAAGTAAAGTTCTGGTGTCATTTCAACCAACTGCATAAACAAGTAAACAGTTAATCACCAATCTGATAGAAAATATTAACGTTGAATACGTATCTCCATTCTTAAAGTATTACACATAAATGAAAAGACTTGGGTCCAGTTTCTTAAGTTGCATACATTTGTCTGTATGGCCAAAATGATAACTACCACATGTGTCACTAGAATAGCTTCAGGATGGAGTCTGGTGATCACTAGAATAGATAATTATTGTATACACAATCTTAGAGCAGAAAACATTATTAGAACACAATTTATGTCAGTCATGTAACAGTCAACATCTTATACAACTGGAGGAAAAATTTTTGGCGTAACATCATGTTAGCATTTGTCATATTCACTGGCATCATTATGACTACAAAACCTTTACTATTCCTGGTGATAAAATAGTAGCATGTTTGTTATATTTCCATTAACAAAATGCAAGTTCCTGAAAATTGATAGATCAGGTGTCAACCATAAGGTACCTCTATTACACTATGCCATCAAAAGTAACCGGACACCTGGCTAAAAATAACTTACAACTTTGTGGCGCCCTCCATCGGTAACGCTGGAATTAAATATGCTGGTGGCCCACCCTTAGCCCTAACGACAGCTTCCACTCTCGCAGGCATACGTTCAGTCAGGTGCTGGAAGGTTTCTTGTTGAATGGCAGCCGATTCTTCACGGAATGAAGTACTCACTAGAGGTATCGATGTCGGTCGGTGGGACATGGCGCGAAGTCGGCGTTCCAAAACATCCCAAAGGCGTTCCATAGGATTCAGGTCAGGGCTCTCAGAAGGTCTGTCCGTTACAGTGATGTTATTGTTGTATAACCATCCGCCACAGGCCGTGCATTATGAAAAGATGCTCGGTCGCGTTTAAATCTTTAATCGTCATTCCCGAATTGCTCTTCAACAGTGGGAAGCAAGAAGGTGCTTAGAACATCACTGTACGCCCCATCCATGAAAAACACGACCACACCATAACACCACAGCCTCCGAATTTTACTGTTGACACTACACACGCTGGCAGATGACGTTCACCGGGCATTCGCTGTACCCACACCCTGCAGCGGATCGCCACATTGGGTACCGTGATTCGTCACTCCAAACAACGTTTTTCCACTGTTCAATCGTCCAATGTTTACGCTGCTTACACCAACCGAGACGTTTCGCATTTACCGGTATGTGTGGATTATGAGCACCGGCTGGACCATGAAATCCAAGTTTTCTCACCTGTCGCCTAACTGTCATAGTACTTTCAGTGGATACTGATGCAGTTTGGAATGCCTGTATGATGGTTTGGATTGATGTCTGCCTCACATTACGACCCTCTTCAACTGTCGTCGGAGTGTACGCTTTCGTGCAGTACGTGTGCCTTCATGTTTCCGCTTCACTATGACATTGGAAACAGTGGGCCTAGAGATGGTTAGGAGTGTGGAAAACTCGCGTACAGGCGTATGACACAAATGACACCCGATCACCTGACCACGTTCGATGTCCGTGAGTTCCACGGAGGCCCCCATTCTGCTCTCTCACGATGTCTAATGACTACTGAGGTCGCTGATATGGAGTACCTGGCGTTAGGTGGAAGCACAATGCACTTATTATGAAAAACGTATGTCCTTGTGGGTGTCTAGATACCTTTGATCACATAGAGTATCTGTTGAGAGAATTCTTCGTAAGAAATTAATATAGGGCACAGTTCTGAATAAAAAATGTTCATATTAAATGTATTTTGGTTCTTCTTTTGCGCTGCTAGCCAATATAACTATAAAGTTAGTATTTACGATATATAACATCATTAATGAGACAAAAATCTTTCTTTACCCCTGATTCACTACCTGAAATAATAATCCATAAAAACATCCACATACATCATCACTACTGAAGTAACATCATGTCCTACTCCTCATTGGATTCCAGGAACACCTATTCTTAAAAACATCTCTTCAACAATGTTCTGTATACATCATAATTCAATACACATTATTACCTCATTATTGCTCAGAATCACGTTATTCCTTTATCACTGTTCCGAATAACTACCATTTTTGTTATTGTATAATGACAACATCTTATTTCATCACAAAAATACAGGTACATCATAACCCTGTCACTTCTTACCCTTTGGTCTCAGTATTTTTTATATGTATAAATGTCATACTATACCCTTTCTCTCTCATTCCGTATAGTTTGTGCAATTTTGTGCAACATACATATCCATTTGAAGTTGAAACATCATTTTTAATATTACCAGTAGTCAATAGCTGAGCATTGTTAGCTTGGTATAGTTATTTTCATACAACTCAAAATGGCATAAATACAACAGACATCTGTTGTATTCAGTCAAGAAAACGACAATAAATGTCGTTAGTGTAATACGATGGTGCACCATTAGAAAGTTTGCATAGAACAGATAACCTTGCAAACTAAATCCAAACGTGTTTGGTTTCTACCCTCTACAGTTCACCAGTATAGCGCTCTTCATTTCGGTTCACTGCAATGGAAATGTTGGACAAACAGTCAGTTCCTGACACTTACTGAAAGCTGCCTCACTAGTAACCTAAAAGGGACAACCTGCGTCTAATACCACTGATAAAAAACCTACCCAACATAAACTGACACCATAGGATGGTTGAAGATGTTCTGATTGTCTACCTCTCTCTTCCAACAAGTTGTCTCTAACATATCATCAAACTGGACATAATTTATTCGTCTCTCCTCTGAATCCATGTCAGAAAATGTTTTTCCTTACAAAGAGTGTGCGGTCAACTCGTGGGCTAGTAGCTAGCGTTGCTACCTGTGGATCACACGGTCCCAGGTTCGATTCCCGGCCGGGTTGGCTATTTTCTCTGCCTGCGTACAGGGTGTTTGTGTTGTCCTCATTATTTCATCGTCATCATCATTTGTGACAGTGAGTAGACTGCATTGGGGAATGAAAATGAACTGTGTAAAAATTGGGACTTTTTACAGGCGCCGATAACCGCGCACTTGAGCACCCCACAAACCAAACATCATCGTCATGTAACAAAGTTTAACGAAAATCCACAACCATACAATTATTATTTACGTTCCATACTGCTTGCATATGCACTTGTCTGTCATCATCTGAACAAGGCGTGTAATTGGTTACCAAGTCAAAAACATTGATTTTCCTGAAGTTTTGTGATTGGCCTTCGACAGTCTATTTTTTTTAATCATCAGTTTGATATGACCCGCCATGATTTCCTCTCCTGTGCCAGTCTCTTCATCTCCGAGTAGCACTTGGAACGTACGTCCACAAATATTTGCTGGATATATTCCAATGTCCGCCTTTCTCTACAAATTTTGCCCTCTACAGCACCGTACAGTACCATGGATGTAATTCTGTGGTGTGGTAACAGATGCCTAACACCCTCTCCCTTCTCCTTGTCAGTGTTTTCTGTGTGTTCCTTTCCTCTATGATTCTGCAGAGAACTTCCTCATTCCTCACCTTATCAGCCCCCTAAGTTTTCAATATTCGTCCGTAGCAAAACATCTGAAATGCTTTGATTCTCTTTTGTTCAGGTTTTCCCACAGTCCATGTTTCACTACCGTACAACTCTGAGCTCCAAACATATATTTTCACAAGTTTCTTCCTCAAATTAAGGCCTATGTTTAATAGTAGTAGACTTTTCTTGGCACGCAATGCTCTTTTTCCCAATGCTAGTCTGCTTTTGATATCCACCTTGTCCCGTCGGTCACTGGTTATTTTTCTGTCTTGGTAGCAAAATTTCTCAAGTTCATCTACTTCATGACCTTAAATCCTGATATTAAGTTTCTCGTTGTTCTCATTCCTGCTACTTCTCATTACTTTAGTATTCTTTCCATTTATACTCAGTGCATATCCTGTATTCATTAGATTGGTCATTCCATTCAGCAGATTATTAATTCTTCTAATGTCCTCAGCGAAGAGTATCACTGATGTCTCTCCGCCTTGATTTTTTTTCCCACTCCTTAAACTTTCTTTTTTTTTCATCATTGCTTCTTCGAGGTACGGAATTGAACAATAGGAGTGAAAGACTTCATGCTTGTCTTACACCCTGCTTAAGCCATACACTTCGTTTTTGGTCGTCCACTCTTATTATTTCCACTTGGCACTTCTACACATTGTGTATTATCTGTCTGTCCCTATAGCTTACATCTATTTTCACCAGAATATCGAACATCTTGCACCATTTTGCGTTGTCGAACGCTTTTTCCAAATCGAAAAATCCTGTGAAAGTGTCTTGAATTTTCTTTAGTCTTGCTTCCATTAACAAATACAACGTCAGAACTGCCTTTCTGGTGCCTTTACCTTTTCTAAAGCCAAACTGATCGGCATCTACCACATTCTCAGTTTCCTTTTCTATTCTTCTGTATATTCTTCTTGTCAGCAACTTGGATGCATGAGTTGTTAAACTGATCTTGTGATAATCCTTGCAGTCTATGGAATTGGGAGGATGATATTATTCCGAAAGTCAGATGATTGTCACCAGACTCATACATTCTATACACCAACGTGAATAGTCCTTTTGTTGCCACTTCCCCCCAAACATTTTAGAAATTCTGATGGAATGTTATCTATCCCTTTTCCCTTACTTCATCTTAAGGCCTCCAAAGCTCTTGTAAATTCTGATTCTAATACTGGATCCCCTCAACTTTCTATACCGACTCCCGTTACTTCTTCAATCACATCAGACAAATCTTCCCCCTCATAGAGGCTTTCAGTGTATTCTTTCTACGTAACCGCTCTCTGCTCTGCATTTAACAGTGAAACTCCCGTTGCACTTTTAATGTTACCACCCTTGCTTTCAATGTCTCCGAAGGTTGTTTTTAGTTTCCTATATGGTGAATCTGTCCGTCCAACAATAATTTCTTTATGATTTCTCGACATTTGTTATGCAGCAATTTCGTCTTTGCTTCCCTGCACTTACTATTTACTACATTCTTCGGCGACATGAGTTTCTGTACTCCTGAGTTTCCTGGAACATTTTCGTGCTTCCTTGTTTCGTCGCTGAACTGAAGTGAATCTTCCGTTACCCATGGTTTCGTCGCAGTTACCTTCTTTGAACCTGTGATTTTTTTTACAACTCCTGTGATGGCCCGTTTTAGAGATGTCTTCAACTGTACTTCCTACTAAGCTATTCCTTATTGCTGTATGTATAGCATTAGAAAACTTCAAGCGTATTTCGTCTTTCCTTAGTACTTCTGTAATCCATTTCTTTGCATATTGATTCTTCCTGACCAGTGTCTTAGACTTAAGCCCACTCTTCAACACTCCCACAGAGCGAGCGAAGTCTATACCTGCTCCAGGTTACACCTTCAAATCCAGAATTTGATTTCTGAATTACTGTCTGACCATGATGTAATCTAACTGAAGTCTTCCCGTATGAACCGGCCCCTTTACAAGTATACCTCCTCCCCTTTTGATTCTTGAACAGAGTATTCGCTATTACTAGCTGAAATTTGCTACTAAACTCAAGTAGTCTTTCTCCTCTCTCATTCCTTGTCCCAGGCCCATATTCTCCTGTAACATTTACTTCTACCCCTTCCCCTACAACTGAATTCCAGCCCCCAGGATTATTAGATTTTCAACTCCCTTTACATATTGTGTTACCCTCTCAATATCCTCATTTACTTTCTCTGTATCTTCATCTTCAGCTTGCGACGTCGGAATGTATACCTGAACAATCATTGTTGGTGTTCGTTTGCTTTGATTCTGATGAGAATAGCCCTATCACTGAACTGTTCACAGTAACACAGTCTCTGCCCTATATTCCTATTCATAACGAATGCTACTCTTGTTATACCATTTTCTGCTGCTTTGGTATTACCCTATTCTCATCTGACCAGAAATCCTTGTCTTCCTACTATATCTAGTTTGAGGCTTTGCATTTTCCTTTTCAGATTTTCTAGCTTCCCTACAATATTCAAGCTTCTGACATTCCACACCCCGACTCTTCGAACGTTATCCTTTAGTTGATTATTCATTCTTTTTCTGATGGTCACCTGCTCTTTTATGTAAATGTAAAACTAAATCATGAATGTAAAACAAAGGCAGACGTCTATTCGTCCATTCCTAGTGTATTTCTTATTTAGCATTGGATCGTGCCTGAAAAGATGAATGAACATAATAAACCGAGGCAGAAGCTAGAGCTCCCACCTCATTCAAGTGACCTAAACTATCTCCAATAATAAAAATTGTCAAAATTTCAAGAAAAGATTAAAACCCACTAACCCCAAGCAATCAGTTAGCATCTGACAGAAATAAATAAAATCGGAGAAAACCTCTACCAAATGGTATGATGAGAAGCTAATGTAAAAGTCATACAAATAATGATATTTTTTGGATAGAAAAACTCCTAACAGTTACCTAAATGCGTTTCAAGGAGGGTGATCAGTTGTTGAATGTTGTCAGTTTGAGGTGTGTATACGGAGCTCAACAACCAAGGAGGCTTTTGTTGCGTCACAGCCAGTCTCGAAAATTTTTAAAAATTTTTTAAAACATAGTCAGCGATCTTAAAATTTGTTACAATTAAAATTTAAAACAGTCTTGATCGCAGTTTTTTTATTGGAGTGAGGGACCGGTTTCGACTGTTTCATAGAGTCATCTTCAGACTCCAGAGCGGTGGATGGACACTGCCAGACGAGTTCCGTCGACCGTCGACGCTCGTGTAACTGCTCTTTTGTTCTCTTTCACCATTGTTCTCTTGCTCTCTTTTATGCCACTGTCTTTGATCGTTGCCGATACACGAGCGTCGAGGCTCGGCGGAACTCGTCTGGCAGTGTCCATCCACCGCTCTGGAGTCTGAAGAAGACTCTATGAAACAGTCGAAACCGGTCACTCACTCCAATGAAAAAATTGCGATCAAGACTGTTTTAAATTTTAATTTTATGTCTCGAAATATTTACCCCCGTATCAAACGTAGTACTTATTAAACGATAGCGTTTAATATGCTTGTGTGAAATAATATTTAATTTTATTTCCTACAAGCTTCAAATACCGCAGAGATGCATGAACTTTTAACTGCCACCGAGATAAAATAGACTCAGAGATTATAATGTTAGAGCCTTGATAAAGGCGTATACTAGTGTGGAAAGATACTTACTCTCTAGCATTTTCCCCTTTGTTCTCTTCCGCCATTGTTCTGTTGCTCTCTCTTATGCGACTGTCTTTGATCATTGCCGAAACAATATTGTCGCTGTGCTGTATTAGTTCATATGTCGTGAAAGTGGGTTCCCATTAAAAAAAATCTAAAAAATATATTTAATATGTGTTCTGCACATAGTCTAAGTTATTTAATAATCCTTTCAGTGATATGCATACTAAAAAAAGGAGTCACGAGAGTAAAAGTGAAATATTGAAGTACGAAGATTTTTCCTTTGGCTCACGATCTTTCTAAAAGATTTCGGGCATGATTCCTTTTTAATTGTTACAGTCCACAATCATATTTATTTTAAGAAGTCAACTAATCTTCCTGGACAACATTTTCCGAAGTGATAAGTTACCTCAGTTCTCGGTCAAATAAAATAAAACTGCCAAACGAATCGTTTTCCAAGCAAACTGTGGGTCGTAGCTATGTTAAGAAATCGATAAAAAGAAAGTGATAGTGTTGGTAATTCTCCTTGTCTGTCACGCAGATTAATTACGATGAACCAAAGGCAAATAGTTTCATTGTTTGGCCTTAGTTCTTCTGTTAACGCTACTGCCAAATATATAATTTTCAAGTATTCATTCACGTAACCTCAAATTTTACGGCTATTAAATGTAATATCTGAACCAAGTTTTACGTCAAATCAGAGGCGATAAAGTTATCATAAGGCATCATTGGTCCGTGTTCGAATTTTTGCACGATAACCTGCGTCAGAATCATAGACACGGTAGTGATTGCATGAGCCAGTTGATTAACCAGCAGGTGTCCATTCGGGGGTGTTCTCGTTTCGGCTGAACGAATATTCAGACCAAATTACTGTTTGATATTCTACGTTAGAGTGGCTCCGTTACCTTTTTGGGGAAAGTAGCTCCGCAAAACCTTAAAAATCTAGTCTTTAAAGTCTATGCATTGAGTTTTTAAATCATTCAGCAATCTTGAATGATCTGTTTGGTTTTACTATGTTTTATTCAATACAAATCTATGTTTACTGAAAGAATGTTTCTGTTAAGTCACCTAGCACTCATATTAAAACGAAGTTTTGTGTATATCAGCGCCTTTGGATGGATATTTAAGGACTTAGAAATAGAGCTGTCGATTAAAATTGGGCATATTAACATTGTTAACATAGATCTTAAAAACGTGCCTGGTGCCCAAGTACTTTTTTGCGACCGGACAATCTTTTGCACGCAAGGATTTTCGCATTATAAGGAACTAGTCTTTGAATATTAATATATCTGGTTCTGGATAGACAGTTATACACGTGTGTTAGATGATTAATATTATTCTTCCCGTATTGCAGTGTAGCTTCATGGAAGGCTGACATATTCCCTTTTTATTGTTTCACCTCAGATATTAATGTCTGTTAATTGATGATGACCGGCGCACGATACATAAACCAATTACACGACTGTCTTGTAAACATAATGACTGCGTATCTAATCCAGAGTTTAATTCTGTTTATGTACCGATCATGTTTCACGTAGTTGGTTCCAATTACATTCTATAGTTCTTTATCGAGATATTTACTTTTGTTTGCAGTGATTCCACATTAAGTCATTAGTTCCCGTATTTCTCTGCTACATACATTCATCGATATACATCCATCGGTTCCAATATGCTTCACAGTCCAGCGCGTCTAAATTCAAGCGTGTGTGTGTGTGTGTGTGTGTGTGTGTGTGTGTGTGTGTGTGCGATTTCGCAGGTTTTCATATGCTTCACTGTCTAGCTCTCTGAATTCGTGGATGTGTGAGTGTTATTTGCAATTCAGTAAAAAACTACAGTTTTCTGGTGACAATCTTATGTTTACTGGGGATATTTTCTTTTCTTTTACATGGTATTTTGTGTGAAGTTTTCTTCTTTGTGAGTTTGTCCTTTGTTACTTTACGTTCACAAAAAGTAATGATTACAGCTAGTACTGACTCCCAATCGCTCCTCCTGTCATTGTGGGTACTAGTGCTAATTATACGCCTAAGTTGCTGCGATTTACCAGCATGACATTTCCATCTCGTAAAGTGACGCTCATTTTGGTATACGCCCGTACTGTAGAATAAACCAGAACAAATGTAGGACAGTAAGCATATTTATTGGTGAGAATTTCTCGCTTCTTTCAGATGTCGCAACCATTTTTTTTTTTATATTTTGCATTACGATTTGCTCTCCTCTGTGAATATATTCATGAATATCGAAATGGAATTATTTTGTCTGAGTAGTACTACTAAAAACTGTTTCTCTGTGGACTGAATCAAAGCGTAGATAGCGAAAAAGATGCCTGTGAGAGAACGGTGGATGCCTCTGCAGACCTCTGTCTCCGGTAATACCACTTTTATTTCTATACATAAGATTCCACCACTTTATTCGCATTGCCGATTTCGTTACTCGAGTTGGAAAAGACCCTCCGCATCTAAACGCTTCACCAGTTTTACTTCTCCATCTGAACGACACTACTTTCCAAGTTTCCATAGCCTTTTTACGATTTAATTCAATTTGAACTAGACTAGGCTCCCAAAAGTTACGTATTGTATCTTCCTTCCTATAAACTCCAGTTACAGTTATTTGTGCAATCAATGTGAACGTAAGCTCTTTCGAAGAGGAACGGCAGAAAAACATACCGAATACTGAAACTAATAATCATGATTTTTCTATGAAGTAGAGTTCACGGTACTTCTCGTCGTACTATTTATTGTTAAATGAAAAAAAAAAGCTTCAAATGGCTCTGAGCGCTATGGGACTTAACATCGGAGGTCATCAGTATCCTAGAACTTAGAAGTACTTAAACCTAACTAACCTAAGAATAACTAACCTAAGGATAGCACGCACATCCGTGGCCGAGACAGGATTCGAACCTGCAACCGTAGCGGTCACGCGGTTCCAGACTGAAGCGCCTAGAACCGCTCGGTCACGCCGGCCGGCGCCGTTAAATTACAAGTAGAGCTCGTTTCGTATAGGACAAACTGTATTTGTCATGATTTAAAGTTGATAGTTGGTTTGGGAACGCTGTTCGGCCACAAGTAAATAACTTATCTAACAAGAAAGACACAGCATTCAGTTTATACGAGGGCCTGCGGAAAACTAATTCCGCCGAATTCTTTATGTGAAATTCCTGTAAGTTTTTCTTTTCTTTAATGAAAGAAATATTAAATTCTACATCTTCACTTTTCATGTGTACGTATTTGGATTTCTCTGCCTCTAGAGGTCTCAGAATTGTAGCTTGTAACATGGCGGTGCGTAACGTAACTGTGTTAGTGCGTGAGAAAAAGTGTGCTGTAACTGAGTTTAGAATTCGAGTAGTTCGTCGGCACAAGAAGCTCCCTCTCCTTCATCGTAACAATACCAGACTACACACAAGCGCTGCGATGTCTGCAACAGTCTGATGCCTTGGGTTCACTCTCACCTACATCTAAATCTACTTTATTACTCTGCTATTTAAAATTAAATTGCTGACATAAGGTTCATCGTATCACCTTGAAGCTATTTCTCTACCGTTACTTTCTCGAATGGAGCAAGGGAAAAACCAGCACTTAAATCTTTCTGTGCGAGCTCTGTTTTCTCTTATTGCAGCATGATATCATTTCTCCCTGTGTAAGTGGGCGCCAACAGAGGGAGCCGTAATGGATTAAGCGGGGTAGCCACGTGGTCTTCGTCGCCTTGCCACGGTTCGCGCGGCTGCTCACGCCGTAGGTTTGAGTCCTCCCTCTGGCATTTGTTTTTTTTTTCCTTCGTGTAAGTTAGTTTAACTAGTGCGCGAGCCTAGGGACCGATGACCTCAGCGGATTGGTCCCATAGGAACTTACCACATGACCAGGCGGCTAACACACCCGCCCCCAAGTCCGGGCAGCCATCAGCCTGTTCTTCGGCCCGTTTCGCTGGCCAGCTCCATAGCGCGCAGCAACTAAGTCACGGCTGGTGACCCTACCGCTGTCACCGAGTCAGCGCGCCGAGTCGAAATGCCACTGTGTACATCTGGCCGTTGTTATGCCTGCAGTTACAGCTGCTACAACGCGAGGATAGTATGTGAAGAACGAAACGCGTTTGGAAGACTGTATGAAAAGAATCAGTTAATGAAAGACGCATAATCGTTGGCTTCCGCAGGCATTCTCACAGTCAATAAAATTTTTCTGACTTTGTGACCGCATTGTCAATACGTAAGACTATAGACCTGGTGCAAGTCACCTTCTTCAGGGTGTTTTTGTTTACGGCTGAATGAGAAAACTTTGTTGCTTATATAGCTGCAGACGTGGCTGTTATCTAATTCTGACAGGCTGTAAAGGATGAAGAGGAGGGGTGTTAAAAATTCTTTATTGGTGTTTTCACTATTTCTTTTTATTGATGGAAACCCGATGTGTTTGCATTACTGCTTGGTACTGGTGGAAACCGGCGAATCGAGAAACCAGGCGGCAGTTGTAATGTGGCGCTGTTTTCCTCTGCGGTCTCCCGTGTGCCTGTGTGCATACCTTGAAGTGAGCTGTCAGCCAAGACGGCGGAAGTTGGTACCCGTCTTCTCCGTTCATGTCGCTGGGTCGCTACACTATTTCTATTGCCTCCCAAATCTTGCTCTTGAAAGCAAGAGGCTGTTTCGCCAGTACGAGAGCTTCACCAAAATCTATCTGTTTGACACAATCATCCTGGCAGCGCTGACTTGTTATGTTGTCTTAGTTGGACATTTATTTCGTGTTCAGATGTCTGTGTGCTGATTGGTCACCCCGTCTCGCCTACATACCCTAATCCTTATTCGCACTCGATTTCGTAAACTCCAGCACATCTAGTTTGTCAGCTGCATGTTTCGTTGTGTGAAGAACATCTTTTATCCTGTTGCTACTTCCGAAAATCGACTTGATGCATGCTTGGCGAAGAATATTGCCCACCTTATGACGGCAAAGAATGAGGGCAATCGAGGACATCAGAACGAAGCACAAAACATCGTTCAATTACCATACGTTCAAGGTGTCATTGGACTTGAAAATAACAGCGTAGGTTTTCTTGTGAACAGTCACTTTCACCATTAAGACTTAAAGTTTTTGGCTGAGTTTTACCAAAAATTTTAAAACAGTTTCGGAATTTGCATATAAAAAATCATTAGACACAATTAATGTTTCTTCAAAATTTTGAGGTATGTATTACAGGAGCAGATTACAATATTTTCAAAAGACTGACATAAAGTAACGCCTCTCCCCTTAGTACTGTGGGCGTTAATACAGTAAGACACTGACATGATGTTTAAAAATGATATCTTGGAATTTACAAGTCGTGCCCCGAGAAGGAACGAAGAGATTTTGAACAACATCTCCTTGACTAAAAATGACTCTTCATATGTCAAAATAAATGTGTTCAATTGACTCATTTTTTCAAAACAACAGAGAAATAGCATAATCTTTGCCTTCTAAATAGTAAATTTACGTACACAGAGTCTAAATGACTGCTTAGTTTTTACACATACATTAATCATAGAATAATCTCCTTCACTGAGAGTACTGCATGGTGGTACTTCATTTCCGTCCAATTATTGGTGTTCTTCTGCAGACACACTGACTACTACTGTTTCTATTCACCCTGCATAATCTGTAAATACAGCCCGACATTTTCAATTAACCGAAACGTAATTTAGATATTTGTATATTTTACAACGAAACTTTTGGTTAATTAGACAGGCTTGAAAAGCTGCACGTCACGTACTTAAGACAACACAGTTTAGATTGTCACTTACAAATAATGTTCGAAGTAAGTAAATTCAGCACCACATCTGATATCTCTCACAGAGTGAACACTGCATCTACTGGAACTGTCGCGAATTTTGAAATTCTTAACATCCCTGATAGATTGGTTCCCTACTAATCTAGACAAACAGATCTTTCAATGATATATCCACTTGCCTTCCAACATGACAGCACAGGACGTTTTCTATTTGTGGAACATATAAACATAGTTCAGCGCGTTATCGTATTTTTTGAGGTGGAGGTTGGTGACCTACTTAACACCCACATAGACTAGCGTGTAATACTACCAAAAAAGTCATTACAGCTGTTCGGTGTATCGGATCAGCTGTTGTCGTTACTCCGTCGCAGGCATCTGATAATGTCCGGCTAATCTCCGTGCTTCCTGTCGCACAAGGTAGGCTAGCGTGCGTTAACCTGCACAGGCAGCACGTTCTTGACAATGGAAGTGTTTACTAGCCACTCTGCGTCGTGTGACTCCAAGCTATGTCTTTTATTTTCACGGTATTTTCTGTGATGTTGAGCAATTCCATTTGCATTATTTTGCACACACACCCGTTTTGTGTACCAGTATTGCGTAAACAAAGACGTTGGACGTCATACTAAGGTGATATCTACTACTAAAATGCTTTTTTTAAAAAAGAAGTTGATGATCTCCAATACATTCTTTCTGACTTACGATATGAATCTGAATTATGATATGATAGATGACAAAGTTGCTACACGTTAATCATTTGGCAATTTGGTGGTACTAGTTTGTTTGACTTTTTCGTAGTAAATGTTACGTACATACATCAAAATCTTTCGAAATGTTTGTCAGTAACAAGTACTGTAATACTAATTTAACTGGGATGCATTTCGGGAACCTCGTACCCATATTCAGGCGTTAATGTATTTTTTGTAATTTTATTTACGTTACTACGACCAAGTACTACATTTTCACTACTTTATTGAGTTACTCGTGTATTCATTAGTTCAAGATTATAAGCCATCGTGGAAAGGACGGAGAAATTATGAATGGTATATTAAAATAACGTAGTTCTGTTTCAGTATTTTTTCCAATATTATGTTCGCGAAATACTGCATGAGCGCCTACTAACTGTTGGAGTGGTCGAGCGATTCTGCGCGCTTTATTTCTCTTTCCTACACTGCTTTAAATACCCTATTTTACTCATACATAAAACTAAATGAACAAGTGATCCTTATAGGAGGCTAACAGACTGGAATCACCAACAATATCACAACGTAAGCAGTTGCTCTGTATATACTTGGGCTTCCGAAGATGTTGTGGACTGGCAGAGATACTCCACTTGCGGACGTACAACATTTTAATGTTATGGTACGTAACATACGTGACACTTCTCTTATAATATGACTAATATGCACAATAATGCGTTTATGATACAGGTCATAAAACAGTATTGAAAGGAAATTCGTTGTAAGATCTTATGGGACCAGACTGCTGAGGTCATCGGTCCATAAGCTTAGACACTACTTAATCTAACTTCAACTAATTTACGCTAAGGACGACACACACACCCATGCCCGAGGTAGGACTCGAACCTCTGACAGGGGGAGCAGCACAGACCGTGAAAATACGCCTCAGACCGTGCGGCTACGTCGCGCAGCGATTATAGAAAACTGCTACAAAAGTAGAACAGATGTTCGATAAGTGCAGCAGACGGTGTGTATACATGCAGTAATTTACACAGTTAGTAAATCACTATTATAATAGTGCTGAAAAATATTCACACATCAGCACATCTATTTCCAGGTAGGCATAGTTTCTGATCTTAACGTATTCGGTTGGAACTCAACATAATAGGGCTAAAATAATCAATAGTCTCACGGAAGTAATTAATATTTTGTAATTTGAACCGGAGGCTCCAAACCCGTTGCAAGTGAGTTACTGGTGTAAGACGAACAATCCTTGAATCGTGTGGCTGATTGTGTTATAAAAAAACATTCTACAATGTTAAATATTAGTTTCTACTTAGATGCATAACTGCAGTATATAATGTCTGACATAAAAGAGAAGCGTTCAGAAGTCAAATCTGGAGATACACGTAAACACCCATGCCTGGTATATGAATGATTTGAAATGCATTTCTCTGTGACAGGTGGACGGCCACCAGAACTAATTTGTGCCCATGCGTAGTAGGGTGTGTAGGGGCCAGCGTCTGACTGTTGAATGATCATACTGAAGATCACGAAGATACCCCGTACTCGTGTGAGGCAGGGTTATGAGCACCTGACAGGTTTTGTAAGGGGTCTTGTTGTTGGTCTGCATTTGGTAAGGTGGCCACGTCGTGCAGAATCCAGATTTGTACGGCATTCTCATGTAGGCTCCATGTAGACGTGAAGGTCAGGAATACTCGTAGTCAAGATACTGGTCTACCACGTTTGACCAACACAAATGTGCATCGCCGTCTCGTGCCCCAGTCACTTCTGCTTCTGCCATCCGAGGTCAAAAATGAAGTCCCGGCAATAATCTGCGTCTTGTCGTACCATTTCTTGATGCAATAATTTACCAACAGCCGTATGTATTGTAGAAATTTATTTAGTTTTTTGAACTACTATGTGCTACCAGTTTCGGCATTACATTGATGCCAGCTTCAGGCCCCACTCGTCAAAGTCGTAAAATCGCTATACACGGAAGGAGCCATATAACTGGATCCGTGAATCAGTCGTCCTGCAACAACTCTTGGCGGCCAGGCGATACAGAGATCGGCCCACGATCCATAAAGGATCAACGAAGATGTCGTACCATTGGTCGAAGACTAACAGTAGCCGAAGTAAGGAACTGCAGTCCCGTCCATGGACTGCCCTTAACACCAAAGACGAACGGCTGTGTTTGAAATGATGCCGTTACCGGAAAGCAGGAACTGTTGACCATGAACGGCGAAACACTGTGTTCAGCTCTGAATCGTAGTTCCACACTACTCGGGATGTCCATCATCGGCGGCTATGACATATTTTGCAGTAACTGAAATCAAATCACATCACTTACCCTGTCAACCTGTGAAGTTTCAATTCGTTGCCTCACACCCTTCTGGGTGTCTTTGTCTGTAAATTAGTATAATAGTCTAGATACAGTTTCAGTTGCCCCGTTTTATCTTTAAACTTTACTTTCACAGCCTTCCAAACCATCAAACGTGAAATGATGTACCAAACCAGTTTTCATTTACACTACTGGCCATTTTAATTGCTACACCTAGAAGAAATGCAGATGATAAACGGGTATTCATTGGACAAATATATTATACTAGAACTGACATCTGATTACATTTTCACGCAATTTGGGTGCATAGAACCTGAGAAATCAGTACCCAGAACAACGACCTCTAGCCGTAATAACGGACTTGATATACCTTGGCATTGAGTCAAACACAGCTTGGATGGCGTGTACAGGTACAGCCCCCATGCAACTACAACACCATACCACAGTTCATCAAAAGTAGTGACTGGCGTATTGTGACGAGCCAGTTGCTCGGCCACCATTGACCAGACGTTTCCAGTTGGTGAGAGATCTGCAGAATGTGCTGGCCAGGGCAGCAGTCGAACATTTTCTGTATCCAGAAAGGCCCGTACAGGACCTGCAACATGCGGTCGTGCATTATCCTGCTGTAATGTAGGGTTTCGCAGGGATCAAATGAAAGGGTAGAGCCACGGGTCGTAACACATCTGAAATGTAACGTCCACTGTTCAAAGTGCCGTCAATGCAAACAAGAGGTGCCCGAGACGCGTAACCAATGGCACCCCATAACATCAATCCGGGTGATACGCCAGTATGGCGATGACGAGTACACGCTTCCAATGTGCGTTCACCGGGATGACGCGAAACACGGATGCGACCATCATGATGCTGTAAACAGAATCTGGATTCATCCGAAAATATGACGTTTTGCCATTCGTTCACCCAGGTTCGTCGATGAGTACACCATCGCAGGCGGTCCTGTCTGTGATGCAGCGTCAAGGGTAGCCCCATCCATGGTCTCCGAGCTGATAGTGCATGCTACTGCAAACGTCGTCGAACTGTTCGTGCAAATGGTTGTTGTCTTGCAAACGTCCCCATCTGTTGAATCAGGGATCAAGACATGGCTGCACGATCCGTTACAGCCATGCCGATAAGATGCCTGTCATCTCGACTGCTAGTGATACGACGCCGTTGCGATCCAACACGGCGTTCCGTATTACCCTCCTGAGCCCACCGATTCCATATTCTGCTAACAGTCATTGGATCTAGACCAACGCGTGCAGCAGCGTCGCGATACGATATACCGCAATCGCAACAGGCTAAAATCCGACGTTTATCAAAGTCGGAAATGTGATGGTACGCATTTCTCCTCCTTCCACGAGGCATCACGACAACGTTCCACCAGGCAACGCCGGTCAACTGCTGTTTGTGTATGAAAATCGGTTGTAAACTTTCCTCATGTCAGCACGTTGTAGGTGTCACCCCCGGCGGCAACCTTGTGTGAATGCTCTGAAAAGCTAATCATTTGCATATCACAGCACCTGGTTCCTCTCGGTTAAATTTCGCGTCTGTAAAACGTCATCTTCGTGGTGTAGCAATTTTAATGGCCGGTAGTGTATAATGCGTCTAATATGCCCCGGTTTCTAAAAGGCACTATAATTAAAAAGGTTGATGTTCTGGAATAACTGTCACAATATTTTCCATTTTGGTTCATTCAGTATTGGCCAACTCTCAGTTTTCAACCCTTAGCAGAAACTATGGGGAAATTCCGCTAGCTCATATCACTAACCCGGCAGCGGAGTGTTCGTATTAGCACCCAACTATCCCCGCCGTCCCAAGTTTGCCGCGAGGCTCGTTGATGGCAGGCCTTTGCCGCTAATCCCCCAAGAGTGTGCTCCGCCACTCGTCCGAGGGATCATGAGCCTGGTGCGAAAGGTGCCAAAGAGCTTGTCCTACACGTCGATGCCATCATATAAACCAACGCTGGTGATACCACAGCGTCGGGTCTGGTGCGTGAACAGTCATTTTATATTCACTGCGTTCCGTCTCTTGTACGGAAAAAAAGTCACAGTAACGCAAGCAAAGCCCCACATCTCTGTTCTTCTTCATTTTACTGCTTTCAAACTACAGTTTAGGGAATTCCGGTGTATTTAATGCTATTATTAGAGTAACATTAACTAGAATGTTAGTTGTTCGATCCCACGCTACGGATGAAAATCAATAAAATACGAAGATTGTTATAAGGGACCTGGGAAATATGGTAGTAAGAAATTAGCGCCTTATCAATTCCTGACGTATTGCAGTGTGTTCGGTGTGGCAGTACGGAAATTTAGTAATATGATATTACACGTTAGTCAGTGTTGATATAGTCCTGAATGCTTCCACAGGTTACGAAAGTGCCAGGCATCATGGACGAATATAACATCCAAGATATATATAGTTTTTACTTATAATGTGGCGAGTGGAATATAAAGGTGTGGAAAATTACGGAACTCAATATATTCATTCACTTATCTAATTATTTCTTAAAAAGATGATAATTATATAAAACAAACACAATATTCATCTCACATTCTTTGTTAATCTATGTCATTCTTTTCTTTTGTTTTGTACCCTTTTGTCGTCTTCTTCTGATGTACGTCGCCGACGGAAGACGGGAATCGATTTGAGGTCGGTTGAATGAAAAACATTTAACGTAAAATTATTGTAGTCTTATGTTCATTTGCTGCTAAAAAAACAAATAGAGCCCAATGCGTTATAACTATTTATGATTAATTATTGAAAAATCACTTCCTCTTTTATTTATAATTTTAGCTGCAAGATTATATAGCAACTTCGTCTGTACTTCTGGTCGTAATATTAATGGTTTGTGTTAAACTAATTTGCAAAACAGTATTAGTAATTTTTTTGGTGGCATCAATTTAAATGATTAATTATTTATTGAGCAAAGGAAAATCTGAATTAAAAAAAGAAATCCTCTATCTTTTGTTGGCCGCCATCTTAACTTTTATCTCAGCGGCAAATTTACTTGAAAAAGCAAACAATATTGCGATGTGTAAGAAATAAATGTGCACCAGTGGTACTGAACTCTATTTACAAAAAAAAAAAAAAAATGTTAATCGAATCAGACTGCATCTTCTAAGAACAGTGCTGATGGTATTTATTGTTGAAAAATATTTCATTATTGATGTATGAGGCCAAAATTAAACTACGCACTAATCACGGAGAAAAATATTTCTCGGAGCATACGTCAGTGTTGTGTGAGGGTGGTATTCTGTAGTTCCTTTTCATGATAAATTTTCTAAGAATAATTAAATCCATCGAAGACAAAAATTATAAAAGCTCTGATGCACTATCTGTAATTTTAGTGATATGAACATAACTTACTGTCAACACTATTACACTACGTCAGGTGGAGTTCTTTTGCAATTTGAATAAAATAATTGTCCGGGAGAAGTTGTAGTATGAATATTGCATTATACGTTTGTATAATATTGTCGGTATCATTTACAATATCAAATCAATGCAACTGCTAAATATCTGAGTGAATTCAAACCGCAGAATACCATAGAGTATCATATCATCCATATTCATTGCATTTGTCCATGTTGATGATACGCAAAACCGCCACACGAAGTAGAAACTTTGGTGGGAGGCACGTTGAGCATCGAGGAGCCACAGTTACGACACCGGAAAGTCCCCAAAACGGACACTAATGTAACTCACTTTCGTAACAAATGGGGATGGTCCAGAGCTACAACATTACGTCTATATGTAGAAAATATTAGCTATGGTAAAAAATAAAGCAAACACGCCGAATTAATGCGACGAGTGCAGCGTACCTAAGGTCTCGTTATACTCAAAGGACTCTTCATCCTAGGACCACTTTAATTTCGTACTATTTCTTAACATCTGTATTAATTCTGCGTAGTAGCACGCCACAGGGACACCTGGCTCTAAGCTGGATGACAAGACGCAGCACACCAGTGTAACAGCTGTACTATGCTTGCAGTACAGTTTGTAATTGAAGAGTGACACGTAATTGTGACTTTACGAAGTCGATTGTCAGTGACTGCAGACATCGGGCAGCAACAATGACTTATGCACGCTAAAATATGCAGCACATCTGTAGACATATTCTGCCAGTGTTAGCTCATAAGATTTCCATTATCCAAATACGGCGGTCATGGCGGACCTAAATGCTAGATTATCAGAACAAAAGTAACAGTAAAACAGTAGAATTACTAGACATTGCGTCGAATATTTTTGCAATGGTTAGTAGTTAGATTTAGCCAAAAGTAGCAGCGCCTGGATAATTAACTGAGGCGGTAGTGCCCAAGTACCAATATCGAAGCACAATCTCCTTAAATTGAACTTCCAGCTGCCAACTGCAACACAATGCTGTGCGAGTGCGGTGAATTGCAGACAACCTGGCATCTCTTCAAATGTAACTCATGCCAAACCAGATGTAGCCTGAAGGACTTAACGTCTGCAGCACCCAATGCTATCAAAGTTGCCCAGTTCTAGGTGAATACTGTATAGATTTCTTAGTATTTATTGAATATGTGTTTATTTTAGTGTACTTCTGACACGAATAATGAAGCATTACCAATGACGACTCGTATACATTAAAGACAACGCCTGCAAGTATTCGATCTGTAAATAAATTGTAGTACATTAGGTAGCATACTTTAGAGTCCAACCTTAAAAATTCTACAGGGCTACTACAAATGATTGAAGCGATTTCATAAATTCACTGTAGCTCCATTCATTGACATATGGTCAAGACACACTACAGATACGTAGAAAAACTCATAAAGTTTGGTTCGGCTGAAGCCGCACTTCAGGTTTCTGCCGCTAGAGCGCTAGAGAGCGCAGTGAGACAAAATGGCGACAGGAGCCGAGAAAGCTTATGTCGTGCTTGAAATGCAGTCACATCAGTCAGTCATAACAGTGCAACGCCACTTCAGGACGAAGTTCAACAAAGATCCACCAACTGCTAACTCCATTCGGCGATGGTATGCGCAGTTTAAAGCTTCTGGATGCCTCTGTAAGGGGAAATCAACGGGTCGGCCTGCAGTGAGCGAAGAAACGGTTGAACGCGTGCGGGCAAGTTTCACGCGTAGCCCGCGGAAGTCGACGAATAAAGCAAGCAGGGAGCTAAACGTACCACAGCCGACGGTTGGGAAAATCTTACGGAGAAGGCTAAAGCAGAAGCCTTGCCGTTTACAATTGCTACAAGCCCTGACACCCGATGACAAAGTCAAACGCTTTGAATTTTCGGCGCGGTTGCAACAGCTCATGGAAGAGGCGTTCAGTGCGAAACTTGTTTTCAGTGATGAAGCAACATTTTTTCTTAATGGTGAAGTGAACAGACACAATGTGCGAATCTGGGCGGTAGAGACTCCTCACGCATTTGTGCAGCAAATTCGCAATTTACGAAAATTTAACGTGTTTTGTGCAATCTAACGGTTTAAAGTTTACGGCCCCTTTTTCTTCTGCGAAAAAAACGTTACAGGACACGTGTATTTTGACATGCTGGAAAATTGGCTCATGCCACAACTGGAGACCGACAGCGCCGACTTCATCTTTCAACAGGATGGTGCTCCACCGCACTTCCATCATGAAGTTCGGCATTTCTTAAACAGGAGATTGGAAAACCGATGGATCGGTCGTGGTGGAGATCATGATCAGCAATTCATGTCATGGCCTCCACGCTCTCCCGGCAATTTCTTTCTGTGGGGTTATGTGAAAGATTCAGTGATTAAACCTCCTCTACCAAGAAACGTGCCAGAACTGCGAGCTCGCATCAACGATGCTTTCGAACTCATTGATGGGGACATGCTGCGCCGAGTGTGGGAGGAACTTGATTATCGGCTTGATGTCTGCCGAATCACTAACGGGGCACATATCGAACATTTGTGAATGGCTAAAAAAAGTTCTTGAGTTTTTGTATGTGTGTGCAAAGCATTGTGAAAATTTCTCAAATAATAAAGTTATTGTGGTGCTGTGAAATCGCTTCAATCATTTGTAATAACCCTGTATTAATTCCTCACTCAAAGATAAGTAGCTTGAGGTACCAAAATTTTTAGGGTGCTGAGGCACTTTTATTGATTATTCAACTGAACATACAATCTGTAGTGTTAAAAGTACGCTAATATTTGTAGTTTTGCTAAGACTGCACATCAAGCCACAGGAAGAGGTAGGGCACTGCAGACGAAAAGCAGGGGAAACCTGGGCTCAGGTGAGGAGGTATTTCTGCAGCGAGAAGTTTTCGGTTCTAGGACTTGAAGTTTCTCGAATACGCTCTTCGCTAGCAGGCAGTCGTGCTATTTCGTCCTCGGAGAGTTTGAATCGGCATAGTCTCTTCAGTTACGTTTATGTCTTGAAGTACTGCTGTAAACAGTTTACTCTGAAATATGGATAACTTCACGTTTAAACTATACATACAAATGGAATGACATGGCTCCAGAAACCTTTTCATGTCTCAAACATCGCTGATGTCTATACTGTATACAGACTGAAGAAACAACGGCAATTCCGGGATTCGAACACGGGTCCCCTGCTCACTAGGCGATGTGCCAACAACTATGCCACCACGTCACAGTGGCTTTGAACATCTGCATGGACTACCTTTGCACACCTCCTCCCTCAATTCAATTACCCATTCACTCCTCTACGTAGACTGAAGCGACAAATGAGAATTTGTACCGTGGCTACGTTTCGAATCTGGGTGTCTTGCTCACTAGACAGATAGGCAAACCACTACGCCACCCTGACATAGATGTTTTGCACACGTGCACAACCTACCAAGAGTGATGAGGCATAAATGGGAATTGGGACTGAGGAGGGTGGCACGCTAAGGTAGGTTGTGCAATTGTGCAAAAACACTGTCCCACTTTGGTGTGGTGGTCAGTGCGTCTTTCTAGTGAACAGGAGGCCTAGGTTAGAATTCCTGCCTTGATATAAATTTTCATTCGTCGCATCAATTTCCGTATTTACAGCTAATACTTTAGCATAGACTAAATCACTGGTAGTTTCCCAAATCGGCTAGCTCATTATACAGACAAGTTTTCAGTGTAACATGCGGACACAGCAGATCGCCACCATAGATTTCTAGTGCAACAGGTCTACAGTCTACCCCTAGACAACGGAGAATAACCGAAGAATCGTACGCCACTGCACATTTTAGGGATCTTCTTGGGGTAAGCAATAGCATCAGATTTAATACGTCGCCGGGGTTTTGAGCAGTATTTGTAGTAACCGACACTAGGAACCGAGAAATCTATATCGTCAATATCTTATATTTATTTTCTGAACTAAGTTAGTGACAATGATATCTAAAATGAAGTACGGTACTGCAGGGATAGACAGGCATTGGGAGGAGATGGTCAGTAGCTCTGGTTCTCTAACTACCCGCTTTACACCATTGTCAATCACTTAATAGTGAGTCTTGGTCGCGAGTGACAAGTAGATGCTTCGCTTCACTCTTAGTTTCAACAGAAAGTAAGTATTCTTCATGATTTTAGTTTGTAATACACTTTAATAATATATAGCATATCAATACTTTTCTGTTTTTCTGTAAGTTAGGCTGTGAGTAACTATGGAAACTTACATTTCAGGGCTGTGTAGCTCTAGCTGCTTCAAGCCATATTGTTTCCTTTTGCGTCCTCGTCCACCTTGTTTGATGTGCTATGGCCATCTCCTCCTGCTGATTTGGAGAGATGGTCATACCATCCTTGGAGTAGTTAACCACCCCCGGTAACGTTATTTGTTTCTTAACAATGACGGGAATTAATTTTTTTGCGGGTGCTGCACTACGATGAAAAAGCTGAGTTAGGATCCAGTAATTTTATAGAATAAAGGCTTGCACACTAATTCAGCATAAAAATTAGGTTTAAACTCATTCTCAAATGAGCAAGCTTCATAACAAAAGATAGTCTCAGAAATCACACGAAACGTAGGACAAACAAAGAACAAAGTAAGAGTGAAAGTGATAGGTTTAGGTATTTTACGTATGTGACTCGCGTCTTAGTTCTTACGGTACAATAACTACAATAGGGGCAGACCCTTATTTCACTATAATCTACCGTAGACCTGTCGAACAAAATTTCGAGCTCAGTTGTTGAAAGAAAGGACCGTGTACAAGAAGAGCAGCAGAAATAATCCATAATGCTGGAGCTCAATGTCCTTGAAATCCAATAGTTGTAAAATCTTAGAAAATATTCTCAGCTCAAACATACTGATGTACCTCAATAACAATGACCAAATCCTTGGCGACCAGCACAGAATCTGTAAACGTCGATCATCTGAAATGTAACTTGTCTCACATGACGTACTGAAAGCCGTGGATGACGTTAATCAGGTAGATGCTGTATTTCTCGACATGTGAAAGACATTTGATACAGGACACATCTACGATTCTCATCAAACGTATTGGGAACCAACCGACATTTGTGAAAGGACAGGGAAATGTTTTATAGTGAGAACGCATTAAGTTATCTTGTATGGAGAGTCAACTACAGATACAGAAATAACTTAGGGTGTACGACAGAGAGGTGTGTTAGAATCCTCTCTGTTTCTATTGTAAGTTAATAACCTTGCGAGCAGTATCAATAGTAACTTGACATTTCGCAGATAACTCAGTTACTGAAGTATTGTCTGAAATAAGCACCATAAACGTTCAGTCATATCTTGGTAAGATTGAAAAGTCATGCTAAAAAAAGTCAATTTGTTTTAAATGTTCGGAAACGTAAGACTATGCACTTTATAAGAGAAAAAAACGTAGTATCTAATGACTGTAATACAATGGTTTACAGGTGGATTCAGTCAACGCATACAAATACCAGGATGTAACAATTTGAAAGGGCACGAAAAAAACATTGCATAGTCCCAAACGTAGGTAAAACAGATGGAACAAGTCAGTTCTCTGGTAGAAAACTAGGGAAACGCATGCAGTCTATGAATGAGACTGCATACAGAAATGTAGGATCCAGCCTGTAATATTGCCCAAGTGTGTGAGACCGTTACCAAATAGAAGTAACAGGTGATACTGAACAGATTCGGAGAAGGGCAAAACAAATGATATCATGTTGGTTAAACCCAAGGTAGAGTGTTACGAAGAGGACGGCCACAGGGATCGGAAAAATACCATTAGACTATAGCTCGCTCAGAGGCATTTCAACACTCATTCATCCCACACTCCAAACGTGAATTTAACGGGAAAAAGTCTTAATAAATCGGGGCTTACCCTATTCGATGTAAAGTATGAACGCAGACGTAGACGTAGATAAATATAATCGTGAATGACAAGATCGGAAAATATAGAAAGGACTCAGATACGAGGGTTTGAAATATGTTTTGGAAGGTAGTTTCCCAGAACAATTTGCTATCATTTGTCACCAAAACTGATAACTTAATATCGACCGTTATGAATAGTATGAGTCCTTCAACCGTTTAAACGATTTTAAAACGGTACGTCATTATTTTATTCGTTGTAGGTGCTTCCCGTGCCATTCATGACTACACGAGTATACATTTTCTGACCAATTGTAGTCAAGCATAAACCCCAAAGTTTTCGTTCCCATGAAGTATTCCTATTTGACACTTACGCCTTGCTACAGGAAAACATGCATTTAATAGTAAGGTGAAGTTCTGTTGCTAGTTTGTGATATGTCACTCTCATCACTCTACAGCTCGTTTCAACAATTCTTAAAATACTTATTTGAAGCAGACACCAGAGCAACTTTTTCTTTCTCCCACTTCCGCCAAATTGTATGCATGTCTTATACATAGCCATCGACAGGAATTTATCCATGAGGGGAAATTTCTAAAATTGGTTCCTTTTGTACGATTGATTCTATGAGTTTACAAAAATATCGTGGCCCAAGCAATAAGTTTGACAGAAATGATGCAAAACTAACAGTACTTCAAACGACTGATAACCACTCACTTAGTATTTTTAAGATAGCTCACTTTCACACTTAAATGTTGTGCATATTTCAATAGTGAATGCAGTCATTTGATGTTATTAATATGAATATGAACGCTACATTTTTCGTTCAATAGTTATACTACCTGTCAGTTATGAAGTACAGTTCGAAAATATTGACAAAATAGTGTGATTTTCGTTTTAGACGACACTGAAATTAAAAACCTGAAATATATTTTTTTTGGATTTTAACAGAAATAACTTCCGAAAATGCCACTTTAACTTTCCGTGAAGGTGAAGAAATCACTAGATCACGTATTTAGCTTTTATGACAGTTTGCTTACGAAACTTCACATCCTCACCTTAATGGATTTATTGCATTACTTCCATGGTTTACACCTTTTATGTTGAATGTTACAAATAAAGTTGAATTGAAATATGTTGCTAAAGCTGAATTTTTGGGGTTGATTAGAAAAAGCTTAAATCATGGCCAACATTCCACTGGATGAATATGCAAATCTCACAAAATCCCCCTTAACTGGCTGACAGAACCGATTTCAAATAACCTAGGACTGAACCAAGATAGTACTCAAATCTCTTCAGTTTCCCTCAGCCCAACAAGGCAGCAGAATTCTTAGCTCTATGACTGGAACTGGCGTATTGTTGCACCCACAGACAGCATGTCTCAATTCGTGGATAGGATATCTCTTCGACCTTGAAATTTTACACTTTCTTCCCTCTCTTAGGTCGCGGGAAACTCCAATACCTATTGTCGACTGATGTTGTTAACTACCAATATTAAGTACAAATTCACACGCCAACAGTATAGCGTGACCGCATTCTTCAGAGTGCTCCATAGTAGCTCTATCACGCAAAACCGAATGTATGTTCAACAAGCCAACACGGGTTCTTCATTCACGGAAAAGAGTTAACTGTTGTGATATCGATCTGCAGCAAACGAAGCAGGCGAACTTAAGGGAATTTTTTGGTTGGTTGGAGCGGCTAATGACAGGTGCGTATAATACTGCCATGCTTAGGTTAATTTGGGAACTGGCGTCGGGAACCGCAATTCGACAAGGGCTGCATGAGGAAGTGGTTGAGAAAACTTTTGGAATGCTGTTCATGCACAGATCTGTGAATTTTCGCTTGCATCTTGATTGCAGAACAGCACCAAAACCGCCGTCGCCTCCAATAACAGGCATAATTTTTGGTGAACAGGGTCAGTACAAAAAAAATTTATTCAAATGTATTGTGACTGCTGACGTCACTTACTTTCCGTGTGTCTCAGCAATGTGAAACCTACAAGTCAGTATCGTCGCAGATAATAATTGACAGAAATGTTTTGAATCGTTTAGTGGATAAGAAACAGCTACCACATTCCAGGAGGGGGCAAGTGCAGCTCCCCTCCTCCTCCCACCCTATCTTCGGATGTCTATGATATCCAATAGTGACAGTTTTCGTGGTCTACTACATAAACCAGTGGACTGATATGTAATTATTATGAAGCAAAAGAAATATATGAGTAGGTCTGTATTTTATAATATTCTCTTGTACCCTTAGACTGTAATTTTGCATCAATGAACTGAATAACAATGAACATCGAAAATTCATCAGAAGATTGCTGAGAATGATGTCACTAGTAATACAGATGGCGTAATACGAAAATCTTACGAACACACAAAGTGGCCTATGGCTTGCTGAACATTATATTTCGGTCATACAAAGTAACGCAATTGTGTATTGACGTGTACTACTACGTGTTTTACCTCGTTTGAACAGTAAACTTGAAATAATATTGAGAAACATTGTACTGGCAAGGATATTGCCATTACATATCAGTCGCTATTGCCAGCGAAAACAAATTTTTGTGTCTGTTTATCTGACGGAATATTGAAATTTTCTTTTAGTTCAAAAATGGTTCAAATGGCTCTGAGCACTATATGACTCAACTGCTGAGGTCATAAGTCCCCTAGAACTTAGAATTACTTAAACCTAACTAACCTAAGGACAACACACACATCCATGCCCGAGGCAGGATTCGAACCTGCGTCCGTAGCGGTCGCGCGGTTCCAGACTGTAGCGCCAGAACCGCTCGGCCACCAGCGGCCGGCTTTCTTTTAGTTTTATTATATTGCTATCATGATGCTCTTTCATAGTTCTGAACAGTACTGCGTGTGGAAATAAGAGGCTGACATTGGTTTAGGTATGTTAAACTATACATCCGGGTCGGGGCATTGATCGTATATTATGAGACTCTACACCATTTTAGCAACACGAATTTTCAGGAAGATTACAATAGATAACCTTCTGCAGAAAATAGGTAAGTGGTGAGACCTTTACACCCTCCGCGCCAGATAAATTCGTTACTAGGCGCAACCCTTTTCTATTTCATAAAATGTAATTCTTTAAAATAATGACTGGTATTCTTTGTTTTAATTTACAAAATCAGTAGTCTGCTACATATCACTCCAGTCCATTAGAGATTCGCATTTGGTTTGGGATAAATGCGGGCTCTTCGTTGAAGAACAGTGAGTAACTGCTAGATTGCTGCCATTGTTCTTATTTTAAGATCGATATTCTCCGTTCGCTTGTTGTTCAGTTCATTTAAACAGATATTGAGGAGTGTATAAATACTTACAGTTCTTTTGCTGTAGTGTACTACAAAAAACCAAGAAGGACAATCTGCAGTGGGAAAAATGCCTTTGACACTTTCAAAATATCATCTTCACCTACAGCTTTCAAGGTATGTCATACGTTTACTTGTCTTTCCAACTCTTTATGTACCATCCAAACCGACGAGTAATGAACTATGTTCCTTCATTGAGCCGACTGTTGTATACGTGCTCACTCACTAAAACCACAGAAAATCTCAGTAAGGCCCAATTTTGAACTTGCTGCCTCGAGATATCAAAATCTGTAAATAATGGCGACAATGTGATTCTAAGAGGTTTTGCACTTACAAGGCTTCTGATATTCCATTCGTCGTCTAACAAACAACTGGCTTCTTTCTGGAATAGAGGACAGGAAATTTACATCTGAAACACTTCCAAGTAGTAAGTCCAATGTGTTGACCTCATTAGCTAAAAACCAAAACTGAGAAATTAAGATCTCGAAAGTAATAAACAAGAATGGAAAATTCATCAGCACAAGTCAATGATGCTTATTGAATGTAAGGCGCAATGGGTTATTTTCTAAGGTGAATCCTTTTCAGGAATGAAGGTGTCCATAGCAGCTAAAGGTAACGTGATATTACTACTTTTGTTCTTATTATACTCAGATCTACATCTACATCTACATGGATACTCTGCAAATCACATTAAGTGCCTTCACAATTCTCTATTATTACAATCTCTTATAGCGCGCGGTAAGAACGAACACCTATATTTTGCCCTGCGAGCTTTGATTTCCGTTAATTTGTCATGGTGATCGTTTCTCCGTGTGTAGGTCGGCGTCAACTAAATATTTTCCCTCAACGAAAAACGCCTTTCTTTTAATGATATTTATCCCAAATCCTGTATCATTTCAGTAACACTCTCTCCCATATTTCGCGATAATACAAAACGTACTGCCATTCTTTGAACTTTTTCGGTGTAGTACGTCAATCCTATCTTGTAAGGTTCCCACACCGTGCAGCAGTACTCTAAAAGAGTTCGGACAAGCGTGGTGTATGCAGTCCCCTTAGTATATCTGTTACAGTTTCTAAGTGTACTGCCAGTAAAACGCAGTCTTTGGTTAGCCTTCCTCACAACATTTTCGATGTGTTCATTCCAATTTCAAATGTTCGTAATTCTAATTCATAGGTACTTTACGGCCTTTCAATTTGACTGATTTATCGTGTACCAAAGTTCCATTTAGCACTGATGTGGATAACCTCACACTTTTCGCACCATACTGATATCTTTTCTAAATCATTTTGTAATTTGTTTTGATCTTCTGATGACTTTACTAGTCGATAAACGACAGCTTAATCTGCAGACAACCTAAGACAGTTGCTAAGATTTTCTCCCAAATCGTTTCTATAGATAAGGAACAGCAAAGGGTCTGTAACACTACCTAGGGGAACACTGTTTTACTCGATGACTTTCGGTCAGTTATTACGAACTGTGACCTCTCCGGCAGGAAATCACGTATCCAGTCACATAACATAACAATCATTTTATGTTTGCTGATGACCCAAGTGTTCTTCAGTTAGTAATAATGTATAAGGTTTGAACGAGTTACAAAACAATAGTCATATGATTTTGTGAACGACATATTCCCTTAGATTTGGATGAATGTGAGGGATTTGGCTCCAGGAGACAGGAAAGTCCGGTATATGAAGCTGTGTGTTACTAGTTATTTAGTAGTTTTTACCCGGCAGAAATATGTCATCAGCCTTCTGACTGGCTTGATGCGAGCCGCCGCGAATTCCTCTCTTGCGTTAAACTCTTCGGCTTAGAGTAGCGGTTACAACCAGTTTTCAGTTATTCGCTTGATCTCTTCCAACGACGGTTTTTACCCTTTACAGCTCCCTCTAGTTATTTCCTGACGGCTTAACATATGTTCTATCATCCTGCACTTATTCTTCCCATTGTTTTTCATATATTACTTTCCTCGCTGATTCTCCGGAGGCTCTTCTCATTCCTTACCTAACAATTCCGCCCAATTTTCAATCCTATTGTGTAACACTACATTTCAGATCCTCTATACTCATCGGTTCCGGTTTTCCCACAGTCCATGTTTCGTTACTATGCAATGCTCCGAAGGTACATTCTCAGAAATTTTTTCCTTATATTAAGAACTATGTTTGATACCACCAGATCACTCCTGGCCAGGGATGGCCTTTTGACCAGTGCTACTCTGCTTCGTATGTCCTCCTTGCTTCGTCCATCGTGGGTTATTTTTCTTCCAAGGCAGAAGAATTCCTTAACTTCGTCTACTTCGTGATCACCAGCTCTGATGTTAAGCTTCTCGCTGTTCTCATTTCTGCTTCTCCTCATTAATTTCGCCTTTCTTCGATTTTCTCTCAATCCAAATTCTATACTCACTTGACTGCTTATTCCATTTACCAGATCCTGTAATTCTTCTTCTGTTTCACTCAGGATAGCAATGTCATCAGCGAATCTTATTATTGATACCTTTTCATCATGAATTTTTATCTCACTCTTGAACTTTTCTTTTATTTCAGTCATCCATTTTCTGACATGCAGTGGGCGCTAATGACTACATCCCTGTCTTAAGCCATATTTAAGGCGAGGACATCGTTCTTGGTGTTCCAGTCTTACTGTTCCATCATGGTTCGTGTACATACTGCATATTACCTGTCTTTCCCTATAGCTTACCGCACCATTTTACATTGCCGGATGCTTTTTCTATGTCGACAAATCCTACGAACGGGTCTTGGTTTTCCTTCAGTTTGCTGCCATTATTTACCGCAACGTCAGAACCTCCTCTCTGGTGCCCGCACTCTTCCTGAGGCCGAAATGATCGTCATGTAACAGATCTTCAATTTTCTTTCCCCATCTTTTGTATATTATTCCTGCCAGCAACTTGGATGTATGAGCTGGTGAGCTGATTGCGTGGTAACTGTCTGCTCTTGCTATCTTCGGAATTGTGTCAATGATGTTTCTGAAGATGTCAGATGGTATATCGCCAGACTCATGCATTTTACACACGAACGTGAATAACCGGTCTGTTTCTACTTCCCGGATGATTTTTAAAATTCCGGGGGAGTGTTTTCCATCCCTTCTACCTTATTAGAACTTAAACTTTGCAAAGCTCTTTTAAAAGTCTACTTCTAGTACTGGATGAAGAATCTGCTCTTTGTCGACTCCTATTTCTTCTTCTATTACGTAATCAGACACATCCCACCCCTCTCAGGGACCTTAACGTACGTTTTCCATCTATTTGTTCTCTCCTCTATATTTAATGGTCGAATTTCCACCACATTCTTAATGTTGCCGCCATTACATCTGATTTCATATGTTATGAATGAAAAAATACACGACACTGGGGCAAAATTTTACACTATTGTAGACTGTTACACCAGTGTAGTGTTTTCATACTTACATTGGACACAGTCACAATAAAATACGCAAGAAGATCACTTGTAATATTATAATGAGAAGAGAGACTCAGCCAGTGTGGTCGAACCTAAATTGAACAGCAGTGCCCTCACATAGCCAAATACGAGAACAGTGTCCAAGATAAAGACGAATCCGCTCCACAGCTAACAAGTTGAGAATTTATGGTTTCCTGCTCGCCATATCGTTCGACATGGGAACAGGCTTGGTTCATTGTCACAGCAACCGTTGTTACTGATTTCTTGGAAGCTCTATGGGTGTCGTCTATGGGTTTGTCGTCTTCTGAGTTACTCAAGTGAAGCTTGAGCCATTTTGTGAATGAGAGGTTGTGTATCGTACCCGCAGTCTTTCATCTTAGAAAGCTCGTAAAGTTTGTTCCGAATCAGTTACTCAAATCCAGTAGGTTATTTCTGCATAAAGGTATTCAAAAGTTGATAAGTAAATTGTTTACCAGAAGTTAATCAGTAATTTATGTGTAACATTAAGTCTTTAATAAGAACTTCGAAAGCACTTGCAAGCGCTTTGCAAAAAATTACTGCTAGCACGGAAATAACCTGCCAGGTGCCTTAGAGAACTCTCAAATGATAAATGTAAAACTTGTTAGTCTGTGTATAGGTTTCTAACGTGAGGCCTTACCTCATTTCATGTGTTTAAGCTTTACCTACACCTGATACAGAAACTGGGCCAGCGTCTGGTACAGGAGTCCTCCATTGTGAAATTTGATTTTGGTGACAGACTGAGTATAACAATTTAACGTCCCATGCTGAAACATACATGTAAATATTATGCATCCACAAAGTAAACTCACGGCATTTCACATGCACATTCACGTTTCGAAAATTTCAAACAATACCAGCATATTCTTCTAAGACAGCACAAGATAATCCCAGCATATTCCACAGTAACTGCACATCAATTTTAATACAGTCTCTCATGTCTTGATACGCTTCTCATCACTGAATGGTTCTGGAGATGGGACATTTGTGGAGAACGCCGTGATAACATGTCGAACATTTGTCAACATAATAAAGACAATATACTTAAGCACAGATTGCTTACACTCATCACAAGAAACTTCAGCGTCTGTAATGATGTTCACACTTGTCACTATGAAAAGCTTTAAATGGGATGCAGCACCCCTTAACTTACGCAAATCATTGCTCAGTCTCCGTGAATAGTGAGTAATTAACCATTCGGTTACGCGGTAATATTGTTTATGATACTCTGTCTACGTGAATAATTAACCATTTGGTTATGCAGTAATATTGTTTATACTACTCGGTTTTTTGGAAACTTGTTGATGATTCAAATTCAATACTATCAACTATCGCCCCTGATTTCACTTGGTTCCACTTTGAATGATCTATCATACTGATGGATGCTGATTCCTTTGATTTCTATGAGCTGAGCATTTATCCAGAATAATCACACTCATTGTAAGAAAGACGAAGTCTTGCGCTCATTTAAGACAGTAGGTTGTAGACCTTATGAGCCAAGTATAGATGTAAATTATTATATTATCAAATCTCTGGGTGAAAGTGTCTTCAATACTGGCTAGTTAAAAGAAGCAGAATACTTTTCTCAGGGTCACCTTCATATCAGTTTACAATGTAGTTATAATAAATCGAGATGTTTGTAACTGAATATCGGTTTTAATACCCCACTTCTGCCTTGATGTAGCTGGTAGAATGGACACGTTGCGAAGAGCCTGGCGCCCGCATCTCGTGGTCGTGCGGTAGCGTTCTCGCTTCCCACGCTCGGGTTCCCGGGTTCGATTCCCGGCGGGGTCAGGGATTTTCTCTGCCTCGTGATGGCTGGGTGTTGTGTGCTGTCCTTAGGTTAGTTAGGTTTAAGTAGTTCTAAGTTCTAGGGGACTCATGACCAAAGATGTTAAGTCCCATAGTGCTAAGAGCCATTTGAAGAGCCTGGCGTGCCGAAAACTGATGTACCCCATTAGGATGAAACGTCAAGAACGGACATGTGATATCACGTTAATTTTTCTGGTCTGGCAGTAGTCGTTTTACCTGCCTTAGAAAGCAAGTACATGTCAACAATTCCAGCAGCCCACAGGCTCTGAAAGCAGCGCACACAAAGCGCAAAGAAATCACTCAGGGGGCGCGTGAAAGAAGTCAGCCTTCTTAAAAAGATGATTTGTGGACAGTGAGGACGTTCCTTATAAATCACAGACGCCAGCAGACTCTGAAACGAAGCCCAATCTGTCCAGGTCCCACGCAGAGATAGCGGTTACAAAGAAATGTTGTGTGGATCGCAACAATGTCGGAATGCTGAAAAACACAGGAAGAATATGAAATCGTGAAGCCACATCTCGAGTCGCACAACATCCCATGCAAGATAAAGAATTTCTATCCTGCACTTTGGGAGCGATAATGAAATGGCGATCAGTCTTTGGGCGGCCTTGAAGTTTTGGTCCGCCAATGATAACGCTGAGAAGAAGAAAATTTCGAAATATTGTTCAGCTGAGAGATGAAGGAGGAAGAAATGGAGTTGGTGAGAACATGGGGGTCTTCCAACCGTCTCCAACGTACGCCTTTCCGACACCGTGATAACTCTGTTTCGCCTACTGTTACACACGGCGACCTGTCAACCCGGGGACTGCTCCAGGCCTTCGCTGAACACCCGCGGCACAACGGGAGGGGCAGGCGACTCGCGCGCCGCTCAGCTTGGTGGCAACGCTCCGCACCAACGCAGCCCCTGCCACCGACAGCACTACACGACCAATCCTCAAGAAAATGGTGAGTCAATTCGTTCCCCCTCCTTCGCCTTAATAACAGAGTCGTGTCCAGGCCAAGTCAAATGGGACCTGAGATAGGTAGTTACGTTTTGTTCTGTGTGAACAATACTGAAATAAACACACTTCTTCCATGTTTTAATGATCAAATCAGTCTTTCCATTCATACGTCAACCCCTCAATCTCATAACCTTTTACATTCGATTCCATTTAATTATTGATGCCACTTAATTATTGGCTCCCAGTGTGAGGTGATCTTATTGGTAATTTTCATTAATGAAAGCTTTCTCGTGCTGACTAAACCATACATGTGCGTTCTGCCACGTACATTATGCTACTGCACGATTCAAGCGTTTGAGCTCATTATCATATACCACATCTTTAGCATCCACCCAGCTGTTGTATGATGACACCAAGCGACTTAACCATCAAATGTTTTTTTGACTTTTCTGTTTTCTGAGTCTGATCTTCCGCAATCATTTCTCTTTCTATTTCTTCACATTTTCGTCACAGTCATTTTGGCTCAGCTTTCCTGCACTTCCTATACATTTCATCCCTAAGTAACTTGTATTTCTGTATTCATGGATTTCCCTGAACATTCGTGTACTTGTTTATTTCCTAAGTCTACTGAAGAATTACATTTGATATCCACGGTGTTTGTCAGTTGCCTTCCTTGTACCTACAGTTTTCTTTCCCACTTCTGTGATTCGCCTTTTTAGAGACGTCCTGTCGGATTAAACTGAACAACTTCTGAGCTACACATTATCACAGTATATACAGAACTACTGAGAACTTGGAGCTTCTCTCTTCATTCCTTAGTATTTCCGCACCCCACTTCTTTGTGCACTGATCTTTCTGACTACTTTCTAAAACTTCAGCCTACTCTTCATCACTACTCAATTCGGATCAAAGCCATCTGCTCCTGGGTACACCTTACAACCCTGTTTCTGATTCACAAATCGTGGCTTGAACATGATGTAATCTCACTTAAATCCTCACGTATCACATGGCCTTTTCCAATTACGCCTCCTTCTGATGTGGTTCTTGAACAGAGAATTCGCTGTTACTAGCTGAAATTAATTGCGAAACTCAGTTAATGTTCCTCTACCCTCATTCCTAGTACCAACCCAATATGCTCCCGTAACCATTCCGTCCACTTCCTCCCCTATTACCGCATTCCCGTCCCCAATGACTATTAGATTTTCATTTCCCTTTATGTACTGAATAACTCGTTCCATATCCTCATATACTTTCTCCTCATCCCCTGCTTGCGATGTGAACACGACACATATACATAAAATATGTGTCGTTTCTCATGAGAAAAACCCTAACTATGAACCTTTCACACTAACCCACTCTCGGCGTTGTCTTCATAACGAAACCTGATCCCGTTAGACTACTTTCTGCTATGAAACTTCCTGGCAGATTTAAAACTGTGTGCCCGACCGAGACTCGAACTCGGGACCTTTGCCTTTCGCGGGCAAGTGCTCTACCAACTTAGCTACCGAATCACGACTCACGCCCAGTACTCACAGCTTTACCTCTGCCAGTACCTCGTACTTTCTGCTGCTGTTGATATCCAGAAATGCTTTTCTTCTTTCTATTTCACTTCACTGATCACCACTGTATCTTGACTGAGCCTTAACGTTTCACTTTTTCGATTTCTAGCTACCCTGCTACGTTGAAACCCCTGACATTCCATGGCACAACTCGTATGACGATGCCCTTTCGTTGATTATTCAGTCTTTTTCTCATGGTCACTTCCCGGAGATCCTAATGCCTCAACGTCGATCCATAGTCCAATGCTATCACAATATATCTTGCAGCAATGAGCTGTGGTATCGAAGCCGCCTGATACTAAAAACAGATACTAAAAACATGTATCTTGACGTGACTGCTAGAGATGACTGGTACCGTGGTAGCTTTGTAACAGCTGATACGTGCACGCCACTGGATTGTTTACACATACAGAACGGACCACCTGGCTTATGCTTCATATTGTTCAAATGGCTCTAAGCAATATGAGACTTAACATCTGAGGTCATTAGTCCCCTAGACTTAGAGCTACTTAAACCTAAGGACATCACACGCATCCATGCTCGAGGCAGGATCCGAACCTGCGACCGTAGCAGCAGTGCGGTTCCAGACTGAAGCGCCAAGAACCGCTCGGCCACAGCGGCAGGCCTGGCCGATGGTAACAGCGTCCTGCGTCTCCTTGCAGTGCCCTAAAACACTGAAATGTCTCGCCAAGACGAATGCACAAAGTAATTACTGCTACATTTTTTCATATCACCAGTTTTCTAAAGGTAGCGTCTTCCTCCCAAAGCTGTACCCTGACTAACAACGACATGTATTTCGAGGGATGCAGCTGCTTCAGTTCAGTCGCCAATGAATACTTTTGCACAAATCAAACTTCCTACGAATGAAAGATGATACTTCCAGCCACCTGCAGCAGGATCAAAGGAAGTTCCATGCTATCTGTTTGTCCCACAATGAACAAAGAGTGTTTTAGTAAGATGTCATATGTGTCCTATTTTCCTGACACATGCAGCCACTTGACAGCATTGTCTTTTAAAGTGCCCTCCATCTGTCCGTCTCAGATTTTTTTTTTTTTTTTTTTTTTTTTTGAGAGGTAGCTCTCACCTCGCAGCAGCGTTACATTTTCTCTCCACCAGCACCAAGCATGCTCCAGCCTGCTCGAACAAACGGAAGGCGTGTTCTAACTTGATGGCATGACATTCCGAATAACTATTAGTCCTCTGCAAAATAGCGGGAGGAATCGGAAGGTAGATAAAGCCAAAGCCCTTTGCAACCATCATCAGTCTGTCTCTAGCAGCGTATAGTTGAGTTTGTATGGTCGTCGCAAGATAAAACGTTCAGCCAGCAACAGCGCTAGCAGCAGTGATGATGGGAACAGCCACAGTTGGAGCAATTGCCATGTAAGACTTTATAAGAACTATGAGTTCAAATTGCGATAGTTATGAAATTTTGTAGCAAAGTTTTCAAATTTTTAGGTATCATGCTACATTTTCGTAACAAGTGGTTATAAGAGTTCTCTTTCTTGCTGCTGCAGCATTCATTCCCGAACTACTGGCCGAGCTACAGCGTCAACTGGAAGCTGATAAGCAGCCATGTAAGTACGTCTCCAAATTTTGTGTGATTGTGTACACGTTCAGAAAACGTCTCTTAAAGGATTCAAATCGTAACAAGTGGTTATAATTTTCTATTGGTATTCTAGTGTTAGAGCAGTAGCTGGATGCTGAAGTCGACAGCAGCTGCAAGCTGTGGTTGTGCTGCCATCATGTAAGTACATCTCCAACTTCTCTGTATGTGATAGTTTACACGTCCAGGAAAATGCTCTTCATGTATTCAAATTGTAACAAATGTTTATAGCAGTTTCGATCTGACTTTTGCAACATTACAGCGACATCTGAAGGAACTAGAGGCCAAAATGTATCGGCAGCAAGAATGTAAGTACATTTGTAATATATTGCGGTTAGATATTTTTTTAATCTTATACGGTCACGTGAGACATGTATTCATCGCTGCTGTAGACGTTCTATGGAGAAAGAGAAGAATCTAACAATGGTATACTCGTTGTAGGCAATTTCAGTACCGATTTATTTTGTTGTTTCTTGTAATCAATATCTTGCTGTAGTCGACATCGGTGAGATGGATCAATAGCTGTTCTGAAACGGGTGACACGCCTTAGTGGACCAAGGTATTAACCTCTGAAGGAGAGGCAGAAAGGTGTTGTTACTTGGCCATATTAGATGAGGATGGCTTACCTGAGCGGATGGGGCATATGCCCCATAAATTTGATAAAATGCTAATGCCGTGGACCCAGAGTGTAAAAGCTAAATATTTATGGTTTATACTAACCCTGATTACAATACTGTCATTATTGATCTGTATCTGGAACGTTGTACTTAATGCAGTGTGTTCTTTTTGAGGCGTGTCATTACGTTTTAGTCTGTTAATGACTCCTAAGAATTGTGTAATTTTTAATTCCTTTTCCCCGCTGATTTTGACCATGGATTTATCACATCTGACGAGGACTGTCATGCACTTTCTGCGCTCATCTTCTGAGTTCTGGAGATGCAATTCCTATCATGCATGGTTCGGATCGGATGCTCATCTGCCGGTTCATATATGGTTTTGCCGAGGAGTGACATGTTTTGTGCGTACTTGCACCTTGGACGTCGTGTCACGTCAATTATCAGTTGTATATGACCCGAAGATATACCATCAGGGTATGAAACCAGTCGTCATACAGCGAAAAAGACAATAAACAATTCAGTTTAATATCAGCTGTTTCACCGTCTTTGACTTTAAATTGTTTTATTGTCCTTCATATTGTGCTGTACTTAATGGTTGTTATTCCATCACATAAATGCGCCTTAGTTTGTTGTGGCTCAAGCGCAGAGGGATGCGTTGGGCGTGAAGCACACTCCGCAGCGGCACCCACCCCCGGGTATGGCCCCAGTGGTGGCTGCAAAGGAAGTCAAGGCCGCAACCGCCGCCACCCAACCCGCCCCAGCACAACTGTTCTTGAGTCCTTGGGTCAGCCAGCAGGAGCAACGAACCCCCACCCGTCAGGCTAGTGGTTCAGGCCTGGAGCATATAGGGCCAGGCTGCTCGCGCTGTCTTCTCTTCCTCCTTCTCTTCCTCCTCCTCCTCAGGAAGATCGCCTTCGCTGGTACAAGGTACGTTGCCTCGCCACATACCCCTGTACCCATCATCCGTGACATCATCGTCGACTGGAGATGTTGAAGTTGTGTTACTGATGGTGAATAACCTGTTACTAGTGACGGTTCCCCCACACGTCCCCACCTACCTCACCCTATTGGACATCAGTTCATGCTGCAGCTTAACCACAGATTGAGAATGCTTTTGAGGAGTGTATCTTGTTGTCTCATATACAGAACCTAGCGGGAGGAGACCCCGTCAGGTTTCTGCCATAGAGACAAAGCTCCTCAAAATTATAAACGATATGCGGAAACCAACTACTAAGTTTAGCACAGCACTCTACTGCAAGCTCACTCAACCCTCGAAACAAGACATTGGTGTTGAGGAGACAGTATTATCTATATGTGGGGAGATAATGGTATAATATTGCAGAGCACATCAATCGCCGAGTAGTACAATGAATCCACTTTGATTGCTACACACGGTCAGTTCTCTGAGATAGAATTTAGAGGCTCAGGAAAAGCATTCAGCTGTCTACTACTCCTGGACCTCCACACGCATGTCTTCAATCCCGTATATTAAGGATTTAGTTATATCATTCTCCCTGACGATATAGCTGCTAAACAGGCACGTATTAATTTTAGAAATGTAACCGACACCTTTCGTTTTGCGTGGTCTATCCTGGCTTGTGAAAAAAAATTACGTGGAAGATCCATAGCACCCATCTCGATATGGCAGGGATATTGGTATTTGTGGGTTTTATAACTTAGACGGTATCGATTTCCCTGTGAAACTTCAGGACGTACCTAAATTTCAGAGGCAGAATGAGGGTATTTTGGTTACGTTTATGGGCTGCAGAAGAACAAGCCATATCATGATGACGATTGTGATTATAGTAAAGTCCCAAATGAAGTTGTTGGATCCCCCTATCTACCAAAATTTGCAGGTCAGAGTAATTTGCATGTGAACAAGCTGCTATTTTCCAATGGTGAAATTCTTCATTATGTCTGGATCAAATATTTGTCCCGTCTGCTTTCATCCCAACTGGCTAAACATGGACATTAATAGCACTTGGCCTCAGATGTCTCAATGCCTTTTCCGCTAGTGAGTTTTTAGCAAAACGTCTTGTCGATTGGTCTACCCAGGATGCGATACTTGTTGGGACGCCCACCGAGTTTAAGAAATCCACCACCAGGAACAGTCTCCCTTTGTAGTGTACACTTACTTAGAGTACCTTCTCGTTCCTGTGACATTCTGTGAAAGTGGCTGCACTGCCTCGCATACAACCTTCATACAGAAACATATACCATATGTGTTTTGCTTACCATGTATTGCGCTCGTTTGAGTCGAGTCTTAACCGGCACAGATCACTTGTCTGGGATAATCCTGCGATTGGGCTCCTCACTGAACTAGAAAACTTTCATGGGAGGTTGATAGGTTTTACAGCCACAACGTTCCCACGACTAAATCGAAGGAGAGTGACGATTTGTGCAGTAACGCGGATCACTGCTATATTTGTGGGCGCCCGTTAGATAGAAATGCGGGAACTCCCCATAGAGGTGGGAGGTTCTGTGTCACAGCTCACAATGCAAGCAATTTTAAATATATTGCCACGACACATACCCATTTTCTTTCAGAATTTAAGCAGGGAAGGTGCTGACTTTCTTGTCAAGCACTTGGAAAAATTTGCTATGGAGAAAAATCAGGCCAGTGTTCCTACTGACAGCGTCAAGGAATACATCTACTTCTCCAAATGAATGACGCCTAGAATTACGCTCCGCTTCCTGGGCTCACTTTGTTTATGCCCCTATCACTCCACAAACTTCATGAAACTCTGCCTCAGGAAGACGTGCATATCACTCGGGATTCATACGCCGAAGACGCAAACTTTGAGCTTGTAACTGCGAGGAGTGTTTTCCCATAAGTGTATCTGAATAGTATAAGAAAGCTCGACGAAATCAAGCTACCTGATATAACTGTCACAGGCGATGCTATTAGAAGTACAGCGTATGAGCATGCTGTGAATGTCTGGCGGGAATTCAACACTCTAAATTTGGGCGAATATTCAAGACTTTACATGGTCACTGATGTGCGCTTGCTCGCTGACGCATTCGAGAAGTTCCGGAATGTATGCACGACCACCTATGCCCTGGACCATGCCTATTATTACATGACCGCTGTATTGTCTTGGGACGGTTTGATTAAGAAAACTAAGCCCAACACTGAAATACTGACTGATGCTGGTATGTTTCTTTTCTTTGATAGTGGGATCCGTGGACGACATTGCCAATGTGTCATAGCCATGCCAAGGTGAATAATCTGCGGATGAGTTTGAGGTTCGATGCATCTCTTGGTTCTATTTATATCATGTACTTACACGTGAATAACTTTTTACAGTTGCATGCCTTGCAATAATCCCTACCGATTGACGAGTTTAGATTTCTGTCCGAGCCTGAATGCGAGGGATTAGGTGGAGAAATTCAATGTGCTGTGGCTGATTCTGTTGTAGGGTATGTTGTTGAGGCACATATCACATACCCGAATAGTCTGCATGATGTGCAAAGCGACTGTCACTATGTCTACAGCAACTAGTTCCACATGGAGGCTACACCCCAAGCTGTTCGCAACGCCGGAGAGTGCGCAGAGATACCTCACTCATTACCGTAATCTCCAGCAGTGTCTCAGTTTGGGGATGAAGCTGGGTAGAATCATCCAAGACATCTGCTTCAAGCAGTCCCCTTGGTTAGAAGAGCCTATTGATTTCAATAACGCAAAGATGTCTTCTTCGTCGTTTGACCTTGACAAAGATTTTTTAAATTAATGAATAAAGCAATTTCCGGCGAAACAGGGGAGAATTGAGAAAATACCACGAAATTCTTATTAGAACCTAATGAGACGAGCGTCCTAGCTTAAGGAAATGTATACGTAGACCAAATTTTAGCCGGGTTAAAATTTTCAGTAATAAATTTGTTGTTGTGGAGATGGAGAAGGCTGCAGCAGTGTTCTGATGCCAATCTATGTGGAGATGTGCATACTAGACCTATCCAAACTACACATTTACCGAAGTTACTATATATAGATACATATACCTTCATCTGTTGGGTGAAGAACTGTGATCCGTATGAACTAATGAGTTACTGTGGTGGAGAATTCGACACATTCACTTATAAGACCAATAATAATTACGGTATTCTTCCACAGAATAAGAAGGTTATCGTCTAATGAAGGAGCAGGTGGATGGTCTCCGCTTGTGGAGTTTATAGGTCTATGATCCAAGATGTATGAATATCGCATGTTGGAAGGTGGGCAGAGGGTGTTCGTCGCGTGATGTCAAGGATCCTCAAAAACGAAGATTATTTGCAGTGCCACTATGGCAATGTTGACGGTGCTCCACTATATCCATCATTCACGGTGCAGCAAACATATTCCATCCTAAGAACATCAGGTTCTCTTTGCTGCTTATGCCACTAACTACCAACCGTTGCGAAAATATTCGACGTAATGTCTACTTATCCTACTGTTTTGCTACTGATTTTCTTCGTAATAATCTAGCATTTAGGTCCAAAGTATGTCTAGAGCTCTGCTGCGTTTCAGAGTTCGATGTCGAAAAAGGCGAGTGACCACTTCTTTTTGTCTCTGTTCCCTGTGCCGTTACTCATAGATTAACTTGCTACTATCACTCACATGAGCGTCTACAATCGTCTTACGCTTATTAACACCACTATGTTTTTCGTACTATCGAGTATACAGTGACGCCTTTTTTCGTGCCTCTTTATACACTACATGCTGCGAAAATCTGTGTGTTTCTGTCCCAGATATATCATACTTCTGTTTTTATTCATTGTAACTTAAGAGTTTTCAGAAACATTTTATACACATCAGTTAAACAAGACTATTTACATTGACACTTTAACATCTGTACAGCTATTCCTTTGGATTTCATATATGACCACGGACTTGATATGTACAGACTGATTTCAATATTTTATTTTATTTTTAATCTTCGTTTTGATTGCATATATATACATATCTATACAGTTGTGTGCTCGTACTGGTAGGACATCCTTGTTCGTCCCTACAAATATCAAAGATTTTTGGCATGCAAGATTATCGAATGGAGATAAATACAAAACGGACCAGACAAATGGCTTCCACGGTAACACAGACGTGCCTGTCCTACTTGGTAAATGTCCGTGAATCCTTCGGTTCACATCCCCTCTTATTAGAGGATATGTTAATTTTCATTTACGCAAAACCAAACTAAGGTAACCACTTTTTATCTATGGTTGATACTATCTTTTGTTTTCATATCTGTGTGGATCATCTACATTTTCGTCATCATTAAATTACTGCAAATAAAGTACTTCCAAATCTAATTATGAATAGTTTAATATTGAATAAATGAAATCATTTTGCTAATCCTGATACTAGAACTGTTGCTCCAATTGCTCTTGTTAATGGTCAATCTCCAAGTGTTGTTTTAATGAAATTGTTTGTTTCATTAATTCACTTTGGCTGATCTTACTGTTTTGACAATACTGAATTATGTAAATTTATGTGATTTTTCTTGCTGTGCTCTTCATAGACTTTTGTTCATCACTGACAAATGGATTAATTTTACACCACGTTGCAGATTACGATGTAATACCACGCTCACTCGTTTGGAGTTCGATTCCCCCACATGTACAAATGCCGGCCGCGGTGGCCGTGCGGTTCTGGCGCTGCAGTCCGGAAACGCGGGACTGCTACGGTCGCAGGTTCGAATCCTGCCTCGGGCATGGGTGTGTGTGATGTCCTTAGGTTCGTTAGGTTTAAGTAGTTCTAAGTTCTAGGGGACTTATGACCTAAGATGTTGAGTCCCATAGTGCTCAGAGCCATTTGAACCATTTGAACATGTACAGCATGTAAAATTAGTGCACTTGGCGTTCCTGTTACATCCAGTTATTATGTTTTAACCGTGTGTCCATAACCATTCATACGCTTAAATACTAGAATACGTTCTTACACTAAAGTGTACAGAAGAATTAATGAATTGTGGAAAGCTTAACTATTCACTAGTGTATTTGCAACAAAAGTTACTTTACATGTTTCGTCTGACAATTTTCCGCATTTGCTCTACGTGTTCTTACTTTAAATCATTGCATTCAAGAAAGAATCCTGGCTACTCTTTGGTAGCTTTTACCCAACCATGTCACTATTTGTTATTGGCTTGTCATTACATGTGAAATTTTTTACTTTAAGTACACTGTAAGTAAACAAATATCAATTCCGATTCAGGTAAACACGACTGTTACTACATTACATCATCCATAACAAGAAGAAATAAATTCTTATTGCTGTCGTAAATAACTCTTTAAAATAGCTTTGTAAATCCTTTATGTCGTCAAGGCATTGTACCACATTTTAGGGTTTAAAAAGGTATATGGTCACTCCATTCATCATAGTGAGTAACAGAGGAGAGAAAAGAAGTTGATCGATATGACAATGGGCATTCCTAAGAAGCATCTATATCATTCACGTAACGAGAGCCCAGAAAGTAAGTCTAATCTGACATACTTATAACAGAAACATTTTTATTATACCTACCTACTAGACCAAATATAGTGTGATGTGAGACAAAATTGCCACACGGTACTGGAAAGTCGGTCTTACTGCTCTACACAACAGGCTGTCCTGCAAATGAGACAGACCAGCCAACAAATCGTGCATCGCTTCATCTTCCCCTTACGACACTGCAAAGTGAGCTAGGTTCTTCGACTCGACTAATATTACTCACAGCTTGCCCAGCTGGAGCCATGTTAAATTTTCTTGAGAATGATACGCTAATAGTGAAGCTGGGAGACCAGTATTCCTGACGGCTATCAAAATAAACTTAAAGGAAATTATGAACCCAGTTAGAGGCCAACGGTACATTCTTGCGCAAATACTCAAAACACTCCCTTCAACGAGTTCCTTTCAGAAAAATCGCGATCAGCACAGTTTTATAAGATATAATGAAGTATCATTCTCCAAGTTTCAATAGTTGGAAATAAAAATAAAACCTTATGCAACTAAAGTTATTGAGAAAAAAGAATTGAAAAATTATCAAAACACTCCTTACAGATGTCTTTTCACGAGTCTGTTGCAAAACTTCATTGTTACATAGATCCTGGCGGGAAGAGCTTCCGAAACTCTACAAACAGCTATTATATTCTCGTTATTATAGTCGGAGGACAACTATTACCTACTGATGCCCGTCTCCTCTTTGGCTTATCTGTTTTTTTTTTTTTTTTTTTTTTTTACTGTCTTCTTTACTGGTATAACTTCAATATCGTTCCATTTGCACTCCATGTAATGCTAAACCGCGGATTGAATATGTTGGATTAACTTCATGGTTCATGCGTATTGACCTCAACGGAATAATTAACCGTATTCATGATCACAGACCAGCGTGCAGACGATCGTTCGTTCTGTGTATCGTGCACGAATGATTAAACATCGGCTCTAACGGTGGTAATGCAATATTTACGATGTTGTGACCAGCGGATACACATGAATTTTTCACATTCTGCTGCGGATTTGAGCCCTGGATCTTTCTGTGAATGAGACGTAAATAGTGATTGCAGTCGATGGTCCACATATAAGACAGCGTATCACACGTTTCTGTACAAAAGCAAGTATTGACATTGAATCTGGAGCACATTGTAAGCGAGGTCTACAACTCCTTCTAATTTCTAATATTACTTCCTGATAGTACATTTCGTTCCGATGACATTTGAAGTTCTGACGCGTTGCACCCAAGTTGTAAACACGCTATTTCCCTCAGATATTCGATACAGCAACATTTAGATATAGGTTTTTCGAGACTTAATTACGTTATCAAACCATTGTCATGACAAATTAACAAGTTTGCTTATTTCCAAGTTCCGTGAGTGACAATTTCTTGTGTTTCATCTTTCTCTCCAGCTTATTATCCAAATTCAACTTACTCTTATAAAATTCCATACATTCTATCATTCTCTATTCCTGTTACTTTACCTAGCTCAGAATTCAAAACACATGCTGTCCATATCAGTTAACACTATTAATATGATGGGACTGCAACATGAGACATATTTAGTGCTCCGGTAACTAATGTCTTATAGGAAACTGTGAAGTAGCTTGCCCAAAAGCCAACACCTTTCAAGCCATTAGTACAGCACCAAAAAAGCCGCCCTCTTTTCGTTTACGTTACAATACATTATATATCTGTAAATAGTATAGTTATTCGGTTGGATTCGGAATATGATTTGTGAGATAATGTATATAGAGCTTTTGCAGATTTTCTGTTTCCTTTTTCTATTTTTCCTGTTTTACTCAATCTACTACACGGATGTAACAGGTCAAGATGCAGGTTGTTGCAATCACAACTAAAGACTACATGTTAAAACCACAATCTCCCTGACAAACAACATTAATCTGTGACAGACTGATAACGGCATGGAGTAGGATGCTTCCTTATTACCTGCTCGCTTGAGATTTGCTGTCCTCAAGTTTCCTCTAATTCACAACAATATCATATACGTCTAAGTGTTTGCTTCATTATTGTTGAAAGTTTTAACGACCACTCCTACTTTACCATTTTCTTTAATAGTAAAAAATATGGAAATTATCTAAGTTTTATTATGCTTGACGTGGTAAAGGGTGTGGTAAGGCCATCTTAATTTTCAATATAACCTTTCTTTGTCTTCATCGCGAATTCATAGAAAGATATGAGGAGCTTAGACTGTGTTAAGATCATAAAATATCGTCACAGCGTGTAACAAGTCACAACAACATGGGATGCCTTACACTCTGGAAAGATTTTTTTATGATCTGAAAATGATTGCTATTCGAAACCGCTCGTATTATTTTATAAACTTACGATCTAGGCAATAAAACACTATAAATAATGAAAAGTTTTTCCGATATCATTAGTATGTTTCAAATTCTAAAAGGGACCCATGTAAACCACAAGGCAGTGGAATATGACTAGATTTTGGTGTTGCATTGCTACATAATGATTTAGTGACTTAATTTAAACTGTTAACTGTCCAAGTTGTGAACATTACTCCACAAACAAACACCGTCCAAACAGGCCTTGAAGGCCCAACGATACCTACCGGCCGCCATGTCATCTTCAGTCCTCATGTGTCTTCAGCTGCCGTTGGCAATTTTCGTGCCAATCCCGCTATTTCTCAACTGACCTCGCAAGGGGCGGGTGCCCCCCACTTGCCAACAGCACTCGGCAGAGACCCGTCCAAGTGCTAGCCAATCGCGACAGTTCATAACTTCGGTGATACGACGGGAAACGGTGTTACCACTGCGGCGAGGCCTTTGGCACGTTACTCCTCAAGCACTCACAAAACTAAAATAGTCAATCTGTCAGTACAACTGCACGAAACTGTTATCAAAATATATCACTAACTTAACTTGAGCTCTCAGAGATAATACAAGCGTGACACTTTGATATTTGTCACATTACCACGAACACTTAGTACAGTAAACGTGACCAGATTGACGCATCAGTTATCTGGATACTAAAGCGCTGAGTAGTTTTGTCCATAAACTTGAGCATGCAACATAGTTAATGAACTACAATATGTACACACGTTAGAATTGGTACAACCACTGTAAGTTATGTCTCGTGTGTACACAAGCTCAATCTAATGTATGTGAGCGACAGTGCAATAAAATAATCAAATCTCTCTTATACACACAATAGAGTTCATTAAATGACCTCAAGAAAGATGGTGAGAAGGATGAGTGATAACGACTGTAATGAACGATTTAAAAAATTTTTAGTTCGTCACACCATTAGTCACAGTTGCATTATAGGTACTTTGACAACTTACGACAAGGAACAGCACATAGTACACTGGCTTCCACGGGCAACGTCATAATTACGTCTCCGAGAGGTTGTGATAGGAATCTTAAGATGCCGTCAGGATGTCTTCAATTTACTGCTTATTCTTCAGCCTAACCATGAAAATATATGATTGAGAGCGCATGTATATAGTTACAAAAGGCATTTCCGAACCCTACTCATATCTTAGGACGTCTTAGCAAAATCTTCTCGCCAGTACATGAAGCATTTCCACCTCTTGTAGTAGATAATATCCTGGTCAGATGTAAAAGAGAGCCTAAGGCCCTAGTATAGCAGGTTAAATAAGCATTAAACAAATAAATAAATAACAGCATTTTTTCAAGTCAATGGAGTCACTCCATAGCTACAGAAAACATACTTCCACTAAACGCCAAAACAAAGTGTCTTTCACACCTTCAAAAATATTAATACTTACTTATACTTACTTACATTACAACCACTCATGCCTAAACGTAGTCTCTTCCTGCCTATAAGAGCCACTCCTTTTCGAAGTCTTTGATATTTGGATAATTGTCTAGTTGCGAGTTTTCTGCGAACAGTGACTCCTGTCATTTGATAAAAAATACATTATTTCTAAGCTCTCTCTCTCATTTTCTATCTCAATACATAATTTTAAAATATTTTCACATCCACAACAATCTTTACAAGCATATACACACCTTTCAAAGTTAATAAATTTGATATACAAATGTGTACACATGTTAAAGCTCCATATTAATTTCAAAATGTCATACTAGTAGACCGAAATAACCTACGACTGCAAGTGCCACCTGACAATGGCTAGTGAGTAGTTCATATTAGTTGTGCCGCTGAGATAAGAGATGGCGCATTTGTCCAGTTTTTGTTATTTCTACACCTGACATTCAAACCCGCATTCACCAACAGATACTCATTGTCTTATCCATAGATGGAATGAGTATCTTTACACTCTTGCGAATGTGATGAGGTTTGTTGATACGTTACAAGGTCTTCTTTATCAATGGAATTCAAATTAAGCCTTATGCTTTCTCCAAGTCACAGCGAACTCTACTCCACGTAGTAACTTATGGTATTGCAAATGATGGTCTCATTGATCTAGACAGCCCTTTCTTTAGCAGCAAAATGTGACAAGTGTTAATTTAAAATAAAGCTTCTTTTGATGAATAAGAATTTATTCTCACTACGAGCGACGGATATAATCAACGAAAAGGGTAAACGTCTTTCTCACCCCTAAGCATCCGGCATCTTCAAAAACAGAACTCTTACAACAGTAATTTAGGAATCGAAACTGAATAATATCAATACTCAAGCAATGTTCAGAAACATTTTTAAAGGTAAGTCTATAAAGCGAATTCGCTATGTAGGTTACAGATTTAGCTTTAAAATCAGACAGTTACTGAAATAACTAGTTCTTCGCGACACTAGAAACGCAAGTAAGATCCACAGAAGAAAAGAGCATAGTTCGCCACAAATATTTAAGTGGACAGAACTATTCACTTACCGAACGGGCAGCAGTGTTCTCGACGACTACGACGACTTCGATACAAGAGTTAAAGTTGTTCTCTCCAGCAGACATCACTGGAATTCCCCGAACGAAGAACTTCTATTTTTCTTCCATTATTTATACTGAGTCAACCCTACCTGGCTTCGGACTGTGTATAATTAATGGAACCATTACAGCTCACCTGTCTGCTCTCGGTTTTATTGTCAGCGTTACATTACAAACTAAGTGAAACGAGCGAACCGCTTGCTCGGAGGTAGCAGAAGGTGCGTATAGCGAATGAGATTACATTTTGTATCATCACCAACACGAAAAAAGTATATCTCATATTGCTTTACTTTTCGTGTACGTAGCGCTATTATACAAGTATTCTCGCGGTAGGACACAGTCCGAAGAGAATAAAAATGTCACGACAAATAAAAACATTTTAGAAACGTGGACGAAGCACTGCAGAGTAATTTACGATTCAGGTATATCTGCAGTTGCTCTTTGTGGCAAACGGACTATGCATTAACAGGCACTGCGTCTACGTCAAAAAAAAAAATACCTTACGATGAACTCTCTAGTTAATGGATGGCGCGCATTTCCAAAACTCGATAAATGCCACAGATACAGTTCTTCATAAAATGAGGTTTTCACCTATATAGGCTACATATGTTTGAGCATTTTAATTTTTACGTGACTACTAGATCTCACTGACATTAATATAGTGTTATAACGATATATATTACAATTTTATTTTTGTGACATTGTATTACGTTGCAATTTTTCCCGTTTTTTTTTCAAAAGTAGGTAAATGCTTTTCATTATTGCTGCTATCAGTTGAGTAGCCTTCTTCATTCCATGTATTTTTTCCAAAACTAAGTTTTCTATGTACTGTAGTGTTTATTATATGCGTACATTGTGGAAAATTCATATTTTTGTGCATGTTATTATACATAGAATACTTCTTAAATTCACAGTAATCGACTTTATTGAAAATACAAAAAATTAAACATAAATACAATGGCATGATACAATAACAGCAATGACTGACATTTTAACATAATTGTTTAGTTTATATAGTTATTATCATTTCTACATGAAGTTTGAAATTCATGACACAAAAGTACTGCATGCTACAATCATTCCCATTGTCAAGTTTTACCTCTTATATCTATCTACACATGATTCGTCTAGGACACTTTTGTAAAACTTCTTTGCATTATGTGGAATTTCAATATATATTAACAAGGTGGAAATATCTTTCTTTTCCTTAGCTTACCATATTTTTGTTTGGTAAAACGATGAATTTTTCGTTTCAGGATGTCAGCTTGTAGTAGATCTCGAGAATATTTACCACTTACTCACACATAATACGAATTTTCTTTGCTTTCTTGTGTGAAGTGACAAGCTGGCGTTTTAAACAGTAGCTCCGATTTTAGTACATCATGTTCACTATCCTTTAAATTCTTAACAATCCAGTCTGTGTTTAGGGCACTGATAGCACAGTGTTATTCTAATATATTATAATATTCTTTAGGAGAGAAGAGGATGTTTTTTTTTTCAAATCTCAATTCTACCAAACACTCTGTATGCAGGCTCAAATCTATGGGCACCAACAGGGAAGAAGTTGTGGATATTGCTGAATTTTTAGATTCTTGAGAGTACAACGCTATTCTAAAATGTCAAGATGCTTCCTTTTCTTGTATAAGACTTGCCAATTATACTAAAGCCAAAAACAGGGAAAGAGTTATGAATATTGTGGAATTTTTATAGGAATGTGTTCCACATAATTAACTGGAGTATGATATATATGGGGGGTAACTCGTAGACCGCCGCAAATGACCTAATGTAATCACAGACGTTCACCATGAGCTTGTGACACAGTGATGATATGGCTACGTGGAATCACACGACAGATTGTGAAAATGAAATCAGTATCTTCACTCCTTCGCTCATAGCAGATGACTTGAAAGTGTTTAGCAGAACGTGTAATAACAAAGAATGAATGCACTGCTACAGAAAGTATTCGATTTATAAAAAAACGTTAATGTGGAAGAACGGAGAAATTTTTGAGATCTGTGGTTATTCGTGCCAAATGCGAGAACAGTGTTTCAACGAAAACGACACCTCTTGCTGCATTCTGCAAGACTATCCGTTGGTACAGGATATATGTGAGTATATTATTTGAACATATGGTTTTATTCAGTTTCTAGAACTATGGATTATATGTCTTTACAAGTGTTACTCGTAAGGGGCAATACTATCAGATATGTATCATTAACTACAGCACAATCAGAAAGTAGGACAACTATACAAAAAGTCAAAGTAAATAAAGCTATTCGGAAATGTCTTCGAGGGAATCTTGGTACTGTATACAAACTAAGTCTGACGGGATTGAACTCTTGATGATTTATTCATCGACAGCGTCACGTAAAGAAATTGTATGTTATGTCAACTGTGGCATTTTCGCCGTGAATAACCTAAATATTTAACTGAGATATATATATGAGAAATATAATTTCGTCAATTGAGAGACGGAAAAAATCCCTTTCGATAGCAAAAGAACTGTAAAATTCTCTTCCATAAATGAAGCGGAAATGATGTTAGCATTTCCATAAATGAAGACTTTGACTCAAGAGTTTGAAATACTGCAATGTGGCATGTTCCAGGACTGTCAATGTCAGACTAAAAATTCCCATACTACTTAGACCATGCAGCAATCAACCAGCTATACCTGAAAGATCGAACCAAAGAAACACACTGTGGGCATAACATCCCGCACGTACTTTGCAGACTGTAACACAAAAGCAAGAAATATGGCTTAATTAAAATACACCGGCGAACATCCTACAAAAGGTACGTGAAAATACGTTTCGTGGCAAACAAAAGCAAAAACAGGTAAAGCCAGCAAACAGTAGTAGTAAAGCAATGATGTAGGTAACAAAGAATCATAGATATCTGAATCTAGTTACCATACAGTTGGGTGAGAACGGCGTTCCCAGAAATATGTATCCTAAGCCATGTCCACATAAATTTTACTGAAATCAGAAACCATGAAATTCGTTGAGTGAAAGAAAACGTTTGTTTTCCCGTGACTCCCATCTACATTTAAACTACAGCGACACAAGCGGCACGCTTGCTAACTCCATTTTCGTTGGAGAGGATAATCGGTGTTAGTATCTGAATATAAAATCTAGCCATGTGTTGGCTAAGGAGTAAGTAACTTTACTTTTATATAGTGTTCTTATTTTGCCGTCATGTGATTGATAAATTGGCCGAAGTGATAAAAAAACACACAAGAGACAGCTGAAACTATAAAAAGCAGGAGGTTGAGAACATAAAAGCACACGAACCACATTTACTGAAAATCTATTTTCCCTCCATGTGTCTAATGCTCATGAAAATGATGCAAATACAGGGTGTTACAAAAAGGTACGGCCAAACTTTCAGGAAACATTCCTCACACACAAATAAAGAAAACCTGTTATGTGGACATGTGTCCGGAAACGTTTAATTTCCATGTTAGAGCTCATTTTAGTTTCGTCAGCATGTACTGTACTTCCTCGATTCACCGCCAGTTGGCCCAATTGAAGGAAGGTAATGTTGACTTCGGTGCTTGTGTTGACATGCGACTCATTGCTCTACAGTACTAGCATCAAGCACATCAGTACGAAGCATCAACAGGTTAGTGTTCATTACGACCGTGGTTTGCAGTCAGTGCAATGTTTACAAATGCGGAGTTGGCAGATGCTCATTTGATATATGGCGCGGTACGTTCGTATCGAGACAAATTTCCAGAACGAAGGTGTCCCGACAGGAGGACGTTCGAAGCAATTGATCGGTGTCTTAGGGAGTACGGAACATTCCAGCCTATGACTCGCGACTGGGGAAGACCTAGAACGATGAGGACACCCGCAGTGGACGAGGCAATTCTTCGTGCAGTTGACGGTAACCCTAAAGTCAGCGTCAGAGAAGTTGCTACTGTACAAGGTAACGTTGACCACGTCACTGTATGGAGAGTGCTACGGGAGAACCAGTTCTTTCCGTGCCCGTACAGCGTGTGCAGGCACTATCAGCAGCTGATTGTCCTCCACGGGTACACTTCTGCGAATGGTTCATCCAAAAATGTGTCAATCCTCATTTCAGTGCAAATGTTCTCTTTACGGATGAGGCTTCATTCCAACGTGATCAAATTGTAAATTTTTACAAACAACATGTGTGGGCTAACGAGAAGTCCGCAGCTCGTGGTCGTACGGTACCGTTCTCGCTTCCCACGCCCGGGTTCCCGGGTTCGATTCCCGGCGGGGTCAGGGATTTTCTCTGCCTCGTGATGACTGGGTGTTATGTGCTGTCCTTAGGTTAGTTAGGTTTAAGTAGTTCTAAGGTCTAGGGGACTGATGACCATAGCTGTTAAGTCCCATAGTGCTCAGAGCCATTTTTTGAGCTAACGAGAATCCGCACGTAATTGTGCAATCACGTCATAAGCACACATTTTCTGTGAACGCTTGGGCAGGCATTGTTGGTGATGTCTTGATTGGGCCCCATATTCTTCCACCTACGCTCAATGGAGCACGTTATCATGATTTCATATGGGATACTCTACCTGTGCTGCTAGAACGTGTGCCTTTACAAGTACGACACAACATGTGGTTCATGCACGATGGAGCTCCTGCACGTTTCAGTCGAAGTGTTCGTACACTTCTCAACAACAGATTCGGTGACTGATGGATTGGTAGAGGCGGACCAATTCCATGGCCTCCACGCTCTCCTGACCTCAACCCTCTTGACTTTCATTTATGGGGGCATTTGAAAGCTCTTGTCTACGCAAACCCGGTACCAAATGTAGAGACTCTTCGTGCTCGTATTGTGGACTGCTGTGATACAATACGCCATTCTCCAGGGCTGCATCAGCGCATCAGGGATTCCAGGCGACAGAGGGTGGATGCATGTATCCTCGCTAACGGAGGACATTTGGAACATTTCCTGTAACAAAGTGTTTGAAGTCACGCTGATACGTTCTGTTGCTGTGTGTTTCCATTCCATGATTAATGTGATTTGAAGAGAAGTAATAAAATGAGCTCTAACATGGAAAGTTAGCGTTTCGGGATACATGACCACATAACATATTTTCTTTCTTTGTGTGTGACGAATGTTTCTTGAAAGTTTGCCCGTACCTTTTTGTAACACCCTGCGTAGTGACATATCGAAATCAGATTTTTCGTGATTGTTGGAACGAAGAACAGTACAAAAATTTCACTTCAAAAATTCATATCTTGAAGAGAACAAATTTATAGGTCGTCGTGTAGGTCGTGCACAGTGGAGGCAGGAACTGTTAAGTGAACAGCATTGGTAGCAACAAGTTGGATGAAAAAATATCCAGGTATGCAAAAAACTTTGAGTATCCACAGAACTTGTAAGAAGACGTTTAGAAATTCTACATTTTACGTGCCCAGTCGATAGACTGTTCTGAAATTAGTCTATTCCTACATTTGTTTTTATCTATATGTATTAACAGGGATAGTGAAACAAGAAAAATAGCCGGTACTCCAGGGCCGACAGCACTGCCCCCTGGCCCGGGCTGTCTGCTACCACCTCACAACAGCGCTACTGAGTCGCTACTAGAGTCCTGATTATACTTCTGTTTTACTTTCGCCGTTAATAGATTTTGAGAAAACAAGTGTAAAAAAGTGTAAGACTAGACTAATTTGAGAGAAGTGTATCGAATGGGCATGCAAAATATCGATTTAAAAATATATTTTGTTTGAGACGGGAAACAAACCGACGCATTCTGTTAGTACTGGGCATCGCATGAATGCCGAGACGAGCAGTAATGAACTGGGCTGACTCTAGTTAAACGACGCAAAAACTAAACGGTAAATGTCCTCCGAAATGCAAGAGAAAAGGCGTCTGACGTCTCTTAGAAGGGACACGCTAAAGCACTGTACACAACTTCATAGGCAACTACAGTTATTGAAAAGCTTTTATTTCAATAAGTCAATTAAATAAAGTTGCACAGGAAACAACAGTATTCAGAGTCGTTATGGAGGGAACGTTTTATGGCGTTGAAAAATTATTAAGTTGCTTATCTGCTCGTGGTGGGTCATCTTTATCTATATAGTTAACATTCAGGTGGAGGCGGTAGCGAAATTTTAGCGAGTCCGTTAATGTTAAAGTACTTCCTTTTGGTCATCGGTCCAACCTGACGGTAATAATCCCCTTCCATGCAAAATAATATATTTTGATGGGTAAAACCCACTTGTTTGGTTGTGTTTCAGACACGAATCTAAATTATTTTTTAAAAGTCGTTACTATTATCGCTATTTTGTAATAGTGTAACTCTGATTCAATAAGATACCGATCATTACGTTTTCTTCCAAATACTATTGTATACGACTGACATATTGTGATAGTGGTTACAGCGTGTGAAACGGATGTATGAAAGTTCTCCTCACGAACTCCAGGCACTATAAACACACTTGGTACTTTGTACCACGCACCTATGACGTAAAATTGACGCACATAACTATGATATGTTTAAAGACCACATGAATAAGCGCCTCTCAGTTGTAGAGAGGTCCCCCGTAGAGCAGATATGGATTCATTATTCACTTCGCAACACCATATGCACAAACAGAAAGCACAACAAAACAGTAAGAAACTGGCTGCTGCACTGCCATAGGGTCTACACATTATTATTATTTTTTTTCTTCTTCTTTTTCTTCTTCTTCTTCCTCTTATTGTTATTAGAAGCAGTGGTCAGTGGCAAAGCGTTGGAAACCTGAAGTCTTCGAATTTTTGGCACTGCAAAAGTAAGGAGACGAACACAAATGATATTTTACAAACAGTAAATAAATGTAAACATTTTAACTGGTCTGGTTGTAGTGTGGTGTGTAACGTTCTCGATAGAAAACTGACGTAAACAAAGAGCTCTGCACAACAGTAAGCACTAGACAATACCATCACCCTTGTTCCTGTAGTCACATAGTGTAATTGGAGGTTGTTTTTAAAGAAAATAACTTTCATCCAGGTCTTTCCATACTTATGCTAAAAGATTGTAGTTCATTGTAGTCATTATATTTTGTACAGTTATTACAAAAATTGTCAATAAACTGAAGTATTTCAAGCCATAATAAGTATGCAACATAGCATAACATAAATATGTAACATGGCATAGTAAAAGTGATGTAGACTTACATATGTTACCATAGAAAAACATGTGCGGCAATACCTTAAGGTTTGGGTATTATAGTGGCGTAAAAGGAGAAAAGAAGAGAAAAACTAATCATCCTGGGAATTAGAAATCGCTTCGCAGAACATTTAGCGCAACTGTGGCTAGGGAAACGACTGACAACAATAACAGTATTAAAGAGATAAGACTGGGCCTTATGCTTGGTGGATGTTTCGTCTGCTAAGACGACAGGTAGCACTTTCAATGCCTTCCCTATGAAATGTGTTTTTCGCGACCTATGAAGACGCAGCATCCGAAATTCGAGGTCCCTACAAATAGCATCGTCGCCACTCCCGGAATCTGTCAGCATGTTGCTAGAATGTTAAGGTGCTGTCGTCTGATCTTACGTATTTTTGTTGATGCTAGAGATACAGAACAGCTATTAAAAATGTTACTGCTATCAATTTATTAAATTATACGCTACATATAAGTCATATGACATTATATATTTTCAGGATAGTCATAATTCCTATGAAGTCGAGAGCATTAATATGAGTAACTACATCTGTCGAGCTGGAGACCGAGATTTTACTATTTGTCACTAAATTAACCTCTTGTGTGTGGAGGTCATATACGAGTGCGGATCCACTTGTGCTGGTTTAGGCATTCTTTGCATGGTCTTGATATAAATGCATGCAATGATTACTAAACAATAGCCACTGTCGCTGACATCAGCCGTGTGCGTGTACTGTGTTGACCCTATCTAATTAGTTCAAGCAACAAACAACAATTACTTTACTCAGTATCTTTCTATGAAGTTAGGCAGTTTATGTATCGCTCTTTCCTATTCCTATTCAAAGTAAGAATAATAACTAAGTCCCAAATTGGTTAATACCTTATGCCACACCCCAAAGATCTCCGTGGACAAATCCCTAAAGGGCAAATGTCATTTCGTAAATATGGACTCATACAGCTCTCCATCCTAGACTATCGTCTGCCAACCTCCACGTCTCTGCATAATTACCATAATCCGCATTCATTTGAACCAGGTCCCCTTCTCCTTTTAGAAGTTTCCTTGATCCCCAGGAAGTGTCCTAACATATTTTAGTGAAGATGTGATCTATAATTCTTTTTCCAAAATTCTATAGTGTCACACGAGCCACCAATGAAATCTTCAACATTCTCCTGTAACACCACATTTCTAAAAGTTCCATTCCCTTCTTGTGTAAACTGCTTACCGTCAACGTTTCTCGATCGTAAAAGGTTACACTCTAGATATTACCAACAAAAAATGATGTATAATATTTAAATTTTGTTAGATATTAACACGTTTAGTTTCTTCCAGTATGATTATCTGGCTATAGCCTATCTGCGTTTTATATCCACTCTACTTTCTCCACTATCAGTTATTTTGTGCCCTAACAGTGAAACTCGTTTACTAGTATTACAATCTCATTTCCTTAACCAATGAACTGGCACTGCCTGATTTAATTCGACTACATTTAATTATACTGGTTTTACTTTTCTTCGTGTCTCCTTCTGAAACACTATCCTTTCTGTTCAACTGCTCTTACAAATCCTTAGCCGTCTCTGGCAGAATTACAATGTCTTGAGCAAACTTCAAAATTTTTATTTTTTTCTCTGAAATTTTATTCCTGTTCCAAATTTCTCAGTGGTTTACTTCATATTTTCCTAAGTGTATAGACTGAGTAATACTCAGGTATGGTTAGTCGTTCGCTGTCTAGGGATAGTGTCTTTAATTAGTAAACTTCCTCGGTTCCGGGTTCGAAACCCGCCACCCCTTATATCTTGATTAATAATCAGCACTTGGCAGCCGAAGGCTTTCGGCATAAGAAGTCACCCTTATCCTACCAACGGCTTTGATAAAGAGGGGGGATTAGCGGACAGAGGTTCATGGCACTCAGTTCTCCTTGGAGTGTGGAACTGCCCCTAAAGCGGAAGAATCAACAATGATCAACGGCATGAGGATGCAAAAGGCAATGGCAAGTACTGCATTAAAGATACATGACATGTATCCACAGGACATGTGGCCTGTAATCCAAAAACGTGTCACGATGATCCCTCCATTGGCAGATGATTCCGAAATGGTACCCATTCATTTCTCTGGGAGGGGACTGCCACGGAGGAGGTGACCACAACAAAAAATTGAATAACCAACGAAAGGATAACGTTTTATGGCTCGGAGGGTGGAATGTCAGAAGCTTGAATGTGGTAGGGAAGCTAGAAAATCTGAAAAGGGATATGCTAAGGCTCAGTCTAGACAAAGTAGGGGACAGTGAAGTGAAATGGAAAGAAGACAAGGATGATCGTTGTACGAGTTGCAATTTATGCACACTAAAAATAATATGTATCCCGTGGTACAATCAACTTGAGTCCATCGAAGAAACTGGGGCAATTCTTGAGTTCTTTTTGATTGTTTATATCGTTTACAGTAGTCAATAAAAAGGCAGTTTTCATCATCTTCACCGCACTGCTTCAGATTATAAGGAAAAGAAAGAAAAAGTCGATTGAACATTCTTTGAGATGGGAGTGCTTTCTAACAGACGCTTTGCAAGGACTGGTATGTGAGAGAAGATTGAGAGGTAAGAGGAGTGACATAATGATAGACATCATAAAGGGGATTAGAATTCCTGCGGACCTGAAGAGGGTGGCAGAAGACAAGTGAGCATGGAGACCTACCATCTGAAAATCTGCCTTTGTGGAGAACTAAGGGTTACATCAGAAGCAGGCAATCCAAATTTTTCCTGGTTATAGCTTTTAGCAATTTCTAGCCCTCACTGGTCCTTGCTTTCATAAAATTAATTCCTTCTGCCTAAGATTCATTACGTTAAAATAACATTTTCAGAAATGAAATGATATATCATTTCATAGCAGGACCCTCTGCCTTTCAGACGTGGCACCCGGAGAGTACGGTGATACGTCGACGATATTCTAGCCCAGTTTTGTTGTCCTTCATGGCAAGCCATCTTGGGCATACATTTCAGCGAGATGATACCCTCTCGCCACAGCAATAGTTTCTACTGCTTGTCTTCGTGCTTCACAAATTCTACCTTGCCCGTCAAGATCTCTGAGTCTCTCCCCAAGTGACAACGTTTGAATCAATATGAGTAGGACTCTACGATCATTTCGGAATTTTTACAATCTAATAAGCCAAGTGAATATAATTGACCACAGTATCCTTCAGGATGACATGCAACAACTTTGTCAATAGATGCCAAGCCGAACAACAGCTTACGTAAGGGCCTGAGGTAGAAGAAAGCGTTATTGACTTGCTCAGATTGTACAGCTATTTCTCTTAAATAAATCATCGTTTTTTTCCGAAATCGTGATTTTTTTGCTGGTCTGTAGATGTACATCAATTCTACCGATTACCGTTTGTTATGCGCTGTTTGCGCTGTTCTCTCTCTCTCTGTCTCAGAGTGTACCTTTCATCTGATTTTCATCTACTTCCTTTCACTTTTAGTAATATTAAGTTGTATTTCATTTTTCTTGTAAAGCACTTTCACATTATCTTCCATCTGTGAGCTCTTACATGTTATTGACTTACCTTAAAAGCTACTGATATTCATAAAGCTGTCTCTCTTTTGTCCAAAGGTAACTAAAATTTTTTTTTACAGGCCATATCTTTCTCTCCCCTTGTTGTGTGGGTATCCACCCCCTTGCGTTTGTCCTCTTGCAATTCCTGCTTCGCCACTGAGCACTTTCTGTGAATCATGCTTTTTAAATGTCTGTAGTCCGTTTACAATGCGTCACTTGTTTCACTTTTGTGTTTCCTATTAAAATCAAATTGAAGACAAGGACAGGGAAACGTGCAAACCCCCAAATGTAAAAACTAGAGATAGTTGTTGCCATGTGTTGCTGGGTACGCGAAATATGAAAATTGACTTTGGCCTCACCATAATTTGATATTTAAGGGTGAGACCAACATCAATTTTGATAGTTCCCGTACCCAGCAACAGATGGTAACATCTATTTCTAAGCTTTTACATTTCAGGGATAGCCCGTCTTTCCTTGCTTGTCTTCAGTTGTCTTTTTATATTAGTTACATGTTCTGTACAAAGGACGCAGGATTTCCGGTAGATGAACTTATAATACAAGCCTATTCGGTTCAATGTATTGTTTGCTACAGAGCTACATTTGTCTCTGTAGACACTGTCAGACATTTGGGACATATTTTCAGTAGAGACGTTTCCCAAAAAAATATTCAAATGTGTGTGAAATCTTATGGGACTTAACCGCTAAGGTCATTGGTCCTTAAGCTCACACACTACTTAACCTAAATTATCCTAAGGACAAACACACACACACCCATGCCCGAGGGAGGAATCGAACCTCCGCCGGGACCAGCCACACAGTCCATGACTGCAGCGCCGTAGACCGCTCGGCTAATCCCGCGCGGCCGTTTCCCCAAGTTACGTCATCTGGCTGCATTTGGTGTCTGGTCCAAGTCCTTAAATTTCAAAGTGTCCTGTCTTTTTTTCGGAAAGGTTAACTTTGTGCGAAAGTTATTCGGAACGTCGCGGCAGTTAAGTCAGTCTCACAAAAAGTGTGCTATATTGTTGGTCTGAAGAATGCATTCCACACCCTTAAGAGATCCATAAAGTTATCACTATTTTTGGCTGTATAGTCACGAGATATTTCACAACGCCGATTTCAGACAGTGTAGCACTAGGGTGGTTCTGCAACAGTGAAATGCTTATGATGCTGAGGAACAAATTACTCGATGGTCTGAGCTTGAAACTGTGTACGTATGTTCCACTGCGGAACACAGATCATTAACTGGTTTAAATACTTATGAAAAGATACTGGAACGTCAGTGACTATACTTAACACTAACAAAAAAAATATCAGCCCAAACCATATTTATTTTAATTTCATAGTGGTTACTGGTTTTGGTTTTAATTTCATAATAGCGGTCATATTCTCGAAACCGACAGTGAAGTAAAATTAAAAGTAACAGAATTTGGACTCATAATTTTTATGTTTATTCATCATCATCATCATCATCATCATCATCTTGGACAGTTTCCAGCCACTGGCTGGGTCTGTCGGGAACACAAGCCTCTCCATCGTGTTCTGTCTTTCCACCATTCCCCCTCTTCCACCTTCGTCCAATTCTCTCCTCTTCTCGGCACACATTCCTTCACTCCCTTCACCCATCTATCTCTTGGTCTTCCTCTGGGCCTCTTCCCCTCCAGTTGCAGATCAAACATCCTCTTTGGAATTCTTCCCTCATCCATTCTCTGCATGTGTCCATACCACTGCAGTCTTGATTTTTCTATCCTGTCCTGTACTGGTTCCTCCTTTAGTCTTTCCCTCACATACACATTTCGCAATCTGTCTCGTCTTGTTACACTCAACCTGCTCCTCTGGAACTTCATTTCACTAGCCTGCATTCTACTTTTGTCGCTTTTGTGCATTACCCATGTCTCACTTCCGTATGTCAATATGGGGACAAAGTAGGTTCGGTATATAATTCCCTTGGATTTCTGTGGGACCTCCTTGCTCCAAATAAACCCCCTAATGCATTTGTAGAACTGCCCTGCTTTTCTGCACCTTTCATTTATTTCCGTTGCGTTTCCCCCCTTACTTTCAATCATGCTTCCCAGGTACTTGAAGTTCTCTACCACTTGTAGTTTTTCCCCTCCACAAGTTATATCCACATTTGGCCTATTCTTCTTCCTTGTTGTGACAATTATTTCACTTTTCTTTGCAGAGAAATGCATTCCATATTGTGCTGCCGTTGCCTCCCATACATCTAACTGCTCTTGCACCTCCTTCTCGCAATTTCCCCATAACATCAGGTCATCGGCAAAAAGCACTGCTTTCATTTTATGATCTCCAATTGCATCTGATACTTGCTGCAGGATTTCATCCATAACAATAATAAACAATAAAGGCGAAAGTGCACTTCCCTGTCGCAGCCCATTTTCCAGCTTGAACCATGCAGTACGTTCCCTCCCCACTTTCACACAACTCTCACTTCCCTCATACATTTTTCTGACTTTTCGTGTTATCTCTTCATCTATCCCTTTTGCGTTCAGCACATCCCAGAGCTTGTCCCTACAGATACTGTCATACGCCTTCTCAATATCTAAAAAGGCCATGATTAAGTCCTTCCCATACTCATAGTGCCTTTCCTGCAGTTGCCTTACCGCAAATATGAGGTCCGTTGTTGATCTTCCCGGTCTGAAACCGTACTGCTCCTCTTGCAGTCTACTTTCAATACTGCTTCTTATTCTCTTCTCCAGGATCTTTTCATAGATTTTTCCGCAGTGGCATAGCAGGGTGATTCCTCTGTAGTTCTCACATCTCCTTTTATCCCCTTTCTTGAAGATCGGGACTATAATTCCTTTCTTCCAATCCTCAGGAATTCTGTTCTCCTTCCACACCACCCTCAGCACTCTGTATAGCCACTGGGTTCCTACTACTCCTGCTGCTCGTATCATATCCACTGTTACTTCGTCCCAACCTGGTGCCTTGCCCCCTTTCATCCTCTTTATGGCTTCTTCCACTTCATTCCAAGTTAGATCATCAATTTCCCCACTATTATAATCGTCTGCTGCCTTAGGCTCTCCATCGCTGTTAGTTACCCGCTTGGCGGCATTCAACAGATCTTCAAAGTACTTCTTCCAAATCTTTTTGAGCTCATGCATTTCCTCCACAACTCTTCCATTATTATCCATGATCCTGAGGCACTCGCTTCTGTCGTTCCTCTTATTTCTTACCATGGTGTAAAGTACTTTTTTGTTCCCTTCACTGTCCTCTTCTAACATTGTTGTCCATTTTTCCATCCACTTCTTCTTCTCCGCCCTTACTATGGTCTGTGCCGCTTTCTTGCTTTCCTTATATTTTACCCTAGCTTCCTCTGTTCGGGTCTGGAACCATTCTCTGAAGGCTTTGTTCTTTCGAAGTACTGCCTCTTTACATATGTTGTTCCACCATGGGGTTTCCTTACTTCTCCTCTTTGTGCTAGTTCTTCCGCACACAGTCTCAGCTCCCTCAACTAGAGCCCTCTTAAAATCTCCCCATTCTTCTTCCACTGTTCTCTGATCTTCCTTTGGCAGCTTCTTCCTGATCAGTGTCTGGTACTGGGTCCTCTGTTCATCCTCTTTCAGCATACATGTCTTCAACCTTTTCTCCTGTATATCTGTTGCCCTACTATCTTTTTTCTCTCTCAGGGTGGCTACCAACAGCCGATGGTCACTGTCTTAGGCATCAGATGGAATGACCTTAACATCTGTGAGGCTGCTCATCATCTGCCTATCCACTAGTACATAGTCTACTACTGAAGTTTGAGACCAGTCTCCACTGTACCAAGTTATTTTGTGGCTACTTCTTGTACCAGGAATTTGCGATCGCCAGCCCATTCCTCTTGCAGAATTCCAGCAACAATTTTCCTTCTCTATTTCGGTTCCCCCAGCCCTCTGGTCCCATTATCTCCTCGAATCCTTTCCTGTCTGTGCCAACATGTGCATTGAGGTCCCCTATTATAATCTGATTACCTCCATTTAGCTGCTTTTGCATGTCATCTTCAAATTCCTCCTTCTCCTTTTTTGTACACCCCACCTGTGGGGCATATGCTTGGATGATTTCAATGCTTTTTCCTTTCACTCGTACTCTGGCTTTTATCATTCGATCATTGATACCTTCCACCTCCTCCTGCAGACCCTCTCTGACCACTATTGCCACTCCATTTCTTCCCATCTCATTCCCTATCCAGTACAGTTTACATCCTTTACTTAGTGGTTTTTCACCAACTCCTCTCCACCTAGTCTCAGCAAGTCCCAAGATGTCCAATTTCCTCCTTTCCATCATTTCTACAATTTCTTCTAACTTCCCAGTTAGAGTCCTTACGTTTAAGGTGCCCAGTCGTAAACCATCTCGTAATCCTTTTCCATTGCTTGGTCGGTTTCCTTTAAACCCGTTCCGTGATCCGAGGCATGTTCCCTTTTTAAAAGCAGTTGATTTATCCACTACTGGCTTGCTAGGCCTATCGCAGCTTCACCAGAGCCCCGTTAGCCGTCACGTTTCAGGGTTCCCATAGGGCCTTCCCAGCTACCGTAGCGGTCCTGGGGCACAAGAAGTCCCCGCTGTACATCGCCCCTATAGGCAGTCCCCTACTTTGTGCCGTTGCCCATCTCCCACGACTTGGACGAGGGGTTGGACTTATATTTATTAACTCTTCTATTTTTTCTGCGTGTAGAAGGGTAACAACCTGTGTTCCTAATTACTATCATCACAAACTCCATTACCAATGTATGCATCAGTATGCCAAGGCTGGTACCATTACTTGGCTACTTATATGTCACGTCCGTTGATGGTTAGGAAATTCTTTGCGTCCAGGAAGATGAATATCGTCAAGGTGCTATCAAAAGATTTATCGTAAAGTCACATCGCAGAGAAAAACCGAATAGTGACTCATCGAAAATGTTAGGAATCTCAAATAGAGATGGTCTGAACGTTTGTGTCATCAACACTTTCTCAGTTTGCATATTCTTCTTCTCAGTCCACTTGTTGCTCAGTGTTCTCTGCTCGAGCATGAAAAGAAATCGATACCGAGTAATGATTGCCACGGCATGAGATTCCAGGCGCTAGACCACCGAGAAGTACCACCGGGGGATGCGTAAAATGAAAGGAATTTTATCACGTCGCTGGTACGGTAACAGTTGTATATTGCTAGCAACATAGAATACTAAGCACGAAAATGTAGCAGTGTCGATCACCATCAAGGTAGCCAACCTCCTTGTGTCACATACACCACATCAATGCTCAAATACGTCGTAAGATTGAATGACCTCCCAAACCCATTGTCAGACAGAACTTTAGTCAAATTTCTTCCACTCAGGTTCTAGACGTTTTCACCAAAAGCGGGATCAAACACATTTTTCAGCGCCCCCTATCCCCTTGTTTTGTCACTGGGAACATAATTCACCTAGCATTACTCAGGTGTCTCTAAGCTGCAAGGTTTTTCTATATCTATTAACTATCTGTCTGGACCATTTTGCTGTACCTTGAGGCATCAGAATCCATTCTCGAGTCTGCCAATTCCAGCTTGAAATCTCCAACATCAGTCATTACAAAATAAATTCACGTGCTGCTCCTTATCGCTCACCTATTTTACCTCCATAATATACATCACGTGTAAGATTTTACCATAGCGCAAGATTTTAACAAAGCTAACAATACATATTAGCATTCGCCATTTAGCTCTATATTTCTTCTTTGATTTTCCGTCTACAGTTGACGTTTTCATGGAATAACTGTCCCGCCGTGTAGGTACCTGCATGCACTGGAATCCCACTACCCATCGCCCATGCCTTGCAGACACATTCTCTCTCGTGACATGCACAGAAGAAGCAAAATTTCCCGCATAATATGTGGTGCAAAACAAACATTAAAATAACAAAAATGTTCGGATAAGGTGACAACTGTCCTTCGTCGGACAGAGAGTCAGAGCGAATCACTTTCTTCATAGCAATATGCACAATATGTGATTTGTGAACGTCAGATGACCAGCATATTACAAACTGACTTTGCATGCATCGATTCTGTGTCAGTAGAGTCACTTTGCTGTATATGACAGTTTCACTGTAGCCTATAGTCATGACACTGAAACATGAGGAAACAGCGTGTTAGTACCTGTTGAGATTACTGTTCGACATGTGCTCACTCTTCTCAGTCTTTACGGTACAAAGAAGATATGCTGCTTCATTTATCGCATGTAGTTAGTTGTGCGATTTGGTGGCGGTAAAAGTAAATTCAGCCAGGTACAAAGCAGCTGCAAGAGGAGACACCTAGAATTACGTACCAATTTTGTCCAGAGTATTTGTTAAAGTTGATCAAGTAAAGTTTATAAGAAATCGTAAGCTATTATCCTTTTACAATTCCATGGTCCTCTGTTCTATTTTCTCGTTGCTATGAAGTATCGTCGAAACTAAGCTCAAAATAAGCGTCTGAGTGGATGTTACGGATGTTCAGGTACCAAATGTTGAAGGCCGTGTGTCAAAATAACTCGACATTTCACCGCCACCCATCTTGAGCACTTATCCAATCACACCAGTAGACGAAGGCTGCGCAGCGAGGAACCTCCAATGGCGGAAATACAGTTCGCCGACGCAGACGTCAATTCTCGCGGCCGTCACCTGTCAGTTGTCTAAATTCGTTACTGCGAGGGGAGCAGGCAGCAGATTCGACTACGCCCACTACCTTCGACGCCGCGTATACACGTTGCTAGCACCGTGGGCCTCCTACAAGATCGCTGGAGAAAGTGGACATACTCAGGAAAACGTAGCGTACCTGTGTCGTGGACTATTTGTTGAGCCATTTTCTGTAGCGGGCAGTTGTTTTATTCTTATATGACGTATGACCCACTGCAGCCTCCTTCGTTCAGGATTTAGCTGGATTTTGTAGTCTTTTCTCCGATATTTTGTTGTGAGCGCGGCATTTGCTTGCATTGCACTGAAGAGCCAAAGAAATAGGTGCACATGCCTAATACCGCGTAGAGCCCCCAGCGAGCACGCAGAAGTAACCCCAGCACGATGTGATATGAACTCGATTAATGTCTGAAGAACCTCTGGAGTTAATTGACACCATGAATCCTGCAGGACTGTCCATAGATCTGTATGAGTACGACGGGCAGGTCACCTCCCCTCGACAACACGTTGCAACGCATTCCAGATATGCTCAATAATGATCGTGTCTCGGGAGTTTGGTGACCAGCGGAAGTATTTAAGCTCAGAACAGCGATGCTGGAGCCACTCTGTAGCAATTCTGGACGTGAGAGGTGTCGCATTGTCCTACTGGAATTGCCTAAGTCCGTCGGATTGCACAATGGACATGAAAGGGTGTAGGTTACCAGACAGTCGTATCTAGATGTGTCATGCGTTCCATATCACTCCAACTGCACACACCACACACCATTACAGAGCCCACCAGCTGAACCAGCCCCTGCTGACATGCAGGGTCCATGGATTCAGAAGGTTGCCTCCATATCCGGGCATGACCATCCCTTTGATACCATTTGAAACTGGACTCGTCCGACCAGGCAACATGGTTCCGGTCATCAACAGTCCAATGTCGGTGTTGACGGGCTTAGACGAGGCGTGAAGCTTTGTGTCGTCCAGTCAAGAAGAGTACAGAAGTGGGCCTTCAGCTCCGAAAGCCCATAACGATGGTGCCGACCGGAGTGGCCGCGTGGTTCTAGACGCTACAGTCTGGAACGGCGAGATCGCTACGGACGCAGGTTCGAATCCTGCCACGGGCATGGATGTGTGTGATGTCCTCAGGTTACTTACGTTCAAGTAGTTCAAAGTTCTAGGGGACTGATGACCTCAGCAGTTGAGTCCCATAGTGCTCAGAGCCATTTTGAACCATAACGATGGTTTTTATTGAATGGTTCGCACATTGAGACTTGTTGATGGCCCAACATTGAAATCTGCAGCACTCTGCAGATGGGCTGCGCTTTTGTGACGCTGAATAATTCTATTCAGTCGTCGTTGGTTCAGTTTCTTGGAGGATTTTTTCCGGCCGCTGCGATATCGCAGATCTGTTTTTTTACCGTATTTCTGATATTCACGGAACACTCGTGAAATGGTCGTATGGGAAAATCTCCACTTCAATGCTACCTCGGAGATGCTGTGTCCCATCTTTCGTGCGACGATTATAACACCACGTTCAAACTCACTTAATTCTTGATAACTGCCACTGTAGCATCAGATCTCGGTCTAACAACTGCGCCAGACACTTGTTGTCTTATGTAGTCGTTGCCGACCGCAGCGCCTTTTTCTTCCTGTGTACATATCTCTGTATTTGAATACACATGCCTATACCAGTTTCTTTTGCAGTGTATTCCGCCAGACTGTTTAGCCAATTTTCTGGACATGTATTCGCGGTTTGTGGTGAAAGTAGATCCTAATTTCGATTTCGTTTCCTAATTACCAGGTCACTAGATAGCGTGGCTTGGAGCATTGTGTATGCAACCCCACACTTATTCCTAATATGTTTTTGTAGGATCATTGTCTGTTGTCTTACCAGTTTAATGTTTTATTTACTGTTGTTTTGTATTTTATTAGAACAGTGTTTCATTCTGCTTATGTGTGTGCTATAGAACAGATTAGCTATTGTTTAATACCTAATTTATCGAATTCCAGAGCGATCCAGAAAGGGACCTAACTGTATGTTATAGTTGGTCTTGTGGATCAACAGATGATTTTTGGTAATGGAAATTCCCTGCACATTTGTGTAAAAAGAATCAATTTTTGTAAGATAGCTGACCAACAGATTCAAGTTGCACTACATTACTTGTTATTAGCTGTTTGTAGAACCAGCAACCTATGTGATAAATACACTGCAATTTGTCTGATTGTTATAAATGCCCGTCGGGCTTAGCTAATTTTTTCTGTGTAATTGATGACTTACTACCGCTATTTGCTTACCTTTAAACCCCTAAGATTAAGTATTTGCCATACTTTCGCTTCATGTACTTCTCTGTGTTTATTTATGACACCAGCGAGAGAGCCTTAATATCTACAATTAGTTTCGCTTATGATTTAATACTGCTGGTGCCATCAAAATCCTGCTTAAGTAAATCCAAGGCATACCATCTTGAAGCGGCTGTTAGTGTAAGTTCTGTTCAGTAAACTGAGGCACCACGTATGCTTTAAGCAATTTGCTGTGATGATCCCACTAGCATGATGTTGCGTATATTGTGAATTGACCGGCCAGTGCTCCATAAGGCTCACTTCGTTAATTATACTGATAGCGCTCATGCCTACAGAGTCGTGTCTGGACATAATGGGTTTCTTCTACGCTTACCCAAATTTCGCGTCAATCCTAAAGCACCTTTGCCCACTCAGACTCTCGTTTGTATGGCTACCCGCCGTTGATTGTTTTATGCTGTATGCATCTGAAATGTTATTAAAGATTTTTCAGGTGTATAATTTTTTTCGTTTAAGTGTGGTCAGTGATCTGTAAGATAGTCTTTATGGGAGAAATATCTTCCTCCTTAATGAAATCTGTATGAAAAATTTAAATATTTGGAAGTGCTTCATAGTGATAGGAATTTGTTGTTTTGCCTTAAGAGCTAATGCTAAATATACTTGTATGATCAGTTGAAGTTCTTGACATGTACTTGTTGGCTAATGAACAATTTTGTATGGCAGTTAACAATTCTTCCTGCAACTGTCTAGCACTCTAAATTATTTTGTGAAAAAAGAAAAGAGGTTTCCATTTGGGTCCACCAACTATCACCAAATTTTTTTTTTTATGTTATCAACCTGCATCCATACATTTAATAACTGTATCTATTAATGTGGTGAGCTTTGAGTTTAACTGCCTTATTTACTACTCATCAGTGCTAGCACTCCTGAATTGTGTATTTTAATAACTGTAAAGCATTCAGTTGTTTTTTAACGATAAACTATTATTTAAATTCATACAATTTTACTAACCCAGCACCTTTCTACTTCCCAGCCAGGTCCCTACCACCTCACCATTGATAGATGGTTTTTTTGTGTCAAAGACATCAATTATAAGGGAATTAACAGAAATGAATAGGTATAAAACATGTAGGTAGACAATGAAAAAGGACAAAGAAATCTATAATTAACTTGCATTTGCCCAAAAGTGAGCTACGTTCAAAGCATTACACTTAGCATACAGTTAGAGGTAATTGTACATAAATGAACATTCATAAATACACATAAATATAGACTAACAGACATTGCATTAAATTGTCTTCGCCCAGAAATGGGCAACGCCAAAGGTGTTAGAACTGGCCAGCATGAACTCTTCTTCAGTGAATATTGACATATAGTAACAAACTATTTTCTGTTATCCGCAATATATATTTTATTTTCTGTTTTAAGAATTCCTTACATACAATTTGTAACTCTTTATTTCTCAGTTTGTTCTGCCCATAATTGTTTTGAAACGTTTAAGCGCTATAGTCGAACTTTACAGCTGTTGGATGTTTCAATTACCATTGTTTCTTCCTTTATGTTACTGTTCATTGGTAATAAGTGGAATAGTAAGCAACTGCGTCACTACAAACTTACAATAATTGGATTACTAGCATCAGGGAAAAAAAGTGACACTATAGAATACAAATTTGCATACACATGAAATATACATAATTCACAAGGTCATTAAATTTGTAAGAATCATGTGTACATGGAATGCAGCTGAAGCACACACATCTTTACGTTTACTCATTTTTACTCGATGATAAATTGGTCATTCTATCCCATATACACATACAAATGTGTTTGCTGCATATGCACACATTCAATTTCTCTATCACCGTGGTGAATAGTGTGAATATCGTGGTGTGCCATTTCTGACCTGAGAAATAATCTGCTAATTGTTATGACGTGACAGGCCTATTTTTACTATGTACTGAATGGCCTTGTGATGAAAATTAGTTCGGCATGACATGTGTGGAGGAGTGTCATCTGCACCACCATGGAAGCATTCCCAGCCATTGAGGCTAAGTGCCACTCCCCTTCACCAATCCTTGATTGGCAACTGCCACTGTGTGGTACATGTACATTTTTGCAATAAGTGCTTCAAACTCCTCCGTTCATGACCAATTCACCTAATTTTTCATGAGTTGCGCAGCCTTGATTATTAGTTGGTGTTATGCAACAAAGACTATCAGCAGTACATCCAGACATGTAATATGCATATTGTTGCACATTATTTCTTCATGTTGATCAGTACCCTTCACCCAATAGGTGGAGCTCTACATATCCACTTACAGTATTTTTTGCTTTGCAAAAAGAGTTTTAGCAAACCCATAATTTAACTGCAGAAGAGTAAGTGCAGTACACACACCTAAATAAACAGGATCCATGAACTCCACAGATATCTTAGCCATCTCCTGAACTCGTTTAATATTTGGCTTAGTGAACAATGAACTTCTGTCACTTGGTGAATTCTATGAACCAGATAAATAAATATTCTAGTGGATTTTAACAACATCCACAGTTTTTTTTGAAAAATTTCATTGTTCATAAGTTAGTAACATTTTTTATGTTGGAACCACAAGTCGATGAAGCCCACTTAGTGGTATTATTGTTAATGTATTTCTTCTGCTAACATGACGTCACCAATATAACAGCATAGGTGACTAAGAAGTTTCATCTGAGGTTATGCTGAAATCTTAAGTATATATTTTATCTTCCAGCATCATCATTAGTTTGCGGAGGGAATACTTCTGTGCAAAATTTAGGAAATGCCAAGTCTGCCTACTAGGCATATGTTCCATCACAATCAGCTGCCACATACAGGAAAGTGCCTAATCTTCAGATTTCATTATGTGATCATATCCATGTAAATTGTTTACATCTAACTACAGAATGTGACTTGTATTGACATATATATTGTTGAATTTTGCAGAGTTGCAGCGGTTACTTGCCTTAGCCTGTCTATAAACACACAGGCAATATCCCACATCAGTCCCATGCTCAACACATTCGAGCATGTTGACGTAAGTTAGGAGTTATATTCCAACACCTTTGAGCATTGTATTCTGCAAAAGCCCTGGCATGGTGGAGTAAAGTACAGAATCCAGTGTGTAAGTTCCCATGCAAACCTTCTGGAATTTCTCGAAAATGTCTGCAAGTATGTAAACCTCTGTAGACATACAAAATTTTAATTAATCTCATAAGTTAGAGGTGTCAAACTCCTGCCCAAGAGTCACCACATACCCATGTACATATCTGCAATGGCACTGGCTATAAGACTACAGGAAAATGTTGTATTGTCAAACAATGTAGTTTTTTGGGGTCGAATCCAGATATTCATATGGGAAGACCCAATTCTTCACCATGTACTGAAACGTATCATTATCCAAATTTGCAACTTTAGAAAGATTCCAGTCCTCCTGACACCAGGTTTCAGCAAGATTCTCTAGAGGAGTGAGCATAAATCTTCATACTCAAGAAAGCGCAGTGATTTGCTTGAAAAATTAAATATGTTTTTCTGTGCTTTGAGAAAGGATACCAGACCGATCATGACTCAAACTGAACCTCGCAAGAGCTCAATAATGTGAAACGTTTATCGTACCTGCTCATATTGTGAAAATAATGGAAATATGTGGCGGTAATTTGTGATTGAAGTTGAACGTACTGTGTGTTGCATTGCAACTTGATAGATGACAAATATCCATACACAGTTGTTCAGAGTTATCAGCTAATGGCAGCCCACCAATATATAATTCATCTGCAGTCTTGTACACTATTTTACTTTTCTTTCGGTTGATCAGAGGAATGTTGGTGCAATGGATGGCATCAACTACACATGAGAGTTGTTTGACTTAAGAGAGCAGCTATCCTACAGTGTTTTCTTGGAACTGTGATTCAAAATGAGCCAAACTCAAGTCATTTATAGACACACCTCCTATTATGCTGCATATGGTGGGCGTCGTTCTGTGACAGTTCTATACACCTCAGTGGGGTCACCCTAACAGCACACCACAGGGGTGAGAAGACAATCAAAGTCGATGCATACCACGAAGTGTATACACTCCTACTAGTGGAATGGCTTGAACTTTAAGAACCTATTCACATCCGTAGGCATCTCCTCACATAACTGTATCTGTGTTGAGCAACCCTGCCTAGACGATCAGTACCACGGTTCGATCGTGTCAACATTGTTACTTTGTGCCAGGAAGGGTCTTAACAAGGGAAGTGTTCCGGCGTCTCGGAGTGAACCAAAACGATGTTGTTCGGACATGGAGGAGATACAGAGAGACAGGAACTGTCGATGACATGCCTCGCTCAGGCCGCGAAAGGGCTACTACTGCAGTGGATGACCACTACCTACGGATTATGGCTTGGAGGAATACGTAGTCCAACGCCACCATGTTGAATAATGCTGTTCGTGCAGCCACAGAACGTCGTGTTACGACTAACCCTGTGCGCAATAGGCTGCATAATGCGCAACTTCACTCCCGATGGCCATGGCGAGGTACATCTTAGCAACCGTGACACCATCCAGCGCGGTACAGATTGGCCCTGTTCATGGCGAATGGACCGCTCAGTATTGGCATCACGTTCTCTTTACTGATGAGTGTCGCATATACCTCCAACCAGGCAATTGTCGGAGACGTCTTTGGAGGCAAGCCGACCGGGCTGGACGCCATAGACACACTGTCCAGCGAGCGCAGGAAGGTAGAGATACCCTGATGTTTCCGGGTAGAATTATGTGGGGCCGACGTACGCCGCTGGTGGTCATGGAAGGCGCCGTAACGGCTGTACGATACATGAATGTCATCCTCCGCCCGCTAGTGCAACCATATCGGCAGCATATTGGCGAGGCATTCGTCTTCACGGACGACAATTCGCAACCGAATCTTGTGAATAACTTCCTTCAGGATAACGACATCGCTCGAATACATTGGCCAGCAAGTTATCCATACATGAACCCCATCGAATATGCCTGGGATGGATTTAAAAGGGCTGTTTAAGGACGACATGAACCACCAACCATTCTGAGGGATCTACGCCGAATAGACGTTGAGGAGTTGGACCATATAGACTAATAGTGCTTTGATGAACTTGTGGATAGTATGCCACGACGAATACAGGCTTACATCAATGCAAGATGACATGCTACTGGGTATTAAAGGTACCGGTGTGTACAACAGTCTGGAGCACCACCTCTGAAGGTCTCGCTGTACGTTGGTACAACATGCAATGTGTGGTTTTCATGAGCAATAAAAAGGCCGGAAATGATGTTTATTTTGATCTCTACTCCAATTTTCTGTACAGGTTCCGGAACTCTCGGAACCAAGTTGATACAAAACTTTTTTTTATGTGCATATATTTAAAGGTTAAAATTGAATGGGTTTGCGGCGTTTCATGAAAAGGGATGATTTTAATACTTGTAATTGCTTTCCATTGTTAAATTTTCTGTGTGTGTGTGTGTGTGTGTGTGTAAGGGGGGGGGGGAGATAACGTTTGTATGTTGCCATTATTGACATCTTAATCAAGCACCGTGACCTATATTCTATCCCCGATACTAATACGTATATGTTACAGGTATTATTAGTTATTATAATCAGAAAGGACAGAGACATGGACTATCAGAAACAGAAAGGCCGGCAAGTGTACTGAAGGACCTACCATTTGTAAAGCTAATACCAATATTGTGACGCCTAGCCCCCATCCTCTACACCTTCTGTTGTTTATTCCTTGATTTCCAATGAATTTACAAGGATGGTATCTTTTGTTTAATTGATTGTCTTGGGCGACATCTCGAGTAAGCCGTTCGTGTAATTAGGAGCTGTAATCTCTTGTTTTAAGGAGGAAAGGCCATCTTTGAAGGTTATTGGAATTCTTTAGATATTGTATTGTCACTATTATGTTACTGTCAGCGCCCGCATCTCGTGGTCGTGCGGTAGCGTTCTCGCTTCCCACGCCCGGGTTCCCGGGTTCGATTCCCGGCGGGGTCAGGGATTTTCTCTGCCTCGTGATGGCTGGGTGTTGTGTGCTGTCCTTAGGTTAGTTAGGTTTAAGTAGTTCTAAGTTCTAGGGGACTTATGACCACAGCAGTTGAGTCCCATAGTGCTCAGAGCCATTTGAGCCATTTTTTTACTGTCAGCAATCTGGTTGTAAAGGTAATAATGTTCTTTAATGCTACTTATCAGAGTTTGTTTAAAGCATTTTGAGTTGACAGTCTATGTTCAGGTGTTTAAGGTTCTGAAGAGACACAATAAATCTGTTTTTAAGGTATGTTTGTAAAGTGGGTTGGCACTTCATTACCCCCCTGTCGCTCCTACCATTTCAATTGAAGTCCGTACTTTATATTCGTCAGACCGCAAAGTTATCGTCATAGTTACCTAAGATTTCAGTACGGTCTCTTTTCTGGTTCTGTTCAGGAGCTTTCTCTTAATCGTTCCTAACGTATGTAACCTTGTAGTTTTCTTGTTAAGGCTTGTGATCCTAAGCGTAAGAGACATCACAGCTCCAAGTCGTTGAATGTATTGACTTGTTCCAACATGTCACTCTCTGTTACGATTTTAGAACTAATCAGCAAAAGGACGTGAATTTCGATTTGTTTGAGGAAGTGATAATACTGTAATTTTTGCCATTATAAGTAAGGAAATACAGCTCTATGAGGGTTATGTTCTGAATTAGTGAGTAAAACCTGCTCGTCGTGAGGAAGGAGTGAGTTCCAAACTATACATCTTCGTAGATAGGAATCTTCCATTGGCTTTTGCCGTTCGTTGACTTCTTTTATACTTAAGTTAAATAGTGCTGGCAATAAAGGACACACTTGCCGGACTCCTTGTGTGATTCTTCTCACTTCTCTACTAATTTTTTAAATGTAGGTAAGACTACAGAACTCTGCCTATCTTCTGGAACATTGCTTTCCTCCAGCACAGATTTATAAAATTTAGAAATCCGATCTTGAGATTTTTTTACACATATTTAGTAGGCTCCAAATTTATTTTGTCCTCTCATAGACACATTAAATTTTTCTCTTAGACTCTATTGCATCTTCCAGTTCTTTCAAGGACATTGGTTCTATCCCCTTCATATCTACACTCCTGGAAATGGAAAAAAGAACACATTGACACCGGTGTGTCAGACCCACCATACTTGCTCCGGACACTGCGAGAGGGCTGTACAAGCAATGATCACACGCACGGCACTGCGGACACACCAGGACCCGCGGTGTTGGCCGTCGAATGGCGCTAGCTGCGCAGCATTTGTGCACCGCCGCCGTCAGTGTCAGCCAGTATGCCGTGGCATACGGAGCTCCATCGCAGTCTTTAACACTGGTAGCATGCCGCGACAGCGTGGACGTGAACCGTATGTGCAGTTGACGGACTTTGAGCGAGGGCGTATAGTGGGCATGCGGGAGGCCGGGTGGACGTACCGCCGAATTGCTCAACACGTGGGGCGTGAGGTCTCCACAGTACATCGATGTTGTCGCCAGTGGTCGGCGGAAGGTGCACGTGCCCGTCGACCTGGGACCGGACCGCAGCGAAGCACGGATGCACGCCAAGACCGTAGGATCCTACGCAGTGCCGTAGGGGACCGCACCGCCACTTCCCAGCCCATTAGGGACACTGTTGCTCCTGGGGTATCGGCGAGGACCATTCGCTACCGTCTCCATGAAGCTGGGCTACGGTCCCGCACACCGTTAGGCCGTCTTCCGCTCACGCCCCAACATCGTGCAGCCCGCCTCCAGTGGTGTCGCGACAGGCGTGAATGGAGGGACGAATGGAGACGTGTCGTCTTCAGCGATGAGAGTCGCTTCTGCCTTGGTGCCAATGATGGTCGTATACGTGTTTGGCGCCGTGCAGGTGAGCGCCACAATCAGGACTGCATACGACCGAGGCACACAGGGCCAACACCTGGCATCATGGTGTGGGGAGCGATCTCCTACACTGGTCGTACACCACTGGTGATCGTCGAGGGGACACTGAATAGTGCACGATACATCCAAACCGTCATCGAACCCATCGTTCTACCATTCCTAGACCGGCAAGGGAACTTGCTGTTCCAACAGGACAATGCACGTCCGCATGTATCCCGTGCCACCCAACGTGCTCTAGAAGGTGTAAGTCAACTACCCTGGCCAGCAAGATCTCCGGATCTGTCCCCCATTGAGCATGTTTGGGACTGGATGAAGCGTCGTCTCACGCGGTCTGCACGTCCAGCACGAACGCTGGTCCAACTGAGGCGCCAGGTGGAAATGGCATGGCAAGCCGTTCCACAGGACTACATCCAGCATCTCTACGATCGTCTCCATGGGAGAATAGCAGCCTGCATTGCTGCGAAAGGTGGATATACACTGTACTAGTGCCGACATTGTGCATGCTCTGTTGCCTGTGTCTATGTGCCTGTGGTTCTGTCAGTGTGATTATGTGATGTATCGGACCCCAGGAATGTGTCAATAAAGTTTCCCCTTCCTGGGACAATGAATTCACGGTGTTCTTATATCAATTTCCAGGAGTGTAATTGGGCTGTTGCAATGCTTTCTTCTTTCGGTGTCTGACGAAGTGAAAACTGCCACAGATAAATTTATACGCAAGAATATAGCACGACATTTTGTTGATAACTGTTTTAAGACAAAATTACACCTATATAAAATTTGTGGTCAAAGAACCTACATCCATAATAACAAAACAATTTTTCGGCATTCATTTTGCCATCTTTACGCCCCATACGATTTTTTCAAATCAATGAACTTATCGTATAACCCTATAAAACTGGATATCGGTAATTCCATTTGTTGTGCAGATGCTTCATACGAAGACATGACAGCATATGTGTTGGGGCCTGAAAATGGCAAAATGAATTGCCGAAACTGGGCGCTTACACATTAAAATAAACTATCTTCAAGTTTACGTCTGTTGGTAAAGTATCTTGACATTGAAAAACCGTTATTACAATCCAGACAACAGTAGACCGTGCTAATACAGGTAAAAGATACAGCACTGAAATTTACACGGTTTAGCTCTACAGAATGAGGACAGAAAATCGGGGGGAAGCACATATATCAACTTCGTAGACATAAGATTTATTAACTGAATCCAGAAGAAAATAGTACTATCAGATTAACTGAAATGCAGTGTCATTTGAGTTTTTGTTACCTGTTATTCCGATGACAGCAATTAAAAATGTCTACCATGCCGAACATTATAAACCAGCTTCATAAACCACCTTCGACAGCGCAGGGAGTATAAAATTTACAAATTGCTCACCATGCAATGTTGTATCGGCGACAAGTTTTCTGCATTTGTTACAGCATTGGGCAACATTAATAAGTTCAACCTGCCTTCCTTTCTGAGAGACATCTCCATATAAGCAATGCCGCTTGAGTATCAGCGCCAACGTAGGTCCAAGTCCGCTATAAGGCTCCACACATTCTCGCAAGCTAAGGCGACTCCTGGTGCTGTGACCAGCCAAAAACCACAACGAAAATTAGCCGGTCAGTGGAGTCGGCAATTCGCTTTCCTTCGCCTGTGGAACAGCTTAAATCGCCTTTAACAGCAATGCCGTTTCTCAGCTGGCCAGAGAAGACATAGAATTCTCTGACTAATTCTTTACGATTTTAAATGCTCCTATTGCTCTTCCACGTATGTAGTACTGAAAATTTCCTTGGAATATCTTCCAACTCTGCCTTTACTGTCCTCTCGCTTCTCTTTTAACAACTGCTACTTTTCTTCTGTATTCAAAGTGATCTTATACCTTCTTGCATTGAGATAATTTAAACAGCCATGTCCCTTCCTACTAATCACATTTTCTGAGTCTTCATTTCAGAAAAGGAACATTCATTCGTTCGTATATTTCTTCCTCTTTCCTGTAGCATCCTCAGCTGTTTTTATTGTCTTATCACAAAGTTCTCTCCTTTCTAGATTTATATTTTGGTTTAGTGTTGAATCTCTTAACTTTTCTCGGTTGATATTAATACTCACGCTGGAATATTACAGAAGTTGTGTTTTGAATATTTCCTGTCCCGGTTTATAAGTTTTTAAGTTAACACTATACAGTGACACTTTTAGTTTAGATGCCATTTCATCAATGTCTGCTCCACCTCCACTTGCAAACATTCATTGATATGTTAATGTAGCTGAAAGCAATTTTTGTTGTAATGGTCTTCAGTTCAGAGACTGGTTTGATGCAGCTCTACATGCTACTCTATCGTGTACTAGATTCTTCATCTACAAGTAACTACTGCAACCTACATCCTTCTCAATCGGTTTAGTGTATTCATATCTTGGTTTTACTCTACGACTTCTACCGTCCACACTGCCCTTCAGTCCTAAACTGGTGACCCCTAGACGTCTCAGAACAGGTCCTACAAACCAAACCCTTCTTCCAGTCAAGATGTGCAACGAATTCCTCTTCTCCCTATTTCTGTTCAGTACCTCCTATTTAGTTACGTGATCTATCCATCTAATCTTCATTCTTCTGTAGCGACTCATTTATAAAGCTTCTATTCTCTTCTTGTCTAAACTATTTATCGTCCACACTTCACTTCCATACACGGATACCCTCCACACAAATATTTTCAGGAAAGACTTCCTGACACTTAATTCTATACACGATGTTAACAAAATTCTATCAACCAGAAATGATTTACTTGCGTTGGCAAGTCTACAATTTATGTCCTCTCCACTAAGACCATCATAGGTTACTTTGCTTCCCCAATAGCGTAACTCATTTACTGCTTTAAGTGTCTCATTTCCTAATCTGATTCCCTCAGAATCACCTGATTTAATTCGACCACATTCCATTATCCTCGTTTGCCTTTTGTTGATGTTCATCTTATCTCCTTCTTTCAAAGCACTGTCCATTCCGCTCAAGTGGTCTCCCAGGTCCATTGCTGTCTCCGACAGAATTACAGTGTCATTGGCAAACCTCAAAGTTTTTTGTTTCTTCTCCACGGATTTTTATTCCTACACCCAATTTTTCTTTCGTTTCCTTTACCGCTTGCTCAGTATACAGATTGAATAACATCGGGGATAGGGTACTACATTGTCTCACTCCCTTCCCAACCGCTGCTTCTCTTTCATGCCAATCTGGTTTCTGTACAAATCGTACAAAGCCTACCACTCCCTGTATTTTACCCCTACCACCCTCATAATTCGAAAGAGAGTATTCCCGTCAACGTCGTCAAAGGTTTATTCTAAGTCTACAAATTCTAGAGATGTAGGTTTGCCTTTCCTTAATCTATCTTCTAAGACAAGTCGTATGGTCAGTTTTACCTCACGTGTTCTAACATTTCTACGGAATCCGGATTGATCTTCTCCAAGGTGGGCTTCTACCAGCTTTTCCATTTATCTGTAAAGAGTTCGTATCAGTATCTTGCAGTCCGCAGCTCGTGGTCGTGCGGTAGCGTTCTCACTTCCCACGCCCGGGTTCCCGGGTTCGACTCCCGGCGGGGTCAGGGATTTTCTCAGCCTCGTGATGACTGGGTGTTGTGTGCTGTCCTTAGGTTAGTTAGGTTTAAGTAGTTCTAAGTTCTAGGGGACTGATGACCATAGATGCTAAGTCCCATAGTGCCCAGAGCCATTTGAACCATTCAGTATCTTGCAGCCGTGACTTATTAAACTCAGAGCTCAGTAATTTTCACATTTGTCAACACCTGCTTTCTTTGGAATCGGAATTATTATATTCTTCTAGAAATGTGAGGGTACTTCGCTTGCCACATACATCTTACTCAATTGTTGAAAGAGTTTTGCCAAGGCTCGCTCTCCCAAGGTTATCAGTAGCTCTAATGGATTGTTGTCTACTCCTGGGGGCCTTATATCGACTTAGGTCCTTCAGTGCTCTGTCAAATTCTTCACGAAGTATCTTATCTCCCATTTCATCTTCGTCTACGTCCTCTTCCATTTCCATAATATTACCCTCAAGTAAATCTGTCTTGTATAGATCCTCTATATACTCCTTCAACATTTCTGATTTCCCTTCTTTGCTTACAACTGGTTTTACATCTGAGCTCCTCAAAATCCATTTCCTTTTCTCTAAAGTTCTCTAAAATTTTCCTGTGGGCAGGAGCTATCTTACCCCTAGTGATATATGCCTTCACATCCTTACTTTGTCCTCTAGCCATCTCTGCTTAGCCGTTTTGCAGATCCTGTCAATCTCATTTTTGAGACGTTTCTATTCCTTTTCGCCTGCTTCATTTATTGCATTTTTATATTTTCCCCTTCCGTCAGTTAATTCAATATCTCTTCTATTACCCAAGGATTTCTATTAGCCCTCGTCATTTTACCTACTTAATCCTCTGCTGCCTTCACCATTTCATCTCTCAAACCTACCCATTCTTCTTCTACTGTGTTTCTTACCCCCATTCTTGTCAATCGTTCCCTAATGCTCTCTCTGAAACTCTGTACAACCTCTGGTTCTTTCAGTTGATACAGGCCCCATCTCTTTAAATTCCAGCCTTTTTGCAGTTTGTTCAGTTTTAATCTACATTTCATAACCAATAGATTGTGGTCAGAGTCCACATCTGCCCCTGGAAATGTTCTACAATTTAAAACCTGGTTCCTAAATCTCTGTCTTCAACATTATATAATCTACCTGAAACCCTGTAGTGTCTCCAAGCCTCTTGCACGTATACAGGCTTCTCTCGTGGTTCGTAAACCAGGTGTTAGCTATGATTAAGTAGTTCTCTGTGCATAATTCTACCAGGTTGCTTCGTCTGTCATTCCTTATCCCCATTCTATACTAACCTACTACTTTTCATTGTCTTCCTTTTCCTACTATTAAATTCCAGTCCTCCATGACTACTAAATTTTCGTCTCCCTTCACTATCTGAATAATTTCTTTTATCTCATCATACATTTCTTCTGTATCTTCGTCATCTGCGGAGGTAGTTGGCATGTAAACTTGTACTACTGTGGTAGGCGTGGGCTTCGTATCTCTCTTTGATACAATAATGCGTTCACTATGCTGTTCGGAGTAGCTTACCCGCACTTATATTTTTTTTATTTATTATTAAAACTACTCCTGCAATATCCCCATCTGATTGTGTACTTATAGTCCTGCGTTCTCTAGACCAGAAATCTTGTTCCTCCTGCCACCAAACTTCACTAATTCCCACTATATCTAACTTTAACCTATCGATTTCCTTTTTTAAATTTTCTAAACTGCCTACCCTATTAAGGGATCTTCGGCACTCCGATCCTTACAACCCCAGTTTTGTTTGTCCTGATAACGACGTCCGCCTGAGTAGTCTTCGCCCGGACATCTGAATGGGGGACTATTTTACCTCCGGTATATTTTACCCAAGAGTACGCCATCATCATTTATCCATACAGTAAAGCTACATTCCCTCTGTAAAAATTACGGCTGTAGTTTCCCCTTGCTTTCAGCCTTTCTCAGTACCAGCACAGCATGGTCATTTTGGTTAATGTTACAAGTGAATCATCCGGACTGATGCCCCTGCAACTACTGAAAAGGTTGCTGCCCCTCTTCAGGAACCACCCGTTTGTCTGGCCTCTCAACAGATACCCTTCCGTTGTGGTGGCACCTACGGTATGGCTAACTGTATCGCTGACGCACTCAAGCCTCCTCATCAACAGTATGGTCCATGTATCATGAGGGGTGGGGTGAAGTACTTGTTATCCTCTTATTATTAAATGTTGTGAAATCTCTTAAACGTTCGCCATTCCAAATCTTATTATCTTCTCCGCTGCTTCCAACTACCCCTTATGAAGTTGTACTTCCGACACTACCGTTAAATTCCCAGCTCATGAATAGGTAGGTTGATAACCTACCACAGACCGCAGGAGAAGATTGGTAATATTCAATTTCAATTTGGTTTTAGATTTATTCTTTCATCGTTCGGAGTACATAAATATATGTTCATTTTGAAACACATTCCTGCCATTACAGCATCACCATCAAATCCTCTTTTACTCATATCCACTCCGCTGTACATCTAAACATAATCTTGTCATTCAATTGCTCCTCTTTGTTTCTCTTTTGTTTCAGTTATTATAGTTATATATCTTTTGCCTTCAGTAGTTACTACATTCTTTTTCTTTACTTAATAGGCCCCCCACGTTCCATATTGTTATCTTCAATAATTTATTGCTCCGATTACAGGTTTTCACTCTCGTAGTCCTCGTTGCCGTCTTAGAATCGGTCCAGTTTTTATTCGCTTGCTTCTGAAGAGTAGATGGTTTACCTCCGCGGCTTCAAGTTACCGACGGTTATCCAGGCTAGGAAATATTATAGAAGAAGCCTGACACAGTTAAGTGGAAGTCACGTCAAACTTAGTTAAGGGCACATATATTTGCCACTCACATACTCCCAGGTATGTTAGGGATCGTATCTGCAACCCAGTCTGGCATGCATGACCCTACCAGAGGCATTTTTCAAGCCAGCATAGCTCAATAGGTCATTTTGACGCACAAAACCCCCCAACTCAATAATGTGGTACTCTCTGAAACCGACAAAACCACAATGACGGTATTCCATCCTTTTCTACATGTCAAGTCTTCCTTCAGTCTGACCAACGAACTCCAATTTTTGTTGCAGTTAACTGGTTTACACTGAGAATTCGCGTACTTTTGTAACAGAAAACAACGTTAGATTCTTGCAGGCCTCAACCCACTGGCTGTTCTGCGTCCAACACTGAGTTATTTTGATTCTACTACGATGGTTATGACAACACTCAGTCCGTTTAGAATGTTGTCGAAAGGAGACAATGGTGTTTGGTACCTCCTCTCCCAATGTATGTGAAAATTGTGGGTGCCGTCACCCCTCACGCCACACGGAACATCAAACAAATATTCTTCGCCATAACATGGCGAAAAGAAATTCCTAACACTGTTTTTCAGTGTCGATTATGATAAAGGCTACCTTGCACAAGTTAACAACCACGTTATGTATCGATTAAATTTTGGAGGTAACTAATAATTATTTAACTGTACCCCAAATCTGAAACAATTTTTGGTTACACCTCTGTGTAAGGATGACCTGTTCATAAACGTAATGAAGTATTCCTGTTTTAACTAGCCCAAGGAATACTACTTGTGTCGTTGTTGTTGGCAGACTTCAATTAATTGTTATCTTTGTCTGTTAGGAAACAGTTTCAGTCTTCAAAAGTCAAGTCAGTACAAGCATTTGGGTTAGTGGAGCATGTTTCTACGATTAAAATTCTTTTTCTTTTCATATACATCAACATCTGAATCGATACTCTGCAGATCACTCTTTAGTGCCTAGCAGAGGGTTCATCGAACTACCTTCAGAAAAATTCTCTATTGCACTCCTGGACATGGAAAAAAGAACACATTGACACCGGTGTGTCAGACCCACCATACTTGCTCCGGACACTGCGAGAGGGCTGTACAAGCAATGATCACACGCACGGCACAGCGGACACACCAGGAACCGCGGTGTTGGCCGTCGAATGGCGCTAGCTGCGCAGCATTTGTGCACCGCCGCCGTCAGTGTCAGCCAGTTTGCCGTGGCATACGGAGCTCCATAGCAGTCTTTAACACTGGTAGCATGCCGCGACAGCGTGGACGTGAACCGTATGTGCAGTTGACGGACTTTGAGCGAGGGCGTATAGTGGGCATGCGGGAGGCCGGGTGGACGTACCGCCGAATTGCTCAACACGTGGGGCGTGAGGTCTCCACAGTACATCGATGTTGTCGCTAGTGGTCGGCGGAAGGTGCACGTGCCCGTCGACCTGGGACCGGACCGCAGCGACGCACGGATGCACGCCAAGACCGTAGGATCCTACGCAGTGCCGTAGGGGACCGCACCGCCACTTCCCAGCAAATTAGGGACACTGTTGCTCCTGGGGTATCGGCGAGGACCATTCGCTACCGTCTCCATGAAGCTGGGCTACGGTCCCGCACACCGTTAGGCCGTCTTCCGCTCACGCCCCAACATCGTGCAGACCGCCTCCAGTGGTGTCGCGACAGGCGTGAATGGAGGGACGAATGGAGACGTGTCGTCTTCAGCGATGAGAGTCGCTTCTGCCTTGGTGCCAATGATGGTCGTATGCGTGTTTGGCGCCGTGCAGGTGAGCGCCACAATCAGGACTGCATGCGACCGAGGCACACAGGGCCAACACCCGGCATCATGGTGTGGGGAGCGATCTCCTACACTGGTCGTACACCACTGGTGATCGTCGAGGGGACACTGAATAGTGCACGGTACATCCAAACCGTCATCGAACCCATCGTTCTACCATTCCTAGACCGGCAAGGGAACTTGCTGTTCCAACAGGACAATGCACGTCCGCATGTATCCCGTGCCACCCAACGTGCTCTAGAAGGTGTAAGTCAACTACCCTGGCCAGCAAGATCTCCGGATCTGTCCCCCATTGAGCATGTTTGGGACTGGATGAAGCGTCGTCTCACGCGGTCTGCACGTCCAGCACGAACGCTGGTCCAACTGAGGCGCCAGGTGGAAATGGCATGGCAAGACGTTCCACAGGACTACATCCAGCATCTCTACGATCGTCTCCATGGGAGAATAGCAGCCTGCATTGCTGCGAAAGGTGGATATACACTGTACTAGTGCCGACATTGTGCATGCTCTGTTGCCTGTGTCTATGTGCCTGTGGTTCTGTCAGTGTGATCATGTGATGTATCTGACCCCAGGAATGTGTCAATAAAGTTTCCCCTTCCTGGGACAATGAATTCACGGTGTTCTTATTTCAATTTCCAGGAGTGTATGTCACTCTCGAACAGCGCGCGGAGGAAACGAACAGCTACCTTTCCGTGCGAGATCCGATTTCCCTTACGTCTGGTAAGGATCCCACTCCGCGCAACAGTATTCCAAAAGAGGACTGACAGATGTAATGTAGGCCTTCTCTTTAGTAGATCTGTTCCTTCTGATAAGTGTTCTACCAATAAATCGCGTTGTTGGATTCATCTTCCCTGCAATATTTCTTTATGTGTTATTTCCAATTTAAGTTGTACGTATTCGTATTTCCTAGGTATTAAGTTGAGATTACGGCCTTTACATTTGACTGATGCATCTTGTAACTGAAGTTTAACGGATTTCAGTTAGAACTCATGTTAATTAAGGTCAACTGCCAATTTTCGCACCAAATATATGCTTTTTCTACATCGTTATGTAATTACTTTTGGTTTTCTGATGACTTTATTAGGTGATAAACGAGAGCATCATCTGCAAGCAACCTAAAACGGCTGCTCAGATTGTATCCTAAATCGTTTACATAGATAAGGAGAAGCAGAGGGCTTACAACACTATCTTTGGGAATGCCAGAAATACTTATATTTTACTCGCTGACTTTCGATCAGTTACTACGAACTGTGGCCTCTTTGACAGGAAATCACCAATCCAGTCGAATGACCGAGACGATTTTCCGTAAGCACGCAATTTGATTACAAGTGGCTTGTGAGGGACAGTGACAAAAGTCTTCTGGAAATCCAAAAATACGGAAGCAGTTTGAATTGCATTTTCAGTAGTACTGAACACTTCGTGTGAGTAAAGGCTAGTTGTGTTTCTCAAGAACAATGTTTCCTAAATGAGCGTTTACTGTGTGCCAGCAAACCGTTCTCCTCAAGGTAATTTATTATGTTCGAAAACGATATATGCCCCAAAATCCTGCAGCATATCGACGTTAATGATATGGTTCCGTAATTTAGTGGATTACTGCTACTACCTATGTTGAATATTGGTGTGACTGTACAACTTTCCAATTTTTGGATACCGATCTTTCGTCGAAAGAGCGGCTGTATATGATTGTTCAGTATGAAGCTATTGCATCAGCGTACTCTGAAAGGAAGCTAAGTGGTATACGGTCTAAACCAGAAGACTTGCTCGTGTTACGTGGTTTAAGTTGCTCCACTATTCCGAGGATATCTACTTCTAGATTATTCATGCTGGCAACTATTCTTTATTCGAATTTTGGATAATTTACTTCGTCTTCTTTGTTGAAGGAATTTCAGAAGTGCATATTTAGTAACTACTCTTTACACTGTCATACATAGAATTTCGTTGCCATCGCGAAGGGAAGGTACGGATTATGTCTTTCCGCTTGCATAATTTACAAAACACCTGTATCTTTTTGGATTTTCTGCCACGTTTCGAGACAAAGTTTTGTTGTGGAAACTGCAATAGGCATTTTGCATTGAGGTCGGCGCTAATTTGGACCTTATGTAAAAGATCGCCAATCTTGGAGACTTTAAACCTGGAACTCTTTTCTCGTTGTTTTTGCAACCGTGTTCTGACCTGTTTTGTGTACCAGGATCGATCAGATCAATCGTTTATTAATTTTTTTGATATAAATCTCTTAAATACTGTTGACACTATTTCTCTTAATTCAAGGAACATCTGGTCTACACTTAGAGTACACCGTTAATTTGGAACGAGCGGAGATAACCTCTCAGGAAGGCATCAAATGAATTTTTATCTGCTTTTTGAATACGTATAATTTTAGTTTATTTTTGGAGAATCTGGGAGTTACGGTTTTCAGTCTCGCTACGACAATGATATGTTCACTATTCCGTGTATTTGTTTTGATGCACGTTATTAGTTCAGACTATATGTTGCTAAGAGGTCAAGTGTGTTTCCATAACAGTTTGCTGTTCGAGTGGGCTCGTAGAGTTATTACTTGAAACAATTTTCAGAAAATGCGTTTAGCGCAATTTCGGACGAAGTTTTATACCTACCTCCGGATTTACAGTTTTTGCCAACATATCGATAGTAAATTGAAATCACCACCAACTATAATTGTGTGAGTGGGGTACGTGTTTGAAACTAGACTCAAGTTTTCTTTGAACCTTTCAGCAGCTCTATCATCTGAGTTGGGAGTTCTGTAAAAGGATACAATTACTACTTTTTCCGCTTGACAAGAATGATCTCTACCCACGCTAACTCGTAGGAAATATGTACCTCAACTTCACTACAAGATAAACTACTTCTAACAGCAATAAACATACCACTCCCAATTGTATTTAGTGTATTCTTTCTGAACACTGTTAGATCCTTAACAAAAATTTCGGATGAACTTATCTCCGGGTGTAACAACCTTTCAGTGCCTATAACCACTTGAGCATCAGTTCTTTCTATTAGCAGTTGGAGCTCTGGAACTTCCGAACACAGCTACGACAATTTACTACTGTTATCCTGATGACTTCTATATATACGCTCTTCCTGTGTTTGACCTGCAGCCTCTGAGACTGAGCCATGGAAACTGAAGCCCTTTTTATATTTCCCCAAGGCCCACTAACTTCGAAAACTGTCTAGTCCACGCCTTACAGCCCCTGCCACACAGCCTTCTGTGTGTAATCGACTCCTGACCTATACAGCGGTACCCAAAACCCAACTAACTTAGGGAGCAAATCGAGGACGGTCCCCAATCGCTCATGTTGATTATGTTGCAAATGATGATCTCGCCCTTCATCTCGCTAGCGAAACTAGCCGTCTGACTACTTCTGATAGCCTCTAGAAACCAGAGAAAATCTCTTCCGATATAAGGCGTAATACGTCATTGGTCCTAAGTGAGCCACCACCTGCACCTGACGGGGTCCAGGATTCGATTCCCGGCTGAGTTGGGGATTTAGTCTGCCCAGGGACTGGCTGTTTGTGTTGTCCTCATCGTTCCATTATCATCATCATCATTCGTGATGTCGTACGGGCGCTGAAGACCGCGCAGTTAAGCGCCCCACAAATTAAACATCATCATTATCACCTGCAGCTGATTGCACCCTATGCTCTTCATAACATCCAGAAGGATCCATCCTGTTTCTAGAACGACTCCATCCTGTATGCACACGGAATGCACATTGGCTTTCTTCCAATCCTTCATAGCCATGTTCCTAAGGTGCCCTTTTCCTTTTTTTTTTTTATTTGGACACCAGTCTTCTGAATGGTTAGATGCGGCCCAACAGGAATTCCTATCCAGTGCCAACATCTTCATCTCGCAGTAGCAATTGCAACCTACGTCCTCAATTATCTGCCGGATCTAGTTCAATCTCTGTCTTCCTCTACAGTTTTTGCTCTCTACAGCTCTCTATAGTACCACAGAAATCATTCCCTCGTGTCGTAAAAGACGTCCTATCATCCTGTCCCTTCACATTATCACTGTTTTCCACAGATTCCTTTCCTCTCCGATTCTGTGCGAAACCTCTGCGCCGGCCGCGGTGGTCTAGCGGTTCTGGCGCTGCAGTCCGGAACCGCGGGACTGCTACGGTCGCAGGTTCGAATCCTGCCTCGGGCATGGGTGTGTGTGATGTCCTTAGGTTAGTTAGGTTTAAGTAGTTCTAAGTTCTAGGGGACTTATGACCTAAGATGTTGAGTCCCATAGTCCTCAGAGCCATTTGAACCATTTTTGAAACCTCTGCACTCGTTACCTTATCAGTCCACCTAATTTTCAATATTTGGCTTTAGCACCACATCTCAAATGGTTCAATTCTCTTCTCTTCCGGTTTTCCCACAGCCCATCCTTCACCACGATACATTGCTGTACTCCAGACATCCATTCTCCGAAATTTCTTCCCCAAATTAAGGCCTATGTTTGATAGTAGTAGACTTAACATGGCCCAGGAATGCCCTTTTCGCCATCGCTAGTCTGCATTTGATGTCCTGCTTGCTCCGTCCGTCATTGGTTTTGCTACTGCCAAGGCAGCAAAATACCTTAGTTTCATCTACTTTGTGACCATCAATCCTGATGTTTAGTTTGTCACTGTTCTCATTTCTGCTGCTTCTCAATACTTTCTTCTTTCATCGATTTACTCTTACTCCATATTCTGTACTCTAGATTGTTCATTCTATTCAGCAGATCATGAAATTCCTCTTCACTTTCACTCAGGTTAGCAATGTCATCAGCGAATCGTATCACTGATATCTTTTCATCTTGAATTTTAATTCCACTCCTGAAACTTTCTTTTATTTCCATCATTCCTTATTCGATGCACTGATTGGACAGTAGGAGAGAAAGACTACATCACTGTCTTACACCATTTTTAGTCCGAGCACTTCGTTCTTGGTCGTCCACTCTTATTATTCCCTTTCGGCTTTTGTACATATCGTGCTAGTTTCTTCATCTGTGACTAGAACTTGCAACCTACACCTCAATTATTTGCTGGATGTATTCCAATCTCTGTCTTCCTCTACATTTTTTGCCCTCTACAGCTCCCTCTACTACGATGGAAGTCATTCCCTGGCGTCTTAACGGATGTACTATCATCCTGTCCCATCTCCTTGTCAGCGTTTTCCTCATACACCTTTCCTCTCTGATTCTGCACAGAACCACCTCATTTGTTACCTTATCGGTCAACCTAATTTTCAGTATTCGGCTGTAGTACCACATGTCAGATGGTTCGATTCTTTTCTGTTAGGGTTTTCCCACAGTCCCTGTTCAACTACCATAGAATGATATGCGCCACACGTACATTCTCAGAAATTTATTCCTCAAACTATGGCCTATGTTTGATATTAGTTGTCATCTCTTGGCCAGGAATGCCCCTTTTCCCAAAGCTAGGCTTCGTTTGATGTCTTCCTTGCTCAATCCGTCACTGGTAATTTTGCTGCTTAGGAAGTAGAATTCCTTAACTTCATCTATTTCATGACCATGAATTTTGATGTCAAGTTCCCCACTTTTTTTTTATTTCTGCTACCTATGATTACATTCGCCTTTAATCGATTTACTCTCAATGTATATTGTATACCCATTATACTGTTCATTCCATTCAGCAGATCATTTAATTCTCCTTCACTTTCACTCAAGACAATGACGACATTAATGAATCGTACAACAATGATTTTTCAAAGTTCTGATGGAACATTATACATCCCTTCTGCCTTATTTGATTTTAAGTTTCCAGAATGAGATTTTCACTCTGCAGCGGAGTGTGCGCTGATATGAAACTTCCTGGCAGATTAAAACTGTGTGACCGACCGAGACTCGAGTGCTAGTTCTGCAGGTTCGCAGGAGAGCTTCTGTAAAGTTTGGAAGGTAGGAGACGAGGTACTGGCAGAAGTAAAGCTGTGAGTACCGGGCGTGAGTCGTGCTTCGGTAGCTCAGTTGGTAGAGCACTTGCCCGCGAAAGGCAAAGGTCCCGAGTTCGAGTCTCGGTCGGGCACACAGTTTTAATCTGCCAGGAAGTTTCATATCAGCGCACACTCCGCTGCAGAGTGAAAATCTCATTCTGGAAACATCCCCCAGGCTGTGGCTAAGCCATGTCTCCGCAATATCCATTCTTTCAGGAGTGCTATTTCTGCAAGGTTCGCAGGAGAGCTTCTGTAAAGTTTGGAAGGTAGGAGACGAGGTACTGGCAGAAGTAAAGCTGTGAGTACCGGGCGTGAGTCGTGCTTCGGTAGCTCAGTTGGTAGAGCACTTGCCCGCGGAAGGCAAAGGTCCCGAGTTCGAGTCTCGGTCGGGCACACAGTTTTAATCTGCCAGGAAGTTTCATATCAGCGCACACTCCGCTGCAGAGTGAAAATCTCATTCTGGAAACATCCCCCAGGCTGTGGCTAAGCCATGTCTCCGCAATATCCATTCTTTCAGGAGTGCTATTTCTGCAAGGTTCGCAGGAGAGCTTCTGTAAAGTTTGGAAGGTAGGAGACGAGGTACTGGCAGAAGTAAAGCTGTGAGTACCGGGCGTGAGTCGTGCTTCGGTAGCTCAGTTGGTAGAGCACATGCCCACGAAAGGCAAAGGTCCCGAGTTCGAGTCTCGGTCGGGCACACAGTTTTAATCTGCCAGGAAGTTTGATTTTAAGTAGTCCAAAGGTCCCTTAAATTCTGATGCTAATACTGGATCCATATCTCTTCTAAAGCGAGTTCTGTCTCTTCTTCTATCACATCAGACAAATCATCCCCTACAATGCTGTAGTATACAGAGAAGTTGCAGCATTAGAAAATTGTAGCGAAATGCAGGAAGATCTGCAGCGGATAGGCACTTGGTGCAGGGAGTGGCAACTGTCCCTTAACATAGACAAATGTGATGTATTGCGAATACATAGAAAGAAGGATCCTTTATTGTATGATTATATGATAGCGGAACAAACACTGGTAGCAGTTACTTCTGTAAAATATCTGGGAGTATGCGTGCGGAACGATTTGAAGTGGAATGATCATATAAAATTAATTGTTGGTAAGGCGGGTACCAGGTTGAGATTCATTGGGACAGTGCTTAGAAAATGTAGTCCAGCAACAAAGGAGGTGGCTTACAAAACACTCGTTCGACCTATACTTGAGTATTGCTCATCAGTGTGGGATCCGTACCAGATCAGGTTGACGGAGGAGATAGAGAAGATCCAAAGAAGAGCGGCGCGTTTCGTCACAGGGTTATTTGGTAACCGTGATAGCGTTACGGAGATGTTTAATAAACTCAAGTGGCAGACTCTGCAAGAGAGGCGCTCTGCATCGCGGTGTAGCTTGCTCGCCAGGTTTCGAGAGGGTGCGTTTCTGGATGAGGTATCGAGTATATTGCTTCCCCCTACTTATACCTCCCGAGGAGATCACGAATGTAAAATTAGAGAGATTAGAGCGCGCACGGAGGCTTTCAGACAGTCGTTCTTCCCGCGAACCATACGCGACTGGAACAGGAAAGAGAGGTAATGACAGTGGCACGTAAAGTGCCCTCCGCCACACACCGTTGGATGGCTTGCGGAGTATGAATGTAGATGTAGATGTAGAGTCTTTCAATGTACTCTTTTCTCCTATCCGCTCTCACTTCTGAATTTGACAGTAGAGTATCCAGTGTACTCTTAATGTTACCTATCTTGCTTTTAATGTCACCGAAGGTTGTTTTGACTTTCCTATATGCTTAGTGAGTCTATCTGACAATCGTTTCTTTTTCTATTTCTACATTTTTCAAGATGCTACCTCGTCTTACCTTAACTGCACTTCCTACAATGAAGCGCCAAAGAAACTTGAAACACAAGATATGGCTATCAAGTCCGTAATTAATATGGTAATGCTCTACCATTCAAAGTTCACTGTCTGTACAACATAGTTTCACTCGAAAAGCAGCCTGAAATTATGCAAGTCCGACCAACTGATTTTCACGTTTCAACAGTCACAGAACCACAACTATTCGCGAGTGATACACTCAGTCGTTTCAGTGGTCTTCTTCGAAAGAAGTGCTCGACAAAGTATTCCATGCCGGGCACCAAATATGCCACGCGGAATTGTTACTACGACCAGAAAGTTCACACGCTAATAACTTTCAAACTATCTAATTTAGAAACACCGAACTTTAAACAAAATATTCGTAACTCCAGTCACTTCGGTCACAAGGTATTGGAACCTCAATTAACTCACTATTTCTCCATTTTTCAGGGTATTCTTACGGAGGTACCTAAAATGGCGTTATCCGTAGGCCAGTTAGCAAGCGACTATCTCGAACTGTTCTACTCATGCCCAATCCACTATATTCGCGCGGGAAACCTTAATTCTGATTGGCTGTTGATCTAAACAGCCAATCAGAATGTTCCTTCCAGATCATTCCCGCGGCAAAACTTGGCTTATCCAATCAATAATCTGTTAGTAATTAACGTCATTAAAACTTCAGTTTCTCGTATATTGTCTAATTAAATAAACAAAGCACCAATTATTCTCCAAATTGATAAATAAACTTATTTCGCCTCTAGCTTTCATTCTGGATGCTTTTATACTAAAGCAAGCTCACACCGACATGCGTCATCTGAATCATTGTGCACCATAACTTTCCTACATTCTATTTGTACAAGTTATTATGAAACGCCAGCCAAGGTGGCCGAGCGGTTCTAGGCGCTTTAGTCCGGAACCGCGCGACTGCTACGGTCGCAGGTTGGATCCTGCCTCGGGCATGGATGTGTGTGACGTCCTTAGGTTAGTTAGGTTTAAGTAGTTCTAAGTTCTAGAGGACTGCTGACCTCAGATGTTAAGTCCCATAGTGCTCAGAGCCATTTGAACCATTTATTATGAAACATGATATATTAAGTTTTAACGAATGTTCCACATACACTCTCTCAATCATCTCCGGCACTACAATAAATAAAAATCTGAAATTTTGACAGCATCATTCCATTAATGACAAAAGGCTGTGTACCAAATTTGAACCAAATCGGATAATTAATATGGATTATTTAGATTCGTAGAGGTTATGAATCTTCATATTGACTGTTACGCTATGCAGTTCTCACAAAAAAACATAGCCATCCTGTAGCCACCGTACCAAACAGTTGCGTCCCTTACTGCAACGAATGTTATCTCGTAATAACTTGCTATGATACGATGCGTATTCACATACAGAGGTGTATAAACAGGAAAAATACGGTGTTGCGGTCGGTAGCGCCTAGTTAAGTTGTTATATCGGTTACTGCTGCTATAGTGGCAGGTTATCAAGATTTAAATGAGTGTGAACATGCTGTCATAGTCGGCGCACGAGCGATCGAACACAGCATCTTCGAAGTAGCGATGGAATTGGGACGTACCGTGAGTTTCAGGAATCCGGTAAAACATCAAATCACAGACATCGCTGTGGCCGGAAAAAGATCCTGCAAGATCGGGACCAACGACGACTGAAGAGAATCGTTCAGTAGAAAAGACGTATAATTCTTCCGCAAATTACTGCAGATTTCAGTGCTGAGCCATCAACCAGTGTCAGCGTTCGAACCATTCAACGAAACATCGTCGATATGGGCTTTCGGAACCGAAGGCCCACTAGTGTACCATTGAAGACTGGAAGACACAATACCGGGCCCTTAAACACCGACAGTGGCCTTTTGATGAGTGGAAACATGTTGCCTGGTCCAACGAGTCTCATTTCAAATTCTATCGATTTTGTATGGTATGGAGACAGGCTCATGAATCCATGGAGCGTGCAGGGCAGCAGAGTACTGTTCAAGCAGGTGGAGGCTCCGTAACGGTGTGGAACGTGTGCGGATAGAGTGCATGGTACCCCTGATACGTTCAGATACGACGCTGTCAGGTGACACGTATATAAGCATCCTGTCTGATCACATGCATCCATTCATGTCCATTGTGCATCCCGACGGACTTGGGCAGTTCCAGCAGGACGACACCTCACACTATAAGAATTGCTCCGGAGTGGCTCCATTAACACTCTTTTGAGTTTAACGACCTCTGCTGGACACCAAACTCCGCAGAAATGAACATTATGAAGCATATCTGAGATGCCTTTCAACGTTCTGTTCAGAAGAGATCTGCACCCTCTCGTACTCTTACGGATTTTGGACATCCCCGCTAGAGTCATGGTGTCACCTCCCTCCAGAACTACTTCAGACATTAGTCGAGTCCACACGACGGCGTGTTACGGCATTTGCGCGTGCTCACGGAGGCCCTACACGATACTGAGTAGGTGTACCAGTTTCTTTGACTCTTCAGTTTATTTATCTCATTCTTCATTGATTTGTATTTCGTTATTCCTTAATTCATAGGTCAGCGGAATTGTTTCTTCTATTACCCACGGTTTCTCTGCAGTAACCTTCTTTGTACCTATGTTTTGCTTTCCAGCTTCTGTGTTTGCCCTTTTCAGAGATGTCCATTCCTCTTCACCTGTGCTGCCTACTGAACGTATTTCTTATTGCGGTATCTATAGCCTTAGAGAACTTCAAATGTATCTTGTCATTGCTTAGTACATCAGTATCCCACTTGTATGCGTATTGATTGTTCCTGTCTAATCTCTTAAGCTTCAGCCTAAACTTCGTTACTACTGCATTCCGTAATCTCTGCCTGACCATGATGTAACGAAGCTGAAATCTTGTTGCATCGCCCGTCCTTTTCCAAGTATACCTCCTCCTCCTGCGATTATTGTTCATAGTATTCGCTATTATTAGCTGAAATTTATTACAGAACTGTTTTAGTCCTTATACCCCCTTATTCCTTTTCTCAAACCCATATTCTCCATTAGTTTTTTTTTTCTTTACTCCTGTCCCTAGAGCTCTATTCCAGTCCTCCATGATTAATAGATTTTCATTTCCCTTTACGTACTCAATATCCTCATATACTTACTCTATCTCTTTAGCTTAGCCTGTGACGTCGGCATGTATACCGAAACCATCTTTGTCGCTGTTGGTTGGTTGTCGACTCTGAAACAATCCTGTCACTGATCTGTTCACAGTAACACATTCACCGCCCAACCTTCCCAGTCATAACTAATCTTACTGCTGTTATAACGCTGGTGACAGTACTCTATACTAATCTGACCCTAAATCCTTGTCTTCTTTCCGCTTCGCCTTACTGGATCGTACTATATCTATATTGAGCCCATGCATGTCCTTTTTCAAATTTTCTGGCTTCCCTGCCACGTTAAAGCTTGTGACGTTCAACGCCCCGACTCGTGGAAAGGTATCTTGTCGTTGGATATTCAATCCATTTCCCATTCTCATCCCCCCCCCCCCCCACCTTGCAGTCCTTTCCCAGAGATCCGACTGGGGACTATTCCGGAACTCCTGGCAATGGAGATATCATCAAGATACTTTTTCAGTTACAGCCCATGTCTCCTGAGGGTAACGTGCCTTTCATGCAGTGGTTTCTATTACCTTCTGTATCCTCATGCCGTTGATCGTGGCTAGATTTTCCGCCTTTAGGGGCAGTTTCCTTTCCCAATTATACGAGAATGCCTTGAACCTCTCACCGCTCCTCCGCTCTCTTTGACATGACCATAGGCAGAATGGGGGGACTTCGTATGCTGGAAGTCTTCAGCCATCTTTTCTGATTATTTTTACTCAAAATCTAAACAGTGTCACGGTCCGAACTCGGGCCGAGGACGTTTTGATTTCAAATCAAAGACGCTACTCTTAGACGACTTAGTGTGTTTACTTTGTTCTGTAATGTCAGTGTAGGAACGGGCGTCGCTGTAACAACCGTGTGATTAAAGTTAAAGAAGCAGTCGAGAGGGCTAGTATTCATTATAGAGCAGATAAATAAATGTTAGCGTCTCACATAGAGAGTGAACTGACGTCACTTAGCTCCAGTAAGATCAACGTAGAGGGAGTATGGGCAAAGTTGAAGCAGACTGCAAGTCGTGGACTGGAGAGCTATGTGCCTAGCAAGTCGATAAAGAATGGAAAACGTCCATCATGGTTTAATAACGAAATTCGGAAGACGTTTAGGAAGCAGAGGCTGTTGCGAAGTCAGCTCAAAAGAGGAAACACAAATGACGACAAGCCAGAGGTTAATAGAGATCTATGCGCAAAGCGTGCAACAGCTACCACCCTAATACCTTAGCAACAGATCTGGCAGACAACCCGAGAGAACCCTGGTCCTACGTAAAATCTATGAGTGTGTCTAAGGCTTCCATTCTGTCACTTGTTGACCAGTCTGGTTTGACATTTGAAGACAGCAAAACGAAAGCCGAAGTTTAAAATTTCGCTTTCAAGAAGACGTTCACACAATATCATAGAAACACAACGATATTTGACATCGGACAGACTCTTATACGCACGACACAGTAATAAGCACCCCGACGTAGAGAACCAACTGAAAGGTTTTTCCGCGAATCACCCGCCCAGCACGAAGTCCCAAGCGACTGGACCAGAGAGCAGGTGACTCCTGTATATAAACGGACCCGCAAAATCACAGAACAATGTAAATAACTCAGTGGGCTGGAAACTCGTAAAACATATTCTCAATTCGAATGTAATACAATGATCAGTGTGGTTTCAAAAAGTATCGCTCGTGCGAACTCTGTTTGCCCTTTTCTTACCTGTATCATGTTTACAATGGATGAAGGCCAGAGGCAGATTCCATATTCCTAGACTTCCGAAAAGCGTTTGATACAGTGCTCGAATGTGAAATAAGTTCACAGATACGTGAGTGGCTAGAGAACATTTTCAGTAAGAGAACCCAGTATGTTATCCTCGACGGCGAGTATTCGTCAGAGACAAGAATATCGTCAGGAGCACTCCAGGGAAGTGTGGTAGGACCGCTGCAGTTCTTCATATTCATAAATGCTTTGGCGGACGCGGTGGGCAGTAATCTTCGGTTGTTTGCTGATGAGGCTGTGTCGATGTTGAGTCACTGTAGGAACATACAGCACGACGTACAGAAAATTTATAGTAGGTGTGATGGATGGCAGCAAGCTCTAAATGTGGGAAAATGTAAGTTAATGCGGATGAGAAAGAAAAAGAAAATTGTCGACTTCGGATACAAGATAAGCAGTGTTCTGCGTGTACAGTCACGTCGTTTAAATATCTAGGTGTAACGTTACAAAGCAGCATGACATGGAACGAGCATACGAGGACTTTGGAGGACATGACGAATGTTCGACTCTGGTTTGTTAGGAGAATTTTAGCTTCAAAATGGTTCAAATGGCTCTGAGCACTATAGGACTTAACATCTGTGGTCATCAGTCCCCTAGAACTTAGAACTACTTAAACCTAACTAACCTAAGGACATCACACACGTCCATGCCCGAGGCAGGATTCGAGCCTGCGACCGTAGCGGCCACGCGGTTCCAGACTGAAGCGCCTAGAACCGCACGGCCACACCGGCCGGCAGAATTTTAGGAAAGTGTATCCTCTGTATATGAGACCGCATACACGACGCTAGTGCGACCTTTTCTTGAGAACTGTTTGAGTGTTTTGGATCCCCACCGGTTGGATTGAAAGAAGACATCGAAGCAATTCAGGGGCGAGCCGCTAGATTTGATACCGGCAGTTTCGATAAGCATGCATGTTTTACGGATATCCTTCGGAATCTCCAATTGAAATACCTAGAGGGAAGGAGAAGTTCTTTTCGATTAACACTACTGAGAAAGTTTAGAGAACCGGAATTTTTTAGCTGACTGCAAAATGATTCAACTGCCACCAGCACGAATTGCGCGTAAAGACCACAGAGATTAGATACGAGATATCAGGGCACATACGGATGCATGCAGATAGTCGTTTTTCCCTCGCAGAAGAAAACATTAGTAGTGGTACAGGGCACCTTCTGCCACGCGCCTTGTAGAGGACTGCTAAGTGTCTCTGCAGATGTAGATGACTTTTCAAGACATTATACTTGATACTGGCGTGAATACGCACGAATATAAACTGAACCCTATGTAACTTTTTGGGCATAAAGATGTAGGATAGTGCTGTGATGCGTGTTGTTTGCATGCGATTTTATTTACCGACATTTGAGCTTACAAAATTATATTAACACAATGCCGTCCGGCAGTACTACAGTGGTGTCGTGCGCGAAATAGCGGTCAACGGCCGGCGACACCGCAGTGGTGTCGTGTGCATAGTATCGAGCAGTGGCTGGCGACACTACAGTGGTGTCCTGAGCATAGTATCGAGCAGTGGCTGGCGACAGCACTGTAGTATCTTTTGCATTCTGTTGGTGTTTTGTTCAGGTAACAATAATTTATACACGTCAATAGGTTGTTTGTCTCTGTAAGTACTTGTGCCCTTTCATCATGGCGGACGAAAGAAAGAAAAGGATTATTTACGATGAATGAGCTGACGTCTTGTCTGACGATCCGGACAACTTGGCGTATTCGGAACAAGACACTGGATATCAAACAACTTAAAGTGAATCAGAATCGTAGGAAGATAGTGAAATACGTCCAAGAAGATTTCGGCGAACGCTACGGTTGCCACCTGATTCGTCAGAATCAGACGAAAAAGGAAGTGTACAGTGGTGAGACTTTGATTTACCGAGGACCAATAACAAATTTGAAGGATCCGCGGGTCCAAATATATTTCCCAAACAAACACATAGCGGCGAGGATACCGTAGAATTATACATTGGAACGATCTATTTGAATATATTAGCAACGAAACCATCAAGTACTACAGTCAAAATAGCAACAGAAGGAAACTGGAATTAAAACTGCCAAATTTGTCGACGTTATGGGACCCGATCTCATAAAATGATTTGGGTCTGCTATCCTGATGGGAATTGTAAAGGATGGACGATTATTGGTCAACAAATCCGTTGACAGGCACACCCGTATACCGCAAGATGACATCCCGCAACCGATTCAAAAAAAATTCTATCATTTTTACATTTTTCCGACATCAACAATAAACCGGATAATGCAGACCAGCTTGTCAAAGTGCAATTCGTAATTGATTATTTTTCCAAAAAGTTTAAATAAACGTTTAATCTAAGTCGAAGCATCTCAATTAATGAAGGTATTATACCGTGGTGTGAAGGGTTAAATTTTAAAGTTTAAAATCCGTCGAAAATTACGAAATAAGGGCATACTCATTCGGGTGCTGTTTGATTTGATTACGGGATCATTTCCTCATTCAAGATATGTTCCGGCACTGGACAGCCCATAGCAAAAACAGTAATGGAAATACTGACACCTTCCGATGGAAAGTGGCATCACCTCTGCATGGATAAATATTATAACAGTGTCGAAGTTGCAGAGGAGTTACTTGAAAATAAAATTCGAGTTTCTGGAATGATACGGCGAAATAGAGGATTTCCGGAAAATTAAAGGGCGCAAAAGTAAATGTGTTTGAAGCTTGTCATCAACGGAAAGGTGACAGGTGGCCGGTGACAAGCCGAGTAATCGCAATTAGCGCCGCCGGCTCCAAGAGAATAAATTTGTACGAGACGTGCGGACGGCAAAGTTATAAAGTACCAAATAAAAAATGGTTCAAATGGCTCTGAGCACTATGGGACTTAACATCTATGGTCATCAGTCCCCTACAACTTAGAACTTAAAACTACTTAAACCTACTTACCGAAGGACAGCACACAACACCCAGTCATCACGAGGCAAAGAAAATCCGTGACCCCGCCGGGAATCGAACCCGGGAACCCGGGAATCTGAAGCGAGAACGCTACCGCACGACCACGATCTGCGGACTGAAGTACCCAATACATGGCCTATTACACTACGTATGAAATTCTGCGGGATTGACTATAAAACGGTAATCGCTTAATGATTGTTGCTTGCAGAGCTTAATTTTCTTCCCTGTACACTTTGTGTCCTGCACGCTGCTAAGAAGAGTAGGAAGTTCACTGTTGCCTCTCTTTGAAGCCTCAGCGGACTGAAGAAAGAAAATCGTTTAGCGAGAGCCACTTGCCGGTAATGTTACTGCAGTAAGCAGTGTTATTAGAGTGAGCTACAGTTTCGTAGTGTCTAAACACCGCGCGGGGACGGCGTGGCAGGGCGGCGAGGTGGCCCGACGTGGAATTCAATTAGGTCTGCGAGCCCTCCGCCGGGCGGGCGGTAACAAGTTGGCGAGCTGCTGAAGGGCTTACGCAGCCGCACACATCCTCTTTGGAAGACCTATGACTCAATCTTGATAATGGATTCAATTGCATTACGGAGGAAGCCGCGAAATAAAAAGTGCGTGCAGAGGAGATTGAGGCAGAGCCCTGTCGGGATAATTAATTCTGCCGGCGCGAGCACGCACGCCCTGCGCCCACTACTTCAATTTGCTTATGGCGCTCGGTGCTCGGCGCAGGCCGCCGTTCTCCATCTCGTTAGCCTTGCCCTGGCAGCCGGTGTCCTGGTCTCGTTGCTGGGCGCGTATCCCAGCAGTGAGGCGGAGGGGTGGAGGGGGGGGGGGGGGCAGGAGGGCACCATTGTTCCGCGTCGCCGCCGCAGCCGCCGCAGCCGCCGCTGCTGCGCCTAATTCGAAGAAAAATTAGAGTACAAAGTGTGGGAAACTGTCTCGCCGCATTTGTCCCTCAGGTAAATGTGCCCTTGCCTGTTGTTCCACTGTTATGGAAAATGCACTGCGTCTCGAGGGGTACACTCACCTTGAGGAGAGATGCTGACGCTGTTTCTCTACCTCTGCACTGACGGCACAGAATTACATTCCTTTCATTCCGTTCACGTAATCTTCTCCTAATCACTTCAGAATCGCGAGGCTCTTCCATCTGTCACGTCTATTTATAGAAACCTATAAAGCATTAATATTTACGCTAAAATAAAGGAACAATTATATATTACAGCAACACAAATCTGTAGAAGAAACAGAAACAGAATAGCCAATGATAAAAATAAAGATAACGTGCAAAGTAGCTCTTCTTACCACTCGAAAAAAAAATTGCTCGTATCTGAATTAAGAAATGAAGATAACATGCTATTTACATGAATTCGTGAAAAGTTATAATAATCTCGACCTTATGAGTCAAATGAACTGTGTATGGCCAGAAATTTTTCGTTGTCCAGATAGAAAGATACTTTGCTTTTAACACTAAAAACAGAACAGAACTACCAGTGGTTCAAATGGTTCAAATGGCTCTGAGCACTTTGGGACTCAACATATGAGGTCATCAGTCCCCTAGAACTTAGAACTACTTAAACCTAACTAATCTAAGGACATCACACACATCCATGCTCGAGGCAGGATTTCGAACCTGCGGCCGTAGCGGTCGCGCGGTTCCAGACTGAAGAGCCTAGAACCGCTCGGCCACACCGGCTGTCTAGAACTACCAGTGGCTGCTGCAGAAATGAACAGAAGCGCCGGTAGTATTATTAATAATTTTACAACGTTTTCCGTTTCAAATTATACTTTTATAGTATAGTGCCTGGCAAAAACTTTAAGCACCGAGAAGGGGAGGAGGAACCTAAATGAAACCTTACTTGTTGAGAGGTCATCTGACCTTATTTTGGTGATTACAATGCCGAGCCAAATTTATAACATGAGGCAACGTATCAGCACGTGTTACGGCTTCTCTGACCTTGATATGCGCACTGTTTCGGTTGGGAAGGGTGTCATAAATCCGTTGTAACTTATGCTGATGAATTTGTAATTGCAAATAAAGTAGCCTTTAGGCTGCAAGAAAAGTATTTAATTGCTTTAGTAGAGTCACAGAGAACCTTTGCCGAGCCGCGGACTTCATACACTTGCTTAAACTACTTAAGCCGCCTTGTAACGTGACGCGACAGCAGTGCTCCTCGTTTCTAAAGTCAAAATTACAGCGTCCGTGACTTTTATGTTTATGGTGTAACGCACTGATATGAATGGTACTCCTTTCCCGACACGCCAAGCCACAAATTATGCCTCGAAGCTCGCGTGTTTGAGAGGGGATTAGTTTTATGTGGGCTCCATCTTCTGATGTTTACATTTATTTACGTGTCGTGAACATATTTTCTTTGCTTATGACATTTTACAGTAGGCTTCATTGCAAGATTCAGCAACGTCCTTGGTAAGGCAACAGTGTTCATGACATGCAAATAAATGTAAACATTTAAGTAAAGTGCGCCAAGAATCTTTAAATGTCATCAAGCAAAAATAAACTGGTTGCAGCTCATGTATTATGTTCTTTCAGTCTCAACTTTTGTAATGTTCTAATATGTCCATAACGGACAGCAATTATTTACTGATGTTAACAAGAGAAAGAAGAGAAAAACAAAATACAAGGCAATACCAGTCAACAAGTGATTAGGTGTAACTTTGCGATTTTTGACCATAGGTACCTAATAGAGTGTTTGAAACTTGGAGTTTTTTCATTGGTTCAGAAAGTAAATTTATTCACCACCAACTGAGTGCATTGACCGGCAATGACAACGTAGATTTCTATGACCTGATGAGGACTTTTAATAATCATTCTTTCCTGTGATAAAAATGTTTCATGAGTGGAGATAACGATTTTAATCATCGTCATTTCAATATGTCCAACAATTAAATATTTTGTTTTTGAGTGTCAAAAGTAATTGATCATGATTGTTGTTTATCGCATGACCCCTGAAAACAACACTTGATAAATTATATGTGTTGTCTTCCTAGAATAGACCCCAAACTTTCACTTTTATTAATTCATGCATTCTTCGTTCGTGACAGCAGCATTTCTAATGATTTTTGTTACGATCCGCACCTGATATTAGCTGCCTTACAGGGCCAGGGTCATATTTATTTAGAATGTCTGTTTGACACCCTCAGCTTGATAATACAGTTCAGATGTTTTGTCCATTTGCTCGCTAAGTTGTAAGCTAAGATTGCACACATTAGTACACTCACTGTGCAGATACAGAGGTCAGACGTACAACAAGCTGTAGAGGATGAAAACTGTAGAGGAAGACAGAGACTGGATTACATCCAATGAGCATTTGAGGACATAGGTTGCAAGTTCTACTCTGAGATGAAGAGATCGGCATAGGAGAGGAATTCGTGGGAGGCCGCATCAAATCAGTCACAACACTGATGGAAGGAAAAGAAAGAAAAACGTTTGATGAAATTAACAAATCTGACAACAATACGAATTTATTCCTGAAGTGAATAACTGGGAGTATAGTCAAATGTAACAAAAAATAATTATTAGCTCTGCTGAAATTGTAAATTTAAAATGTGCCTTTGGATTTTGGTTGCATGTACGGAAACTACTGAATTTTAAATTATGTCTCCGAAATATATTGACATATTCGTGAGTCTTGGATCGCACTTTTTTTAACACTTCAGTGCAATTCATAAAGTTGCCATTGTTTCAGTCACATAATTTTCTGCTCTTTCCATGGAGCGCCATGAGTTGTGAACTCAGAACCTGAATCACATATATATATATATATAATCCTTTTAATAAACTGTACCAGTGCTCCTTTCACTGTGTATGAGTTTAGGATGCGCACTATTAGCAGTTGTTTTGTATTTTGAAGACTTATTCGGCTCAATTCTTTTTTTAAAAAATACTGGAATTTACAGAACTTTCCTTGTATCTGTTTAAATTTAAAGCTAAATGCTGTCAGCCACTACTCCCTGACAAAATGTATTACGTTTGTTCCGAAAAGCTTACGACATAAGCTGTAAACAGCAATTTCCGAATCTGAATAGAGTAGCCATTCTCTGTCGTTCTTCTCGACGTTTCCCGTTCCCTAAATACCCTCCATAAAGTAATTTGAAAACCTTCGATGTGAAGTGTGACGCGGATAATCATGCTTTGTGATTTGTTTGGAAGGTTCTATCAAATACCGCATCACTTCAGAATTTATAACTTCGAGTCAAAGCCCATGATCATCCTTAGAAATACTTGGTCTTGATCCTGGGGCCTTTGGAGACAGTGCTCTTGGAGGTAGTGTTTGTATACTTATACAAACGGCTAACATCGCTTCAACGGCGTCCACTTCTAAATTATCTTCGTCAGTATTCAGGAAATGTGCAATATTAAACACAATTTTTCTCTTTACTTTTTTAATAATTCTTTGTGTTGAAATTGATAGGGAAAGGAAAGCATGGCCCAACTCAAAGTTGGATAAATTAATACAGTGATATAAATTAAGTGTTAGATGTATTTTTAGTAAGTACTTTAAGAAAGAGAAAACAGAGAGTCACGACCATAGTCATAGACGTGTGTATGACCGACCAAGAAGGGAGAACCGATAGAGGTACTGAAGGTACCCTCCGCCACACACCGTCTGGTGGCTTGCGGAGTATGGATGTAGATGTAGATGTAGAAGATTGATATGGTGCCTGGGTTTAGTCCATGGGCCAGCTAGCAAATTTGGGTTTCCTGTGATTTTCTCTACCAAGCGCCGGGATGGCTCAATGAAGCGGCTACATATACTCTCTTTCTTCGTACAAGGTAAACTCTTTCTAACGAAGTTGGCTCTCACCCGGACGTAAAACTTCCTTTCTGCGTTCGTTATGCGTGCACTGGACAGTTCCTATTGTACTCGATCGTACCTTTTAACAATTCACCTGCGAGAAATAAAATCTCAGCATCCCAGAGGAGCACATTTTCACTCTACAATGACATTGCACACAAGCTTGCATTTGGGGTTCGGAACAACTATTATACCTCTTAAAAGTTCTAAATGCATTTTAATGAATGCTTTGTAGTACATGGTACATATTTCAGAATACTTCAGAGTAAATTTTTATGGTTTTAGAGTTAAAGATTCAAAATATGAAACATAAATGGCTCTGAGGACTATGGGACTTAACAGCTGTGGTCATCAGTCCCGCCGGCCGCGGTGGTCTCGCGGTTCTAGGCGCGCAGTCCGGAACCGTGCGACTGCTACGGTCGCAGGTTCGAATCCTGCCTCGGGCATGGATGTGTGTGATGTCCTTAGGTTAGTTAGGTTTAAGTAGTTCTAAGTTCTAGGGGACTGATGACCACAGCAGTTTAGTCCCATAGTGCTCAGAGCCATTTGAACCATTTTTTTCATCAGTCCCCTAGACCTTAGAACTACTTCAACCTAACTAACCTAAGGACATCACACATATCCATGCCCGAGGCAGGATTCGAACCTGTGACCGTAGCAGTCGCGCGGTTCCAGACTGAGCGCCTAGAACCGCGAGACCACCGCGGCCGGCTAAAACATAAATAGTTCATAAATATTAAGTCTAAATCAGTTCCTCTTAAGATATCATTTCCTCAAGAGGAATAAAAATTATCTTTATGGAAGCTTGAATGTGGGTTTTATGATACAATCCTGAGAAGTGCGGAAAGAATTGTATGTTTAACTCAAACAGTTCATCTGTTATAATGTTTTTTATTTGATAAGGACAGTATTTGAAGATTTTATACTGTTATTCTCACAAATGCCTTACGATAGCTACAGTATGAACTTCAGCATTAGGCATTAGAACAAGCAGTACGACGTATAGACTAACTTGTTAGCAATAAAGTGTCTTACTAACTCTTCAAATTCAGTTTAAAGTTTTTAGGCCTAAAGGTTTCAGACACAATACATCTTTTTCGATGCATTGCAGATGATTTACGAATTTGAATAATTTTGGGAATTAAAACGCCCTTGTACTCAAAGAGAGCAAGGTTTGAGGCTTGAATCATGAAGTCCACAGATATAAACAGACGTTAGAAGCAGATTTATCCACACTTACTGTAAGCATTTGTAGAGTCGGGGGAGAGTTGGGATGCAGAGGTACAGTAACTAGGAAGCAAGAGAAGGGAGGACGGGGGAGGAAACGTAGAAGCACCAATGATTTTATGTTTGTTGCTGAGCACTGCCAACTAACAGCCATGCGTGAGAGATCAACTGCTATGTTTTAAATTACAGTCGGTAACATAGATTTGTAAATGTCCATTGTAGATCCGATTACCTTCAACTATGGTTCTCGTTTATAGCGAAGAACGTAAAATTAAATGAAGGTTACCGCACATCACAGTAAGTAAGAAAAAATGGCCAATAGTGATTGCTGAGGCCGGTAACAGTTGGAAAAAGAAGTTAGTCCACTTGAAGTGTGCCGAGTGGGGTCGATATGCATAGCCGGTTCGACGTTATTTTACAGCCCTGTGCGATAGTTTTATGCGCCCATTCCCCTCTTCTCTCTCTCTCTCTCTCTCTCTCTCTCTCTCTCTCTCTCTCACACACACACACACACACACACACACACACACACACACACACACAGCAACTTTATAACATTTTATTCGCATTACCAGTCCTCAGAGATATCTTACTTTCACATCTACGGTAGTCTTACTCCGACGGTTCTTTCGTATGAATACGCCCCAGTAAATGAAACAAAGTGAAATGCTCCTTGTGTAACGTATTTCCAGTTATCGAAAATTATTATTTGCACCAAAATACAGTGATATTGCCAGAAAAGTACATACCAACCTAACACTGAAATAACACATCCAACAATGAATTTGCGCAGGGAAGTGTGAAAAGTTTGGTTGCAAATTTCATTGTTTTCGATTCTTGATAATTTAAAAAAAGATAGATTCGAAACCGTTGGGATTGGTTTCGCTAATTTACTTCACAAAAGCTTCAATTGATGCATTAAATAAGGAATTCAGCTTGTTGAAATCTTCAGTGGACGCAAAGGCAAATGAATGACAGTAGTGATCATTATAACAACTGCAGCTGATCTTCCAGTTCATTATAAAGATATAGAGAGATATCTGTCGTAGTGCCCTTCGTGCGACAAACACAAAAATTAAATTGCTGTGTAAAGCACGGATTTTCAAATAATTAATGTTAGACTCCGTGATGTGACAGACACTCTAAATTTTATGAAACGAGAATTGCCAGCCCGATTCTGTTTAGTGGTAACTTTTAAAAATTTTGCAACTACATTAAAGATCATTCATTGGTGATTATCGTAGTTGAAATGTACTTCACGAAAAGTGGAGATGAGAATGGATGTGAGTTACGGCTGCTCCCTCTACCTATTCTTAAAAGCATCACGCTGTCGCAGAGTTAATTGTCCAAGGTTACTACATATGTTTTGTCGGTCTCTCACATAATACTGCAATAAGGCACAGTGGACCTGCAGCAATAGCATTAATTGCACATAAAATGACAGGATTTCGTAAAAGAGCTTTGTGGATCGTAGGTATTCTGGTGTATTAGTTATACGCTGTTAATTTCTTAGCTGACATAGACGCAACATGACATAACTCACCATAGTGCTACAACGCTCCAACTGTCAGATCTCTAAAGTTGCTAGCAGTTTCAATTCTAAGACAGTATCCTAAATTTTACTCACATGCTCCTATTAGGTCTAGGAGGCTGAAGCTCATATTCCCCAAGACAAGCAGTTGAATAACTAACTAAACAACAGCTACGTAAAATCTTAAACTAACAAGTTCAATGTATTTCCTATATTTTAGATAGTAAAAAAGTCACTACTGAGGTAGAATATCAGAACTGACCTATAAGGTGGCTAGTTCTTCCTTGGCTGACTTGTCCCTGAATTGCGACATCGGGCGCGGTCACTATAATCAAACGCCAGCGGCCCTATAAATGTTGGCTCGTTTTCTGTACTCAGGTCGGAAGCTCTTGGTGAGATCCAGCACTTCTCTTAAAAGGACTTTATTGTTTACTGTTATATATTTCATTACCACTGTGATCTCGTGCTTTGGTATTAGAGGTCATGCATATCATGCAACTTTTAAGTTAAGTGAATTCATGTTTTAGGTTTGGTTAACAGTTGGCTTTTTAATCACATTAATTGTTCCGTTTGGTCGTTACTTTAAAACTATTAACTGGTTAATCACCTTGTTTTAACCATGTAGTCACTGTAACACATTTTGGTCGGTGCCTGGGGCAGGCTTCCTATTTAGGATTCTTGTGCCACACTTAGAGACTTTGCTTATTTTATTCTCAGTTTCGCATGAACTGCATGTCTGTTTATTTGCCCTCCGATTCCTGAGTTGGTCGTAGCGTTGGAGCCGCTGGCCCCTGGGAGTTATTCACTACCCGACGATTGACCGGGCGTGGCTGGCCTACGTCCGCTGTGTACGTGTGTGCGGCGTGGTGTTCTGCCTCCTGTCTTGCGGTAGGCACTGAGGTGGCGCGGTCTCCTCGTTTGCTGCGGCATCTCTCTATAAGTCAAGTTCTTAATCTTTCTAGCAGTCTCCGTTACACTGCCATGCTAACCAAGCCTTGCTCCGCCAGCCCGCCCTTGTCTCGTTACTGGTGCCTTAACGTTTGCACGGTTTGAAGATGTTTCAACCCTTAATTGCGGCCGGCCGGATTGGTCGAGTGGTTCTAGGCGCTACAGTCTGGAACCGAGCCACCGCTACGGTCGCAGGTTCGAATCCTGCCTCGGGCATGGATCTGTGTGATGTCCTCAGGTTAGTTAGGTTTAATTAGTTGTAAGTTCTAGGCGACTGATGACCTCAGGAGGGGCATAGTCCTCAGAGCCATTTGAACCTTAGTTACGAGCTGCTGTAAGTCTTAAAATCGTTTTGACTTTTCTCCACCAAAACTATTAGTACTATTAGTATTAGTAGTAGTAGTATCAGTATTAGTACTATCCAAATACACTCCTGGAAATGGAAAAAAGAACACATTGACACCGGTGTGTCAGACCCACCATACTTGCTCCGGACACTGCGAGAGGGCTGTACAAGCAATGATCACACGCACGGCACAGCGGACACACCAGGAACCGCGGTGTTGGCCGTCGAATGGCGCTAGCTGCGCAGCATTTGTGCACCGCCGCCGTCAGTGTCAGCCAGTTTGCCGTGGCATACGGAGCTCCATCGCAGTCTTTAACACTGGTAGCATGCCGCGACAGCATGGACGTGAACCGTATGCGCAGTTGACGGACTTTGAGCGAGGGCGTATAGTGGGCATGCGGGAGGCCGGGTGGACGTACCGCCGAATTGCTCAACACGTGGGGCGTGAGGTCTCCACAGTACATCGATGTTGTCGCCAGTGGTCGGCGGAAGGTGCACGTGCCCGTCGACCTGGGACCGGACCGCAGCGACGCACGGATGCACGCCAAGACCGTAGGATCCTACGCAGTGCCGTAGGGGACCGCACCGCCACTTCCCAGCAAATTAGGGACACTGTTGCTCCTGGGGTATCGGCGAGGGCCATTCGCAACCGTCTCCATGAAGCTGGGCTACGGTCCCGCACACCGTTAGGCCGTCTTCCGCTCACGCCCCAACATCGTGCAGCCCGCCTCCAGTGGTGTCGCGACAGGCGTGAATGGAGGGACGAATGGAGACGTGTCGTCTTCAGCGATGAGAGTCGCTTCTGCCTTGGTGCCAATGATGGTCGTATGCGTGTTTGGCGCCGTGCAGGTGAGCGCCACAATCAGGACTGCACACGACCGAGGCACACAGGGCCAACACCCGGCATCATGGTGTGGGGAGCGATCTCCTACACTGGCCGTACACCACTGGTGATCGTCGAGGGGACACTGAATAGTGCACGTTACATCCAAACCGTCATCGAACCCATCGTTCTACCATTCCTAGACCGGCAAGGGAACTTGCTGTTCCAACAGGACAATGCACGTCCGCATGTATCCCGTGCCACCCAACGTGCTCTAGAAGGTGTAAGTCAACTACCCTGGCCAGCAAGATCTCCGGATCTGTCCCCCATTGAGCATGTTTGGGACTGGATGAAGCGTCGTCTCACGCGGTCTGCACGTCCAGCACGAACGCTGGTCCAACTGAGGCGCCAGGTGGAAATGGCATGGCAGGCCGTTCCACAGGACTACATCCAGCATCTCTACGATCGTCTCCATGGGAGAATAGCAGCCTGCATTGCTGCAAAAGGTGGATATACACTGTACTAGTGCCGACATTGTGCATGCTCTGTTGCCTGTGTCTATGTGCCTGTGGTTCCGTCAGTGTGATCATGAGATGTATCTGACCCCAGGAATGTGTCAATAAAGTTTCCCCTTCCTGGGACAATGAATTCACGGTGTTCTTATTTCAATTTCCAGGAGTGTATCTTACCGTATTGCCGGACCGGTAAATTTTAAAACACTGTCAAATGCTAAATTGTAAAATTTTGAATATTGTTATCACCTGGCTTGAAAAGTGGCTAATGTGAACGAGCTTCTCCACTATTGTGAAATGCTGAAACTTGTTGTTCTGGTCTTCAGTACAGAGACTGGTTTGATGCAGTTCTCTGCGCTACTCTATCCTGTGCAAGCTTCATCTCCCAGTATACACTGCAGCCTACATCCTTCTGATTCTGCTTTGTGTATTTATCTCTTGGTCTCCCTCTACGATTTTCACCCTCCACGCTGCCCTCCAGTACTAAATTGGTGATCCCTTCATGCCTCAGAACATGTCCTACCAACCGGTCCCTTCTTCTAGTCAAGTTGTGCCACAAATTCCTCTTCTCCCCATTTCTATCCAATACCTCCTCATTAGTTATGTGATCTACCCATCTAATGTTCAGCACTCTTCTGTAGCACCAAATTTTGAAAGCTTCTATTCTCTTCTTGTCCCAACTATTTATCGTACATGTTTCACTTCCATACATGGCTACACTCCGTACAAATACTTTCAGAAAAGACTTCCTGACACAAATCTATACTCGATGTTAACAAATTTCTCTTCTTCAGAAACGCTTTCCTTGCCATTGTTAGTCTACATTTTATATCCTCTCTACTTCGAACATCATCAGTTATTTTGCTCCCCAAATATCAAAATTCCCTTACTACTTTAAGTGTCTCATTTCCTGATCTAATGCCGGCCGAAGTGGCCGTGCGGTTAAAGGCGCTGCAGTCTGGAACCGCAAGACCGCTACGGTCGCAGGTTCGAATCCTGCCTCGGGCATGGATGTTTGTGATGTCCTTAGGTTAGTTAGGTTTAACTAGTTCTAAGTTCTAGGGGACTAATGACCTCAGAAGTTGAGTCCCATAGTGCTCAGAGCCATTTTTTCCTGATCTAATTGCCTCAGCATCACCCGTCTTAATTCGACTACATTCCATTATCCTCGTTTTGTTTTTGTTGATGTTCATCTTGTACCCTCCTTTCAAGATACTGTCCATTCCGTTCAACTGCTCTTCAAAGTCCTTTGCTGTCTCTGACAGAATTTCAATGTCATCGGCGAACCTTAAAGTTTTTATTTCTTCTCCATGTATTTTAATAACTACTCCGAATTATTCTTTTGTTTCCTTTACTGTTAGCTCAATATACAGACTGAATAACATCGGGAAGAGGCTACAAACCTTGTATCACTCCCTTCCCATCCACTTCTTCCCCTTAATGTCCCTCGACTCCTATAACTGCCATCTGGCTTCTGTACAAATTGTAAATAGCCTTTCGTTCCCTGTATCCTACCCTGCCGCCTTCAGAATTTCAAAGAGAGTATTCCAATCAATGTTGTCAAAAGCTTTCTCTAAGTCTACAAATGCTATAAACGTAGGTTCGCCTTCCCTTAATCTATTCCCTAAGACAAGTCGTAGTGTCAGTATTGCCTCACGTGTCCCAACATTTCTACGGAATACAAAGTGATCCTCCCCGATGTCGGCTTCTACCAGTTTTTCCATTTGTCTGTTAAAGAATTCGTGTTAGTATTTTGCAGCCGTGGTTTAATAAACTGATAGTTCGGTACTTTTGACATCTGTCAACACCTGTTTTCTTTGGGATTGGAATTATTATATTCTTCTTGAAGTCTGAGGGTATTTCCCCTGTCTCATACATTTTGCTCACCCGATGGTAGAGTTTTGTCAGGACTGGCTGTACCAAGTCTGTCAGTAGTTCTAATGCTGAAACTATAAATTAAAAAAAAATTGGGTTACCCTTAGGCTTCTAAATTGCTAGCGCCAAAATCACACTCAAGTTATTTTAGTCATAATCATGAACTTGTAAAGTTTTTCTAAATAAGGGTCACCTTCCTTGCTTGAATTTTACTGTCTGATGAGTGGTTTTGATATTGTTATGGTAGTGCTCTTTCTGTAATTGTAGAGAAGTCACAACTGCATGGTTGAAGTTTTACCTGTGATAAAACGGCTGTCGAGTTATATTTTTATGAATGCAGAACTTGTTACTTCGAAGAGCGACTACTTTTCCTGAAAAAGAAGGAAATATAAACAATTCTTTGTAAGTTAGGTCTTCCTGGTTTGTCTTCCTGGAATCAGTCTCAAACTGTTACTATACATTTATATGTTACTTATGTTTTATGTATATCTATGTAAATGAAGAATTACAAATACTGTGAAGCAACAAATGGCTTACCCTAAACTAAGCGGTCCTTTCCCCGCCTGTTAAGCTGTTGTCGTATCCCGTGGAGTCCAATGAGATCTCAATAATAAAACTGTAAATTGTGAAAAATCACACTAAACATGCCTATAAATGAGCAGAAGCCACGTCATGGGTTTATCGAGTTGTTACCTGTCTGAATCTTTATTTGCACAGGCACCACAAGAAAATTATTAAACCAAAACTGGAGATAGCATTGCTTCGAGACACACTTAAGAAACAGTGATTGTTTAATCAAATTTTGAAGGCTGCAAGGTGAATTCCAAACGGAGCGGTACCTGTGAAATACGTTCAGCTGACTGTGGTTTTCATGTAACAATGAATTAAGTCACACGCATACACAGATTATCCACCACACACACACACACACACACACACACACACACACACACACGGTAATTTTGAGTTATGTATGTATAAGGTAATAACTGAAGAAGGTGGTCTAAGCTAAATAGATTGCGGTACGGCGAGCTACATGTTCGTGATTTTCACTTAGATTGGCACTTTTTTGGTTTTAAATTGAAAACTGTAACTGTAATATAACTTCCCGCACGTGAGTCACCTCACCCCAACTATACTTTTTTCATTTAAAAACCATAACTACCAAATCTAAGTGGAATTAACGGACATGTACTTGGCCATACCTTATATATATGGTGCGTGGTGCGTTTATTTTAGCTGAAGACATTGAAATATCTCGAAAGCTACACATTGGATCAAGCAAAGTTTCAATTCCACTTTGTGTTAAAGGGGCGACATCGCATGATACCACACTCGACCCCCCACCCCACCCTGAGCGTGGTTGTCAGCGAGTTATTTCGAAATATTCAGAGGGAACCCTCGTTTTTTTTATTGCAGATTACGATTCCATAGAAAAAAGTGCATGCATTTTGGCAGAAGCATTTTCTTCGTTTCTCCACAGATGGCTCTATAACCGAAGGAACTGGTATGAGTACACAATCGTAATTTACGACATGCTGCTCAATGGTCGTTGAATATCCAGTTGTACGTGAGACACCACCTCCATGCCACAGGGGTAGGATAGACCAGTATTTCATAGCTTCTAATTGTAAATCCCATTCGCAACTTTGTATTCCTTCTACACATCGAACAGGGGACTGACTAGTCCACGCGCAACTTTGGGCTTCGCTTGAGGCGAATGCTATTCTACTTTCCCAACTAGAGTAAGGGTTCAAACGTAGTACCTCAACTACAATACACTTAGCAATCCGGTTTCCAGATGACTGCACACAGGACAGAAGCACATCAGCGGAAATTTCTTCCATAGGCGTTTCTCATGCGGTGGACCATGTCCTCACGGTCTGTTGACACCTGCTAGTATACCCTATCTTTTAAACATCTCCGCAGAAAGAAATTCGGTGACGACAAATCTAGCGACGTAGCGTGACAATTGATAGGCCATCTTTGCCGATCCACCGACCAGCGTAAACACGGTCTAATATCTCCCGTTCTTCAATTGCGTAAAGCGCTGAGCAACCATCTTTCTAGAACCACATATGTTTTCGAACATTCAGGGCAAAATCTTGCAGTAGTACCGGGAGTTCCTGGTGCCTGACGGTGCGATATTTGCGTCCATTCAACATGCAGTCAGTAAAATACGGATAAATTAGTTTGTTTCCCATGGTACCACACCACACTAAGGACGGTCGTGCTCAACTTGCCATAGCCTATGGAGAGTGTCTACACTCCAGTAACGCATATTATCCTGGTTAACGCTAAGGCGGTTTGTGAATGTAGACTCATTGGGAAGTAGTACCTCGGCAAAGAAGGGGGGTCGTTTGCATGTGTTGACGAGCCAATTCATGAACACCATCCGGTTATGGACACTGGCGCCGTTAAGTACTTGATGCAGTGACACATGGTGCGGATGATACTTATGGTGATGCAGTATCGTGACAATCCCATCGATGGACATGCCGGAATCGTATTGTAATATCTGGGGACTTATCCGTGGGTTGTGGTGGACTACAGCGAGTACAGCAACTTCATTAGCTTCTTCTGTAACGAGTATGATTCGTTTCTTTTGCCGATATCTACGCTGCCAACAGACATAAAGGAGTTGACAACCTTGTGAAAGAACGAACGAGAGCGAGCATTTATCTGGAAGACGCTCGGTATACAAGACAACAGGAGCCTCAACGTTTCTCCTACACTCTCCATGCCTCAGGATCATTTCAGTTTTTTCTACTGTGGTTATAGTATACATCGTCCACTTACACGTCGGTTCTCCAAACGATACGTAGGTATGCAAACCATAAATACCACGCAAGTGTTGTAATGTTTAGAGCCGCTATCTGTTCTAAATCTGCACGACACATGAGCTCTGGTCACAGTGTACTGTCTGTTACGTTACATCTTAGTTCCCTATACGGCCACGGTGGAGCGTCGAATTGTCCCCTGTTCGATATGTCGGAGGAATTCAACGTTGCGAATGGGGTTTCCAATTTGACGTTATGACATAGTGGCACCTTCTACCCTCGCAGCATAAAGGCAGGGTCGCACGTGTCGTTGGATACTCAAGGGATATTGAGTAGCATGTCATAAATTATGATTATGTGCCGATTTCTGTTCCTCCAACACAGCGACGTCTGTGGAGAAACGAAGAAAATGCTTCAGACAAAACGTGTGTAAATTCTGTCGTAAAATTGTAGTCAGCATTAAAAAAAGGGGGATTCATACTGAAGATTTGAAAGTTGGTCCCCGCCACTCAGACATAGTGGATTCGTTGGCTATTCCCCTCCGAGACTAACAAATTGTAATTACAACTTTTTTTGATCCCCAGTATACTTCTCGAGATATTTCAGTGTCTTCGGTTAAAATGTAGTTTTGAAGAAGGCGATAAATACATGGTAGGCTATATGAAGTTTCCGATGAGATTATCTCTAAAACTATACATCGGTTAGAAATAGTGGGTAAGACAAGTTCGTAAGCACAAAGGGGCACATCAAATGATATTACGCATGACCTCCAGCCCCCGTCCCCTTGGGTGGGGCGGGGGGCAACTTTTAAATCTGAAATTGAAACACAGATTTTTTATTGCAGATTCGGATTCTCAATAAAAAATTAATCAAGATTCGTCTGAAACACATTTTAAACCATTGACATATGGCACTGAAATTGATAAAAAGTAAAATTGGGGAAGAACTCTGATTTATTTAGAATGAAATTGATAAAAAAGTAAAACTGGAGAAGAACTCTGTTTTGTTTAGAATCATCCGAGAAAGACTAATAAAATCTATAAAATATGTGCACCAATTCTTTCGTTACACCAAATTAAGTTATTTTTGTACAAAATGTACTGTATCCTGCTTTTAGCATTAATTATTTTCCAGATAAGTCCCAGTCCTATATATCTCATCTAACGTCGGTTTCAATACCGGTGTTGCCAATGGTGCATCAATCTCTTGGCATACAATTTCTCTCTTGGTTTCGTATAAAGGAACTACATCCCCCACATTTTGATCATCATTTTCTGTGCAGCTACATATATTAACTGTTGACAACTTGTTTTCCTTATCTTCGGACGATTCCCAGTGAATTGTCTCTCAGCATACTGGTATTTGTATCTGATCACCCCGTAAACCTACTTCAGAATGTTGTTGATCAAAGCTTAGTCTGTTTACATATTTAATTATAAAATCAACTTCCTTTGGCGACTGAATCTCTTGTTACGGGTCTTTGTACCATTGATCTTGTCAATTCTGTCTTTTACCCGGGTTTGGTGGCCTGAACTAGACTTCTTGTGCTGGTTAACATTGCGTGTGTTGTCCTTCTGACGTCTGATTCTCTCAACCATCCTGAGTTCTAGGCCTACCAGTTCCACCCGAATTATTTGGGTTTTGTGGCGAAGAACGTCTAAACGTTCCTGATTCGTTTACTTGGTAATCATATCGCGAATTGTAGTTACCACCATAATTTCTGGAACCAAAGCCATTACTGTGATTCCACGGCTCACCAAAACCATAGTTACTGTTTAACATCTCTGAGTTGCTAAAACCATAGCTATTATTATCCCATGGGTGATTGCTATTCTTCCCTAAACGATTAGCTTTCCCAATATCATTATTGCCATTGTAAACATTATTAAAGGCCAATCGGTTGCTATTATCCCCCCTACCATTAGTTTCTCTCACAACACGTTGCTTATTCGCGCCATCTTCACTGAAGATGAATTCAAGTTCTCTTAACATCCCTGGGTACTGTATATTATCTCCTGCTCTGCCAACCAACGATTGCTGATATCTTCATTGTGCACATATGTAACAGTTCCCCATCAGTGTATGGATTGTCTAAACACTGATTGTTTTTCATCATTTCTTCAAAACATGTAACTGGCTTCTATTCTCCTAAATTTTCAAATGACTCTTTCTGTAACAATTCATACTTCATCCTATTTTGAGTTTCCGCGGACCAGTATCACTCCAACAATGCAGACTTAAATTGTTTATACGATTGACAGTTTACAGGGATTCCTTGCATGGTTTCCGCTATTGCGCCTTCCATATGACCACAAATGAAATCAAATTTGTGGATAAACCGATTTGGAATTGATGTATAAACGTGCGGTGGTGTAGGCCGTTTCCGTTTTCTTTGTAATGTTGAAATTTTCTGACTGTCGAAAAATGGTCATTTTTCTATTGTAACATATGGCTTTCGTGTTTTCGCAACGTTTTCCGTTCCCTTCTATTGTGTCATGTTTTCTTTTATTCGTTATTACCACATTTAGATCCTGAGACGACATATTTGAGTCCCATCTAGCATCGCATCTACGCAGTGGTGTCCAATGGTCTAAACCGTACTGTTACTCGTGTTCAAAAAATGGTTCAAATGGCTCTGAGCACTATAGGACTTAACTTCTGTGGTCATCAGTCCCCTAGAACTTAGAACTACTTAAACCTAACTAATCTAAGGACATCACACACATCCATGTCCGAGGCAGGATTCGAACCTGCGACCGTAGCAGTCCCGCGGTTCCGGATGTTACTCGTGTACCGGACTGGAAGATACGTTTGAATTTCCCGTTACTGGGTCAGTGTTTTGTCTTTGTACTTACTTCATATTGACCTGCGGTATATATAATGTTGCACTGTAACTCTTAAATTGAGAATTTTGTACGTGTGGCGCAGCAAACTGCTCTATTGTCCTCATTCGCGTACGTTCAGAGGGTCAGCTGCCGCTCAGTTGGTAAGCGCGCAGTTACCGCTGCTCGCACCATTATCTGCTGTGAACGCACATTACCAGCCTCGCTCACCTGTCTCAACTGTACTCGTACCATTTCCTTCTGTTTAGGATAGGAAAATACTGTTGCAACATCTTGTGGACATACAAGGGGAGTCTGATGCCTTTTTTGTGTTTGCGCAACGGACACGAAAGATTGCATAACGGACTTGGTTACGTCTGGATTCTTTTCCTCCACTATGTCAGATAATGTTACCGATTCTGTCGCCTCACTACTGCTTTCTGTACTGTTCGCAGTACACTGCTTCAGTTCTGTGCTAAGCCATATTGCTGCTTCTTTTTCGAGACGATGTTTACAAGGCGTGTATCGAATCTTTCATACGCGGCTCGCGTCACACATTTTCTGACACTGAGTTCTTCCACGATTTGTTACGCCTTATCAGACGCCTTACGTGCTAAATTATCATTTCTTTGGTTGATATTAGACACTGCATCCTGCAACTGGTCAATGTAATCGGCCATTAGCGATTGAAATAGTTCGCTCGAGTCTCTCGCCTCTTTCCTGTTCATTAACTTCCGTTCACAGCTTTTGCTGATCCTTGCCTACTTTATCGACCCCAGCACTGGTTTCAAATTTGAGACCATTTACAGCAATATTTGTTTCTGGCTTTAAATGTGCTAACCCTCCATTTGCTTGTGTTTTTAAGTATACTAACCCTACATGTGTTTCTGTTTTTAAGTCTGCTAATCCTGCATTTCTTTCTGTTTTTAAGTCTGATGACACTGAATTAGTTTGCTTGACAACAATAGTGAGTTGTTTCAACATTTCGATCAAACTATCAGACTCTTCGCCATCGTCACCTATCACCATTTGGTGCAAACTTTGCCGTTCGCGTGTTTCACGTGACATCTCACCGACTTCTGTGCGTAGTGCTGACACACTTACACACACTATTGCCGTTGGAAACTCTCCCTTTTGATTCAGAATTACAACATTTGATTCAACGTTCCGAAGTTGCACGTCCTCTGATTCTGTTTCTGAGTCACTAGATGCGTCATCTGTTAGGATTTGTGCGGTAGCAACCTGAGATACCGATTGCGAAACTGCCACCATTCCTTTTGCACTGTCACTTCTTGCGGTTGCGTGACTTCATTCGATACATTTTGTTGTGCGTCAACTTCTATCCTATCAAGATCTTCAGTTTGTCCTATACGCGATGATCTACGTCCTTCCACCATCTCAGACGTCAAACGAACCTCTGTCTTTCACGATTTGCGCGAGCCCGAGCTCTAGTCAGCATGAAGTTATACGACCTGACACGGCTCCAAAATATCATAGAAAGTCTCTTATGCCTTCAACACATTATTAGCAACGCCATTCACAGTTTGTGGATACTCACACCAACCTGACAACGCCGTGAATTACTTCGCGTGCACCAGGAACGTCATGCACCAAGCTACTTTTACTTAAATCACAAAAAATTTTTTATACTCGTTAATACAACATTTTCTACTCCATGGATCCCACATTTACAGTACTCTGGCTACTATGCAAACACACATTGAGTAACCTTGACACTTTTTGTTTCGCAGAAAAACAATTTTTTCTTAATATCAAATTCTAATTACTTTTCTAATTTCACAAATTGCCATCCTGGCAGACGAATTAAAATCCTGGCAGGATCACCATTATCTGACACTCCACTCCTTTTCACTTTGGTGAGACATCAGCAAAAACACCCTGTAAGTGCATTAGCGTCTCTAGAATCAGTGACTGGGAATAGCAGTGGACCCATTGTAACATTACGCTCGGCCATACGTTACTCTTTAAAGCCTGTACTATGGTAAGTTGACGGGCTTCACCTTATAAGAAAGGATTTTGGTATATATGTTGACCGCTTGTACCTGAATGGAGGCAAAATCAGACTTTCACCCACTCAGTACCAACAATGTTACGTCAAGCAAGTCTGAAGTGCAACTACACGTTAAGATGGACAAGAAGCAACACAGCAGATGCTACCAAATTGTTAATAATACGGTCGCCAGCCTAATTAGGCATTAACTGAGTTTCTTCCCAGTACAAGTTGAAGTACGTTCATACAAAACCTCACGTAATAACACTGCATAATATGGTAAATTTTGGAACCAGAATAATCTATTGAACTAATAGTTTCAGTTTCTGTACTAATATGAACAAGCCATAAATACACAACAATACACTATAATGTTTACTACAAACTTCGTACTGTCTATTGATCTGATTAAAATCGGGCATAGGTTACCCTAGAAATAGCACTTTCGAAACACACATTCAATGTCAATTTTGAAAAAGGTAAAACACTAATAAATTTTGGTTTTATATTGACTTTAACTTTGCTGGTCAACTCAATTCAGTACACTTCATAATTTAAACGAATATAAAAGAAAAAGGGGGGTGGGGGGACCCTGAAACTGTTATGATCACCATACTGAATTTTTGATTATTTACATCATTAAGCACTCAAGATTTCCAATATATGAGTTACTACCCTTTTTGTCTTATTTCTTGCTCATTTAACTACCATTAATTTGGTCTCAAATTTATTAAACTTTATTACTAAACCAATTTCAACATTATCTTCCAACTTTGTCAGACCTATATCATTTGCCTATATATTCATTAACAACAAAGTTCTTTAAACATCATTCTAACATAGATAGGTCTGCAGGTAATTATTATTAACATAAACTTTAAATCTTCATCTCGGGACACTCGGATTGCACAACATGTGGAGAGGATCCTGTCTAGGTCAGTGATGAGGATAATTAAATGATAGGACAGTTCTGGTAAAAGTTAAGTTATTATTGAACAGTAAGGAACGAAAGTAACACTGGTCCACACGAATACAGTACCAAAAGATTCAACCTGTTCGTATCGATGCGGCGGTTGGCGGGCGGCGAGATGGCGAGGCGCAGAGCACACATACAAGCACAGCTATGGCTCTTGATGTATCGGCACTTTACTTCTTCATGGCGTCGCAATATTTTTCCATTTAGTGCCTATGGAATTTTGCCATGCTGTATAGTCGTCGGAAACGGCACATCCGAGGCTCAATGAAACTACGTCTTCCGGGAGAGCCTCCTCGATCCAGAGCGTGTTTCTCAGATCGATGCCCAACTCCCACTACTACTGCTGAGCCCGTTGTGCCGTGCAGTGCCCGCATGCATTTTCCCGCGCTCGCCTGCCATCCACCATTTACCGCTCCCCTACAGACAGGGTATTCACCAAAGGTTTTGCACTCTACATATCCTAATACATTGCCTACGTATGGACCAGACGCTCAATTACAACTTCTACATCTTAAAATAGTTTCAACATTTCTTACATTTCAATTTTGTTATAACATTGCTTGAAATTTGACATAAATATTAATATTAACATCGAAAGTTGTTTATAGTTTCCTCAACACAATGACATGAAAAGAAAGGAAATGAAAACAGAATATCGATTACACTAATTTACCAAAATCAGAAGAAAAAATTATTATATGTAGAATAGTACAGCGTTGGTGTTGTTACACCATATTCTAGGACAGAGCACATTGGCGTTTAGCTGTTCACCAATTGTTTAATTTCAGAATTACTGTCAAAGAAGTACACGAACTTAGAGGTTGTGACTTGACAGTGTTAGGACGGTTGTCAAGATAACTCATTATCCTATTTAGCCGAAATTACACTGAATACAAGAATATCAATTTTAAATAAAGGGTTCTCTACAAGTTGAAATTGGCCAGTATTACGACAAATCATCGGATTCCGGTTCGAAGATCGATAGTATTTAGGATGACAATGAAATCTACGAAGGACGGTTAATTTTTGTGAGAAGATGAGCAAAAGATTACTTAGGTTTGCTCGAGTTCACAGCGGACTCAATTCGGTGAACCAACAAGTTTACACCTCTGGTAGTGGCATTTACCTTATCTGTGATGACCTATCGGCTGCTGGCCTGCTCTCACCCTCTGAAAATTCTATAAAAACCTAATCAAAGTCTTTACTGATTGTATCACCAGAAAATGTCCTATGTTTCTCATTATACGAGAAAACATGCACTCATACCTAGGCTGGAAATATAGCGATATACGTGTGCATGGATGGAGCAGCGTGTATACTACATTTCCCTCTCAGTTCTCGCAAGAACAATGAACTATGTGGTTGTTTCGTTTCACCACTGTTGGAACTCAACGACTCTTCAGATATTTTCTATCTAAATGTCAGCTGAATTGAATGCGGTGTTCACACCATATTCCTATTTTGGCGTCATACAGAGCGTGATGCGACCTGTTCTACGCTTGACGTTGCTTGAGAGGGGAGTCCACGAAGTGTTCGATCTTGTGTCTTTCATAGCAAACTGTCCCCCACTTGTATCCTTTCGTTCTTCATGTCATGGCTTTTCAGAGCAATGGGAGCATCCCTTTCATCTTGTGGAAACTACCTCTGACAATCGCAAAGGGCCTGCCTTCAAACTGCATCGAAATTTCGCCCTTTTCTACGCCTTCCGAGTTTATTCCAGCCAATCGCCCGCTTCTGACGCCTAGAAGTTACACACTTACATTACAAGCGCACCACGGGCATTTCACATGATCAACCCCATCGCAAGTCTGATCTTATCCATCTGGGAATTCCCCAACGCAGTTTTCTAAAGAATTTCTCCATAGCAAGCAGCGCTGGCCTACTACCTTCTCAATGTGTTGTCTGATACATACATTGTCTCTTCTGCCACAGGTCACCAACCCCTTTTTAAAAGTGTTCTGTTGTGCTAGGGCTGTGACAGCACATCTTTCGCCTTCCCCGAAACTAAAATGATCCCTCCAGCAGCTTTTTTCACCTTTTGCCCCTTGACATGCAGGATTTGGGTTCAGTGTATTAAAACTGTCGAAACGAGTGTCATCCCTTTACATTACATACTGTACTTTTTAAGTGGCAAATCTGCTTATTATCTCTGAAGTATGTCGATTGACCTAATCATCTACTTGTTATGACACATAAAACCTCTCATGTAAGGTGCGAAATTGACATTCATTCAACCTGCCACCTTACAATAAAAATATATCTAAACTTGTCTACATTATTCCTTTCTCCCTCTTTATAAAGTGGCTTTATTACAGACTACTTTAATGCTTCAGGAAACTGACCATTCCTAAAGGAAAAATTGCAAATATGGCTAAATACAATGCTAACATTTGCCGCACAATAATTCAGTATTCTGGTAGGCACTTCATGATATCCATGAGAGTCCTTAGTCTTCAGTGATTTAATTACTGATGCAATCTCCCCTTGTCTGTATCACAGCGAAGTATTCAGTCTCGGAAAGTCATTTTCCAAGAAAGTTATATGATTCTCTGTAGAAACTAAAGTTTTATTTAATTCACCAGCAATATATAGAAAATGTTTGCTATATATAGTACATATATCTGATTTATCGGTAACAGGAATATTTTTACTGCGAACTGACTTTATATGGTCGACTTTGTGCTGCTGACCAGACACTTCCTTCACAACTGACTATATGGTTTTAATTTTATCCTGTGAATTGTTGTTGTTGTTGTGGTCTTCAGTCCTGAAACTGGTTTGATGCAGCTCTCCATGCTACTCTATCCTGTGCAAGCTTCTTCATCTCCCAGTACCTACTGCAACTTACATCCTTCTGAATCTGCTTAGTGTAATCATCTCTTGGTCTACCTCTACGACTTTTACCCTCCACGCTGCCCGCCAATGCTAAATTTGTGATCCCTTGATGCCTCAAAACATGTCCTACCAACCGATCCTTTCTTCTAGTCAAGTTGTGCTACAAACTTCTCTTCTCCCCAATCCTATTCAATACCTCCTCATTAGTTACGTGATCTACCCACCTTATCTTCAGAATTCTTCTGTAGCACAACATTTCGAAAGCCTCTATTCTCTTCTTGTCCAAACTAGTTATCGTCCATGTTTCACTTCCATACATGGCTCCACTCCATACAAATATTTTCAGAAACGACTTCCTGGCACTTAAATCTATACTCGATGTTAACAAATTTCTCTTCTTCAGAAACGATTTCCTTGCCATTGCCAGTCTACATTTTATATCCTCTCTACTTCGACCATCATCAGTTATTTTGCTCCCCAAATTGCAAAACTCCTTTACTACTTTAAGTATCTCATTTCCTAATCTAATTCCCTCAGCATCACCCGATTTAATTTTACTACGTTCCATTATCCTTGTTTTGCTTTTGTTGATGTTCATCTTATATCCTCCTTTCAAGACACTGTTCATTCCGTTCAACTGCTCTTCCAAGTCCTTTGCACCCTCTGACAGAATTACAATGTCATCGGCGAACCTCAAAGTTTTTACTTCTTCTCCATGAATTTTAATTCCTACTCCGAATTTTTCTTTTGTTTCCTTCACTGCTTGCTCAATATACAGATTGAATAACATCGGGGTGAGGCTACAACCCTGTCTCACTCCCTTCCCAACCACTGCTTCCCTTTCATACCCCTCGACTCTTATAACTGCCATCTGGTTTCTGTACAAATTGTAAATAGCCTTTCGCTCCCTTTATTTTACCCCTGCCACCTTCAGAATTTGAAAGAGAGTATTCCAGTTAACATTGTCAAAAGCTTTCTCTAAGTCTACTAATGCTAGAAACGTAGGTTTGCCTTTTCTTAATCTTTCTTCTAAGATAAGTCGTAAGGTTAGTATTGCCTCACGTGTTCCAACATTTCTACGGAATCCAAACTGATCTTCCCCGAGGTCCGCTTCTATCAGTTTTTCCATTCGTCTATAAAGAATTCGCGTTAGTATTTTGCAGCTGTGACTTATTAAACCGATAGTTCGGTAATTTTCACATCTGTCAAGTCCTGCTTTCTTTGGGATTGGAATTATTACATTCTTCTTGAAGTCTGAGGGTATTTCGCCTGTCTCATACATCTTGCTCACCAGATGGTAGAGTTTTGTCATAACTGGCTCTCCTAAGGCCATCAGTAGTTCCAATGGAATGTTGCCTATTCCCGGGGCCTTGTTTCGACTCAGGTCTTTCAGTGCTCTGTCAAACTCTTCACGCAGTATCTTATCTCCCATTTCGTTTTCATATACATCCTCTTCCATTTCCATAATATTGTCCTCAAGTACATCGCCCTTGTATAAACCCTCTATATACTCCTTCCACCTTTCTGCCTTCCCTTCTTTGCTTAGAACTGGGTTGCCATCTGAGCTCTTGATATTCATACAAGTGGTTCTCTTCTCTGCAAAGGTCTCTTTAATTTTCCTGTAGGCAGTATCTATCTTACCCCTAGTGAGACAAGCCTCTACATCCTTACATTTGTCCTCTAGCCATCCCTGCTTAGCCATTTTGCACTTCCTGTCGATCTCATTTTTGAGACGTTTGTATTCCTTTTTGCCTGCTTCATTTACTGCATTTTTATATTTTCTCCTTTCATCAATGAAATTCAATATTTCTTCTGTTACCAAAGGATTTCTATTAGCCCTCGTCTTTTTACCTACTTGATCGTCTGCTGCCTTCACTACTTTATCCCTCAGAGCTACCCATTCTACTTCTACTGTATTTCTTTCCCCCATTCCTGTCAATTGTTCCCTTATGCTCTCCCTGAAACTCTCTACAACCTCTGGTTCTTTCAGTTTATCCAGGTCCCCCCTCCTTAAATTCCCACCTTTTTGCAGTTTCTTCAGTTTGAATCTGCAGTTCATAACCAATAGGTTTTGGTCAGAATCCACATCTGCCCCTGGAAATGTCTTACTATTTAAAACCTGGTTCCTAAATCTCTGTCTTACCATTATATAATCTATCTGATACCTTTTAGTATCTCCAGGGTTCTTCCAGGTATACAACCTTCTTTTATGATTCTTGAACCATGTGTTAGCTATGATTAAGTTATGCTCTGTGCAAAATTCTACAAGGCGGCTTCCTCTTTCATTTCTTCTCCCCAATCCATATTCACCTACTATGTTTCCTTCTCTCCCTTTTCCTACTGACGAATTCCAGTCACCCATGACCCATGACTATTAAATTTTCGTCTCCCTTCACTACCTGAATAATTTCTTTTATCTCGTCATACATTTCATCAATTTCTTTATCATCTGCAGAGCTAGTTGGCATATAAACTTGTACTACTGTAGTAGGCATGGGCTTTGTGTCTATCTTGGCCACAATAATGCGTTCACTATGCTGTTTGTTGTAGCTTACCAGCACTCCTATTTTTTTATTCATTATTAAACCTACTCCTGCATTACCCCTATTTGATTTTGTATTTATAACCCTGTAATCACCTGACGAAAAGTCTTGTTCGTCCTGCCACCGAACTTCACTAATTCCCACTATATCTAAGTTTAACCTATCCATTTTCCTTTTTAAATTTTCTAACCTACCTGCCCGATTAAGGGATCAGACATTCCAAGCTCCGATCCGTAGAACGCCAGTTTTCTTTCTCCTGATAACGACGTCCTCTTGTGTAGTCCCCGCCCGGAGATCCGAATGGGGGACTATTTTACCTCCGGAATATTTTACCCAAGAGGACGCCATCATCATTTAATCATACAGTAAAGCTGCATGTCCTCGGGAAAAATTACGGCTGTAGTTTCCCCTTGCTTTCAGCCGTTCGCAGTACCAGCACAGCAAGGCCGTTTTGGTTAATGTTACAAGGCCAGATCAGTCAATCATCCAGACTGTTGCCCCTGCAACTACTGAAAAGGCTGCTGCCCCTCTTCAGGAACCACACGTTTGTCTGGCCTCTCAACAGATACCCCTCCGTTGTGGTTGCACCTACGGTACGGCCATCTGTATCGCTGAGGCACGCAAGCCTGCCCACCAACGGCAAGGTCCATGGCTCATGTGTGCCGGACCGAGACTCAAACTCGGGACCTTTGCCTTCGCAGGCAAGTGCTCTACCAACTGAGCTACCTAAGCACGACTGACGCCCCGTCCTCACAGCTTTACTTCCCCCAGTACCTCGTCTCCTACCTTCCAAACTTTACAGAAGCTCTCGTACGAACCTTGCAGGACTAGCATTCTTGAAAGAAAGGGTATTGCGTAGACATGGCTTAGCCACAGCCTAGGGGTTGTTTCCAGAATGAGATTTTCACTCTGCAGTGGAGTGTGCGCTGATATGAAACTTCCTGGCAGATTAAAACTGTGTGCCGGACCGAGACTCGAGCTCGGTACCTTTGCCTTTCGCGGGCAAGTGCTCCTTTTTCTTGCACCATCACATAAATGTAGTTATATTAAAGTCACCACAATAAACTAATTTCTGTTACTTCCTACGAAATTAATCAAAAACTCATCCGTAGTTTGAGCAGAAATTGTATGAAGTCAGCGTCAGGGTACCTATAAACAACAACAATTATAAGTTTAGTTTCACTAAATTCAACTGATCCCTCACAACGTTCAAATATCTGTTAAGTGCAGTGCCGTGATACGTCTATGGACTCAAATGGAATACTGTTTTTTACTACCCCATCCCGTAAGGAACTCTTCTGTTGCAGTACCGTCAATCAGCAAGACTTCATAATAGCAGATTCCAACAGAAGACGCAATTCTCGTTAGTACGTACACGCGCAGCTGCGAGTTAATAGGTTTAGAAACGCATTTTGTCTGCTGAGCTGAGCGAGCGAGCGAGTCAGGCCTTCCTTCGTGACCTGCGCGACGCGGCCTGTCTTTCTCGTGAGACTCGGTCCCGCGGCGGACCGGAGCTGCTACGAGCATCCCAACTCACCTTCCGCGCACGCGTCGTTTCGGACCTCTCTGATTGGTACCAGCGTCCGTTTTCGAGATTATATGAGCGGAAAATCGTGCCAGACTGGCAACGACTGCGAAGATAGCCATCGAAAGCTTTTATTGGAAATCACGCGGCTTGAGATCCGAGTAGATTTTATTCAGATGTAATTATTATTAACTGTAATCAAAATTAATTTACTTGAAATGTGAGACAAATGCCATCACTGTTATGAAAAGAGTGTAGAATGGTTCAAATGGCTCTGAGCACTATGGGACTTAATGTCTATGGTCATCAGTCCCCTAGAACTTAGAACTACTTACACCTAACTAACCTAAGGACATCACACAACAGCCAGTCATCACGAGGCAGAGAAAATACCTGACCCCGCCGGGAATCGAATCCGGGATTCCGGGAGTGGGCAGCGAGAACGCTACCGCACGACCACGAGCTGCGGACAAAGAATGTAGAAGAAGCAGGAATTACGAATGTGTCACGTCAAGCATCGATCACCGTCTAAGGACCATAAGTTACTTTACGTGGAACAAAATATAAAAATTAATGCAGATAACAAGTATAAGGGAAAGGTTCTTAAAATTGGTTCAAATGGCTCTGAGCACTATGGGACTCAACTGCTGAGGTCATCAGTCTCCTAGAACTTAGAACTACTTAAACCTAACTAACCTAAGGACATCACACACATCCATGCCCGCGCCAGGATTCGAACCTGCGACCGTAGAAGGTGCGCGGTTCCAGACTGTAGCGCCTAGAACCGTTCGGCCACCCTGGCCGGCGGAAAGCTTCTTACTTTGCAGGAAATAGTCCCTCACAACGAGCAAGAAAATATACAAACAAATCAAAATATATAACAACTAGCTGATCATGTTAGTCACCAAACAACATCAAGCATATTTTCGGAAGTGAGGCGTACTACATACAAGACTGAGGTGGCAGAAGTCCTGGAATAGCATTATTAAAATATACGCATGGCGCCAGTATTGCGTACGCAGCGTATAAAAGCGCAGTTCATTTGTGGAACCGTTATTTGCGCTGAGGAGATTCACGTGGAAATGTTTCCGAAGTGATTATGGTTCCTCGACGGGAATTAACAGTCATTGAACGCGGAATGGTAGTTGGAGCTAGACGCATGGGACATCCCATTTCGGAAATCGTTAGGGAATTCAATATTCCGAGATCCGTTAACTGTGTGTCGAGAAATCCAGATTTCAAGCATTACCTCTCACCACGGACGACGCAGTGGCCGACGACCTTCACTTAACTACCAAGACCAACAATGTTTGTGTTGAGTTTTAAGTGCTAACACATCAACACTGTGTGACATAACCGCAGAAATAAATGTGGGACGTACGACGAACGCATAAGGTAGGACAGCGCTGCGAAATTTGGCGTAAAGACTATGGCAGCTGACGACTGGCGCGAGTGCCTTTGCTTACAGCACATCATTTGCAGCGCCTCTCGTGGACTCGTGGCTATATCGGACACTAGACGACTGGAAAACCGTGATCTGGTCATGCTAATCCTGATTTTATCTAGTGGGAGCTGATGGTACGAGTGTAGGAGTTGAGTGTGGCGCAACCTATGAACCTAAAATGGCTCTGACCACTATGGGACTTAACATCTATGGTCATCAGTCCCCTAGAACTTAGAACTACTTAAACCTAACTAACCTAAGGAAATCACACAACACCCACTCATCACGAGGCACAGAAAATCCCTGACCCCGCTGGGAATCGTACCCGGGAACCCGGGCGCGGGAAGCTAGAACGCTACCGCACGACCACGAGCTGCAGACCCTATGAACCTAAGTAGTCGATAAGGCACTGCGCAAGCTGGTGGAGGTGCCATAATTTTGTAGATTATGGTTACGTGAAATGGACGCGGACCTGATTATGATCGGCTATTTGGAATCCATTTACTGCCATTCATGAACTTCATGTTCCCAAACGGCGATGGAATTTTTATGGATGACAATATGTCACATCACCGGGCCATAGTTGTTCCCTATTGGTTTGAAGAACATTCTGAGCTGTTCGAGCGAATGATTTGGCCATCCGGATCGCGCGACATGAATCCCATCGAACATATATGGGACGTAATACAGGGGTCATTTTGTGCACAAAATCTTGCACTAGCTACAACCTCGCAATTATTGAAGGCTTGGGAGCATGTCGCACTATTTGTGCAGGGGCTTCCTTCGCCCTGTTGAATCCATGCCACGTCGAGTTGCTGCACTTCGGGTGGCAAACGTAGATCGGATAAGATATTAGTACGAATACAAAGAGTTGCTTCATGTCAGTGTGCAGCTCACCCAGTTTTCTTATTCTAAAAAAACACGCTTGCAGGGGCCCAGTGTAGTGAATTGTGCACTCAGACGCCTACAATAAGAAGTCGTGTACTTAACGGGATGGCTAAACGCAGTTCCGCCACGACACCCTCCGGAAGACGTAATTTACGCAGCGTAGCTAACACTCCAACAAGAAACTAATAATTCATCGGCTATGGAATAACAGAAGATATTTTGACATGGGAGACGTATAAAATTCGTTTGATTAAAGGGGGCTGACCGTCTACAAAAAACAGACGCCTCTGCTTCTGTTGCATTTTTACTTTACATTTTCAACAAGATAGTTTTAAGAGTTGTATTGCACAGCAACAGTAAAACGTGGTTTATATTTAATATTTTAAACATTACCGTGTGACTAAATAACAGCGTTGAGGAATACAGTTTCCTTGGTACTACAAATGTTCTCTTATGAACGATTCGATGTCGTGATTTCTTTGTGTTATGTTCCCGTTTGTAGATGGAATGAGATTTCGACGTGAATCGACTGTGTAACAGGCATTTCGAACGATTAATTTCCGGTTTTTCTTCTACTACTCGCCTCTACAATATTTTGTTATCACTTCAAAGAACGCTCTGAACCAGTAGTGAATCCCCTGAAGATCTTCGGGGAATTCGGTGCTGTCTTCCTGCACTGCTGTCCACTTACAGAAAAATGCATCATCTGCGACGAACTCTTGATGCTTGCGAATTTATCTACTGGATCACTTATTAAAACTGTAAACAGTAACGGTTCTATCAAACTTCCTTGGTGCTCCACTAAAATTAGCCATATGTCTACCGATTTTGTTCCTTTAAAAGCGAAATTTTAATTTCTGTCTACAAGGAAATAGAGGATGTAAACCCATATCTTGTCCGCTACTGGAAGTCACGTATTTTGTTCACAGTACGATAGTACGGAACAGAATCAAATACCATCCTGAACTCAATCAGCACAGTATCATCCGTCGGGCTGAGATCTACGACATTCTGATCCACAAGGATGAACAGAAAGAGCTGAGTTCCACAAAATCTGTGTTCGAAGAATCAGTGTGGGTTCATATTAAGAATATCCTCGCAGTTTGGTCGCTCTGCTAGATGCAGTCGTGAATGAATGTTTTCAACTAGACACAGCACGAAGGAAGCTCTGAACTCTCCTTTTTCCCATAATAAAGTTACTATCAAGTCTGTGGCTGTGAAACGTCCCCTTTTTGAACAATTGTACATGATTGTGCTTAACCTGACACACAATATTTTTAGCGCAACGCAATCTGACTTTCAATAATCTCTACAAGAGAATGGCCCTGACTAACATTAAATTATACCTTTCACAAATCACTTACCTCACAAAAATCTTGGTTACTCGAACTACTGCAATACAGCGAGCGCCACTACTGCCAGCTAAATAAAAGATTCAAAGTACTGATGGCACTAACTACTGATAGGGATAGTTAGCAAATGAAAGATATTAATAGAGAACAAAGAATGTATTTACCTTGATATCATCATATATATAGCAGTTCATGACAAATTACAAAACTCCGCCATCTCTCTCCCCACATCCACCACTGCTGGCGGCTCACCTCCAACTGCCCAACGCTACGCGCTGTTCACAGCCAGCTGCCTAACACTACAATGGCGAGTATTACAACAATGAAAAGCAGCCACAGACTGCACACAGCACAGCCAGTGATTTTCATACTGAGGTGGCGTTACCAATAAAAAAACCTAAACAGCCTACTTACATAGCCCCCATGCTACCCACAAAAAATTTTACAAATTTTGTTGGGCACTGGCCAATACATATTTGTTAAAATTTTTTTTCACAATTACAATAACAAAGAAATCAAATGCACACACTTATTGATACAATGTTGGGCAAAAGCTAAAATTTTCTCACAGTCCATAAAGACAGTCCTGATCGTTGAATTGCAGTGTTTTTCTCAAAGACTGAGCAGTAAAAGACAATGCACACAGACGTAGTGGATTTCCATGCAGTCTTGAAGAAGTAGTGTTGTCCTTCCAACGGAAAGACAGTGCTGACTCTTGACATGCTGACAGGTAATGGGCCACAACAGAGCAAACCCACAACAGAGTCAGTCGAAGTTTTGAAGAGTATTGGTGGGTCATCACAGAGCAGACCCACTGTAGTCCTGGTAGGGATTACGGTATTGGTGGGCCACCAGAGGCGCAGACCCACTGCAGTCCTTGTAGAGATAATGGTACTGGTGAGTCAGCAAAGATGCAGCCCCAATGTAGTCCTTGTAGAGATGGCCAGCAGCCATCTGTTGCGACTGTGCAGGTGCACAATCACCATCGAAGAGTCTTGCGGGGAATATAGCAAGTCCATAACCACCACTTGTGCACTCACAAAGTTTTTGGAATTGTCCTTAGAACCAGCAATGCTGTTATCCAGTCCCTTGCTGAATTATTAACACACATACAAACACTAACAGTCCCTACTTCTCACATATTGTCCATATACTATGACCAACAGAAACGTGTGCAGCGAAATGTAACTTACAAGTTAATAATATGATGAACTGGTGACAAGTACAATTTTATAACATAAGAACACAATAACAAAAGTACAAAACACATCATTCAAGAACATAACAATACAGATAACATTTGTAGTACAGGCTTTACAACAGAATAGAAATAAACATATACATCAATGTTACAGGAATTATGAGATAAGTAGATAAATAAAATAATGAGAATAGTTTTCGAAACATTATTTTCACACATGAGAAGTACCAGAAAAATTCTACAACATAAATCTTATCAGATAAACATATTAATACAGGAAAAACATAAATACACAAGGGAACACAAACACATAGTGGGATAACACAAGGAAAGGACAGGGTTCGTTTTCAGTGTAACTTTTGGTACTGCAGTATTTTGCGAACAAAACCTTTTTAGTTTTTGGAGATCTCCCATCGTTCTTCATTATTTCCAAAAGTCCTATCTATACCTGCTTTCTGTACTTTACTCTTATAGCTTCTCAATGCATTGCTTCCAATTCATCATAGTTAGTTTCTTATATATTCTACCCCCTCTTAAGCTAACTTAAATCTACTGAGCTCAGATGCTAAACTAAGGGACGAGGCAATGCAGCAGCAGCAATTAACATAAACAGCAAAGACAAAAAAGTGCAGATTTGCAAAGGAAGCAGCATTTTATAAATTAGCGAAGCAATTGCAATATTACAACTAATATAAGGCAATGTGCAGCAAACAAGAAAAATAAATCTGGCTTAGCAGAGTAACACAAATTAAAATTCAGTAGCACTATGCCTGGCAAACAGCAGCAGAAAATGAAATACCTAAACATGACATAGCTCAAGCAGAAAAAATAGTACACTAAAGATAACAATGCAGATAAGGGAAATGTATAATCACATCTTAATGTCGAAGTAATTAAAGTAGTGCACCACAAGAAGATATTCTACCAAAAAAAATTACCCAGTAGTTGAAAAGAAAATTCCGTATGCAATTCCTGTGAAGGGAAATATCTTTTTATCCTCCTTCGTTTTTTTGAATAGATCGTAAAATTATTTACTGGATCTGTAGGCATAAAATATTTATATTAGTACATCTATTAAATTTTATTTTAACCAATGCTGCAGTGCAGCTAGAAACTAGATATTAAACAAAACGAGTTAATAAATACACAAAGCAAGCCATATGGCATTTCTCTCAACTAGCACGACAAGACAATAGCCGTGAAATGTTACGATGCTTTCTACAAAGGAACGTCAATAGCGAGGATAATGGCCTCCCCTTTTTTTTTTCTACCACCTAATGGCTTTTTCTCAAGGCGGCTGGCACACCTGGCCGCTCTGCGTGGATGTGGGGAGAGAGATGGCGGAGTTTTGTAATTTGTCATGAACTGCTATATATATGATGATATCAAGGTAAATACATTCTTTGTTCTCTATTAATATCTTTCATTTGCTAACTATCCCTATCAGTAGTTAGTGCCTTCAGTACTTTGAATCTTTTATTTAGCTGGCAGTAGTGGTGCTCGCTGTATTGTAGTAGTTCGAGTAACCAAGATTTTTGTGAGGTAAGTGATTTGTGAAAGGTATAATTTAATGTTAGTCAGGGCCATTCTCTTGTAGAGATTATTGAAAGTCAGATTGCGTTGCGCTAAAAATATTGTATGTCAGGTTAAGCGCAATATTTTTAGCGCAACGCAAGCTGACTTTCAATAATCTCTACAAGAGAATGGCCCTGTCTAACATTAAATTATACCTTTCACAAATCACTTACCTCACAAAAATCTTGGTTACTCGAACTACTGCAATAGAGCGAGCGCCACTACTGCCAGCTAAATAAAAGATTCAAAGTACTGAAGGCACTAACTACTGATAGGGATAGTTAGCAAATGAAAGATATTAATAGAGAACAAAGAATGTATTTACCTTGATATCATCATATATATAGCAGTTCATGACAAATTACAAAACTCCGCCATCTCTCTCCCCACATCCACCACTGCTGGCGGCTCACCTCCAACTGCCCAACGCTACGCGCTGTTCACAGCCAGCTGCCTAACACTACAATGGCGAGTATTACAACAATGAAAAGCAGCCACAGACTGCACACAGCACAGCCAGTGATTTTCAACGTCCCCTTTTTGAACAATTGTACATGATTGTGCTTAACCTGACACACAATATTTTTAGCGCAACGCAATCTGACTTTCAATAATCTCTACAAGAGAATGGCCCCGACTAACATTAAATTATACCTTTCACAAATCACTTACCTCACAAAAATCTTGGTTACTCCAACTACTGCAATACAGCGAGCGCCACTACTGCCAGCTACATAAAAGATTCAAAGTACTGAAGGCACTAACTACTGATAGGGATAGTTAGCAAATGAAAGATATTAATAGAGAACAAAGAATGTATTTACCTTGATATCATCATATATATAGCAGTTCATGACAAATTACAAAACTCCGCCATCTCTCTCCCCACATCCACCACTGCTGGCGGCTCACCTCCAACTGCCCAACGCTACGCGCTGTTCACAGCCAGCTGCCTAACACTACAATGGCGAGTATTACAACAATGAAAAGCAGCCACAGACTGCACACAGCACAGCCAGTGATTTTCATACTGAGGTGGCGTTACCAATAAAAAAACCTAAACAGCCTACTTACAGCTGGTGTTACACGTTATATAGCAATCTTTTGTTAATTCTTAGTTTTTTTTTTGTCAGTGTGCTCACTTGTTTATTATGACGATTCGTTTCTTCGTTTTCTGTCAGTCAAAATTTCTTGAAAATAACCGTTTAGTTCTACGAGTACCAGGAGCTTTTAGCCTGAATCTTTAATTTTATTAACTTCTTTTTTACAGAAGTACCAGTACCTTTAGTTTGAGATTAACGATGCTGTTGCAAGCCAGATACGTCTAGTGATACAGTGAGGAACTTCTACCAAGGTACTGTTCAAAGGAACAGTCGTCGCGGAGATTGTTCTACGTGGTATTGGACGTATTGAGCAGATCCACTGACATTAAAAGTATAGTGACCTAAACGAAAGCAAGAGTGTAACATCTCAGTACGTACTAGAAGTCTGGCTACGCATCCCATAGGTATTACGAGATGTAATGCACATATTCGTTTTGATATGAAATAACATTTATTATGAGTTGCAATACATTTTCTTTGCCATGGCAAATCTTACTTTGAAGGACTTCCCTTTGGATACTTAGCATTCATATTGATAAATATCTACATGTACCAAGTTTTGGTACGTAGAGGCTTTCCTTACTGTAAGCAAAAATCCAAAACGTCAGTACACACAGCGAATCTGGCTATGCCTCCCTTAGGCAAACAGGGTGAATCACCTAACATTTGCCCCGGAAACATTGAAGAAATGAAAAATTCTACTGGTGTGCGATTTTAACAGAATGGATTGGTAGTCAAGGGCTCATTGTTAGCCAACCCACAGATTGTAATAATTAAAAGTGTGATTTGCTAATATGCCCTTTCTAACTGAAACAAAGCCTACTGACATTAACAGCCAAAAAGTGGGGTAAATTAAGAGGGTCATTCAATAATTAAAGAAACAAATTTGTCGGGAGAAAAAAGCGTTTATTTTTACAAAGTAATACTTTTTCTTCTTTTCAACATAACCCCTTGAACATTTATGCACTTGTTGCAACGGGCTACAAGATTTTTTATTCCGGCGGCAAAGAACTCTTTACCTTGATGTTTGAACCATTTCCCACAAACTTTTTCATGTCCTCTTTATCCTGGAACCTCTTCCCACTCAACACATCATTCAGTGCACTAAACAAATGGAAATCACTACGTGCTAAACCAGGACTGTAAGGGGAAAGAGGCAGTACTTCCTGGCCCATTTTGTCGATGGTTTCACGGGTTAGTTGAGCAATATGAGGACGTGCGTTGTCTTGCTGGAGAATCACACCTCTCCTCTGATGTCCACTACGTCTCTCTCTCATCGCTGGCTTCACCTTGTTTAGAAGCCAATCCAGATAGTATCGTCTGTTCATTGTACGCTGCTCTTCGAGATAACCACAAAAAAACTGGACCTTCATCATCCAAAAACACAGTGAACATGACTTTTCCTGCTGATGCCTGGGATTTGAATTTTTTCTTGACAGGTGAGTTAGTGTTCTTTTTGATTCTGGCTTACAATAGTGAAACCAAGTTTCATCAGAAGTTAAAATTTTGTTGAGGAAGTGCTCACCTTCTCTTTCATATCGCTCCTTTAGCTCTGTGCACACTCTCAAACTTCCTCCCTTGTGTAGCTGCGTCAACTCCTTCGGGACCCATCTTGCACATGTTTTGCGGTACTTCAGCTAGTTATAGCTAATGTTATGAACTATACCTGCACGAACTTGAATCATATCAACTATCATTTCGATAGTCTCCCTGCGGTCGGCACGAATAACCTCATCAATTGAAACTGCAACTGGTCTGCCAGAACGGTGTTCGTCAGTCACTGAGTCGCGACCATTTTTGAATTGCTCTGACCACTTGTCAAAATTTGCACGTTTCATACAACCTTCACCATAAACTTTAGAGATTCTACGTTATATTCACTGGTTTCTCGCCTTCAGCAAGTAGAAAACCAATAACAGAGCTATGTTCAACTAATGTCGACGTTTCAAGCAAACGCGCCATATTGAAATGTATTTTTGATGTTATAAACAAAACAATGTTAACACATCAGCTGATCTGGGCTAATCCCAGTGATGCCAACTAAAAGCCATAAAAGTACCAAACTCGCACTAGTTACAGTTTTGCCCCCAGACCAATTTCTCTCTTTAACTATTGAATGAACCTTGTAGAATGTCAGCAGTGTTTGTGGCAGGATTCTAGTGCGAGCCGATTACGAGATATCGAATTTGAAATGTTCCCAAGCGGACATCTGTGTAACGTGATGGCACATGCTAAAGAACAACGCAAGCGCAGGCAGTTATGGGGATTCATAATAGTCACGAGACAATTGACCACTACACGTTGTGTTAAAATGACCAACGGTAGCGGCAATATACGCTTGTGATCTGGTATGGAACCTCTGCTGCACACGTGCTAGCGTTTCAGTGGAGATGTCGAAGTAGGTTGCTCCAATACGTCGTTGCATGTCATCGGGTGCAGTCGATATGTCCTTAGAGACAGCGTCTTTCAGCTTTCGCCGCAGAAAATGTCTACAGGCGTGAAATCCGGGGAGCGAGCCAGCCAAGGTACAGGTCCTACGAGTCCAATCCCACGATTTGTGAAGACTTGCTGTAATACTTAGTGCACTATGGGCTGGACAGCGATTATGTTGGTACCACAGGTTCCTCTTACTCTGTAGACGAACATCTTCTAGCCTTCGCGAAAGGTGGTCTGTTAGGAGGCAGCAATAACTTGTGAATGAATGTTCAGTGTTACGTCTATGAAAAACGGGTCTATGAGCTGATGACTCATTATCCCACACCACATGTTTACACTCCATGGACGCTGACGTTCCACCACATGAAGGTAACGGGACTACAGTCAGATCAATAGAGGACATTTCGGTGGTTTACTTGGCCCTAATTGGCAAATGTTGGTCCATCACTAAACAAGATACATGATTCATCTGAAGTACCCTGTCTCAATGACCCTGCACACTAGTTAACACGAATCTGGCAATTGTGCCCATGAAGCTCCTGTTAGAAGGAGATGTGATAAGGGTGAAACCTATGTCCATGGTGAATGCGTAGGACACTTGCCTGATTCATGTCACTTTCTTGCGCGGCTGCACTAATCCAGCGTGAGAACTACTAGAAGAACATTCCGTGGTTACTTGTGTACTTCCGGTACGTGTTTTTGGTGTTACACTACCACTTTCACCTAATTGACTGAAGGGACTGATAAATAATAGCCGAGATAGTTGAAATCTACAGGTATACCTTACAAGAGAAAACTACATTCTTCCTACACATTCCATACACCACAAGCATGACGGCTTTTTGTGCATTGGTAAAACTTATAGTCCACTCACGGGGTGCTACTTGGAATGTCACAAACTAAATGACTAGGAAGTCGCATTGCACACAAGGAACGCACAAGCACACTGAAAGCAAACATAACAATTAAGCAAACATAACAATACTGGTCCAAGCAAATGCGCAGGTTGAATAGCACAAACAAGTATCAGCGTTTTCAAAATACGATGTATCGCACTAGAATCTTGCAACAAACGCTACTGACAATCTAATTTACCCTATTTTTTTAAATTTCAATAGGTATTATGCACCAAAAATACATTTTCTAAACATTATTAAAATCTGTTTATTGACTAACAACCCATTTTGTGAAAACCGCACATCAATAGCACTATCTATTTCAGCAATAACTGCGGTACTAGTTTTAAGTGATTCACCATGTATATTACGCAATACAATACCCGAATAGATTTTTGTGATGAAATACGAATGTATTTTCAGCGGCAATAATCATATTATTTTCCTACTACATATTATGGGTTCCATGGCGCTAGTCTTGACATGGCACACTGATCTTGCCGAAATCCGAGAGCCGTATGTATGTCAGTAGATATATCTTAGCTACATATTGTCTCTGGAATTATATGACCTCGGCTGCATTATCTTACTATGTCTCGGGCACTCAGCGCTGCCATATGGAAGGTGAATGGGGGCGGTTTGGGAGGGGCAATGTAACGTAAATTTGGTTTACACTATTGCTTTATGAGTGGTTTCGAAATGAAGCCAGTGAGAACGTATGTAGTTGTGATACAAAATGTATTTAATCTTAGGGCCTATTTTGCTGGTTATTTATGATTCTTATTTATGTTATGAGTTCATGAACGTTTCGAGATATTGGATTGTCGAATTTGTTTTTAAATATATCACGTAAAAGGATGGGTGGTTATAAACTCTACGTCCTAGAGGATCCAAAGTGAAACCACTTCCTTATGACTATTGAGGGTTTACGTTTTGTTTGTTTTCCGTAGTATTCATTGATTTTGTGAAAAATTTAATATTTATATAAGTTCTCATATTCCAGCGACTGAAACGCTTATCCATAAGAGCCTACATTGTTATTAATATAGTTTTCTTCAGTTGGAACTTCCGGGCTGAGAGGCCGTGGTCGATGTATAAAATTTCCACCTAACGTTTCGTCTCCACCTACGGGAGAGACATCTTCTGTCTCCCGCAGATGGAGACGAAACGGTAGGTGGTAATATTATACATCGACCACGGCCTCTCAGCCCGGACGTTTCAACTGAAGACAACACCGGCCGTGAAAGACTACATTGTATGATTAAACGCCTCTATGGGGAGGAAGTGTCAGATATGGTTCGGCTACTGGAGGGACTGCGCAAGAAGAATGCACAGCAACTGTGTACGCCTACTTTCGTGCTACGCTAACGGGACACCGCGACAGTGCCCAAGTTTCTGAAAGCGACGAGAATGTATCACTCGGCGCAAGCGAACCGTATTTACAACCGCATGGAACTAGCGATGCTACGGGAAAGAATTCACCAGACGCGGCGAGAACTAGCGGCAACTAGCAGTAAGCTGTTATATATCAGTAACATAATGCAGCGTTATGACTGGAATAAGGTAGACTGTCTAACGTTCAGGACCATGGAGCTCAGTGCAGAAATGGCAACTAATAGGCAGAAGAGGAAGTACGATGGCCTACAGAAAGGTAGAAGAGAAACATCAGTCGCTGGGAACTCTGGAATTGCGATTAATATGTCTGGGAGAGAATTAACAAAAGAGGAACATTCGGTTCTATCGAAAGCAGGCAACTTTGCAGTCACGCCACCAAAGGTTTCTACGGAGGGCATTATAGCGAATGTGGAGGCAAGGAATCCGTCTGTTATCATCGCATTCCGCGGATGAAATCAGGACTGAAACAGCCAGAATATTACTCCAAGCGAAACCACCTACCAGCAATTTGTCTCAAGCGGAAAGGAGGGCACTGAGGGAGATCAATGCGGATACGAGCATTATTGTACTTGCAGCTGATAAAGGAAATGTTTCGGTTTTGCTGATCACCGAAGATTATCACAGGAAGATTAGTGACCTTTTGGATCCCACTGCGTATAAGAAGCATCAGAAGGATCCTAAAACCAAAATTTTGAGAAATACCAATCAACTGGTAAAACGATCTACTCTTTCTTCGGATGATAAAATACAACTCTACAAAACGGAAGCTTATCCACGTAGACTACATGTTCTTACAAAAGTACATAAACCACAGGTGCCGATCAGACCGATAGTGAGCGCAATAGGGTCTCCACACAAGAGGTGGCCAGATATCGCGCGTGTTTGCTGCAACCATACATTGGCAGAACGGACAGTTACATTAAAGACTCAGCGCATTTTATTGAAAAACTGAGGGAGATTAACGTCAGCCCCAATGATATTCTTGTGAGCTTCGACGTAGTGTCATTGTTTACCATGGTACCTGTAAACGAAGCTATTTCGTATATAGCAGATATTTTTACGACTGACATAGTGGCTTTATTTAAACACAGCCTGACGACATCTTATTTCCAGTACAACAACGAGTTTTACGAACAGATCGACGGGGTGGCGATGGGAAGCCCTCTGAGCCCAGCTGTTGCCAATTTATTCATGGAGATCTTCGAACAGCGAGCGCTGCAGACTGCCAGTAAAAAGCCTGCTAAATGGTACCACTATGTTGAAGACACATTTGTAGTGTGGACTCATGGTGAAGAAGAGCTGGATGTCTTCTTGGTGCACCTGAACAGCATTAACCCGAAGATACAGTTTACGATGGAGAAAGAGAGCAACGGTCAACTCAATTTCATGGATGTGTCGGTAATTAATCGGGTGGAAGGGACGCTGTGCCACAAGGTACATATAAAGAACACTCACAGAGATCGAATCTCCGCAAGGAATCAAACTATCATCCTAGGCAAAAAAGAGGTGTCATGAAAACCTTTGTGGACAGAGATAACAAAATCTGCGAGCCGGCTTACTTGCAAGATGAATTAAATCACTTACTGTCAGCCTTCATGAAAACCGGATATACCGCAAGGAAATTGATCGAGCCCTCCATCAAAGAAGAAATGAAGCCAGAAGTCCAGATCAACAAAGGTCACCCACTGGAAAAGTTTTCCTACCGTTCATTAATAAAGTCACGGACCGTATCGGGAAAGTTCTGGCCAGGTGTGGGATCGAAACAATCTTCAGACCCATCAAAAAGATTAAGGAATATTTAAGAACTGTAAAAGACACCCGACATCCCCTAGCAACACCTGGGGTATACAAGATTCCATGCAGTTGTGGACAACTACATATTGAAACAACGAAAAGAAGTGTAAACACCTGCTCACCCGATCATAAAAGAAACTGTCGCTTAGGACACATCGAAAAACGGGCGGTAGCTGAGCATGTTTTTCGAGATGGGAACCACGAAATTAAATTTAATAAGCGGTCTAGCAGGAACATCCCATTACCATGCGCGCATGTATGGAGAGGCAATAGAGATTCACAAACACCATAATAATTTTAATAGAAAAGAGTAAGTTTTAAAGTTGGAAAAAATGTGTATGTCGACGTTGCGCCAGCAGAATGACAATCGATTACTCTTAATCGAGAATGATCACGCCGTCCAAAGATAGGCGTACCGTCGGCATCACGTGACGAATGGTGGTGCCCTCTATGCGCTCTATAAATGCGAGAGTACCTGGAGCCGTACGACCTCAGGAGAGGTCTCCCGCTGATGGAGACGAAAAATTACGTGGAAATTTTATACATCGACCACGGCGTCTCACCCCGGAAATTTCAACTGAAGACAAAACCGGCCGTGAAAGCCTACATTGTATGATTAACATAGTTTTGTTCCATACTCTTTTCTACAGTCGCACATATTTCTTATCAAATGTAGTTAGACTCTCTTAGGATCGACTTTCGGAGGGAAACACCTGAAATACGAAGAAAATATATATTTGTAGCATTTTCTTGAATCGAATGACGGCAAGCTTCGCCTCCTTTAATCTAAAAATGTTATTATCTGTACTTCGAGTCCCAGGTCTTCACAATTTAATTATTTTGTATCTGGGCCAGTCTCTTAGGATCTCATACAAAACCCACTTTACATGCTATCTGCTGATGCTAACTTTATCTTATACCCTCAGGCGAGTACAACATGTCATCCAGTCTCCTGTGACGACATGTAGGCAGCGTGATTCTCGTGAAGTGTTCTAGTCAACAAGTAGCACTCTGGCAATACTGTGAAGTGCCGATGGACACCGACCGTATCCCTCAGTAGGAAACGCACAATCTACGACCAAAACGTCTTTAGAAAAACTATCGCCAGTGATCAATATATAGTGTTAAATAATTTTACACTACTGGCCATTAAAATTGCTACACCACGAAGATGACGTGCTACAGACGGGAAATTTAACCGACAGGAAGAAGATGCTACGATATGCAAATTATTTGCTTTTCAGAGCATTCACACAAGATTGGCGCCGGTGGCGACACCTACAACGTGCTGACATGAGGAAAGTTTGCAAGCGATTTCTCATACACAAACAGCAGTTGACCGCAGTTGCCTGGTGATACGTTGTAGTGATGCCTCGTGAAAGGAGGACAAATATGTACCATCACGTTTCCGATTTTGATAAAAGTCGGATTGTAGCCTATCACGATTGCGGTTTTTCGTATTGCGGCATTGTTGCTCGCGTTGGTCGAGATCCAATGACTGTTAGCACAATATGGAATCGGTAGGTTCAGGAGGGTAATATGGAACGCCGTGCTGGATCCCAGCGGCCTCGTAGCAGTCGAGATGACAGGCATCTTACCCGCATAGCTGTAACGGATCGTGCAGCCACGTCTCGATCCCTGAGTCAACAGATGGGGACGTTTTCAAGACAACAACCATCTGCATGAACAGTTCGACGACGTTTGCAGCAGCATGAGCTATCAGCTCGGAGACCATGGCTGCGGTTACCCTTGACGCTGCAACACAGACGGGAGCGCCTGCGATGGTGTACTCAACGACGAACCTGGGTGCACGAATAGCAAAACGTAATTTTTTCGGATGAATCCAGGTTCTGTTTACAGCATCATGATGGTCGCATCCGTGTCTGGCGACTTAGCGGTGAACGCACATTAGAAGCGTGAATTCGTCATCGCCATACTGGCGTATCACCATGCGTGATGGTATGGGGAGCCATTGGTTACACGTCTCCGTCACCTCTTGATAAAATAGACGGCACTTTGAACAGTGGACGTTACATTTCAGATGTGTTACGACCCGTGGCTCTACCCTTCATTCGATCCCTGTGAAACCCTACATTTCAGCAGGATAATGGAAGACTGCATGTTGCAGGTCCTGTACGGGCCTTTCTGGATACAGAAAATGTTCGACTGCTGCCCTAGACAGCACATTTCGCAGATCTCTCACCAATTGAAAACGTCTGGTCAATGGTGGCCGAGCAACTGGCTCGTCACAATACGCCAGTCACTACTCTTGATGAACTGTGGTAGCGTGTTGAAGGTGCATGGGCAGCTAGCTGTACCTGTACACGCCATCCAAGCCCTGTTTGACTCAATGCCCAGGCGTATCAAGGCCGTTATTACGGCCAGAAGTGGTTGTTCTGGGTACTGATTTCTCAGGATCTATGCCCCCAAATTGCCGGAAAATGTAATCACATGTCAGTTCTAGTATAATATATTTGTCCCATGAATACCCGTTTATCATCTGCATTTCTTCTTGGTGTAGCAATTTTAATGGCCAGTAGTGTATATATATTCCCTGATAAGTAAAAGGTAAATTATAAGTAAATGTTCTCATTCATTTGACAAACTAAAAAGTGTAGTAAGTGAAAAACAAAGGCTATATAGGAAAAATATGCTGTGATAAAATTCTCGGAAAGGAACGGGGAGATAAAGGGAGCAATAATGGGTAATGATCTCTCCTTGAACGTTCATCCCAGTAACAATTTTTTTGACACTAGGTATGTGGACTATATTTCGAAAACTCTGATCTACGCAGGGTGGCCAGAAAAGTCATTTAAGTTTGTTTGGATGCTCCAAGGTTGTCCTCAGAAATTAATTGTGTTAAAAAATCATCACGTTGCACGATTTTCGACTAAATTAGGATTGAAGTTAGCTAATCAAGCAGCTGCGCTCGCAAATTTAAAAGGCACATCTGATACCATCAGTGTAAGTTGTTCTGGTAGCGTTGATGATAGATGACGAGACTGCTCAGCCTTTGACTCGCGTTCGATTCTTACTACCGCTCTATGTGCAGTTTGTGTCTCCCTCTCTTGTCAGATTTTACGAAACCAAACAAAGAACACGTTACACTACACCAGCTGTGGCGGGCTGCTTTAATTTGCGGTAACAACGTCCTGATCGGCTAACTTCAATGGTAAACTAACTCAGAAACGTCACAACGTATCTTATTTCCATTTCAGGCTGTTGCACACCACCCTGCATTGTGTTTTCTACTCTGAGCAAGTAGGAAGCAATATAGGGCAGGGAGATGAGTGCTTGAAATGAATTGTCCAGAGAGAATTTGTACTATCGTTACCAGAGATGGCGGAAAAATGCCATTAAGACTGCGTCTTTGAGTGAACTTCTCGGACTAAGGATCCCTTTATTTCTACAAACTGCCGCATTCTTCGCATATTGCATTCTTCGCGCTGAAGCTCTATGGAAGGAGGTCTTAATAATGTCTTTAGCAGTCGGATCACGTTTCGCCGTCTCCTACTTTGAGGAAATAGCCCGGGACGGGCAATTCACGCAAATGGAGTCGCTTGGTCATTCGTGGTATTCAAAGCTGCCACTGACCACGCCCAGAAGTGCTCATTCCTCCAATAAAATGAAGTTGAATTCCACAGACGTTATTGCGACATCTTAGTTCACTACACATTCCACAGAAACGCATAAAATTACTCACTGTTATTTAAGAGCATGTGATAAAACGTCCTGTTTCGGATCCAGTGGGGCATTTTAAGTACTTAAGGACTCCTTATTTCTGCGTCAGTGAGGTATGTCATTTAATGACAACGCCTTCTTAGTCGTTTACGTAGCAGCGTAATGTTGGCACCACTAAGACACTGAAGCAAGTGGTCACTGCGAAACTACGAAAAACGCAACCTACCGAAAAGGAGTCTACGCCACAGATTGACTTGGTTTACAGAATGGTTCTTCATTTCTGACCCTGAATGCAGTACTGTGTGATGTAAAAAGACAATGAAAAATGGACTACATATACCAACTGTACACTAACTCCCTCCACACAATTTCCATTCGAGGAGTATATGTTACAGTCGAACAGGGTTTTTAGGTAGAACACGGTTTCTCTAGTTAAAACTAGTGTACACTGAATGCCTCTGTTACAGCTATAATTTCCTAGCGATAATTAGCATTTCAGATAAATGAACTGTAAACTTGGAAAATTAGAAGAAACTAGATTTACCTAGAGGAACTTGTTTGGGGGAAATAATTTACTCAAAAGGGAACTAACAAATACTCTGCCGTTATCAGGATGTAAAATGCAAGGAGCCCAAGCGTCCAAAATAATCTGTCAATTGATTTGATACATCCACGGCATTCTTCCTTTGCAGTGCAAGTAACTTCATAAATTTTGTTAATAATAAATAATGGCCTGTGAGAGGGTCTCCCGCTCGCCTGGTGCAAGTTTTTCGATTTGACGCCACTTTGGAGACTTGCGCGTCGCTGGGGATGAAATGGTGATGACTAGGACAACACAACACCCAGTCCCTGAGCGGAAAAAAATCTCCAACCCAGCCAGGAATCGAACCCGGGCCCTTATGATTGACAGTCCGTCGCGCTGACAGCTCAGCTACCGGAGGTGGACATAAATATTGTTAAGTGGCCCTGACACTCCATTATAATCTTAAATCTACATTCATCTTGTGTTTGTGTGTCGATAATATCAAATTAGCAACGACAGTTCTTTTATGAATGAAGTATAGATTTCGAAACAAGCCCCCTTTTCTTTACAGTCATTTTACGCTGACAATTTTCGTGCATAAGCAGATAAATATTTACCACTTCCATGCCCATGACCATCGGGCACATGAGCTGCTTTAATACTCGGAATATCGAAAACTTCGTCTGCATGTAAGAAGTACTTCCACGGGCTCTTGAATCGATTTAATCTCTTGTACCGTTTCTTTCTTTATTCAAGCTAACTGTGCTCTCTTCAATTTATCGTAAGCTTCTTTTGTCATAAAAAATTTAGCGGTTTCCTTTTCTTCAGGCTCATCAAACTGTAATACCCTTTTCTTAAAAAATATCCTTTCCGTCGCTTTTTTTGATATAGATGTCACATGGGTCAAAAGGCGTTTTGTCTCGTTAAAATCACTTTTACCTCACCTTCATCTTCGACCAGCAGTAAATTCTAGATGTTACAAAGATATCCAGTATGACCTAGTTCGAAACTTGTAAGAAAGCGTTCTAACTAATAATTGGAATTGGTAGCGGATGTTGGAATACTTAATAGACAAGGTACCGGCCAGCGATGTCCTCGACTTGTTCGATGTGTGACAGGATAGGCAGTCGTGAAGGGCACAACACAATGGCGTGAGATGTTGAAAGCTGACTCACACTCGATATTTCCATGCTGCACCCATCGGGTATGGTCCTTCTGAAATATGGAATGTGGAATGATTTGAAGGAGGTGACATACTTTCGGCTTTTGAAATTTATTATATTAAATCCTTATTATGCTGTTGTGAAGCACAGCCAATGTTAACTTCACTTGGGTTGAAACCTATGTAACGTTCTGGATTCCGTGAACCAAATATGCATCGAA